>NC_135959.1:54639623-55309785 GCF_053455715.1 Rhinoraja longicauda
AAGTTGTTAATAAAGTTTACTAACAGTTTAGCCTCTTTGCTAAGAGTTTACTGATACTTGTGTTCCTTCAATGTGTTACAATTTGTCAGCCAGATATCTATTCATCATCATTAGAACAGCACAGTGGTGCAACAGAAGAGTTGCTGCCTTACAGCACCAGAGACCCAGGTTCAATCCTAACTACAGGCACTGTCTGTACGGTGTTTGTATGTTCACCCTGTGATTGTGTGGTTTTTTTCCCCAATTGCTCCAGTTTCCTCTCATACTCCAAAGACGTACAGATTTGTAGGTTAATTGGCCTTGGTAAAGCGTGGAGAATAGTACTAGTGTATGGGGTGATTGCTGGTCAGCGCGGACTCAGTGGACCAAAGGGCATGTTCCCATGTTGTATCTTGAAACTCGAAAGTCTAAGTCTTTCTTCCTCTTTTTGTTGGTAAGACAACCACCATTGCTTGTGCCCCTCCCCCGACCACCCAACTTATCCCGTTGAAATGCTATCCTCAAATGCATCAGCTCTTTATCAAGTAAAATAACCTTTCAGGTGGCACCTTAGTGAATAGCTTTTGGAAAATCAAATACATCTCAGCAGGTTCCCCATTACCTACCCTGGACTACATCCTCAAACATTCTAATAAATATGGACATATTTGTATTCATCCATATAATTGGGTCAACCCTACTTAGTTGCATTATGATTTACTAAATGTCTAAATACCATTTCCTTAATAACGCTGGATTCTAGCATTTCCCCAACACATGTTAGAACAACTGCTCCACAGTTGAGTTTTCTGTTTCTCTCCTTTCTCACAAAGGGTCTTTCCAAAATCTAGGGATTTTTGGAAGAATGCACAGATGCATCCACCATTTCTGCAGCTATTTCCTTTAAGATCCTTGGTCCTCAGCATCTCTCCAAGGTTCTGAAAAGTAATCAATAATTCAAACTGACATGAAAAGGTATTTTGTTGAATCAATGCTAATACATTTTAGCATGCTAAAACATGCTAATACATTTTAGCATGTTAATACATGCTAATACATTTTTAAGCATGCTAATACATTTATGCTAATACATTTTTTCATGCTAATACATTTTTTTTTCAAAACTGCAGCTTTCTCCATACCGATGGAGAGTTTCAAAACCAATTATTTCGGAAACATACAGAAAACAGTTGACCGGCTCCTGGTGCTGCTACACTCCAAACATCACTTCATTTACTGTTTGGGGAACATGTCATGGTTCAGAAGGTCTGCAGCAGTAAATTACATTTAAATAATGAGATTTGATTATAGCTCTAATTTTTAATTGTCAAAAACCAAAATATTTTAAGCAGATCCTTTTGCAAGTACTGTTTTTATAGGGCACATACACCTATGGAATTTAACATAATGTTGTTTACCAATAATTGAGGAACTATCAGACCATCCAATTCATACAACGCTGCTGTTTGATTCTTTATACATTTCTAAATTAGTTCCGGTTGCAGTTTACTGTTGATTTGTCCTCATTTAACTTCGCTATAACCAGAGTAAAAATTGTCTCACTACCTGGAAGTAATGCCAACCTGACTGACAAAACCACCTTGGCCATGCTAGGTAGCTTAGTTGTACCTCAGCCCAGCTGTAGATTTGAATACTACTAGAAATTCCATGGATTTTTATCCCCCTAAATGGCTGGTGTCTCGTTTTTTGCTTTCACTGGCAGATCAACCCAGAGGCAGGCATACAGAGAACCATTCTTTAACTTGCCTGTAACTACTGTTAAACTTCAACTCATGCTACCACTTCTCTCGAAGGACTAGATGTACTGGCTCGAGCAGGTCTTCTGGACAGACTTTAAAAATTCAAGCCCCTCGAAACCTTTCACACCAAGGCAACCCCAGTTAACACCGGGTCTGTTTGGTGGCATGCAGTGACCCCCAAAAAAATGATCACCCCTTTTCCCTATTTTTAAGGTCTACTGAAATGATTGAATTTGAAAGACCTTCCAGGAATTCCTCCCTCATTGCTACCATAATGGAGTCCTTGATCAATATTAAGGTTATACATCCGCTTATACATCCACTCCATTGAACACAGAGTCAACACCTTGAAATATTGAGTTGCCAGTCTTGACGAACTTTCAGCCAAATCTCTACAATTGCAAAATATCCTCCGCTTTACATATTCAGAATCTCACATTTAAAATGTCGTCCAACTTTGCCAGATTTAAGTTCACCTATGCTGTCTGCTGAACTAGCTTTGTATTCCTTTTACATTTGAATCTTGCTCACCACCTATTGCACTTTTACTGTGGCCCATTTCCCTGCCAAATATGTTTAAGCCCAGTTAAATGGCTCCAAATGCTAAAATATAGTTTACCCTGTGATAAATATGTTGCCCTAGTTCACAAATATTTATGTCACTAAATATAATCGATCAGTAACCACATATATACACAATTTGCTCGTATAAAAGACAGATTCAATGAGCATTGTTCAAATGCACATACATTCACTGGTAATAATCTTCATGGAACAAAGAACAGTTCAGCATAGGCCCGACGGCCCATAATGGCAACGCTGAACATGCCAAAACCAACTCTTGATATTACATAATATATCCCCCCATATTCATGCACTTATCTAAAAGTCTCTTAAATACCACTATCGTATCAGTCTCCATCAACATCCCAGGCAATGCACAGCAAACTGGCGATCTCAGCCTTGTCTGGGTAGCTCAGCCCTGATCTCGAAGGAGAAGGCATGGCAATATCAGCCTGCAGTTCGGCCTTGCCTCGAGGGGAGGTGCTGGCGGACTCGGGGTTATCTTAGCGGCTTAGCTTTGGATTTGAAAAGACCGCACTGGCAGTCTCTGTCTTATCCTGGCAGCTCAGTCTTTGCCTGTGTGTGGGAGCGCAGATCACATCTGTAGGCAGGAAGATGTTCTGTCATCTCAGGCTTGCCCCGGCCACTCAGTCTTAGCCTTAGTTGAGTTTCTGGCTGTCGACGGCTTCTTCCCGGCAGCTCAGTCTAGTCCATCCTGTAGCACTGGTGGTCCATGGTTTGTCCCAGTGGCTCAGTCTTCCTCAAACCTGTGACAGACAAACACAGCTCACAGGGAGATGTGCCACTTGGTCACCCAATTTTCTCTCCCTTCTTCCTCCTTTCTTCTCTCCTGCTTCTTCTCTTACCTCTCCCTTCTCCCCTCTGGCCGCAACACCAGGGTTTTATAGGGAGTAGGCTGGCGAGCTTCAGGTGGGCCATTCCAATCCTAGCAAATTGGACCCAGCTGTTACTAGTGATGCTGAGGATTGGCCTGTCAGCTAATGACAGGGATCAGAGGATATTCTTCCTTAAATACAATTAGATATTTCAGACCTTATTTAAATACAAAAAATGTCAGAAACAAATTCAATCCGTCAAATCTTTGCTGGCTTTATCTTGCACTAAAGGTTATTCCCTTATCATGTATCTGTACACTGTGAATGGCTCGATTGTAATCATGTAATGTCATTCCACTGGCTGGTTAGCACGCGACATAAGTTTTTCACGGTACCTCGGTACACGTGACAATAAACTTAAATCGAACTGAACCGATTAGAGATGGGGCAGAGTACATTTCTTTTGCATATGCCTGGTGTGGAAAGGATATAAGGGAGCAGAGGACAGGGCAGGGATCAGTGTTGCAAGGCCAACAGCCAAGGCTAAGCTCAGGATCTGGGTGCAGACTGGCTGGGCCAAATTCACTGGCCCCCATGCTCATGTTGTCAGTGGCAGGCTCTGCTGCCTGGCTGTTACTTTCAATACTGGGAGAGTATCAGAGCTGTGAGTGAGCATGAGGAACAGATGGAATAGGAGAAGGCAGCGATTAAGTAAGCCCTGGTGTAAGGGCGAAGGTAAAAGTCATCGTTGGGAATATAAAGTTTGTTTTTTTGAGAAATCTGGCATTGGAGGTGGAAGGCGAGAGGATCACCATTCTTGACTCCACCTTGTTAGGCCAAAAATCAGCTTCTTACAGAACCAGCCACTGTTTAAATGATCTCTTTAATTCTCCCTTCCTGCAATAAATGATTAGATAATTTAAGTTTGTTCTTTAGCGGTGGAAGAAACTAAGTTGTTCTTGTCATTACGCACAGTGCCACTGTGGATCATTGAACTTGCAAGGGAAAGAGAATTGATTTTCTCAACTGTGTCCTTGATGTTTAGGGAGAAGACTCAAGTTTAGTCTGGTGTTGATCAAAAACCTTCCCTTGTGAGCATATGGCCATCACACAAGCACAATTCGTTGTTTAAATAGGCCATATTTGGAATTAATCAGTTCTGTTCAATTTGAATACATTAATACAACTTTAAATAACATTCATGGTTCATTACCTTTTGAAGGGTCAAAAGGTAATAGTGTAGATGGGACATGTTGGTCAGTAGTTTGTTGTGCAGACAATTTGATTTATTCCAAGTGATAGAGGAATGGCTGAGGGGCTGTGGACACAACAAAAGCTTTGGGACTAAAGACCTGTGCAACTGCACATCCACTCCAGTTCCAGTGCAGTCACAACACTGGCATCCACCAGGCCAGCTGGTAAACTGCCCACATGTGCCTTGCTCACAAAATGCAGGACAAATCCAAACCAGCTAACCACTTCCGTCATTGAAAGTGCAATCAATTGCCGCTACTTATTAATTTGATTTTCCCCAGGACCACTTCACAGGTTCCAAACCTCACAGTAGCTTTGGTCCGGTACAGAATGAAGAGCTGGATTTCAGGGCTGACACGAGAGTGAGTGCCCCAGTAAAACTGGTCAATGTACACCGAAGGGAAAACATTGCAGAGATTGGAGTTATGCTTTGCATTGGGGGAACGTAGTTATGGTTGGAGGAGGTCAATTGTACCAGCACCTGGAGATCACTGCAAGAGTTCCTCGGGGCAGTTCCCTATTTTCATCTGCTTCATCAATTACTTCAATTCTCCAATAATCTCAGAATCAGGGGTATTCACTGTTCAATTCCATTCATAGCTCCTCAGCAAATGAAACAGCTCGCCGACATGCAGCAAGATCTAGACAACATTCAGGAAAGAGGCAGGTAACAGTCTCACCACAAAGGTACCAGGCAAAGACCATCCATAATAACAGAAGGTTTACCCAAGTTATTCAATTGCATTCCCATTGCCGACTCCCCACAATCAGAGTCGTTACGATTACCATTGGCTAGGATCCAAATGGAATCGCCATGTAAATCGTCGAGAAACAAGGAACTGCAGATGCTGGTTGACAAAAAAGAGGCCGCAATGTGCTGGAGTAACTCAGCGGGATGGGCAGAATCTCTGGAGAACATGGATAGGTGAAGTTTCGGATCGGTAACAAAAAATCACCCATCCACGTTCTCCAGAGATACTGCCTGACTTGCCGAGTTACTCCAGCACTTTGCTTCCTTTTTTGCCACGTAAATAATGTGGCTAAAGATTGGGTGTCCTGCAGCCGGTAACCAAATTCATAGCATCCCAGATCCACTGTCTACAAGCCAGAGTCAGGAGCATGATGAAATACTCTCCACTTGCCTGCATTGCTTCAGCTTGAACAATTCAAGCAGCTTTCCATCATCTCAAACAAAACAGTTCACTTTATTGGCTCCCTATCAGGTTAGGTTGGCACAGTGGTGCAGCTTTTAGAGCCGCTGCCTTACAGAGCCAGTGACCCAGAGTCAATCCTGACTTCAGGTGCTTTCTGTGTGGAGTTTGCACGTACTCCTTGCGACTGCATCAGCTTCCTCCCGCTGCTCCAATTTCCCACAATAACCCAGATACCTGTGGGCTGAAAGGTTAATTGGCTGCTGCAATTTGACACGTGGGTAGGTCAGCAGTAGAATCTGGGGAGCTTTGATGACAATATAGAGAAAATAAAGTTGGATTAGATTAGTGTTGGATTAATGCAAATGGGTGGTTGGTGGTCAGCATGGACTTGGTGGGCCAAAGGGCCTGTTTCCATGCTCTATCTCCCTCTATGACTACGATCCAAACATGTATCCTCTCCACCACTGCTGCAGCAGCTGCACTGTGCACCCTCTACAAAATGCACTAGTTACTGTCACAGGCTTTTCCAACTTCCACATCCATGAGCTTCACTACCAAAACAGTACAAGAACACCAACGTACATCGTCAGCAGATTCTCCTCCAAGTCTCACGCCATCTGGACTTGGAAATATGTTGCTGTTCCTTGCGGGGTCCAAATCCTGGAACTCCATACCCAAAAGCACTGTGGAAATACCTTCACCAGAACTGCAGCAGGTCAAAACAACAGCTCCTTCTTGCAGGCATGAGTAATGAAGGCTGGCCTTACCCACAATGCAATTTTCCAAAAAAGAGAAAAAGTGCAATTACACCTAGCAAAAGCATTAAAAATGTTCTACGCAATCTTTATCATATTACCACATTTGAGAAGTATACAGTGAAACTCAAAACGTGATCGTCTCATGTGCTAGAAACCCATCCAGGGTCAGTTGTGCCAAATTGTATTAACAGGACATTCTGCTTTGCTTCTGAAAGTCATTCCAATAAAGTCAGAGGAATGAGTTAGGGTGTGGAGTACAATAACCTGGTGCTGATGTAGACAACATTTAGTGCTACCTACTGAGGATGAATTTCTCAACTATGGTTTCACAGACTCAAAAAATGTCAATGGCCTCTATTTATTTAACATATACTCACCATAGCATTGCTTAGCCTGTAAAGATTGCTGAAAAATTGCTTTTTACAAAAAACTATGCATGAAACAAATCAAACCTGCTCCTGCTGTTACCTTTACAATCAGCAATCATTTAGGCAACAGTTTTGGAACCAGTTATTAAAAAAAACTGTTAAAATTGTACACTTTGATTTCACATGTCTAACATCTGCAGTTTTTGCTTTCCTCTTATGGATGCCAATTGACCCAGTTTAAAATTCCAGCACTTCTGATTTTAATGGAGTCGGCTGCCTGATGTACGATAAAAGTACTTTCATGTCTCTAGAAATGGAATATACTTGATAGATATGCATTGACTGCACTATATCAAAAAGGATGCAGACACTATTTTACACTTGAGGTTACTTGCACCGCCTAAGGGACAATAGCTCACCGATTATTACCCCAAATTGCAATGTGCGTTTGTTTTTATTATACCTTTGGGCGGTATGAATAAAATAAAATTGCTTTCATCTATCCTGATGAGTACTGTAGCAGGATGTACTCTTAACTTAAGGAAACACTAATAAATCAATAAATTGCATCTACTGCTTGTCTATGTTCATTTGTTTCAATTACAATCCAGACCTGAAGAAACAAAGGATCAATATTTTAAGTTGATCCATGGAGAAATGGTACTCATGAAAAGCGCAGAGTTAAACTCACAATTGGGAACATCACTGGCCATGTAGTTATTGAACAGAATCGAGATTAAAGGAAAATTGTCTTGGTTTGTTAGCACATCCTGCTTATTATTGGCAAACTCGGTGAATCTATTGAGTTTTGCAGTCGAGACTGCAATTTTCTCTACAGATTGCCATAAAATGCAAGTGATACAAAAATGTTCAGTATCAATACAACTTTTACGCAAGAGCAATTGTGCCCATATTACCACTTCAAAAGAGAGGACATAAGATGTCAAAACAAATAGTGCACGACCAGAAATGTCAAACCACCCCGTCTGTTTGAACAATATAGTTTTTAAAAAAAAGCTTTATATTCACTATCCAGAAGCAGGATCACGGTTGGAACAGAATATGGGAAAATCCACTGAATTTCACCAGCCTCTATTCATAGTTTGAAAACAAGAAATCCTTGCATGTTTAGCACATATATCTTGCAGCAGCTGCTGTGTCCTACTCACATTGGTTAAACAGAAACTTCAGCCAATAATTGAGACAAACAATATATTCTCCACTACATGAAGAAAGCAGTTGCAAAGTTAAAAATCAACGCACCAAATCCCTATTTGGTTGCCCGAAAACACCCAATTTTTCATTTTGACTTTAGACCTTATAGATGCAATGCGGAAAAAGGCTCTTCGGCCAATCGAGTCCACGCCAACCAGCAATCACCCCGTTCACTTGCACTTTCGTACACGCTGGTAAAAATGGTAAATTGTTTCTAAAGACAATTAATCTGTACGTGGATGAAACTGGAGCAAACCTACGCTGTCGTAGGGAGAAGGTACAAACTCCATACAGGCAGCACCCGTAGTCAGGATTGAACCTGGGTCTCTGGCACTGTAAGGCAGCATCACTCCTGCTGCACCACTGTGCCACCATTTGAAATATTACCTCATGTTTCATCTGAGCTTCTTTATTCCATTCAAAATCTGTATTACTTACCAAAAACTAAAATAGGTCATATTGCCATAAATATCATAAATGGACCATAATTGAATCAATGGTCAGTCAACGGCCAATTTTATTTATCTAACAGTTTAACAAATAAATCAGGAATAGCAAATTACACGAAATAACGGTTTATTAGATTGTACCTGAAACTTGGGAGTCCAAGATTTGAAAGCACCATTTATGCGAGATTGTCTGATGTCTACGGATGGCCCGATGCCTTAGAGAGAACTTAAATATTAATTTTAGACGTTCACCCTACAATTGCAGATGTGAATCTTCGTAGTGTACTCTTGTGCATATGCTCTTCTAGCAGCATGACCAGCATCGTTGCAGATTCCTCACATTGTGAAGCGCAGTGAATGAAGCTTCTATCGGCAACTATTTTAACTTAATCTAAAACATGCACTTAACCCATTTCACCAAGAGATCAAAATGCAGGTCCTTCAGCTAAGATCTGACAGATTTTTCACTTTTTTCACAGCAAACTGTACCTGACCCATGCTGCAAATTCAAACCAGGGCGATTACATAGTTAATCAATGTAATGGATCCTATTATGCAACTCATACAGTACCTCCATTACCTTTTTCCTGTAGGAAGTATTCAGTTTAATTTTCGAGAATGATACAATCAACTGGCACTGTAATATTCCGTACTGTAGGAAATCACCTGATAGCAATTTGATTAAAAAATCAGATATATAGCAGTAAGATTTATTTTAAAAGAATGGAAAAAACTGCAGTCGAGTACAAATTCAAATAAATCTCGCAGCATCAGCCAGTGGACAAAAGGCCAGCTGGAGGACAGCAAGGAACAAGTGCATTTGATAAAAATGACCCTTTTACTTTTACTGATTAATCATAACAATGTAATGCTGCAGAGCGTTTTCCAAACACAATCAACTTACAGCTGTGTTTGCACTTGGCTGAAATTGAATACAGTGTGCACATTAATGGTTACAGATCTCCATCCAGCAGAGATCCAATTTTTGGAGGAAGAAGATATGTTAAATTCTGTGAGATTTCCTGCTAAGAAGTCACATACATGATGTATTCGAGAGAGTTAGATATAGCACTTTTGGCTGACGGAATAGAGATATGGGGAAAAAGCGGCGAACGGGGTACTGATTTTGGATGATCAACCATGATCATATTGAATGGCTCGAAGGGCCAAATGGCCGACTCCTGCACCTATTTTCTACATTTCTATGTCACTGCACTTTCAGGTTAAAACTAATGGATTTTTCTCCTTTTCAAGAAAGTAATGCAGTATGCTTATTGTAACTTCAGCTGAATTCACCAATTAATTACAGAATAAGACCAAATGTAGTTAAAAGCGCATTTTGACAATGCACTAAGTTAATTCACTGCCCAGGTTACTTTCTCAAAACACCCATGTCCAAATCGATTGAGTGAGGTTTCACTCCTACAACAATGAACCGCATTTTCTTCCCATCAACTCCATTCCTCTTCTTGCCAATTTGCTGGTGGGAACAGTCAAGTCCTTCACCTTGGCGTTGTATCTGGTGTTGTATCCAACTTGTGGGTCCATAATAATCAGTCTCTTGCTGATGATCTTGCTTAATCGAATAGTCTCGTGGTCAATCTCCTACCTTCCAGATTCCACAATCCAGAGTCATCGAAAAAACCCTCCTCAGATGCCAGTACCCCAACCCACATGAAGTAGCGTCACCATCGCTTTCAGTCCCCTGGTGACTACATGTTTAATAGCAATTTATTCTCTGCACATTTAGGAGCAATATTTCAGATTTCAAATTTTGAAGAAAAGGATATAATCCAATGATTGAAAACCAATGAATTACAAGAAATAAATTCAATGCAAAGTAAATTTAGGATCTACTAAATCACTCAGATTAGATTTGGGCACATTCTTTAATAGCAAAATGCTGTTTATAGATTGTTACCACTTGTTACCTGTTTAAATAATGGATGAAAATACCTTAAGTTCAAATCGAGACCCTTCTTCAGACCAGTGTCAGGGGAGTGGATGGGACAAAGATAGAATGTAGTCGGAGACAGTAAGACTGGTGGGAGTGGGAAGGGGGAGGGGATAGAGAGGGAAAGCAAGGGCTATTTGAAGTTAGAGAAGTCAATGTTCATACCGCTGGGGTGTAAACCACCCAAGAAAAATATGAGGTGCTGTTCCTCCAATTTGCGCTGGGCCTCACTCTGACAATGGAGGAGGCCCAGGACAGAAAGGTCAGATTGGGAATGGGAGGGGGAGTTGAAGTGCTAAGTTCCCTCCGAAACTCCCTGGTCAACTCGTCCCTTCCCACCAAAACAACCCCCTCCCCAGGTACTTTCCCCTGCATCCGCAGGAGATGCAACACCTGTCCCTTTATCTCCCCCCTCGACTCCATCCAAGAACCCAAACAGTCTTTCCAGGTGAGGCAGAGGTTCACCTGCACCTCCTCCAACCTCATTGACTGTATCCGCTGTTCCAGGTGTCAACTTCTCTACATTGGTGAGACCAAGCGCAGGCTCGGCGATCGTTTCGCTGAACACCTCTGCTCAGTCCGTCTTAACTTACCTGATCTCCCGGTTGCTCAGCACTTCAACTCCCCCTCCCATTCTGACCTGGGCTTCCTCCATTGTCAGAATGAGGCCCAACGCAAATTGGAGGAACAGCACCTCATATTTCACTTGGGTAGTTTACACCCCAGCGGTATGAACATTGACTTCTCCAATTTCAAATAGCTCTTGCTTTCTCTCTCTATCCCCTCCCCCTTCCCAGTTCTCCCACTAGTCTTACTGTCTCCGACTACATTCTATCTTTGTCCCACCCACTCCCCTGACATCAGTCTGAAGATGTGTCCCGACCCAAAACATTACCCATTCCTTCTCTCCAAAGATGCTGCCTGTCCTGCTAAGTTACTCCAGCATTTTGTGTCTACCTTCGATTTAAACCAGCATCTGCAGTTCTTTTTAAGTTCAAAAGCTTGGTAGATAACTTGAGCATCAAAGTAGGTTGCCCTTGACTTGCCCTTTATTTGGCTTATGGGCTTATGATGGGAGCACAAGGCAAATGTCAATTTAAATGTCAATAAGCTATTGAATCGGAATGAAATGAGACAGCTTATCAAAACATGACCTTAAGTTCCAGCTTGGAGCTGCTTTACAGTATATTTGAGATCTCTCCGGATAAATGCTTTGCCTTATAAAACAAAACACCATGAAGTCTCAGAGATTACATTTCTCCTCAATCTACCCGAAGCTGAATGTGATCACGTATTTTTAACATTGAAAAACAATAATTTAGGCACTAAAAAAGACACAAAGAGCTTGAATAACTCGGCGGGTCAGATAACATCGCCGGAGAACATGGAGAGGTGATGATTTGCATCTGGAACCTTCTTCAGACTGTTGATGTTTTGACTCGGGACCTGTCTTCAGTCTGAATTGCTGAGTTACTCCAGCACTTTGGTTTTTTTTGTAAACTAGCAACTGCAGTTCCTTGCATCTCTCGCATACTTTAGGCACGGTTTGGTTATGTCACTACTTAACAGATAAGTTGGTTTGTTACAAGAGTCGTTCATCACGGAAACAAGCTCCTCAGCCAAAGAAGTCAGCGCCAACCATTAACTAACCATTTACTCAAACCCTATATCAATCGCACATTTTATTCCCCCCACATACTCATCTACTCCCCCCCTCCCCCAGACTTTAACCCTCATCTACACACAAAGTGCAATTTACAATGATGAATTGCCCTATCAGCCACACATTTTGGGATGTGGGAAGAAAGTGGAGCTCTTGGAGGAACCCCATGCGATCACAGCGAGAGCATGCAAACTCCATGCTGACAACACGTTATCAGGATTGAACCAGTATCTCTGGTGGTACAAGGTAGTGGCTCTACTAACTGCACTTATATGTTGCCCTCATATATTTACTGCACAATGTTTTACCTCGTCAACAACAACAACATTTCTAAACTAGATATTCTGACCAGGTGTTTGCCACATATAACCATTTTCAGTGCCAATTTATAGTCCCTTGAATCACCCACAGCAGCAGGCACTAATTACCTTGACCAGCTGTGGGCTAAAGACAAATCTTTGTGGAAAGCTATTTTGCCACATGTGATGGTGTGACGTGAAAAATAAGCATTGTGCCAATTCCTTTCTCGGTTCAGCAGTTAATGATCATTTCCCCATTGGAAGTGGAGACGCTCTACTGGGCAAAACATGACGCCAATTGCGGTGTTTATTTAGACGAGTTTTCCCATTAAGAACTTGATTCATACAATGTAAACATTGCTTTATAGGTGCATTTTCATATCATATCATATCATATATCTACAGCCGGAAACAGGCCTTTTCGGCCCTCCAAGTCCGTGCCGCCCAGTGATCCCCGTACATTAACACTATCCTACACCCACTAGGGACAATTTTTACATTTACCCAGCCAATTAACCTACATACCTGTACATCTTTGGAGTGTGGGAGGAAACCGAAGATCTCGGAGAAAACCCACGCAGGTCACGGGGAGAACGTACAAACTCCTTACAGTGCAGCACCCGTAGTCAGGATCGAACCTGAGTCTCCGGCGCTGCATTCGCTGTAAAGCAGCAACTCTACCGCTGCGCTACCGTGGCAAAATATTTTCAGGTATGATTTCAAAACATATGCCATATTATGGATGTCATTCAGAATTGCATAAATCACATCACCTTGTGTGAAATGTAAATTTGGGATGTCCAAACATTTTCTAATATTTTAAAAAAAATCACAAAGAATATTCTCACTTTTCCCTTCAATGTCAAGTCAAGTCAAGTCAATTTTATTTGTATAGCACATTTAAAAACAACCCACATTGACCAAAGTGCTGTACATCTGATTAGGTTCCAATGGAAAAAAAAAGAAACATACAGTAGCACGCAAACAGTTCACAGCGCCTCCTCAATGAGCCTCAAACGCTAGGGAGTAGAAATAGGTTTTGAGTCTGGACTTAAAGGAGTCGATGGAGGGGGCAGTTCTGATGGGGAGAGGGATGCTGTTCCACAGTCTAGGAGCTGCAACCGCAAAAGCGCGGTCACCCCTGAGCTTAAGCCTAGACCGCGGGATAGTGAGTAGCCCCAAGTCGGCCGACCTGAGGGACCTGGAGTTAGAGAGGTGGGTTAGAAGATTTTTGATGTAGGGGGGAATGTCCATTTAGGGCTTTATACGTGAATAGGAGGAGCTTGAAGTTGATTCTGTACCGTACAGGGAGCCAGTGGAGAGAGGCCAGAATCGGGGTGATGTGGTCCCTTTTACGGGTACCCGTCAGGAGTCTCGCTGCGGCTTTTTGGACCAGTTGCAGGCGGGACAGGGAAGATTGGCTGATCCCAGTGTATAGGGAGTTGCAGTAGTCTAGGCGGGAGGAAATGAAAGCGTGAATGATTTTTTTCTGTGTCGTCGAATTGGAGGAAAGGTTTGATTTTAGCTATGGTTCGAAGTTGGAAGAAGCTGGCTTTTACCACAGCGTTGACTTGCTTATCAAATTTTAATGCAGAGTCAAATATCATGCCGAGGTTTTTGACATGCGGTTTGACTAGGCAGGATAGACTTCCAAGACTGCCTGTTATCAATTTGATGGAGTCGGGGGGGCCGAATAGGATGACCTCAGACTTGCTCTCATTTAATTGGAGGAAGTTCTGTGCCATCCAACATTTTATGTCCTCAAGGCAGTGTAAGAGGCTGTTTAAATTTGACTGGTTGTTGGGTTTCAGGGGGAGGTAAAGCTGAGTGTCATCGGCATAGCAGTGGAAAGAAATGCCGTGCCTTTGAATGATTTGGCCAAGGGGGAGCATGTATAGAGAGAAGAGAATGGGGCCTAGGATGGAGCCTTGTGGAACTCCGCAGGAGAGGCTAGCTGGAGCAGAGGAATAACTGCCTATGTTGATGGCGAAACTCCTATCTTTGAGGTACGAAGCGAACCAGCTCAGGGCAGTGCCATCAATGCCAACCGCGTACCGGAGACGGTCAATAAGGATGGTGTGGTCCACTGTATCGAACGCTGCGCTGAGGTCGAGAAGGAGCAGGATTGCACAGTCGCCGGTGTCGATGGCGAGAAGCAGGTCGTTGTGTACCTTCAACAAGGCAGACTCTGTGTTGTGGTGGGCTCTGAAACCTGACTGGAAACTTTCCAGGATGGTGTTTTGGTGCAGGGAGGGCACTAATTGGTTTAGAATTGCCTTTCCAAGGACTTTTGACAGGAATGGCAGTTTGGAAATGGGTCTGTAGTTGCTAGGCAAGGTGGGGTCTAGGTTAGGTTTTTTCAGTCGGGGCTTGAAACTGGTTGGAACAGTGCCAGTGGCCAGAGAACTGTTGATAATAGAGAGGATGCTGGGACCGGCTATTGCAATGACATCCTTCAGAAGGGCAGTGGGGGCAGGATCAAGGGGGCAGGTTGCAGGTTTCATAGCGGAGACAAGCTTTGCAAGGGAGGATAGAGTGACGGGTTGGAAGCAGTCCAATTTAGATGAACAGACTAGTGAGACAGCTAGGTCACGGGTGGGAGGGGAAATGTTCATTCTAATGTTCTCAACTTTGTTGGTGAAAAATTTAGCGAATTCTTCGCACTTAGCAGGGGACCCAACTAAGCTGGTACTGGGGGCGGGACATATGACAGAGGTAATTGTTCTAAATAGGACCTTGGAGTTGTGAGAGTTTTTGGAAATAAGGTCGGAGAAGTATTTTGCTCTAGCAGACTTTACTGCTCCCTGGTATTTGAGAAGATTGTTTCTCAGAATTTCGAAGGAAATTTGAAGCTTGTCACATTTCCACCTCCTTTCTGATTTTCTGCACTCCCTTCTTAGGGCTTTGGTGGAGTCATTGAGCCATGGCCGACCTTTGGGCTTAGGCTTTTTCATTTTAAGGGGAGCGATAGAATCCAGGATGGAAGAGCAAGTGATATTAAATAAAGAGGCGAGATCCTCAGTGCTGAGATGGGGGGGAGAGGCCTCAATAGTGCAGATGTTGGGGGCAGCTGTGAGAGCCTCGGAGAATTTACTGGCAGTCAATGAATTTATGTCGCGGGAGTAGCGAACAGGGAGATGAGATTTTGCGGGAGATAAAGGCAGAGATGCGTAAAAAATGATAGCGCTGTGGTCCGATAGACAGGCTTCAGTAGTTTCAATGTTGTTGATTGGGAATCCGGACGATAACACTTGGTCGAGAGTATGGCCTAACTTGTGAGTGGGTCCCGTGGTGTGAAGAGTCAGATTGAAGGACTCAACCAGGTGCATAAATTCACTCACAAGAGGCTTAGTGGGACAGCAAACATGAATATTAAAGTCACCAAGAATCATGATCCGGTCAAATTTGGGCAAAATGCTAGAAATCAGATCAGCAAATTGGGTGATGAAGTCCTTATGCATTTTTGGTGGGCGATACACAAGAACAATTAAGAGGGGATAGGCTAGGCCTACTTTAATTAGTTGCACCTCGAAACTGGAGAAATGATCAGCGTTCAGGAGGCAGCAGTTGAAATGTTTCTTAAACACAGTGGCTAAGCCCCCACCGCGTCCGGAGAGCCTAGGCGAGGTGAAGAAGTTACAGTTATCAGGACAGAGTTCCACGAGTGGAATGTGAATGCTAGTATTGTCTATATTTGGCTGCAGAAGTGGAGATTGTCACCTGGCCACAAAATGAGCTATAGCTAATGTATTGCAATTTGCCTCTTAGCAGTCAACTGAAATGCAACATCAGTGCTGGCCTATGAGTGAATTATTTAGCTGGCAAGGGCATGTTGCACAAGGGGAAAATAACACTCCCCATTTCTTTCACTTTCATTCAAACACTCAACTCCTAAGATATCCTGAGTAGAACCATATAGCAAAAGGAAAAAAAAATCAATCATCTAGACATTATACAGAATATTACAACAGGTATTTACTTATTCCCTTTGATTATCTTTCACGGCTGCCCAACAGCACGTGACCAGATGCCAATCCATAAGATTATTCTAAATATCACCCTTGTTATTCTAAAAAGGTTTGTTTAAATCAAAAGGCCACAATCCAATTAAAAGATCACGACTAAACTGAAATATATCCCTGAAATAGTGCTACGGTCTCACCTCTCGCCCGATGTAGAATCTTATACACACTGTATAGAAACACTTAAATCATTCTTCCATCCTTTTAAACAGTAGCTCAAGCTGTATTTGTGACTGTTCTGGAATGGAGAAAATGCTGCAGCTGCACTATTTTAAGCACATTGCTTTCCTTTCTCTTACAAGAAAAATTAAAGATAGTTGGTATCGGTATCTTGAAAAAAAATGTTCATCTGCAAACCAGTAATGCACCTACTTTAGTCTGAAGGGCATTGATTACCTTCAATCATGTGCTTAAATTGAGCAATGTGATGTTGCAAGATGGGACAACTTCCCATTTTGTGTATTTAGTGTCAACATGCACACTCGGCTCACGTACAGCACAGCCAAACCTATTTGGTCTAATCAGCATTGAGCCACAAATAAGACCCAAAGGGTAAGTGAAATCTTATACGAGTACGGGTGTCAGGGGTTATGGGGAGAAGGCAGGAGACAGCAAGTGCAATATATGTAAACATCATTTCACGTGCAGCGGCAGCGTCTTCGCCTGCTCCGGATCGTGGGGCTGGGGTCGGCCCGCTGCGCACCTTTCACCGTCCGGCGCGGCCTGGAACGTGGCAACTTCAACAGCCTGACCGCGGGAGAAGACAGCAGGGGAAGAGAAAAGGCATTCTGGCCTTCCATCACAGTGAGGAGGTGACTGGAGGGTCTCACTGTGATGGATGTTTCTTTTTTTTTGTTTTGTGTGTTGGTTGTGATTGTGTGTGAAATTGTTTATTTTTATTGCTCTATTGCTGGACTGTGGGTGACCTTTCATTTCACTGCACATCCTGTATGTGTACGTGACAAATAAACTTGACTTGACTTGACTTGATTAAACCTCCACCACGAGAGAGAGGACCTACTGCTCAGGAGTGACACTGAGAATGGGGGTGAGAGAGAAAGATAGTTCAGTCATGATCAAATGGCAGAGTAGACTTGATGGGCCGAATAGCCTAATTCTGCTCATGAATATGAAATGCAGTCCATCACCAGATTTCATTTATGCCTGCATTCCATTCATTGATCTTTTCCACATCTCCAGTGCTACATTCTCCTGAAATACACGTACCTTATCTACCATCTTCAACTTATTTTTGAATGCACTGTGAAAAGCGAGGAAATTATCATTCCACCTGACCAAAGTCAAAGTGAGCGCATTGAAATGGTTGAATGGATTATTCCTATGACTGAAATGGTGCCTCAGAGTATTATTTTATATTGATGGCCAACTCAACATTAATACCCCTGCCTGCAAATCTTTTTCAAATGTTCAGCCAAATTATATATGACTATAAACATCTCATTACTGGTTTCAGTGTTGGGCTTGTCTACAATCATTTTACCGAGAAGGATTTGGATAACTATTCCAACCTTTGCCTTTGAACCTGGTTGGGCATTTGATAATTTATACTCACATTTACAGTTTTGCTACTAGGCTGCATTGAGACACTAGCTTTGCCAATCTATTTTCTGAAACTTTGTTTGATGACTTGCTGCACGTCCCGAACAACCTCAGTGACTATTATTGGGAAATTAATCTTTCACCATCAATTTCTCATAATTCGTGCAGTGAGGTGAACAGAGCACCAGCTTGTGCACGGAACTCTCCGGCTCCAACAATTTACGATTCAATCTTTGCCAATAATTGCTGAATGTTGCAGTCCATGTCTTGAAATGGTTATTCCATGATTAGGCAGATCAGCAGCAGTTTAATTATTTGCATCCTCATCTGTAAGGGGACAGTCTGCCATTGTTCAGCTGCACCTCTGCTTATCTCATGTTGTTCATGACCGTGATCTCAAAGTCTGCTTTTCTGTCACACAGTTGCTTATAGCACAGATTATCTTCAATAATTCTTAGGAGTCATCTTCGGCCATTTTAGCGTCGTGCACATTATGTGATTTATGAGGCACTCTTCACCTCTGTGCTGGTGTCTTATTTGAGATTATATTCCTCGTTTGCCTTACGTGACTATTTGTTCTTGAATTCTAACACAAGCAAAACATGGATTTTTCCCCATAGAATAGTTACTCCGAGGATTCATCACCCCTTAAATTAAAATGATAGAAAAAATAGCTACATGTACCCTTTCAGTGAAGGTCGCCAGTCCGAGAGAGAAAAATGGAGCAACACGAGATGGGGGTCAGATCACCTATCCGCTGAGAATGATAGTTAACTCCATTGGACTAGGGCATGAGTACAAGGCCAGATCACACACTCTATAAAAACTACTTGCCAATTAGTGTTAGTGCACTCTGGATTTTCATACCAGCGCAACTCGGTGCAGAATTATGGAAGGCAAAGGTCATGTACAGGTAGATTTTACCCTTCACTCCTTTGTTTGAACAGTTCATGGACAAGTGGTAAAAATCTAAATGCAGCTAATCTGAAATTATGGGAAATGAAAGGCTGAGCGCAGGTGGTCATCTCTTTTTGAAATGTCTAACATCACAAATGTTTCCCCAACAGGCTGAAAACCACGTCTCACCCAAGGGTCAGGAATGTTGTAACTCTGACATGAACTAAGTCCTGAACTTGCTAAATGCTGTTGAACAATGACTAAAGGTTCACCAAAATAAGTCTTCATGGCAGGATTGCTCAGTCAGGAAACATTAACTCGCTGCAATTATCCTCCCACAGAACTTGTGCCAAATGAGATCTGGTGCAGTGGGCAGCAACTCCATTCATTTCATTGGAAAGGAATGACTGCATTGGAGAAGTACAAAAGCTTAAATTCAATGAATACAGACAGAGTATGCTTAAATGTTTGAATATGTTTAAGATTTTGGTATTTGAGTTTTTTAAATGTATATGTTGATTCTTTAATGCTTTTAAAAATAGCTTTTGAATGCCCCCAGTGCCAAGCATGTTCAAAAACTCTCCAAGATGTTAATAAGTTTGATAGTGAGCTGTGCCTGGGGATGGGACTGAGTCAGCTGTCCAAGTTTTCTGACCCAGTTCTTTCTTGGACAAGGCTTGTATAGAACTTCTGGGAGGTCAGATTAAAAAAAGAAAATAATGCTTAAGAGTATCAAAGAAATACATCATCAATGTTGGGCAATAAGATGGGGATAAATAAAAGGACACAAAGTGCTGGAGTAACTCAGTAGGTCAGGCAGCAACTCTCCATGGATTCCATACTCTCTAGGGATGCTGCCTGATCTACTGAGTTACTCCAGCACTTTGTATCCTTTAGCCAGCATTTTTACAGTTCTTTATTTCTACAGATGGGGATATAGATTTAAATGAGAAAGGAAAACAGCTGGATCAGATGTGCTTTAATGTCTGTTTCTTTTAAAAATGGCCTCTGGGAATTTCTGTTCCACAAATCAATTATTCTTACACCAAAGACAAAATGTTTTTAACTCCATATTAGAGAGATCTCATTTAAAAAGGCTTCGCCATTTCTAATTGTGACAAAAACACAATTGCTATTAATACCAGTGAACTGTGCTAGCAATGCTAGCACTTAGTTCTGTGATCAAGGCCCTGCCCACTTACATTAACAGCTGTATTTCAGAATGCTAAAATCCATAAGAACACAATAACAACACTCCTCCTGCATGGTGAAAATACTGCTAATGTTACCCTACGTTTTAGCTAGAAAGCTGCAGATGCCTCTGGCTAACTAGCAATCTCCTCGAAAAGGAGATATTTTTGACAGTTCTTTTTTAGTATGTGCCCTAGTGTAATATGGTTGATGCTCACACACTGGCAATGAGTTAGATCATGAACTGCACATGACTTAAGGTACAAAATACTCTTGACCTCATGACAACATTCACACCTGCACATGGACTAGCTGTACATATTTCAACATATCAGGAAAATGTAAAGCACTGTAGGCCCAGTCTTCACAAACTACTGAAGACTGACCTAGATACCAATATTGCAATTGATATCATGCGCTTTGAAATAATAAATTAATAATCAAAAATAAATTATATTCACAATACCGTGACATGATTATTACAGGACAATGACGTGCAGCATAAATGATTGTCTCGTTGAACCTCAGCTTTAAATCTCCTGATTGTGATTGTTTCAGTTTTTTGTTTGCATGATCTGTCTGTGACAGTTTACTTTTCCATCATGGAAAGAAACAAGATATAAAGCCCACTCACTGAGGCACAGTGTTAAGAATCAGAGTTATTTTGAGTGCAGCTGAGGACTAACCTGCACCTTAAAGACTTCCCTGGACAAAGAGCAAACCAAACACTGACCAACAGTACAAAGTCGAAGACAGACACAAAAGGCTGGAGTAACTCAGCGGGTCAGGCAGCATCTCTGGAGAAAAGGAATACGTGACGCTTTGGGTCGAGACCCTCCTTCAGACTGAGAGTCAAGGGAAAGGGGAACGAGAGATATAGATAGTACTTAGGAGAAATTAATGGAGGAGGCCTGGGACAGAAAGGTCAGTATGGGAATGGGAAGGGGAGTTAAAGTGTTTGGCAACTGGGAGATCAGGTAGGCGGAGCTGGCTGAGCGAAGGTGTTCAGGGAAACGATCGCAGAGTCTGTGCTTGGTCTCACCGATATACAGGAGTCCACACCTGGAACAGCAGATACAGTAGATGAGGTCGGAAGAGATGCGTGAACCTCTGCCTAACCTGAAAGGACTGATAGACTCACTGGACAGAGTCGAGGGAGGATTTTGGATTTAGATTTAGAGATACAGCGCAGAAACAGGCCCTTCAGCCCACCGGGTCCGCGCCGCCCAGTGATCCCCGCATAATACACTATCCTACACCCACTAGGGACAATTTTTACATTTGCCCAGCCAATTAACCTACAAACCTGTACTTCTTTGGAGTGTGGGAGGAAACCGAAGATCTCGGAGAAAACCCACGCAGGTCACGGGGAGAACGTACAAACTCCGTACAGTACAGCACCCAGGATCGAACCCGAGTCTCTGGCGCTGCATTCGCTGTAAGGCAGCAGCTCTACCGCTGCACCACCGTGCCGCACTTAGGAAGAGGTATAAGGTTGCAGGAGAAAGTACCTTGGTTGCTGGTGGTTTGGGTGAGAAGGGATGAGTTAATTAGGGAGCTGCAAAGGGAATGGTCCCTGTGGAAAGCGTTGGAGGTGGGAAGATGTGACTAGTGGTGGGGTCCGGTTGGAGCTGGTGAAAATGTTGGAGGATCATGTGCTGTATGCGATGGACGAAGGGATGAAAGGTGAGGACTAAGGGGGGCTCGGTCTCTGTTGCGACGAGGGGGAGAGGGAGCAAGAGCAGAGCTGCGGTGTACTGAGGAGACACGTGTGATGATGATGGAGGAGGGGAACTCTCTAAAGACGGAGGACATTTCAGATGTCCTGGTATGAAACATCTCATCTGAGAAGCACATGAGGCGTAGATGGAAGAATTGGGAGAAGGGGATAGAGTCTTTGCAGGAGGCAGGGTGGGAAGAAGTGTAGCCTAGGTAGCTGTGAGTCAGTAGGTTTATCCTCTCTGACAACAGTACTAGGTACCAAATGTACAATTCAACACAAACCAATTATTTGAAAAACTAAAGACAATACATCTGAGATGAATGGCTATTTGGAAAACTTGTATAAATGTAAAAGGTTGCAGATATCTTTAATAGTAAAGAGTGGCTATTTCATTTGAGTAGTAGAAGTACCAACTATTTTCCTCAATAAAACAACAATTGAACATAGACAAGTTCAAACAGTTATAATGCTTTAATTAAAAGCTACAGATATAATTAGTCGATCCACAAAAGTTTGAGATTAGGTATCCAACTATTCCACTAACCAGAGAGGTTTCCTGTCTGTGGCTGCAATTGCCTCAAAATTCTCACAGAAATGCAAAATATTTGGTGAATACCTTTGGACTAAAAATGGTTGTGTTAAAGTACATATTACACATGCTGGTGCTATGGATGTTCCCTTCACAAAATCAACCTAATTTGGAATAGGGCCTTAGATTTCATTTGATATTCTAAATCTGAAGTGAATTTAGTTGCTTTACAGTTGATTTCAATGTGCTGTGGATCTTTGATCTTTGATGCCCTTTTCATCATTGGTAGAGACGATTTAATATTTGGAGTATTGTTTACAGTTCTGGACACCCCATTACAGGAAAGATGTGGAGACTGAGAGGGTGCAGAGGTGGTTTACCAGAATGATGCCGGGAATAGAGGGTTTATGCTACAAGGAGAGGTTGGATAGACTTGGATTGTTTTCTTTGGAACGTTGGACGTTGAGGGGAGATTTGATAAAAATACTTGAAATTATGAGAGATTTCAATAGGGTAGACGGTCGGAACCTTTTCTACAGGGTGGAAATATCCAACACTGGAGCGCATGGCAAAGAAGTGAGAGGGGGAAAGTTTAATGGAGATGTGTGGGGCAAGTTTAAAAATCTTTTAAAACTTTTTTTTATATACAAGAGTGCTGGGGGGCCTGGAACACATCACCATGGGAGGTGGTGGAGGCACATAGGACAGTGGTGTTTATGAGGCTTTTAGAAAGGCACATGGAAGTACAGGGAATAGAGGGATTTGAATCATCTACAGGCAGATGAGATCAGTTTAACTTGGCATTATATTCAGCCCAAACATTGTGGGCTGAAGGGCCCATTCCTGTGCTGTTCTATGTTCATATTGTGTAGTCTCCTATACACAAGGCATTTCTTAAACAACTTCTCATTTTGCAAAAAGCTGGAGTAACTCAGCGGGCCAGGCTGCATCTCTGGAGAGAAGGAATGGGTGATGTTTCAGGTCGAGACCCTTCCTAAACCAGCATCTGCAGTTTTTTTTCCTTCTCATTTTGCAACATCTGAGCAGTCTTTGAAGTCCTTGACCCTCTGCCTCCATTCGCACGCATCACCACGTGTAACCCCTGATAACATAGCTAACATTTCTCATCTAACTCCAAATTGGTTTCTTATTATTCTCATATGTACCGAGATACAGCGAAACGTTTGAGTGCTATTCAATTAAATCAGTTCATACTGTATACAAGTACAATCAAGCCATACCAAAGTACAACAGGTAATGTAAAGAGAAAAATACCTGAGGGCAAAATCTGGTTTTATAATATAGTTACAGAAGAAAAAGTCCAGTGTCCTCAATGAAGATAGCTTGGAAGATCGGGACACTTCTTCTAAATAGTTTTGCATGCCAGTACTCTCTAAATTTAAAGAATCAACTGTGTTTCACGTAGTTGCCAATCCATCAGGATGGAACCCCGGATTTAACAGCTAATTTGTTGTCCATGTGAGGATATGAGATTGTAATTATCTGAAAGTAATCTTAGCTCCAGAAGAGAAAGAATCAAATATTCTACCTGTTCCCGATTGCTTCCCTTTCCTGATTAAAAGCAACTAGACCAAGTGGACCTGTTAGGCCCAAACCTCTCCTGCATTGGTACAACACACTCTTCCCCCCCACACACTCTTCCCCCCCACCCCCTCTCCCCCCCCCCTCCCCTCTCTCCGCCTCCCCCCTCGGAGATAGATTTAAACTTTAAAGTGTGAATGACTTTTAAAATATAACACCGATTTCAATGAAACTTCTTCCATTAGCACCAAAGGAACGATGGTGAGTAAGGTGGGCCTAAAATTGTTGCGCTATCATGTACCGTTTTGGCTGTAGTTCAGGAACAAACAAGCAAACAAATAGTTTTAGTATATAGATGTCCTTTCTAGCTGGGTGCAATGCCCTCGTAACAATTCAGTTTATTCTCCAGCATCTCATGAAGGCACCAAGGCGACCAAGGTACAATAACATTTTCACTTATGTTTTCTGTGATTTCCTTGCCACAGCGAGCTCAGTGTATAGTGATTGAATGGCAGAGTAGACTTGATGGGCTGAATGGTCTAATTCTGCTCCTATCTCTTATGAACAGTGCAAATGTTTATTTCCATTCATTGTCCTTTAGGCTACTTACCTGCCTGGAAAGCGGGTGGTTTAGGATGTTTTATTCGGTCCACTGAGCAATCTTTCAATTGAAATCGCAGCTTGTTGTCTATGAGCAACTGTCCAAGTATTACCACAATTGGGAGGGATCACACAGGCCTGTTTTTAAGGCACATGTTTCGGCTCTTGCAAGTTGTGCCAAAACTTCTTGGCACTTCCAAGTGTTATAATTTCATAAATTCCAAATGTCTGCAATTCATCAATTGCAAGTGTCGTCATTCATCAATTAGTAAATGGGATACCATGGTTCATTGTCTCTCTCATTCATATCTTTAAGACACTGGAAAATAGTCAATAATTAAAACCATGAACAAAGTTACTCTATCAATGCTTGCAGTGCCAGATACTGTCCCTCTGGCTCTTTTTCAAACTCTTTTCCTGTCTTTCTACATCTTGCTACAACACCAATCACAAAGCACAAACCCCAAAGGGCTGACAGCATTGAAGCACCAATTATTATTCACACAGCATTACATGACACATGCAATAAATTACATAAATTACATTTATATGTCTCAAAAGTACTAAACCATTAATACAATAAATTCAAAAGATTTCTAAGTCATATTTATACTGCTATTTATGGAACAATTTTCATATCGAAAAAAAAAGCAGCACCTGCTACTCCCTCATATAGCATTACTTTTTAATGGATAAAGTGAAGAAAATAGAGCTCCCTCTTGAGGCACGAAATAAACAGTAATATTAAAATGTCTTCAGCCGGCTATTCACCTTAAAATTAAATAATATACCTCACTACATTTGCAACATAAAGTTCTTGAACACCAACAGATTCGTTTCAAGGTGTATTAACTATTGTGCAGACAAATGTGACACTATTTTACACAAATCAAAACTTCACAACAGCAAGTGAACAGCAGTCAGTGTGTTTACACTTCCATGCTCTTGTGCGCACACAAGGAAGTACAGTTAACAGGCTGAACTTTCATGAAGAATTTCCGCTTTTCTCCAATTGCTCGGTAAATGCTCTCAATTTCCCTCCCCGATATTTGGCACAGAAACTGTCTCTCCCATTTATTCAATGTCCTTTGCAGTCAAACATTAAATATAAGCTGCTTTCTATCTTTGCTCAGATGCACCTATTCCAATAATTCACTGTTGCTTCCACTTTAAAACGTTAATTGGTGTGCCACTTATGCTGGGAAAAGATGCATCTTTATTTCTGGATTACTAGGCTGGTGGTGGGAAAAACATATCTTCTATGTACAAGTGCCACTGTTACTATTCTAGAATCTCCCTCTCCAGGTTCTCTCAATCCTTGCTTGTGGCTGCCATATTTTCTTCAATCAGCAGTTATGATGACTCTTCAGCTGGTAACAATTTACTTTCTAAGTACAATGCAAGCAATCAGGGAAAAGCTTGAACTATTGTCAACTTTTTTCTCAGATGTTTAGATTGGAACTGGACATATTCATAAAATAACATTCGCCAAATGACGTTTGCCGACAGTTGTGCATTAAACAAGCTACAGCTGATTCCATATAAAATGCAAGAGAATGTCTCCGCACTGACCAGGGTTAGATGCTGACAGGTGCTGTTCTCCCCGTGACCGCGTCGGTTTCCGCCATGTGCTCCGGTTTCCTCTCACATCCCAAAGACGTGCAGTTTTGTAGGTTAATTGACCATTGTAAATTGCCCCAGGTTTGCAGGAAGTGAATGCGAAAGTGGGATAACCCATTGATCTGGCGAGAACTGGCGATTGATGGTCATCGTGGATTTGGTGAACCAAAGGGCCCGTTTCTATGCTACATCTCTAAACTAAAACTGAGGAAAGTAGAAATGAATTAAGAAATCCAATGCTGAAACTGAAGGCATGAACAGTGCATTGAATAATTAAAATTGTGAAAGTGACATTGACATTCTCAAGACCTACGGACAAACTCGATGTGATGCAGTGCTGATAACTAAGTGGAAGATGGTAGTCTGCTAAGAAGGAGTAACATCGTAGAAAGAGGCAGAAGGCTAGGTGCTATGATATAAACAGAAGCAAAATGGTGACAGCCTCAGTCTGTCATAAGCCAGTGATGAACAAGGTCACCTCTTCAGAGGCAAATATAGTCACAATTAATTTGTCAACCGATAATAAATTTAGGTGAAGAGAAAACAATTTCAGGGCAAATATTAAAACAGAAAAACTAATAAATAGGGGAAAAGTAGAATGAATAACAAAAAAATTGTGACAGAGGTTTATGCAGGAAGTTGGTGTTCAATTCACAGAAATTGAAATGATGCAAGACTTTAGCCAGATGGAGAGAACCTTTAGCAGTAAAGCAACAAACACTTAACGTTTTTTTAAAAAAATCACTCGCAGCATAAAAGTTGTGGTGTGCTCAAGTAACGCACACTTTAAAGTAATGCTCTCCAGTTTAGCATTCAGCAAGTTACTGATTTCATTTGTGTCACTTATGTGGGAAGTGAAGCCCAGGTCGAGTATTTCCCAGACTGAGAAAAGCAAATATTTAACATTGCAATCACCCACATGATTCCAGTGCACCACCTACAAGTGGTTAGAGAAGGTTGACAGACCAGCATCAGTTCACCTTCTTCGCCCCTTGGCTCAGCTTGCTATATTTTAAAAAAAAGAGAGGGAGAGCGAGGGGGAGCGAGAGGGAGCGAAAATAGTAAACGGATTAGAAAATTATTCCAAGGATATAACACAATGTTCAAAGGATTGCTATTTTTTTCCAGCATAGTTTCACATGTTTATAAGCTTTACTTTAACTAAACTCAAATTTGTTGTCAATAGAAAAAGGAGAAAAATTAAAAACCTCACCAAAACCCAAAGTCACCCACAGATATTACTTGCGATGGTTTGTTTTAGCAGTTGTAGTAACCATCTCAAATAATCTCAACTTTCGTTTGAAATAAATGCCCTTCAACATATAGAATTAAAATACAGCTTTGATATCAATGACAGTTAATGAAATAACAAAAACAGCGTCCAAATATAAATCAAGTTCTTTCGGTTTCACACTATTTTTATGTACGACTTAGATTGCAACAGAGATTTCAAAATCTGATTATCCTCCATCAAGTAGACCGGCAAATGGATTTGCAGCGAATGGAGGTAGATAGATCACCTGCAGGCAGGAAGGTTGATTTAACCTGGCATCATGTTTTTCACAGCCATTATGAGCCCCACCCCACCCCATTTTGTTCTTGAAATGGGCACATTTGTATTCCCTCAGTCCCTGCAAAGTAATTGCAAATCCTCTGGCTTTGCAAAATAGTCGATTTTGTTCAAGAACTCTTTCACTGTCAAGTGAGTCTACAACCAAGATTGTTTGTGTTCTCATCAATCACGCCCTAAAGCAACTGAAAACTCAATTCACATTTATTTGTGACTTCACTAACCAAAAATAACAGATATCTTTGCTGACCTAAGAATATAATCTTGCACAATCCGAAAGTACGTGCTTCCACTTAATTGCTTTATGTTTATACGTGGTAACTGTAATTCTGTTTTATTATTTTCACACGGTAATATCATTGCACTGTGATTTGTATTCAGTGGACAGTCTCACACACTCAAATGGTTAAGTGTCCAATTTCTCTCCAGTGAACACTTTTCATATTTACAATCTTCACCATCCAATGTAATCAAGGATCATGCAAGCAAAAGGCCGGGATAAGTGGAAATGATCCAAAAGCAAAACATTGAAAGGACTTTGTTTTTGTTAAAAATGCTGTCTGTCTGCACAGGAATTGGGGGTGGATGCAGATTATTGTAACCTCAGGGTATGCAGCCATTCCAGTGACCTCACCAAAACAAACCACACCACACTCAGAATCCTGGGAAACTACATGGAGAGTGGAGGCAACACTACAGCTGTTAAAGAGTCAATAACTGGCACGGGGTATGCAGTTTGTGTGCCAATGATGCAAGTATCTATCAGAGTGTTAGACTTGAACTTAAAGCTGCTTTCAAATTGAAACAAGAAATGGAGAAAATAATTAAAAAGTTATCATTCTTCTGAGCAGTAGAAATCTTATTTGCAGATTTCAATTAAAACATGGTAGACACCTGGCAACGTGATGTGTCACATCAGATCTTCAAGACAAATAGCACAGATTGTCCAGATTCTAAAGATCTAATTATGATCTTACATTTTGAGTCAAGACATATTGATAAGAACAATGTTAAAGCAGGATTTTTTATCTTGCAGATGAGGACACAACTTGATCAAATGAAGAAGCTCTTTGAAAGAATTTGCTCAAGAACCCTGTTGAATTCTCTTACCAAATCAACATGAACTATCCTATCAGACGAAGTATTCTAAGTCCACACCCTCACTGTTTAATGAAGTTTATCGTGTCATCACTGCATAATTTTCCACTCATGGTGTAAGCCAGCATATGCAGTTCTGTCCTGCACATTCTGTCTGCTCCACTGCACAATTTCAACCTGAAAAAGGGTCTCAACCCAAAATTTCACCCATTCCTTCTCTCGGAGATGCTGCCTATCTTGCTGAGTTACTCCTGCAATTTCTCTCTGTTAAAATATTTCATTAATTTAAACCCATGTCTCCACTCAGCTTCCCTGGTCCATACAGATCATAGTAACCCCCTATCCCCAGAGCCAACCACTTCCATGTCCTCTACATAGTGCAATGTGCCGTGAATTGGTCATAACTCACATGCTGGGGCCAGACTACTGTGTACATTGGTTCAACGTTCATTGGAGTAACTCGGCAGGTCAGGCAGCATCACTGGAAAACATGGATAGGTGATGTTTCAGGTTGGGACCCCTCCAGACTGACTGTGGTGGGGTGGGAGGGGAGGGGGTGGGGTGTGCGGGAGGGGAAAGAGAAAGCTGGAAGAGAGGTGGGGGCAGGACAAAGCCTGGTGAGTGATAGGTGGACACATGTTTCAGTGGGTATTCTTGTCCTGGCAAATGGGAAAAGCAAGTTTTTATTTCCAATAATTTTATTGTTTCAGACTAAAGAAGGGTCCTGACCTTTCATATCACCTATCCATATTCTCCAGACATGCTGCCATAGGAACAATTTACAGAAGCCAACTAACCTACAAATCGACACGACATTGAAATAGGGGAGGAAACCAGAGAACCCAGAGGTCACAGGAAGAACGTGCAGACTCCATACTGACAGCACCCGTAGTCTGGTGCAGTAAGGCAGCAACTCTACCTCTGCGCCACCCCTACATTTGCATTCACTGGAGTTCTGAACAATAGGAGGGGATCTAACCGAGATGTACAAATATTTGACAGAGCTAAATGGACTGGTGCGGGCCAGATGTATCCCTGGCTGGGAGACAATCTAGAACCAGAGACCACAAACTCATGATATGGGATAAGACACTTAGCAGGAAAAAGATGACAAACTTCTTCATTTTGGAGGTGGTGAACTGGAGGAATTTTGCTACCACAGAGGACCTAGTTGCTCGGTCTAGAAATCAAGAGGCACAAGCCATCAAAGAACATGGTCAAGAGTCAGAAAATGGTATTGAGATAATCATCCATAATTATACTGAATGGCAACGAAAGTTGAAGAGCTCATCTATTCCCCTTCCTGCTTCCAGTGTCTCGGCTCTGAAGCCATCAAAAACCAGGTGGAAAAACAATTGATTACCGTACCACTCATCATTACACCAGGTACATGTGCACATGGTACAGGATAGCGTCTTCTTTCATTTCTTCCCTCTTACATTTAACCAGTTCCTCATTAAGTGTGCACTATTTGTATTATCTACATCATAGAAATTTCCAGAAATACTTTATTTTTTATAATGCAAAAGGGAAGGAAAGAAATGAGCTCCACAACTGAAAAAAAGTCTAGTTAAAGAGCCTGAAGGCAAAGTGGTGGACCTGAGGAACCTGTCTATGTACTGCAGTAACAGTGAGGAAATGCAACATAGTGTGTCATCAGTGGTGTGGCTAAAGACAAAAAACAACGACTGCTTTGGAGAGTTGGGGCGGCTTGACAGACTGAGCCACGAGAATTTTGCACACCTAGTGTACAGGGCAATATTCTGCAGGAATATGGGAGCATAAATAGCTACAAGATCAATCCCACTGCAAACAGAATGTACACCATTCAGGGAGTTTAGAATCAACATTAAAATCAGAGTGTACTAAAGATAATGTTTGCATTTGTTTTCATTATTACCCTTGAAAAAAACAATCAACAATTTGGCCATTACTGATACAACAGGACTTTGTGATATCTACTATAGTAGCTCATAGATCATGTACTAGTTAGTTCTCGGCACGGTAGCGCAGCGGTAGAGTTGCTGCTTTACAGCGAATGCAGCGCCGGAGACTCAGGTTCGATCCTGACTACGGGTGCTGCACTGTAAGGAGTTTGTACGTTCTCCCCGTGACCTGCGTGGGTTTACTCCGAGATCTTCGGTTTCCTCCCACACTCCAAAGACGTACAGGTATGTAGGTTAATTGGCTGGGTAAATGTAAAAATTGTCCCTAGTGGGTGTAGGATAGTGTTAATGTACGGGGATCACTGGGCGGCACGGACTTGGAGGGCCGAAAAGGCCTGTTTCCGGCTGTATGTATATGATATGATATGATATGATTAATAGTTGATGAATAAATGCAACAATTATATTTGAAAGCTCAACTTAAATTGACTGGTAGCACACAGATTAAGAATGCCGACTTCACCACATCTATAAATGACAAAGAATCTGTTGATTTCAACAATGGTACACCCCAAATGTGTTTTTTGCGAAAATGTCTAGACTTCCAATTCTTTTAATGTAAGGCAGATCAATGAAACACATTTTTCCCATCAGCTTAAAAGAAAAGAAAAAAGATTCTTGTAATTTTAAAACCTTGAACTGAATGCAATTCCATGTTTTACTGACATGGAAGTTTACAACATGGCACAGAATTAGTATCACCAATTGTTTTTGACACCAAAGTGCCCTAAATGCAAAGCCGAGGACGTGGCATTGGTTTTAAAACTTAATACATGGCTGACCGAAGTAAAAGCTATGTTGCCTGAAGTAATATTCCTTTATGTACAAAAAGATTAGTGTATTATTGCAGCTGATGCTCAGATTGCTGACAATGCTTGAAATGATAGAATTTGACAAGCAAAGCCCTTAACCATATTCTTTATCATCAGGTAATTAACAAAGAATGATAGCCAAATATAGAGGCACTTAACTAGTGAACAATAGAGATATAATACCCAAAGTTACTTTTAAAGTGCAGTACTTAAGCAGGAGATAAATACACAAAAATGTGGTGAGTTGGTTTGGATGAAAGCTGATTGGGGGGTTGTGAACAGAACTTGGGAAAGCAAAGTTGCAAACAATGATGCGGGACAGTTGCAAGTTACAACTGAGACAATATTCAAAGCCCTGGAAAAGAAACAGTGCCAACAAAAAAATCACGAAATGTTGTGATGCCGCAGCTGAATAAAAGAGGAAAAAGCTAATAAAAAGGCTTTTGTTTGGTATATGAACAGTGAGGAGAGGGATTAGGGATTAGATGATTAAAAAGAGGATCTATCAAGTTTTATTATCAAGGAACAGAAATATTAGTTGCTTTACTTCAATAACTACCAAGGCAGACAACTGGGCTGGGTTTGACATCAGAGGGGAGACGAAGGATAATAAAACACTGTTAAAATAAGATAAATATTAAACAATATCTAATTGAGGGTCAAATCCTTGATCCAGATAGACAATAGACAATAGACAATAGGTGCAGGAGTAGGCCATTCACCCCTTTGAGCCAGCACCGCCATTTAATGCGATCATGGCTGATCACTCTCAATCAGTACCCCGTTCCTGCCTTCTCCCCATACCCCCTCACTCAATATCCTTAAGAGCTCTATCCAGCTCTCTCTTGAAAGCATCCAACGAACTGGCCTCCACTGCCTTCTGAGGCAGAGAATGTCACACCTTCACTACTCTCTGACTGAAAAAGTTCTTCCTCATCTCCGTTCTAAATGGCCTACCCCTTATTCTTAAACTGTGGCCCCTTGTTCTGGACTCCCCCAACATTGGGAACATGTTTCCTGCCTCTAATGTGTCCAATCCCCTAATTATCTTATATGTTTCAATAACATCCCCCCTCATCCTTCTAAATTCCAGTGTATACAAGCCTAATTGCTCCAGCCTTTCAACATACGACAGTCCCGCCATTCCGGGAATTAACCTAGTGAATCTACGCTGCACGCCCTCAATAGCAAGAATATCCTTCCTCAAATTTGGAGACCAAAACTGCACACAGTACTCCAGGTGCGGTCTCACCAGGGCCCGGTACAACTGTAGAAGGACCTCTTTGCTCCTATACTCAACTCCTCTTGTTATGAAGGCCAACATTCCATTGGCTTTCTTCACTGCCTGCTGTACCTGCATGCTTCCTTTCAGTGACTGATGCACTAGGACACCCAGATCTCGTTGAACATCCCCTCTTCCTAACTTGACACCATTCAGATAATAATCTGCCTTTCTATTCTTACTTCCAAAGTGAATAACCTCACACTTATCTACATTAAACTGTATCTGCCATGTATCCGCCCACTCACACAACCTGTCCAAGTCACCCTGCAGCCTTATTGCATCTTCCTCACAATTCACACTACCCCCCAGCTTAGTATCATCTGCAAATTTGCTAATGGTACTTTTAATCCCTTCATCCAAGTCATTAATGTATATCGTAAATAGCTGGGGTCCCAGCACCGAACCTTGCGGTACCCCACTGGTCACTGCCTGCCATTCCGAAAGGGACCCATTTATCCCCACTCTTTGCTTTCTGTCTGTCAACCAATTTTCTATCCAAGTCAGTACCCTACCCCCAATACCATGTGCTCTAATTTTGCCCACTAATCTCCTATGTGGGACCTTGTCGAAGCCTTTCTGAAAGTCGAGGTACACCACATCCACTGACTCTCCCCTGTCAATTTTCCTAGTTACATTCTCAAAAAATTCCAGTAGATTTGTCAAGCATGATTTCCCCTTCGTAAATCCATGCTGACACAGACACAGATGAATTGCATCAGTATTTTTGAAAGGACCAAGGAGGGAGAGAGACACTATTATGATTTTTTAATTATTCATGCCACTAGGAGACTGATGGAATACTAACATAATACCTAGAGTTAAGAAGGGAGATTTAAAAAAAAAAATTTAAAAAAAAAATGTCAGCAGAACTATATTCATTCAGCTATGGGGGGGGGAGGACGGACTGTGAAAGATGAAAGCGGAAAAGAAGTGTCTCGAAATTAAAAATGTAAATGAATAGTCAACATACATTTCAGGAGGGAAGTCCTGCCTGAACAATTTCACTCAATCCTTTAAAGCATGTAAACATAAAAACTGTGACAAAATCATGCACAAAAAGAACAAATCAAATATGTAACTGAACACTTGCCAGAAATTGAGCAGCTCGAGTGTTGTTGCAGCTAACTGATGTCCAGCAACAGGTGCCTGCTTACCTGCACCCATTCCCTCAGCCGACAACATATATTGCTGCCAGAGTATGCAGATGGCAGTGGCATTGTACTCTATTTATGAAATGTATTGCTATTCTATTATCAAAGTACCCTTTCACCAGACACATAACTTCAACCACCAAGGAGGACAGGGGGAAGGGGGGGATTAGATGCATGGGGACATTACCCACAGATTTCCCTCCAAGTCACATTGATATAAATTATTTCCAGATGAAGTTGCAAAGGGACAAAATCTTGGAACTCTCGGCCAACAAGTTTTGGCATATCTTCACCTGGGCTCCAGTGGCTCTAAGTTGCAGCTCCACACCATTTAGAGATGGATATTAAAAGCTGGCCTTTCAGTGACTACCCCCTCCCCCCACCCCTCCCCATATGTGGAAAAGCAGCAACATCTTGGGCATTTATGATAAAAGTACCAAATGCAAATTTATATAAACATCATATGCCTATAATTCATAATTCAATTTCCTTTATTAATGAAAAATAGAAATGCAGTATCAATTATTGTAATATTGTAACCATGTAACCATTGTAATGTGATATAGGCAAAATAACTTGCTGTGCTTGTTGTATGGTTGTCATGGTTCTATTTCATTCCAAGTGATGCCTTTCAGAAGGTTACCCAGGGAGATTATAAAGAATTCAATTGTTATAGAACCAATCTATTGTAGTGAATGAGACAATGCCAAACTGACAGCTTTGGCTCTTTCTTCCCTGGGAAAAATAATTGAAGCAATTGACGTGATGAGTCAAGTTAAATGGAGTTTTTGCATCATTAATCAAAGTAGAATTAAAGCAAATAGTCCAACTCCAATTACTGAAATTGGTCTGGACTATACAACACTCATTCACTTCAATGAATTAGATGTAAATTATATTCTCCACCCTATTCCACAACAGGCACCACTTGGCTGAAAAGTTGTGAATCGTCTAAAAACTTAATTAGCTAACTTGATTCATTCATCTCCCAAACATGAAATCTTTCAATAAGCTAATTGATTAGGATGCAGATTAATGAGAATGCATGTTATTGCAAGAACTCATTATTCTGTTGCCAGGAATAATATATTGGGGACGAAAAATGCAGATTGGACAATCACTTTCTGAATTCCTCTATTCACTCCACAAGTATGACTCCGTCCCCAAGTACACCGAGTTTCAGATTTAAGAATAGCTTCTTCTCATCAACTGTCAGGATGTTAAACCACACTGCACAACCTTAGCCTCAACCCTACCTCAGCAATGCTATTGTGAACTTTGCTTTGGTTGTACTACATACTTCAGTTTGCACTATTATAATCTTAGTGCAAGAGGAAAAAGATTGGACTTTATTGCCTTCCAATACAGTGCGGAATGTGGAATCCACTGTGATGGATGTTTATGTTAACTTTTATGTAGTTGTGTGTCTTGTTGCTTTTCATTTAGTATGGCTGTATGGCAACTCAAATTTCACTGTAGCTTAATTGGTACATATGACAATAAACTGACCTTGAAACCTTGATTACTTATTATTACTATTAATTTATTATATATTTGTTTGTTGTATTGATGGACTTTTGTTGTTTGGTTCTTGGTGAACATGACAAGTAAATACTCTCGTCTCTTTAAGAACATTAAATACTCTGCCTCCATGAATAAATGCAGATTGGTCGACCACTTTCAGAACACCTCGATGCCACAAGTATAACTCAGAGTCCCTATGCTCATCAATTGTATTTGACTCAGGCAAAAAAACAACTGCTGGAGGAACCTAATATGTCAGGCAACATCTAGTGGGAAAGGAACAAATGTTTCGGGTTGGGTCCATCTTCAGATAGAGCAAGACCCCACCCTAAATGTCATCTACTCATTTCCGTCCTCAGATGCTGCCTGACCTGCCTAGTTCCTGTTGCAGTTTGCTTTTTGCTTTAGATTCCCGTATTTGCAGTCTCATGTCTCATCTCATTCCAGTTGATTGCACTACTTTCCATTCTACATTGTTCTAACAAAAGTCAAGCAAACTGATGAACAGTGTTGTATCCTCCAATGAGACACAATCAAAACTTTCAGAACTAACACAGAGTTCATCAATTTCAGATAATCTATATTTTTATTTTTCCTTCATCTGGGAATTAATCCAATTCTTTCTTTCATGACTCGTGGAGATCGATCTTCTGTTCCATTTCTTGCTATCTGTTTTCACACTTAATATCACAGCTGATAGAGTTGCTGCCTCATTACCAGAGACCCCGGTTTGATCCTGACCTCTGTGTGGCGTTGACATGTTCCCCCTGTTGACCGCGTGGGTTTCCTCCAGGAGCTCTGGTTTTCCTCACATCCCGTACGGGGTTGAAGGTTAATTGGCCTCTAAATTGCCTCTATTGTGTAGGGAATTGATGCCAATGTGGGATAACATACAACTTGTGCGAATGGGTGATCGATGGTCGGCATGGATTTGGTGGGCTGAAAGGGCTATTGCAATGCTAGATCCTCCAATCAATTCAATACCATTCAGAATTTGCCTGCCTACTCAATCCAGATGTTCCCTTTCATTCTCTTTACCCCTCCTTTGTTTCTTACATTTTAAAACCTACTTCTCTCAGTTCACCCAGCTCCAAGACCACTGATCCAAAACATTAACATCATTTTTTCTATTCAGATGTTGCTCAACTTCCTGAACATTTTTCAGTATTGTATTTTGTTAGGCTTTGTCATAGAGCCATTGAGAATGATAGAGTGATACAGTGTGGAAACAGGCCCTTCGGCCCAACTTGTCCACACCGGCCAACATGTCCCAGCTACACTAGTCCCACCTGCAGTATTTGGTCCATATCCCTCCAAACCTGTTCTATTCCTGTACTTGTCTAACGCTTCTTAAACATTGCGATAGTCCCTGCCTCAACTACCTCATCTGGCAGCTTGTTCCATACATGTAAAAGTTACCACTCAGATTCCTATCAAATTTTTTCCCCTTCACCTTAAACCTATGTCCTCTGGTCCTCGATTCACCTAATCTGGGCAAGAGACTCTGTGCATCTACCCGATCTATTCCTCTCATGATCTTACACACCTCTATTAGATCACCCCCTCATCCTCCTGCACTCCAAGGAATAGAGTCCCAGCCTACTCTCTGCCTATAGCTCAGACCCTCTAGTCCTGGCAACATCCTCGTAAATCTTCTCTGTACCCTTTCCAGCTTGCCAACATCATTCGTATAACATGGTGTCCAGAACTAAACACAATACTGTAAATGTTGCCTCACCAATGTCTTGTACAACTGCAACATGACCTCCCAACTTCCATACTCAATACTCTGGCTGATGAAGGACAATGTGCCAAAAGCCTTTTAGACCACCCAATCTACTTCTGACTCCACCTTCAGGGAACTGTGCACCTGTAGTCCTAAATCCCTCTGCAATACAACACTCCCCAGAGCCCCACCATTCACTGTGTAGGTCCTGCCCTTGTTAGACTTCCCAAAGTGCAACACCTCACATTTTTCTGCATTAAATTCCATCAACCATTCCTCAGCACATGTGGCCAATTGATCAAGATCCTGCTGCAATTTTTTCACAACCAACTTCACTATCTGCAAAACCACCACAAAGAATTTGAATATATTCAATTTGTTCCATTCATCAGAAACAGCATTTTAAGGATGCAAACATTTATATCACTTTGGCACATGGACATTACGCGTGTTCATTGCTCATCTCCAGTTGTCTTTGAAAAGGTGATGAGCCAGTCTTGAACTTCGGTAACCCACATGGTCACCACACCTTCAGAGTTTCTTGATGTTCTTAGATTGCTTAAGTAGCTTTAGGGAGTCACTGCAAATCATTCAGGACAGTACTCATCTTTGTCATGGTGCATTAGGATAGCACAGTGGCGTAGTTGGTAGAGCTGCTGCCTCAACACCAGAGGCACGGCCTGACCTTGGGGTTTTGCCTGTATGGAGTTTGTATGCTCTCCCTCGGTTTCCTCCATGGTTTCCTCCCACATCCCAAAGACTTGCAGATTTGTAGGTTAAGTGGCCCCTGTAAATTGCCCCGAGTGTGTCGGGAGTGGATGCAAAGGTGGGATAACATAGAACAAATGTGAACCGCCAATTGATGGTCAGTGTGGACTCGGTGGGTAAAAAGGTCCCATTTCCAGGCTGTATCTCTAAACTAAAATAAAATTAAAACATCAATGATGGAAGGAACATATCGCCTGGACAGTCTGTTGTTCAAATGGACCATTTCCTCTCATGCGAGATTGAGCTTTAAGTTTTGGTCCAGCTGCACTTGAACAAACAAATGAAAAATGAAGTGCATTTCATCAAAATCAACTTGGGATTTATACATGTCTGAAAAACCTTAAGGAGTTGGAATTCAAATCTCTCATGAGGAAAAATGCTCCAGCGATCACAGCGTTCATGCAACTATTCTCTTTGAGTATGAGTCAACACAGACACCTCAGACTGTTGATCGAAATGCCACCCAGTATCAAAAGTTAGGAGTTAGATCCTTTCTTGGTAGATTTACCATTTCATTTTTCTTATTTCACAAATATTACTATCACTGCTCAGCTCTGGTTTGGTCTTTTAGATGTCTAATCAGTGAACTTCTAAATTCATGCCAAAAAAGCCACTAATTAAGCCACTGAAAGCAATAATCTGACCACGATGCAAATTCATCAGTCAAGCAGAAATAACACTTCAGTTTTAGTTTAGTTCAGTTTATATGGGAATTTAGTTTAATTTGGGAACAGTTCCATCCAAGACCGCAAGAAATTGCAACGAGTTGTGGACGCAGCCCAGACCATTTATACCTCGCACTGCCTCGGCAAGGCCAGCAGCATAATCAAGGATAAGTCACATCCTGGCCACTTCCTCTTCTACCCTTTCCCATCGGGTAAAAGGTATAGAAGTGCGAAAACGCACACCTCCAGATTCAGGGACAATTTCTTCCCAGCTGTTATCAGGCAACTGAACCATTCAACCAAAAACTAGAGAGCGGTCCTGAACTACTATATACCTCATTGATGACCCTCGGACTGGATCTTTGATTGGACTTTTCTGGCTTTTCCTTGCACTAAACATTATTCCTTCATCATGTATCTATACGCTGTAAATGGCTCGATTGTAATCAAGTATTGTCTTTCCGCTGACTGGATGGCACGCCACAAAAGCTTTTCACTGCACCTTGGCACACGTGACAATAAACTAAACTGAACTGATTATTGTCACGTGTACAGAGGCACAGTGAAAAGCTATTGTTTGTGTGATATCCAGTCAAAGAATAGATTGTAAATGAACACAATCAATCATGTCGTCCACAGGTGAGGACAGGGATAAAAGGGACACCATTTAATGCAAGATATAAAATTGAAGTCCGATAAAGTCCGATTAAAGATAGTTCAAAGACCTCCGATGAGGTCAGGACAGCACTCTAATTTAATTAAATACTTCTGCTTGAAAATTTTCTCCTTGTCACGTCTCAATGGGTATTAGGAAGGTTCCAAAGGGGAAATGCCCCATCTAACCTAGTTCCATTTGCCCAGATTTGGCCTGTTTCCCTCCAAGCCTGGATTGTGCAATGTCTCATGCCATTGACTAGAAATAAACGCTCAAGGGTGCAGCATTCACCCCCAACATACAAATTGTATCTCCTAATGTCAGGAGAAGTCAATCTGTAGTCAATCTCTGCATCGAGATGTCACTATTGTGTTATCAATGAAGCCATTCTGCCAACAACATTGTGGTTTTCCTATAATTGGCATTCAAATATCAAAACAAATCTTTAACCATTTCACACCATTAATTGGGATGTACACTTCATTAAGTGTAAAGCTGATACAAGCCATTTTTAATTAAAAAATTATCAACACCATTTTGAAATAATTAGTCAAGGGAATGACAATCAACACATTAAATTTGTTTTTCTAGGACCAGAGAAATTAAGCCTCAACTGTGTCCTAGCGCAACATTTATAATATGATTTACACCTCATGCAGCAAAGTGTGACATTTAAGGCATTTTATAGCAAGTAGTGTTTGTAAATACAGGCAATTCCCAGGAGAGGCAAGGGTTCTATTCCCCAGAACTGTCCGTATGCTGATTTCCCCACAAATCAGACACATTCGTTTTCAATGGCAATGCATCACATCACTATACACAGACTTGCTGCAATTAGTCATAGAATCATACAACACAGAAATTTGGCCGTTCAGCCAAATTCATCAATCTGACCAAATGCCCCATCTAAGCTTGTCCCAAAGTAAAAAGCTTTTCACTGTACCTCGGTACACATGACAATTAACTAAACTGAACTGAGCATTTGCCAGCATTTGGCCGCTTTCCATGTAAACCTTTCCTAACCATGTACCTGTCCAAGTGTCTTTTAAATGTTGTTATTGTATCTGCCTCAACTACCTTCTCTAGCAGGCCGTTTCATATACCCACCACACTGGCTGTGAAAAAGTTGCCCCTCTAAATTCCTATTAAATCTTTTCCTTCTCACCTTAAATCTATGCCCCTTGGTTCTTGATTCCCTTACCTTGGGTATTCATGGCAAATGGAAAAAGCAAGTTTTTATTTCCAAAGATTTTAACGTTTCTAATATTATTGAAATATTTTATTTTGCTTTAATTATTAATGATCTAATTTAACAAATTTAGATGACTTTAAACATCAGGCATTTAAAAAAAAAAAAACTTAGTTGAAATGTAGTAATTCCAACTTTGCCATTGGCGAGGCCTGTCACAGCACTTCAGAGACGGCGATCCAGCAGAAAACTGCCCAAGGTGTACTGGTGCCTGGAGCTCACCTGGATCTCCACGATGCACTAGTCAAGCAAGGTTAGCTCTCTGGATTTATGCCAAGTGCAGGAGAGTATGAAACAAGTGAGGAGGCTTGAAACCAGCTTGATCTGGCCTTGCGTTTCCCACCGCAAATTCCAAGCCACTCTCAGGAAATAAAACTTCTCCACTTAGTCATTGAGTTATACAGCGTGGAAACAGACCCTTTGTTCCAACTTGCCCCCTTATGTCCCATCTACATTAGTTCCACCTGCCTACGTTTAGCACATATTCCTCTAAACCTATCAAATCCATGTACCTGTATAAATGTTTTTCAAACGTTGCAATAGTACCTGCCTCAACTACCTCCTCCAGCAGCTCATTCCATACACCCACCATCCTTTGTGTAGAAAGGTTACCGCTCAGGTTCCTATTAAATCTTTCCCCCCTCACCTTAAACCTATGTCCTCTGGTTCTTGATTCCCCTTGTCTGGGCAAAAGATTCTGTGCGTTTATCTGAGGAAATAGGGATTTCAGAAGAATTCAGCAGTTGCCACTCAGATCTAAGTCAATGAGCATTGAAAATACATTTGCTGTCATCTGAGAACAGTGACCAATTCCATACTGATTACAATTATAGCATAGGAGGGGAAAAGCATAGACAATAGGTGCAGGAGTCAGCCATTCGAGCCAGCACCGCCATTCAATATGATCATGGCTGAACATCCAAAATCTGTACCCCGTTTCTGCTTTCTCCCCATATCCCTTGATTCCATTAGCTCTAACGGCTATATCTAACACTCTCTTGAAAATATACAGTGAATTGGCCTCCATTGCCTTCTGTGGCAGAGAATTCCACAGATTCACAATTCTCTGGGTGAAAAAGGTTTTCTTCATCTCAGTCCTAAATGGCCTACCCCTTATTCTTAAACAGTGACCCCTGGTTCTGGACTTCCCCCTACATCGGGAACATTTTTCCTGCATCTAGCCTGTCCAATCCCTTAAGAATTTTACATGTTTCTATAAGATCCCCTCTCATCTAAATTCCAGTGAATATAAGTCCATTTATCCATTCTTTCATCATATGACAGTCCCGCCATCCCGGGAATTAATCTGCTGAACCTACGCTGCACTCCCTCAATAGCACAAATGTCCTCCCTCAAATTAGGAGACCCAAACTGCACACAATACTCCAGGTGTGGTCTCACCAGTGTCCTGTACAATTGTAGTAGGACATCCTTGCTCCTACACTCAAATCCTCTTGCTATGAAGGCCAAAATTCCATTTGCTTTCTTCACTGCCTGCTGTACCTGCATGCTTACTTTCAGTGACTGATGTACAAGGACACCCAGGTCTCATTGCACCTCTCCTTTTCCTAATCTGATACCATTCAGATAATAATCTGCCTTCTTGCTCTGGTCACCAAAGTGGATAACCTCACATTTACCCACATCATACTGCATCTGCAAAAGAGGGAATCACCTTGCAGGATACTTTTGAAAGAAGTAGTGTACAAGGCAAAAATGAAAATCTTGCCAATAAGGGAAATGTGTAAGTCGTAGGAGCAGAATTAGGTCATCATGCTCATCAGTCTACCATTCAATCATGGGGGATCTATCTTTCCCTCTCAGCCCCATTCTCCTGCCATCTTCCTGTAACTTTTGAAACTTATGCCCGTTACCAAAATGTGCACACATACTTATGTTTTGATACCAATTGCAAAGAAAGGGAAAGAGACAGACCCCAATGTACATGCAGTATAATCTTTGAAAAGCTGATTGACAAATGTTCTCTATTTTAAGAGTCAAAATGAATTGCTAAAGAATTGCAGTGAACAAAATATTGTGGCTTACATTTAGCTGCAATATTTTAGAAAATTTCACAATTAGGAGTATAACAGGTGACTCAGTGAGCAATGCAAAATAGGATGAAAAAAGTTTTGACTAATTGTTATGACGAAACACGTCAAAAAAGGTTTAAATTGCAAGATATTTAGCAGTATTCAGGGACCTCACCAAACAAGAATACATCAATAGACAATAGACAATAGGTGCAGGAGCCAGCACCGCCATTCAATGTGATCATGGCTGATCATTCTCAATCAGTGCCCCGTTCCTGCCTTCCCCTGACTCCGCTATCCTTAAGAGCTCTATCTAGCTCCCTCTTGAATGCATTCAGAGAATTGGCCTCCACTGCCTTCTGAGGCAGAGAATTCCACAGATTCACAACTCTGACTGAAAAGGTTTTTCCTCATCTCCGTTCTAAATGGCCTACCTCTTATTCTTAAACTGTGGCCCCTGGTTCTGGACTCCCCCAACATTGCGAACATGTTTCCTGCCTCTAACGTGTCCATCCCCTTAATAATCTTATACGTTTCAATAAGATCCCCTCTCATCCTTCTCGGACATTGATCAAACTGCTTTTTAACATTCTGAACACAAAGGTGCTTGCTCTGAGGCATTACAAAATATTGCTTGAAGGGAAAAGATGGCTTGACTGGCGGCATGAATTTATCCTATCTAATCCTCACATGATCTTATACACATCTATAAAATCACCCCTCATCCTCCTGCGTTCTAAGGGATAAAGTCCTAGCCTGCTCAACCGACAGCTCAGGCCTTCGTAACATTCTCAAGACTTCAGTCTTTTTAGTCTTGAACAATTTGTACTGCCAACTACTAACAAAAGTTATAAAGGCAAAGCCAACATTAAATTAAACTTTGATGTGTTGATAGAAATGTCATTCTGTGGAATAATAATTGAAACACAAGACAGGGGTTTGGAGACGACATTCAACTACCCCTTCAGAAGTACCTTTAAAAAACATTTTATAACGGTTGGCAATAAATGCTTAAAACAACCAGAGATAGAAAAAATTCAAGGATATTCACAAAGAAAATAATAAAAATCACATTCTCACCGTCTCCATGGAACCACTGGCTTCTGACCACACAAATGGAGCAGTGCCACCTTGGAAGCAGTTCCCCTCCATGAGGAGAATCAGTGGAGGACCGACACATATAACAAGTTGCACCACACCCTAACACACTCCACCTACACACAGCATGACATAATCTGCAGATGGCACATTGGACTCCATCATCTCAGAATCCACAAAACTGAAACAGCGTTCCCCACAAGGTATATACGCCAGGCTAGTTTAAAATCAAGGATGCACTACTGCCATATTCACTTAAATGACCAAAGGACAATATTGCAACATATGGAAGTGGCTATTTATACAAATGTTAGTGGTGTCAAGAAGCTAGGTGGGGAACATATACCAATTAACATCAATTTGTCCTGGACCAACCACATTGGGGGGAAAAAAGGCCAAATAAAGCACTCCAATGTCTCTACATCCGCAGAAGACAAAATTCAATATGTCTGCAAAGACTCAGCAATTTCTGCAGATGTACCATAGAAAGCATACTATCGGGATGCACCGAGTCAAGTCAAGAGTGAAAAGTGTTTAATTGATACATGTACTGGGAACTGAACTATGAAATTCATATTTGCTGCAGGTTAGCAGGCTTGTTAATGCAATAACACAGCTAAATATATTATTAATAATGCAATGAATCCATCATGCATCCATTCAAGATTATAGTTGCTGAGATCGTGGTTAATGTTGCCTGGGAAGAAGCTGTTCTTGAATCTGATGTTCACGCTTTTCAGACTCCTGTACCTTCTTCCCAAAGGTAGCAGCAAAATAAGAATGCGGCCTGGGTGGTGCAGGTCTTTGATGATATAGACTCCATTTTAAGGCAGTGCCTCCTATAGCTTCCTTCGATGGTGGGGAGGTCAGTATCTGTGATGGACCAAACAATGTCCACCACTCATTTCTGGGCGTTTGAATTGTCGAACCAAGTTGTGATGCAACCAGTATGTTCTCTATTGTACACCTAGAGAAGTTCTATAGAGTATTCATCAACATACTAAATCTTCTTAATCTTCTAGGGAGGTGGATCAGCATGATTTGGCAACAGCTCTCCAAGACCGTAATAAATAGCCGAGTTTTGGATGTAACCCAGTCCATCAGACCAACCATTTCACCAGACTCCAACTGCACTTTACACAGCACCAGGAAAGCAACTGACATAATCAAGAACCTTTTTTACCCTGGCCATCCCCTAACCCACCAGCTGGAAGATACAAAATACCGACCACCAGATGCCAGAATAGCTTCTTCCATGCTGTTGTCCTTCCTGAGAACAGTCCTCCCATAGGTCAGGTTGTTAGGGATCTTCTACAGTGCCTCATTGTGGACTTTGGACTTTTTCCTCGAACACTAATGCTGTAACACTATATTCTGCACTCTGGTATTTTGCTCTTTGCACTGTTATATTTGTGTATGACTTGATGTACAGTATGATTTGATTAAATGGATAGCATCAAACAAGCCCTTTACTGTATCTCAGCACACATGACAATAATAATTAGCTAGTACCAATGGAATCTCATTTTAGTACCGAGGTGCAGAATAAATTCAGTCAAATCTTTGAATTGTGTTTTTGGCCATAAAAAAAATTTTTTTTTGGAATCTGCATGTCATCGATAGACAGCATTTATTGTCCATCCATAATTGCCCTTGTAAGAGGATGGCTCACTGCGAGGTTCTCCCACAATGCTGTTGGGGAGGGAATACCTGGACGTACGCCTTGCAACAGCGAAGGACTGTGTGATATATTTCCAAGTCAAAATGTTATGGGATATGGAGGGATAATGCAACCATGCATCTGAAGTCCATGTTCTTCCAGGAGGTTGAAGCTGTTGGCTTGCCAGTTTTGTCAAGCCTGCCATTGTATGTAATAGCAGTGCACTTTGTAGCTGGCACAAATTAAGCCTTGCATTGATGACAGAGGATAGGAATATTTAGGAAAGTGGATGGAATACCAATCAAGCAAGGTTGCCTATCCCTGGATGGACTTCAAGTGCCATTGAGGCTACACAAAGCAAGTAGAGAATTTTACACCATGCTTCTGAATAGGAGCTGTTTATTTAGTCCCTCAACTTCCATTGTTTCATGTGATCGTGTCTGATCTGTGACTCAAAAGCTTTTGTCTACATCCATAAAATGTAAAAAACAAAAAAGTCTCAGATTTTAAAATCGCTTAATGTAACAGAGTGATGCTTGAATATTGATAGAAGCCAAATTGGTGATGTGGTTTGAAGACAAAAATACCAAGAAATATGAACCCGTCTAGTCGATAATCTCACGTGGCTTAGATATCAATGGATAAACTCCAACTACAGTTTAGCACAAAATCCAGTTTGAAAAGTTTCCATGGGCCACTAAGATTTTTAAAAGCTTAAACATAAATGTTTTTAATTTTATAAGTGTACATTTTCTCCAGCAATCTGCTGCATGGAGCAATTCACGAGGACCAAAGCATGCATTGCACCACGCCTGTTAGAACAAAACGAGACCTTTATTAATAATAACACTCCAAATTACAATTCTCTCTTTGCAAAGTAATCATTTCAAAATAATTCAGTAATGGATAGCCCATTGTTTTAACTCTCTGGTTCAGATGTTTAACATATGACATGGATCCCCAAGGGAATCAAAGAATAATTCACACACAAGCCACACAAAATGAATTTTCATTCTTCAGTTATAGAGTCCGAGAATCCTAGAGTCATACAATGTGGAAACAGGCCCTTTGGCCCAACTTTCCCACACCAGCCATCATGTCCCATCTATACTAGTCCCGCCTGCTTGCATTTGGCACATATCCCTCCAAACCTGTTCTGTCCACGTACCTGTCAAAATGCTTCTTAAACGTTGAGATAGCACCTGCATCAACTATCACTTCTGGCAGCTCATTCCATACACCCACCACTCTGTGTGAAACGTTATCCCTCAGGTTGCCATTAAATCTTTCCTCCCTCACCTTAATCCCATGTCCTCTGGTTCTCGATTCCCCTACTCTGAGCAAGAGACTCTGTGCATTTACCTGATCTATTCCCCACCCTCTCATGATTTTGTATACTTCTATAAGATTATCCCTCATCCTCCTGCACTACAAGGAATAGAGTCCTAGCCTGCTCAACCTAATAGAGTCCTAGTCAGCTCAACAAAATTCACTGAACGTTTCTCAAATATTTATTTGCACTTGGGAGATCAACTTCTATAAAGCTAAAACTGTTCATCTTTTAAAAGCCACTTTCATTTACCACACAGAATCTCAAATGTACAGATGTTACTGGTAATGTTCCAAGTTCAGCAAGTGAAATAACAATGATGAGGCACAGGGATAACAAATGAAGAACAAATCATAAACTACATGAATGGTGTAAGCCTAAGCATGGGGAACATCAGTCGTACAGGCTGCATAATAGCAGTGGCATTATGACCAGGGTAATCAAGGACCAGTCTCACCCGGGTCACACCCTCTTCTCCCCTCTCCAATCAGCAAGCGGTACAGAAGTTTGAAAATGTATTCATCCAGATTCAGGGACAGTTTCTTCCCAGCTGTTATCAGGCATCTCATCAGCTAGAGTGCAGTCTTGACCTCCCATCTACCTCATTGGACACCTTTGACACGGGAGCTTCGATCGCCCCGACTGCGGATGGTTCGACTGCCCCGACCATGGGAGAATAAAGAGGAAGAAGCATTAGACTTTATTGCCTTCCTTCACAGTGAGGAATGCAGGGAATCCACTGTGGTGGATGTTTATGTTAGCTTTTATGTAGTTGTGTGTCTTGTTGCTTTTTTAGTATGGCTGTATGGTAATTCGAGTTTCACTGTACCTTAATTGGTACATGTGACAATAAACTAACCTTTGAACCTTTGATCTTTAATGTGACCATCTTGCACTAAATGTTGTACTCTTTATCTTTTCACTGTACACAATGGATGGCTTGATTGTATTTATGTGGTTTTTTCTTTGACTGGATAGAATGCAAACAAAAGCTTTTCACTGCACCTCAATACACGTGACAAATACTAAACGAAACTATTTATGCAGAAAATAAACAAACAATCTTATACTATACTAGAGTCATTAATATTGAAACAAACAATGGGGGGAAAAAAAGAGAGAAAATACTGCAGGAACTCAGCGGGTCAGGCAGCATTCCTGAAGGGTATGGATAGGTGACATTTAGGGTTGGGACCCTTTAAGCTGCCATTCTTTAGTTGTGAAACAGGCACTTTGCAATACATTTTTTCTGGACCGGGACAAAATGTGCAGCATCCAAGATTAAACTTTCCCACAAAGTTTAAACCTCCTTTGAAATAAAGTATTGACACTTACAACCCTGCCATAAATCACTCCCAGCAGGGAAGATGTGCTGCCAGCACTCTGCCAGTTTTATTCTGTAAGTACTCACCAGTAGGTGACCAGGGATGACCCTGCAGTAGAAAGCAAATCAGATCAACTAAAGGGGTGCTCAATAGCTCAGCTGATACCACTCAAGCAAGTCTATTAGGTTCAAACCCACGTGTAGCAATGATTGGGATCACGATAGGTTGAAATGGACCATGTTCGACATCTGAATATTTACAAACCGATGCTACAACTGTAGCAAGACTGCAATAATCAATAGAATCCACCTTTCATTTCGAGCAGATTTCGAAGGTAAATTTGGCAACAGCCCCCTGTATCTGGTGAAGCCCGGAATTAAGTAGAAGCGGTCAAGATGCAGGATTTATTGAGATTACTTAGCGCCGAGACAAAGGAGGGTGGTAACAGAGAGGCGACCTGACAAAGATAAACTGCAAACCCCCCCGAGCGCGAGAGAGCAGCCAAAAGTCAACGAGACCAGAAAAAATAGGGGAAGTCTTTCCAAGGGAACTAGTATCAGAATCAAGATAAAGAAACTGTAACATGATTCGAATAACCCCAACACAACATAACATCAGGAAGAATAATACAGCAGTGCATTTATATGGGGACAGTTAAAACAATCCAGATGCAGAAATAAGCTATCGCCCCACGAGGGGCAATAACTGCTGTCCGATATTAATAATAAAACACAGGCACTCTTCCTTCTTGGGTAACAGTCTCGGTATTGACCATTTTAGAGTGAATTTCGAATACACGTCGGAGCGTCACACGTCCTTTCTAATTGCGCTCTCAGCCAAATGCGACCTTCTTGAGAAGGGCAATTTATATCAACGCCCATAGAATATTGGAAAACTGTATCAGACGGGAATCATTACACCCTGCGCCTTGACCACAGCACCAGCAAATAAAGCAGGTGCTGCCAAGCCCACGTCATTCCGAGACCCAGGTCACTTTGTGTTAGAACCCCCTTTTACAAAAGAGCAACAATAAGACTGAACAAAAAGTGGTGGCTACTTTCAAAGCCAATATTCCTTGAAAATGTAGCCTAAATTGGCTTCAGCTTGATTGTTTACATTTGGCAGTGGAGCCCAACACAAAAAAGGATCATGACAGCAGCGTCAGGAACTCAGGCAACCCCTTTCATAATGTTTTTATTTTGCATCCATCCAGCCAGCCAGCCAGCATGTGGATGCAAGCACTGTGCACTGGCACTGCCTCCCATGAACTTGTTCTCCTTTGATCAGTTGCCATTCGGCACACATCAAAGGGCGAGGACACGGCTTTAATGCCGCGTGTGCTCCCAAAACGCCGAGGCTTAGGAACACTCCGGAGATCATTTTATTTAAATTTGCTACTCACATATCGCCTCAACTTCTTTTCTGGTGGGGATTTCCTCAACCATCCGCAGCAAACCACCTCTCCTCCGCTCATCCTGGCCAGCGGGAGATATCGCAAGGTCGGCTCGCTCACATTCACCAAGACCCTGGCAGCTTTCCCTCTGATCCTCTTCCTCCTTCTATCGAGGGCTGCCTCTGCAAAGTTGCAGGTGGATAGGTCCGTTAAAACCTACGACCGTACTCAGCCCCGAAACTCCTCTTCCCCAGATGCCGGACTCATGTAGGAAGTAGCGAGCAGAGAGAGCTGTTGTTTCGGGTTGAGCCGCCCCGCGCCCCGCCTACCCTGCCTTTAAAGGAGAACTCCGCCTCTTGGCACGTCGAAATAAAACATGTACTGCATTAATTATTTGCGAAAAAGATTTAACTAATTTTAAAAAAACAATCTTTGAATGGATTGCCCTGTACTGGCTGAGGGGTGGTCCATAAGGAGAGAGAGATTCCTACAGCAGGGCGTCCCAGTTTCAAGTCCAGTGGAGCTCAGCTCTCGGCATCTTAAAGGTGAATCTCAGTGACATTGTCATCAACCAAAGGAGATCATCAATCCAGAACAATTGACATGACATAAATGGTCAAAGCATTGTAAGGACTGCGTCCGAAAGGCTCACGGTGTTTGCATGTCCTCGCACTTCCCAATTTAGAAAATTTCATCGATTTAGTATTGTGAAATCTGCATTTCCTTTCCTCGGGTAGATATGGCCTTTAAGGGGCGTGTTTTTTTTGAAGTTGTGTTGGGATACAGAGAACTACGCTTGTAAACACTGTTTTGACATTCGTGTTCCATTCCCTGATTATGTATGAAGACCGAGCACTTCTGCAGAACGTTTCCCAATATAGTTACTGCAGCCAGAACCAGCTATTGTGCAGAAAATCGATTAACAAGAAAGTTTTTGTTTTGAAAGCAGATATTTGTCACAAAGAAAATCCTTATACCGAAGTTTTCGCCGGAGCAGCAATTATTCTGGATGGTGTTGATTAGCACCAGCAGTTCTCTGCTACCCCGCCCCAGTTGCCAATTAACATGAGCTGAAACACATTCAGTGCGGTTTAGTGGCTTTTCAAGAGTAATCGCCACCTCTTCGCAGCCACGCACATTGTTTGCAGGGATTATTGGAAAACAGTAACTGCATCCCAGCCATTACATTGTACCGGCTCATTTCATTGTACCATTGGAGCGGCCCAGCAGTGAAATAATATGCACACGGTGCGTTGTATGAATCTTGGCATCGCGGTCTTTATCGTCACCCAGACCAACTGCATGCACTGATCTCACTGAAGTGCCCAATTCAATGCAGTCATTTAGAAGTTCTGCACTCAACTGACATCTTAAAAATAACAGATGAAGGATGATCATCTGGTAGATTCTAGATGGCGCAATGTAAGATTACATCAAAATTTAATTTATGGTGCATTTTGGAATATATTGCGCATGTTTCCATATAAACGTCTGAAAAATTATGAGTAAGCAGACAAGATTTTACTGCAAACTTTTTAAAAGAATGACCAAATGCGTTCAAATGCGGTAACCTATCAAAATTCGATGACTACATCTGAGGTTTATTTTTAGATTGGTATTGAATTGAAAGATTACATTCCTTTGAAACATCTTGTTTACATTTTGGAATATAAAAAACACTACATAGTAGATCTATTTTAAATTACAATGTCATGTTATTTTTTTGTTATTTTAAGAAATGTAACAATGACATTGCAATGTCAACTACGTAGTTTTATAGTTGTGAAGGAAAGAACTGCAGATGCTAGTTTAAATCGAAGGTAGACACAAAATACTGGAGTAACAGCGGGCAGCACCTCTGGAGAGAGTTGTTATTGGAATAAAATTTGTATAAAGCACTAGATCTGATAAATGCTGATTGATTGTATACAGTTCCACTACAAATATTAAAACCCCTTTTAAAAATGTGCACAATCTCACAAATTGTCTTGATGCCATTCCACCACACCCACTCCCCACTGGGATGCAAGAGCAACTTGTACAGCTGCTTGCAGACAGCTCTTACCCTGATACCAAACGTCCGTTTTGGAAGGCATCACATTACTTCCATTGAAACATACTTTTCATACTCAGTAAAGCAAGTATCATCCCCCTCTTCCGATATCAGTACACATCTTGCAACGGATGAGTCAGGATGAAAAAGCACTTGCCATGATCACCATCTACAACATTTGCATTCCTTTATTCAGAACTAAAGTTTGGTCTTTCCTTGTCAAATATCCAATAAAAAAAGGAGAGCATGTAGTGCTAGTTGGGAAATATCTTGAAGAGCTACAAACTAAGTCCAGGTTTGAAGAAAATGCCACTAAGAAATAGTTAGTATATTACTCGTTGTAAAACACATAAAATACAATTTATAATTACCCTTTTTCACATATTAAGCTTAAATACTAAATTAAATGCAAATACTTTTTTCTGCCAATGATCTTTTCATTTCCTCATGTCCAAAGATATCATCTCCTTGAAACGCATCTACGCACTTTTCATGTGTAGATATTTAAAGTTTGTTCCAAAGTGTGTCACAGCTGAGCCTTTCCCTCACCTAAATTGTCCATGTATGAGCTTTCCAAAAGGGACCAACGTAATAGTGACCAGGCCAACCAGTCATCTTTTCAACTTATGAAATCCAAGAGATGTGCCCACTGCAAATTTAAATCCTGTTTATTTGCCTGGCGAACAATCCAGGCAAGTAAACTGGATTCTTCAAATTTACCCTAGCAAAACATCAGGTATGTTACACATCACAGAAATAGGCCCTTTGGCTCAACGTGTCCATGCTGACCAAGTTACCTGTCTGCGTTTGTGCCTATTTATTTATACATTACATTTCATGTATATGTTTGAATCTTCAAGATTCACAGAATGCAAACAGAATATAAAATGACCTTCGCCTGTAGAGCAACAAATTGCCACAATTATACTATTCAAATTATGTCCAGGAGCAACAAAGGCATCTTTGGTTCGTTCTGAAAAAAAAGAGCACCCTCGTTGCCAGATTTGCATGATAGGCACAATTTTGTTGAACTATATTTGTCCGTTGTCCGTTCAAAGCAATCTTATGTTGATGGGTTTCATACATGAAGAAAATATTTGATCGACAAGCTTCTTGGCTTCACAGCATTAAGTTTATTCAACGGTCCACCAGGAAATGTACACTTTGTAACTGCCACTGATAATGTATGCTGATTTTAGCAGATTTAAATGTCCTCTTTTAGGTTGAAAAAGCAACTTTTAACAATATCATTGATTAAATAATGCTGAAACAATACTTGTTGAAAACAGAAATACATTATTTGGGAAAGACAAAATGCTGGAGTAACTCAGCAGACTGGCAGCATCTCTGGAGAGAAGGAATGGGTAACGTTTCGGGTCGAGACCCTTCTTCAGATCCGAAATGTTACCCATCTCTCCAGAGATTCCGCTTGTCCTGCTGGGTTACACCAGCATTTTGTGTCTATCTTCGGTGTATAACCAACAACTGCATTCCTTCCATCACATTATTTGGGTCTGCATCATGTACTGATCCATACAACTATTGCACCCAATCTATCCCTTTCCTTGATGAAACTCTAGGATTGACTCCTTGAGCATTATGTTCACTGGATTCCCAGATTTTGTCAAACATGAATTGTAACAACCACATCAAATCCTTTCTTAATCACTTTTATTAGCTTCCCAAGTCTAATGTACCAAATTCAAAAAGTGAACTTGATTAAAAATCTTTCAGGGATTCACCTACTCTGTTTCTGTAACTTCTTTAAACCTCATCTGCTGGTATTCTATTCTTTTCACTCTGGCCTTATTGGTATTCTTTCACCTTCACCTTTGCTGATAAAGGCATTACCTTTTGGGTCTTACACTGTCTAAACACTTTATATTTTCACTTTGCTCCTTTGTTTTCATCCTTCTCAAGCTTCTCTAAATTCTACGTTTACAAAAATGCATTACACTCCTTCACTCCTTGACTAACTTCACATCTTAAGCAGCAGATCCCATTTTGGTCTCCAAATTATTTTGGTATATATTTGCAAATTGCTGCTTTTGCCATAATATGCATGAATAATTCACATTCACATTTTTTTACAAAATAAGTGCAGTTGGCACAAAAGGTATAAAATATGTACTAAAATTACAAACTAAAAATACATTTTAAGTATTACAACAAATCCAGCATACGCACAGTAGATTTTCCTGACCATTGGATAATGCTCCTATTAATGTATCACAACAATTTTTTTTAATACGATTTTACACATGAGCACAATAAATTTCCCAGTAAACTAGGTCAGTGGACAGGGTGCGTGGGAAACAGGGCTCAGTGAGTCAAGAGGGATCGTGAGAAACAGAATCAGGTGAAGAAGATGCCAATCCATTGGGTTTTCTGAAAACAGGATAGTAGAGTTTAACTGCTTATGAACACTAATAAATATACCTTGATGAAATTATATGTGATACTCTAAATAAGACCAACAACATCATCTACTCATCCAAGAAAGTCTGGTACACACGGGCCCCCCTTGGAAGAGCATTTTGGGAAATTTTACCTTAAAATGTTATCTGACAGACAGCACTTCAAACAGCATGGAGCTTGCTCAATGCAACACTTATGTGCAAGCTTAATTTGTAGTCTGAGGTGAGAATTTCCTGTAAGCTTTTGATGCAGAGTTAAGAGAGTATAGGATGAGAATATCGTGGAGTATTCCAACATTTATGAGAAATTAGGATAATAATTGTTACCACTAAACAGTTTTGATATTTTACTTCCATTTCATTTAAATGCTTTTTATTTTGATACTTGATTACAAGATTACTCACATTCCTCAGTATTGAATACATAAATACATAATATTTCAGTTAAAATACTGTATAGTCGAAAACAACACTAGTTGGCAAATCTGAAATCTATTATTTAAATGAAAACTTTTTGAAAAAATATCATTAATCCCTATAAAAAATGACTACTATAGAATGCAAGAGTGAGAAAATCTTGGAAATGGAATAACATCTTTAATGTTCTCAATGCCCAAGACGCACTGCAAATAACGCTCAAATCCCATTCCAAATCCTCCGTGTGGCACTGATCCAAACTGATGAATTTCCTCATACCTACAAAAAATGAATTAAATTCAAAAGCAGAAGCGTCATGAACAACATGGGCAAATTAACCTCAATGTGTCAATTAAAGCTGAGAATTGCATTAAGTAAGATCACATCTACTTTGTCAAATCATCTATTTGGCAACATTATGGCAGAATCAAATATTTAAATTAAATTAGACATAAGCATTTTTAGATTTTATGGTATTGTACAATGCTGTCCAAACATAAAAAGCAAATCCTATAGTTGGGCTTGAAAAGTAAAATTGTAAAAGTGTTTTGATGAATGTAACTAGATTAAAGAAAATATCTTTAATTCTACAACATTGGAGTTATGTAAATGATGGATAGTGTGGGAGTTACAGCTGAGTTTCAGGTTTGTGCACGCGTGTATGGACAGAAGATTTAAAATTCAGGGCTGTGGAGCTTTGCCAAGGTTAAATATAAAAGATAACAGGAAAGGATACCGTAACAATGTCAGTTAACAGGAAGGACAAACAGTGAGGAGGTTGATCATATGAAAGAGGAAATTTGGAGAATGTGGGGAGTAGGAGGGAAAATAAATTCAAAATGATTCAAAATCAAAACTAAAGCAGATGAGAAAGTTGAGATAAGAGGAAGATGTTTTGCAGTGTTATATTCTCAATTTTATAGTTGAAGAATTTCATGAGCTTGTTGCAGTTATGGGAATAAGTGGAGGTAAGAGGCAAGGTGCAGCTTGTTGGCACAATGCCTTTGGCCAGAAGATAGACAGTTCAGTTTCAGTTCAATTTTAGTTTATTGTCACCTGTACCAAGGTACAGTTAAAAGCTTTTGTTGTTGTCACCAGCCAGTGGAAAGACAGAACATGATTACAATCGAGCCATTCACAGTATACAAATACATAAGGGAATAGCATTTGGTGCAACTTAAAGCCAGTAAAGCCTGATCAAAGATACTCCAGTGGGTCACCAATGAGGTAGGTAGCAGTTCAGGACAGCTCTCTAACTGTGGTAGAATATTCAGTTGCCTGATAACAGCTGGGAAGAAACTGTCCCTTGCCGAGAAAATAATTGTAAAAGTCTGCAAGTCTCAGTAAATACGAGACCTACTGGCTCGGTTGCAATCATGTTTTGTCTTTCCACTAACTGGTTAGCACGCAACAAAAGCTTTTAACTGTACTTTGATAGAGGTGACAATAAACTAGAATTTTCAGCGTTGTCTCGAAGCATGAGGCATATAAATTATTATGCGAAGGGAGGAATGGCCAGAGGTAAGAATAGGAATGAAGATGTTTGATGAGACGGTAGGTGTTTTTATGGAATGAGTATTCAAAGGGGAGGTTTACTTTCTTGGGTGAATGGAGCTGGAGAGTTTCTGTGAACTAGATGAGAAAGGGAAAGTTGTCAATGATCAAGACCTTGTGGGTGGAATGGTCAATTTCAGGAATTCAAACAAACCTCTAATTTAAAAGAAAACAGATATTATAATTATATTCCTATCAGAAGTTTAGGCATTTTTTTTGTTACAATTCTATGATTACAGTTTAAACTCCTTACCATTGATAAGCATCTGGAAGACCATGCCTGCAACAGAACAAAGTATGGCTCAATCTTTTGCTGTCACATCACATAGTTTTTCTAATTTTTAACAGAAACTTGAAGAATACATTTTTATTCACCATTTGGGGTCCCATGTAGTACAGGTGATGAATGACCTCTTCCCCATCCAATAATGCCAATCTATGACCAATTTTCTCAAAAGGACAACAGAGCGGGAAGATATTGTCCTCATGAAGAAAAATCCCATTTGTAGTTGTCTTGACCAGTTGCATTTCAAAGTAAAGCTCGATATTGAAGTATAAAAGCAGGCAATAGCACATGCAGCTGCTTTCAACTCCACTAGATAACAAATGAGGCTGCAAGAGAATTTGTTGAATAATTGTCGAAAGGGAACGGGAATGCAAACCTTGTATCAGTCTAGATGAATTATCAACCTTTGAAAGTATTAACAATGATTGCTAAACTGAAATTGGAAGGAATAACATAAGATCATGAAATGCACCATAAAAGAAACTTGATTATTAGGTAAACAAGATGATATTCAATTAAATCACCCAGAAGTCAAGAAATAGATTTCAAACTAGTGACACTGGATTTTTTATTTGACATTTTTTTTAAAGTTGGTAGTAAGCCAATACCACTAAACTGAGCTGAGCAGAAAATTCCTTATGTTAAAATATGTTAATTTATTTTGTTGTTAGCGTTTTTACTTTTCCAGATGCCAGTCTTCCAAAGATCACACCTAATGACTTTTGTGCAGCTTGGATGGATTGCTGCCTGTGCAGTGATGAAAGCTGCAACATTGGCCATGAGATGCTGCATTGTGGCAGGTTTCACAAGTGTGTAAATGGACTTTAAATGCTCTTCCACTCTGCAAAGGATGAGCAAAATCCGAAGCCGAGCTGAGGCTAGACTCCTTGACATTAAATACAGATTTTCTTGGCACGCTTTCAATACACTAACCATTCCACTGTGCTTAGTCACCAGACTCCCACTGCAGGATACATCAAAGCTCTCTGCAACAAAACTCATGTGACGTCACCCTACATAGATTTGATATCTGCACCTTCTCCCTTTCTACAATGCAGGCAAGCTTAAGCATGATATCTCACCATAAGAAGATTTTACTTATGCAGACCTCCCAACATTTGATTTTACAAATCCATAATTATGATGCCCAAAATTCAGAATTTTACATCAATATTCATAATATGGCGCGTAATGCAACTTTTCAGCAAAAAACAAAGGTATGGACGCCAAATGCGCATACGCGTTGCGCTACATTCATGTGTGAAAAACTACTATTATTTCCAACAGTCTGTAGTTCTTGGACTGTCAACACGAAGGAGACAGTGCAGTTCAATGGCAGTTTCTTGGAGCCCTTCGACATCCGCAGTGGCGTCAAACAAGGCTGAGTCCTCGCTCTAACACTCATTGGGATTTTCGTCGCTCTGCTCCTGAAACATGCCTTCGGCACCGCAACAGAGGCGATCTACCTGCATACTAGATCAGATGGCAGGCTCTTCAACCTCACCCGCCTCAGAGCCAAGACAAAAGTACGTGAAGCTCTCATCAGAGACATGTTGTTCGTCGATGACGCAGCAGTTGTGTCCCACACCCAGCAGGAACTACAGTCACTGATGGACCGCTTCTATCGGGCTTGCAAGGACTTCGGGCTGACCATCAGCCTGAAGAAGACAAATGTCCTGGGACAGGATACAGAGGCACCGCCTATCATCACCATTGACGACTACGAACTCAATGCCATCCATCAGTTCACGTACCTCGGCTCCACCATCACCGACAACCTCTCCTTGGACACAGAGATTGACAAGAGGATCGGGAAGGCAGCTACAACTCTCGCTCACCTCACAACTCGAGTGTGGACCAATCCAAAGCTGACAGTGAAGACAAAGATAGCAGTCTACAATGCCTGTGTCAACAGCACGCTGCTGTTCCTGCAGTGAGACATGGACTACATATGCCAAACTGGAGAGAAGACTCAACACCTACCACCTTAGAAGCATCTGCCGTATCCTGGGTATATCCTGGCAAGACAGAGTGTCCAATGCTGAGATTCTGTCTTCCGCTGGCTTTCCGAGTATGTACACTCTACTCAGGCAGAGCAGACTGCGGTGGCTGGGCCATGTCCACCGCATGGAGAATGGCCGTATTCCAAAAGACATCCTCTATGGAGAGCTGACATCTGGGAGGAGAACCATTGGCCGTCCCCAGCTACGTTACAAGGATGTCTGCAAGAGAGATTTGAAGGCGCTCGACATCAATGTGGAGAGCCTTGCAGATGACCGTATGAGATGGAGAGGTACCCTGAACCAACATCTCAAAACGGGAGAAGAGAAACTGATGAACGCAGGGGCAGACAAGCGGGCACGCAGAAAGGAGCGCAGCAACTTCAACAGACCAGATACCACACACAAATGTGACCTTTGCGAAAGAGACTGTCACTCCCGCACTGGTCTCTTCAGCCACAAGCGACGCTGCTCTAGCCGAGGTGTGGAGCAAGCAGCCAACTGCGATGCATCACCTATTGTCAGCCATGACCGAGGAGGGCCTAAGAAGAAGTAGTTCTTGGACTACATGTACAATGTCAGGCCTATCATTAGTATATTCTGCTATTTATAGAAAGGTTATTGAACAGAGATACGTTTTGCAACACAAAGAAAAAATGTTTTTGTTTTTTCTATTTTGTTTTTCCTTACACATCCCAATTCTCTTGGTATTGAATAAAAGAACAATGGTCATAAAATGTATGACTAAGTTATGAAGAAAGAGTTGATAAATGCGACTCGACTAAGCATACAGAAGTCCTCATTAAAGTAAATTCGCACATTAATTGATAATCAGCCCAAAAAGATGGTAATTGGCTTTTCTGCTGTGCTTTATATTTTAACCCTGTCTTAATTAATTAATATAGTTATATAATCTTGCACTTAAATTTAATATTTACTCGTTACAGTTCCACCACTGATTTTCTGGCACTCATGGTTCCAGAGCTTTGCTGGTTTATCCAACAGGCCAAGGAAGTCGGCTATGAGGATAGATGTGCTGGCTTCAGCTGGGCTGGAGTTCCAGAGCCCCGGCCGCAGGTTGCAAATTCAACCCACCGATCGGCCATGGAAGTCCCGATGAGGTCGAGATTGGCTGCCTTGCCCAGCCTAGGTGCCACATTTTCGGGGAGACTTCCAGGGCGGGGGGATTTCTCGCAGAACCCCTGGTGACATCTAGCGGCCGAATTGACAAATTGCAATTACCGACTGTTTTACGGAAAAATGTGAGGCGAAATCGGAATGGCGGAAATGAAATAAGAAAGCGGAAACTTTCCGCCAAATTCGGAAGGGTTGGGAGGGGTGTTTATGTTATTCCAGTAGTTGGTATGGTGGCAATGAGTGTAAATTTAACAACTGTGAATCTTCACTCTATTGGTATTCTTGCACACTCAGAATACTGTTCTTCAGTGTCCGAAATAAAGAAAGAAAACAGCAAGATTGTAATTCAGTGGGAGTGGGCATGTATGCTTGACTACCCGCAGTTTGTAAATCTAAAAAGATGGAAGGGGAACAGAAGGTGGTGGGTATATGGAACGAGCTGTCAGAGGTAGTTGAGGCAGATACTATAATAACGGTTAAAAGACAGGTACATGAAAAGGAAAGGTGCGGAGGGAAATCTGCCAAACGTAGGCAGGTGGGAATAATGTAGATGAAGCAGTGGTCGGCGGGGGCTGGTTGGGTCAAAGGGGCCATTTCCATGCTGTTTGGCTCCATGGGATATTGGGGTAATTAGGTATGACGGTATGACATCTTTGACAGGATCACCGTGCTACGGTTACAGTATCAAATGTTCTAGAGGTGGCCAGCACTAAGTACTCCATTTTCGATAGGGTCAGCATGGGCAAGCTGGGCCAAAAGGCCTGCTTCCATGCTCTACAGCTCTAACTAAAGGTTGCCTCTTCTTTTCCAATGAGTCGCTGATCATCTCGTCTGAGCCCTGGAACTAATAAATAGATTACTGGACTCACTGGGGCTGCACAGCACAGGACACATTTACTGCAATCTATAATCCACTTTTGCTTCACATTTTCTCCAAGATGTAATATAATAATAATATTCATTTATTGTCATTGCAACGAGTACAATGAAATTAAAAAATAGCCAATCCTGACGGTGCGTACAAACATATATGCAATAAATGCAAAAACAAATAAATACATAAATACAATTAAATACAATTATATTAAGTACAAGATTTTTTAACGGTGTTGCCTAGTGCAAAGGTAGTGTTCAGTTCTCGTATGGCCCTGGGGTAAAAACTGTTCTTAAGTCTGTTTGTTCGGGATTTGATCGACCTGAAACGTCGACCAGAGGGCAGATGAACAAACAGACGGTGGCCGGGGTGGGATGGATCTTTTATTATTTTGCCTGCTCTACTGAGGCAGCGTAGTCTGAACAGGTGCTCCAGGGAGGGCAGTGAGCAGCCGATGATCTTCTGGGCCGTCGTGATGACCCTCTGAAGGGCCTTCCTGTCCTTTTCTGAGCAGCTGGCATACCATGTGGTTATACAGTATGCCAGCACACTGGTATCATTTTGTTTCAGTGAACCAGTGAGATTAAAGGGAGAGCAAAACAGGGCCTTGGTGACATGAAAGGGAAAGTAGGTCTGTGAGGAGAACGAGAACGCGGCACCCCTTGCTAGGTTTATAAGACGTGAAGGACCAGGGCCCGGTGAGTCTGCAAGAAAATTCAAGAACCATTTCTTATGTTTTCTTAGGCTGCTAAACCATCGTGATTTCAAAAAGCAGATGAATGGAGTTTTAATGAATATGCATTCTCTTTTAAACAACAAAGCACTCCACATTGACTTATTCTGCTAAAAACAGATTGGCGAAGTAAATGAAATTGGTAATGCTCTGGAGAAATTCCTGGGAGTTTTTCACAGCTGTCCGTGACATCCCCAGCGGACCCTGAACCTCTGAGTATATTGATTGACCATTAAGCCAATCAGAAATCTCTCTCATATGCTCAGTAAAATAAAAATGACACACTAACATTCGACTCTGAGGTGCTCAGATTGTTTCATTGCTCAAGCAAGCCTGCTTGGAGAGGTTCCTATTTAAACTGCATTACTGAAAAGATCATAGAGGTCACAATGAGAACTATGATAGCTCTAAGATTCAATTACTGTTCACTTCACTACTAGGATGATAATGCATCTTTAATTACGGTATGAAGGCTGGCCAAGGTATTATGTCTAGGATTTACAAAAATCTCTGTACCAAATGTAGTACATTCCTGTACATGACATTGCAGGATCAAAAGAAGGACATTGTGAATTCTTACAATGCATCTGTGCCATGGTAGCTTGATTACAGAAGATAACAGTGTGTAACATATTAATGACCTTACCACTTCACACTCCAGAATCACAGATTTGATCCCTCAGTGTCTTTTTTTATTTAAAGAACCTTAAGCATTTTTTCAAAATTATTGCTTGTGCGTGAAAGGCCACTCAAAGTTTGATATTTCTATTCCAACCCTGAAATATGAAACAGGGAAAGTTAGAATGAACATATTTCTAAAGGACAGAATGGAGGCAAAGCAAGGGGCGCTACAGCAGAGCTCCAGAGACCCATGTTGTACTGTGGCTTGAGATGGTGTTGGTGTAGAATATGCAGGTTCTCCCCATGACTGGATGGCTGTCTATTGAATGCCCCAGCTTCTTCCCACATCCTAAGGACATGCTGGGAGCTTTATAGGCTCCTGTAAATTATTTATTCACTTGGATCAGTGGGGAGATGATGAGCGTGTGAGAGAGCATTAGTTAGAGGTGTACTGGTAAAGGAGGGGCGATAAGATTGACGCGATAGCTGATGGCTGCTGAAATGGACCTAATGTTGTCATAAACAATTACATTGATTACATAGAAAAACAATGGAACTTGTATTAGTACTCCTGATTCAAGTTTGTTAGTTAAATAAAATTTGGATAGTGCCACTATACTCAAATTCACAGAAAAACTGCATCATTTAAAATGCATTATGGATGAGGGGCGAGTGATGAGAAATACTGTGGTTAGTTTGGATAAAGTTATCTCATTTAGATACATTCGTCAGATAAAGGATAAAATCCTACATTCGTGGAAGTTGAATGAATCTATATCTGCTGAATCACCTCCCACAACTGTTTAAATATGGGTGTTCTACCTCAAAATATTCAACTTCATGTCAGAGGGAAGTGCTCCCATGAAACTGAAATTTCTAGTTTCACAGTTTGCAGTATTTACCAAGGAAAAATTCCCAATCTATTCATCTACGCACAATTCAAATAGTCAAAATGAAAGCAGAGCTAACTCTTGCGTTAGTTAATGGTCATTGGTCACATATATCAAACCCGTGGTTAGTAGACATTACAAATAGTAAGATGGAAGAGAACTGGGTAATACATGTGGCACAGAGGACAGAGAGGGAATTAAGGAGCTATATTTTTTAATTGCCCTCAACAAACCATAACTTGTCTAATTTCTTCTGAAGTTGAAATAGATTACTGGATACTTAACATTCAGTCAAGGGCAGATTATTTTTTTAAAGGGAACAAACATACATTTCTTGAGATTTTTGTTTACTGTTCAAAATTGTTATTCAATAATACTTCATTGAATTATTATGAACATTTATGAATCAATCCAGTTATTTTTTTGACAAAAAAATCTGTTTTTTCTACACCAATAAGCCAACATGCACGGTTGAAAATCTTTTTTCTTAAGCAATACATTAAATAATAGCCTGAAAGAATGAACACACGTGACTGTTAAACTTACAATATTATTCAAGCAACGTTTTTGGTGCTTAATAAGTACATATGCATTTACACTTACTGCTTTAGACGAGATCGCAGTAGATCAAGTCGCTCTTCCCTTAAACTACCACCACATAGTTCTCCTATTCCAGGCACTAGAAGATCCACTGCTGCCACCTAGCAAGCAATACCACAGAACACTGAGGTTTATAAATTGGACTTCAAATTAAGGCAAACTTAATTTTCTCTTGCTTGAAGAAGGGTTATATATAACCTATGCCTTACAAAGATTCATTACTAAGCCAGACTCAGGTAAATTGCAGTCACTGAAAATATTGTTTTCAAAACTCAAGTTTTTCAATATTTACTAAAATGCAATTAAAAATAAATGTCCTATACTACCAGCTTCAAGAGAAATAAATTACCAAACAGGCTTGTTTCCCTCATAATTAATTGAAGATTCAATCACATCCTTAAGCATTTTTAATTTTTACCATATGCAATACTTTTGTTGAAAATACATGGCAAGAGGATGCAAGAGAAAAATCAGAAATAACAATGTAACAGTAAAAAGAATTGTACATCGATTTCATTCGCAGTTAACTAAATCAATAATAAATCAATATATAAATTGATAAATCAAATGTATTTGCTTAAAACTATCTCAATTCAGAAAAAAATACAAGCTGGACGTTAACAAGGTTTTATTTTGTGAAGGAAGCTCTGAACACAGTGTATCAGTGCTCAATTATAAAGTGGCTTATCTCCAGCAAACACTGTTCTACACAAAATAATCATTTCTTGAATTTTAATAACATTAAGATTCCACCGGGTGGCGCTGTCAGCGATGGCAACCTCGCCAACAGTCTGTCTGTCTTTTCGTCTCTTTGGTTATTTTTAGTGTGTTTTAAAAGTTTGTGTTAATGTTCTCTGGCTTGCTTTATGTGGGGGGTGGGGGAGGGGGTTGGGGGAAACTTTTTTTTCAATCTCTTACTTTGCCGGAGATGCAATTGTTTTCCGGATCGTATCTCTGGTCGCTCTGCGGCCTAACATCATGGAGCTGGCAGCCTTGCTCGAGACTGACTTTGGGCCCCACCATGGGGCCGTGGTCTTACCATCAAAGCTGCGATCCCTTGCCTGGGATCGACGCTCCAAACGGGTCTGCGGATTCCAACATCGAGGAGCTCGCAGTCTCGGGTAGAGACTGATGTCGGGAAGCTCCAATGTCGCAGAAGGTTCGATTAGCCCCGACCCGGGGTTCGATCGCCCAGCACGGGGAGCTGAGATCCCCCTGATGCGGGAGGTTGTTCGCCCCGACGCAGAGGGCTCGACCGCCGACTACGGGAGCCAAGATCATCCCATCAACGGAAGGCTCGAGACCCCCGACCGGAGGAGGACAAAGAAGGGAAGTAGATTGAACTTTTTTTTTCGCCTTCCATCACAGTGAGGAATGTGGAGGAGTCACTGTGGTGGATATTTATGTTAAAATGTATTTTGTGTGTCTTGTTGCTTTTTATCAGTATGACTGTATGGCAAATCAAATTCCTCCTGTTGCAAAATATACTTGGCTAATAAAGTATGATTAGGATTATTATGATTAAGACATTAAAAAACCCCACTAAATTTGACAGGAGACAAAGTGTTGGGCCCAGCCTTGCCTTTTATCTAAACCTGTCCAAGATGCTCTAGGGGTTTGGACTCAGGACCATCCCACGAGACTCATTCACTACAGAGACCTCACTGCACCAGGATGCAGCGAGAGTCTGTCTAACCCTATTCACATCCGTCTTGGATGCATATCAACAATGATATCATTCAATGCAAGTATCTGGAATTACTATTTTGATCATTATTTCCACTGGACATCTTAATATTGTTCAGATTAATTTCCAAAGAATGTTAAAATTAAAGGGAGCAAGGAAACATAATGCTGTGTGCTGCAGCACATTTCAATTATTTCATTTGGCTTCTCAAAATATATTTTCCAATCATTAAAAGGATTGTTATGTACACATCAGCTGCAGGCAAGATTCAGCTTAAAAAGACCCAAATGTAGTCAGAGTTTGGAGGATCAATGATACATAGATACATAGACAATAGGTGCAGGAGTAGGCCATTCGACCCTTCAATGGATGAATCAATGGGTAATTTTCAATATAATCATATTCAACATAAATCATACTGCTTACTGTATGTTGAGGTCCATCCTGATTATCTCTGGCATAAAAAGGCTTGATGTCATAAGGATAATTAATGACAAAAACAGGTATATTGCCACAGTGCTGCACCAGATACTTCTCATGCTCAGTCTGTAGGTCATTGCCCCACTGTAAAAGATGACAGTGCATAATTATTTCAAATTTAATTTAATGTACCTAGATCTAAAGAATTTAGTCGGCTGTTCTATCCACTCAATTGATGTCAATCATATTTCAAATCTGCATAAAGATTTTTTTTAGCCAAATGTTAAATTAACCCTTTAAACTGCTTTAAAAATAACTTTCAAGCTTCAAAAAACAAAGACTAGGCACCTTAAACTACCTCCCATGCACGTGATATTGTAGTTTAAGTGCAATTGGAGATTAGCATTTCTGCAGATCAGATAAAGACAGAAATATTTTATATTAGCTTGCTTCAAATTGGCTGACATCACCTTTTAATGAAACACTTTCCAATAGCAAATGTGCAAGTTAGAATAGAAAAATGTTATTAGTCTGGAAAGAGTGCAAAGATGTACGAGCATGTTGAAAGGACGCAAGGGGCTGAGCTATAGGGAGAGCTATATGGGAGAGCTATATGGGCAAACCAAGACTATTCCTTGGAGAGCAACGAGGCTGAGAGGTGATCTTAGAGGTGTATAAAATCACGAGGGGAATTGATAGGGTGAATGCATGGAGTCTTTTAACCAGGATTGTATTAAGACCCAGATTAAAAGTGGGAGGGGAAAAGATCTAATAGAGACCCAACAGGCAACCTTTTCACTCAGAGGGTGGTATATATCTGGAATGAGCTGCCAGAAGAGGTAGTTGAGGCAGGTACAATAACAACATTTAAAAAGACACTTGAACAGGTGCATGGAATGGAAAGGTTTGGAGGGATGTTTACCAAACAGGGGGCAAATGGACTAGCTTAGATGGGGCATCTTGGTCAGCATGGGGCATCTTGGTTGGCATGGACAGGTTGGATTGAAGGGCGTGTTTCCTTGTTGTATAACTATCTTTAAAAAAAGTCAAATCATGCACTAGATATGCTTCTAAAGGTGTATTTCTAACACATTACAGGTCTGGAACCCCCAAATAAAAAGAGTTGTTTCTTCAATAATTAGAATTATCTCAGTCATTTATTAAAATAATTCACTTACAGAAACACAAGAAAATTCGGCACAAAGCAATCACCATTCTTCGATAGACTTCCTTATATTAAAGCATGACACAGATTAAAACTAAATATAGGAAAGTGGGTGTCTCCCCATGAACAAAACAAGTCTATGCACCCCGTAGTGTAGGAAGGAACTGCAGATGCTGGTTTAAACCGAAGATAGACACAAAATGCTGGAGTAACTCAGCGGGACAGACAGCATCTCTGGAGAGTAGGAATGGGTGACATTTCAGGTTGAATCGTCACCCATCTTTCCAGAGATGTTGTCTGTCCCACTGAGTTACTCCAGCATTTTGTGTCTATCGTCGGTATGCACCCCATAGGTTGTGTGTTAAAAAAATTGCAAGCACTGCCAACAAAACCAGTGCTTTTGTTGTAGCCATTTGGCTGCGGCATTCAAAATGTCTTAAACATTTTGTGTCTATGTCTTTCTAAGAATTTTGATATGAGAATAAAGTAAACAAAGAAAAGAAAATAGCCCGAGGAACAAAAGAACACTGAAGATCTGAAGATGTGAATACAGCTAATAAAAGAAAGTTGAATGTGAATAATAAATATTAATATTCTTCTCACACATATAGAATACAAATGTATACAACTGAGAAAAATTAGGTTTATTTTTTTCTTCCTTAAATGTATTTGCAAAAATAATTCAAGAAAGTGTGATCTACAGGGGGAGTAATTAGTCAGAAATTATTAAATGCACCATAATTTTGAATGAATCTTATCTTTTTGATTATCCTCTTAAAACCTCTGTATACCAAAACCATTAACAAAAGCAGTACTGCTAAATGAGACGTTTTTTCCTTAATAAGCTTAGCAGTTGCAATGGAAAAGCAGTCTATTAGTTGTGGTTACATTTTAGTTATCAAGTAACACATATGCTCACAAATTCATGTTCAGGCCTTTTTCTGTACCTTGGGTTCAAACTTGAAGGTTTCCGTACTTCTTTGCAAAATGTCAATTGCTTCAGAATAGGAAAGCCTAAAAAATAAATTTTTATTACAATTACATTGAACATGTTTTAACATGGATAAACATTCAGATTAGTTATTACTATATTTAAAGATCACCATGTTCCTCCAACTGCCTATTACAATTGCACTAAAGTTCCATTTAAAAATGGCAAACAGGAATCCGCATAATGCGTAAAAAAATGAATCCAAAAATTGCCATCAGTGGAATTGAAGAGATCTGAACAATATTTATGTTTAACAAAAACAAAAAGTTAGTTCATAAGATGGATTATGGCCAAGGTGTTTAAGTAATTCACTTACACTTGAAATGGATTTTTGAGCATCCGTTCTACTCTTTCCTAAAAATATAAAAATAAAATTATTCATTTTACAGAAAGTTGAGCAGTAGCTTTCCTAAAATGTTGTAAGCTCGCCAGTTCAGGTATTTTAATGAATAATTATTACTATCCTGAAGTGCATCATCATCCCTCATCAATAAATCACTTCACCCAACCACACACAAGGCCCACCACTGCATTAGATCTACCTACTCTTTTGTTCTTTTTCTGCACTACCAACACACCTTTCTGATCTTGGTATTTGCTTAAAATCTATTCATTTCTGGAATTCCCTGCAAATGAGGGCATTGACACACAAACATAACTGCTTCTCTCTCTGTTGATGCTCCCGATAGCTAAAATCCTCTGAATATATTTTTTTAAAAGAGATTGCCATTTTGATACAAATCACCAGAATACTACAAACAGAGGAAGTGAAACGGGAGGCTAAATAAGCAGGCCCTTTTGTTCTCAATAGTGCCAGTCCAGGTAAGTGCCCCTGACTTGTCCATGCAGATAGCTATAAGACTTTGGATGACCAGATGATGAGCCAAATTTTATAGCCATATCCTGCTAATGTAGCCTAGGTGTTATAACATCTGAAACAGTTTATCTGAATCATTTTACAATTCTTAGCATTATACTAGCTCAGAAACTGAACAAGTTAACTTACATAAATATATATTTGCATGCAAGTACTTATGTTCTTGGGTAATGACCCATAAAAATGACTAGAAATGTTCTTAAGTTAAACAAAAAGAATGTTCAAGTTTTCTCATGTGCACATGATAAATCTTTACAGTACCAACACTACACAATCAAGGATCCAAGAAAAATAGAAAACATTCAAAATTGTAAACAAGTCAAACGAGTATGTAGACAGCAAATAATATAAAGGGTGCGATCCCTTTAAAGGTGTGTGTGCAGGCATTATCTTTTTTTTGTATTTGTGGAAAACTTTCATTAAACCAGGAACATTTAACAAAAGCCGATCAAAGCACAGATGAAAAAAATATGGCAGATTACAATTAACTTTATCTTTGCACTTCTATAAACACTGGCGAAGAAAATATCAACCAAAAGATATGATGCAGAATGTGCAGACCTCTTGTCCTGGGGCAACATCTTTGTGGAAGAGTTGAACATCTTCTGGATATTTGGAAAGCATGTCAAATGTTACAGTCTTAAAGAGTTTTTCCATCACCTGGAGGAGAAAAGAACACTGTCAAAATTAAGGGCAGACTAAATACCATTTTGGTATAATTAAAATGAAGCTGCAAAGCAATCGTCAAAACTAAATACAAAATATCAAACAGGCACCAGTTTTCCTGAGTAATCTTTTACTACTGCATTTAGACAATAGATAATAGGTGCAGGAGTAGGCCATTCAGCCCTTCGAGCCAGCACCGCCATTCAATGCGATCATGGCTGATCACTCTCAATCAGTACCCCGTTCCTGCCTTCTCCCCATACCCCCTCACTCCGCTATCCTTAAGAGCTCTATCCAGCTCTCTCTTGAAAGCATCCAACAAACTGGCCTCCACTGCCTTCTGAGGCAGAGAATTCCACACCTTCACCACCCTCTGACTGAAAAAGTTCTTCCTCATCTCCATTCTAAATGGCCTACCCCTTATTCTTAAACTGTGGCCCCTTGTTCTGGACTCCCCCAACATTGGGAACATGTTATCTGCCTCTAATGTGTCCAATCCCCTAATTATCTTATATGTTTCAATAAGATCCCCCCTCATCCTTCTAAATTCCAGTGTATTCAAGCCCAATCGCTCCAGCCTTTCAACATACGACAGTCCCGCCATTCCGGGAATTAACCTAGTGAACCTACGCTGCACGCCCTCCATAGCAAGAATATCCTTCCTCAAATTTGGAGACCAAAACTGCACACAGTACTCCAGGTGCGGTCTCACCAGGGCCCGGTACAACTGTAGAAGGACCTCTTTGCTCCTATACTCAACTCCTCTTGTTACGAAGGCCAACATTCCATTGGCTTTCTTCACTGCCTGCTGTACCTGCATGCTTCCTTTCATTGACTGATGCACTAGGACACCCAGATCTCGTTGAACTCCCCCTCCTCCTCATACTCAATTTGGCCTCTTTACAGTATTAAATAATATGGCATTAATATTGTTTCTGGTACAGTGGTGAAGTTATCCATGTGTAGGAAAAAAAACCTGCAGATGCTGGTTTAAATCGAAGGTTGACACAAAATGCTGGGGTAACTCAGCGGGTCAGGCAGCATCTCAGGAGAGAAGGAATGAATGACGTTTCGGGTCGATACCCTTCTTCAGTCTGAATACTGTTGGGTTACGCATTACAGCTTGGTTTGGGAACAGTTCTGCCCAAGACTGCAAGAAATTTCAGAGAGTTGTGGATGTAGCCCAGTCCATCACACAGACCAGACTCTCCACCATAGATTGCATTTACACTTCACGCTGATTCAGGAAAGCAGCCAATATACTCAAAGACCTTTCCCCAGTCATTCCCTTTCCTTCCCGCTACAATCGGGCAGAAAATATAGAAGCTTGAAGGCATGCACCACCAGACTCAGGCACAGCTTCTTCCCCTCTATTATCAGGCTTCTTAGTTTTTCCATAAGCTAGGGTACAGTCTGATTCTCCTCTTCCTCATGTGAATAATGGACTTTGTCGAAGAGTTTTGTTAGAATGCAGAGAACTATATTTTGTTTTTGTTTTTTTTTTTTGTTGTTTTTTTTTGAATAAATTTTTTATTGGAGATAGGTACATAACCTGTTTACATCTTTACAGTCATACATTTTTAAATTGATAATATTGTCAATTATTATTATATTGTCTCCAATACCTTTTGCCCCTTTTTTTTTTAAAACTAGATAGAACTAAAGAACTAGATGAAGTAAAGAACTATATTTTGTGAGGTGTGTCTTTTCCTTCACTCTACCGATTGTACTTGAGTTTGGCTTGATTGTATTTAAGTATGATATTATCTGATTTAAAGTTTTCCACTGTACCTCTCTACACGTGACTATAATAAACCAAAACCCGCTTACTTTGATGCATAATAACCTAAATAATAAATGAATAATAAACCTAAACCCATCTACTTGTACTCACATACTGAGATGAATTTTAAACTTTTAGCTTTCACTGGTGTTAATTTGTCGAAAATGATAAATGTACAGTCAATGTAGACTGCAAGTAGTACTAAGAACAATGATCCATCTATGGTCCATTTTATACTGTGGAATATGCAAAGGTGGTGTTTAGCATAAGGCCAATGCATATTCCATGAGTTCCACTTGTTCAAATGAGGCAAGATGTAAATGAAAGATGTAATTAAAGCAGAATGGATTACAATATCAAAGTAAATCCTGTAAGCTTATTTGCTGTAAAATGAAAAAAAGATACAAAATAAAATGGCAAATGCTGAAAAGAAATACACAAGCTACAAGAGGAAATCAAAACATACAGTAAGTGCTTTCAAATGTGGAATGAGATAGCTATACCAGTAAATGGGAAAAATGGGCCTGTAAAAGAAAAGCACGAGCGGCACAAAAATCAGAAAAGCATGAATCAATCTAAGGACATGGCAAACTATTTAAAATTAGTATTTTACATTAGTTTTTAGGTTAAGGTTTATTATTGCCATTCAAACTCAAGTAAATAGAGCAAAGGGGAAGATACAGACTGCAGAATAGTTCTCAGCATTGTAGTACATCAGTTCCATAGACAAAGTCGACTGTCCACAATAGAATTGAGGTGAATCAGGCAGTACACGAGTTTTCACTGAAGGGAAGAGTAGTTTAAAAAAATGCAGTAGGAGCATTGGTTCAATTAAAGTTTAAAGAGTAGTGGACCCGAGGCCGACAAACCTCCAATGCAGTAGGCTTGTTTGATCAAAATAAAGTCCAAAACGTAACATGGCAAAAAAGCGCAGAATATAGAGGCTGGTTAATATGAAATGTTTATTAGTAAATAAAAAACTACAATGAAGCAGGTCTTCGGTAATCAGTGTACATTTTCAAAGAATAACACAGACGAAAACCAAAGTGAAAAATGTTGACTCAGGGTTCAAAATATTCAGGAACATGAAGAAAGAAAATTTGTGATTTTATTAACTATAAAATAGTCAGTGAACTACTGCAAAACAGGTTCATCCAGAATATCTATATAGTTGAAGAATACACTTTTTTGTCCTAAGAAAGTGACAAATGGTGCTGATAACATACTCACAGCAGAGCAACAGCTACACTTAGCGTTTGTAATCGCTGTGAGGGTACTTTATAATTTGCACAAATGTCATGAGCAAAGTTGTAAATGTACAATCTTTCTTCGAAAGCTCTATTAAAAAAAAACTATCAACAATGCAGTAAGAGTTGGATGGTCTTGATAGCTAAACTTATTTAATTGACCTGAGAATTCCAAAGATTGCTCCGATTTGGGTTAAACAAGCTGCCAAGATCAAGCCAACAGGAATTCATGGTGAGGCTTCATGAATTATAAATGGATATAAGAAAAATGCACAGGAATATGTGTGAACACAATAAAAAAACTTAAACATACTACTGAAAATGTAGTAGGTCTAAAAATAACCAAACTAAAAACAGTTCCAACAACCTTTCTGATATAATAGGCAAGACAATCAGCATTTTCCATGTACATTCAGAGTATATATTTTTTAATGGTTCGACCAGAAAATTGTGGTTCTGCTTTGTTGCAAAGTAATAGAAAATTATTTGCAGTTAATCCAAAAGCAAGATTGCATTGCCACTATTGCACCGTATGTGCAGAAGGCTCGAACATAATCGGCAAAATAGGTATTATTCAAACATATATTTTAGCAATTGTTGATGATAAATATGGCACACTGCCATTGCTTAGCACTGAGTAGATTAAGCAACGCACCCACTTTGGGAACACCGAGAATACAGGAACAACTTGATATGCCAAAGCATCTTTACCTCCATGATGTCTTTCAAGTTTTGGGTGAAGGCAAGTTCTGCTTCTATCATGTAAAACTCTGCTAAATGTCTTCTGGTTTGGGAATTTTCCGCTCGAAATGTTGGCCCAAAGGTATATACTTGCTTGAATGCCCTAAGAAATCATTGGGAGTATTTTTATTAAAAAAACTATCAAAACATAAAATGTTCATACTTTTCTTGACAACTTCCTCGGATTGAAAATCTCATGTTATAAATAAATGAAAAATATATTTCTAGCAATAATAAGCATAATTTCAGGCTGGTTAAAAATGACAAATATTCTGACAATGTTCTTCCACTTAAGACCAGAAAAGGTTTTGATATTCTACTGCTATGATTTGAAGGTTTAATTCAATTGTGCTTTTAATGTCATATCAGCATACATTTATAGTGCCCTCCATAATGTTTGGGACAAAGATCCATCAATTATTTATTTGCCTCAGTACTCCACAATTTGAGATTTGTAATAGAAAAAGTCACATGTGGTTAAAGTGCACATTGTCAGATTTTATTAAAGGGTATTTTTATACATTTTGGTTTCATCATGTGGAAATTACAGCTGTGTTTATACATAGTCCCCCATTTCAGGGCACCATAATGTTAGGGATACATGGCTTTACAGGCATTTGTAATTGCTCAGGTGTGTTTAATTGCCTCCTTAATGCAGGTATAAGAGAGCTCTCAGCACCTAGTCTTTCCTCCAGACTTTCCATCACCTTTGGAAACTGTTAGTGCTGTTTATCAACATGAGGACCAAAGTTATGCCAATGAAGAAAAAAAACCCAAACACCTGTCCGACAGATCAGAAACACTCTTCAGGAGTCAGGTGTGGATTTGTCAATGACCACTGTTCGCAGAAGACTTCATGAACAGAAATACATAGGCTACCATGCAAGATGCAAACCACTGGTTAGCCACAAAAATAACATGGCCGGGTTACAGTTTGCCAATAAGTACTTAAAAGAGCAACCATAGTTCTGGAAAAAGGTCTTGTGGACAGATGGAAAAAGGTCTTGTGGAAGATTAACTTATATCAGAGTGATGGCAAGAGCAAAGTATGGAGGAGAGAAGGAACTGCCTAAGATCCAAAGCATACCACTTCATCTGTGAAACACAGTGGTGGGGGTGTTATGGCCTGGGCATGTATGGCTGCTGAAGGTACTGGCTCATTTATAGTCATAGATGACACAACTGCTGATGGTAGTAGCATAAGGAACTCTGAAGTGTATACACACATCCTATCTGCTCAAGTTCAAACAAATGCCTCAAAACTCATTGGCCAGCGGTTCATTCTACAGCAAGCCAATGATCCCAAATATACTGCTAAAGCAACAAAGGAGTTTTTCAAAGCAAAAAAAATGGTCCATTCTTGAATAGCCAAGTCAATCACCCGATCTGAACCCAATTGAGCATGCCTTTTATATGCTGAAGATAAAACTGAAGGGGACTAGCCCCCAAAACAAGCATAAGCTAAAGATGGCTGCAATACTGGCCTGGCAGAGCATCACCAGAGAAGACACCCAGCAGCTGGTGATGTCCATGAATCGCAGACTTCAAGCAGTCATTGCATGCAAAGGATATACAACAAAATACTAAACATGATTGTTTTCATTTACATGACATTGCTGTGTCCCAAACATTATGGTGCCCTGAAATGGGGGGACTATGTATAAACACTGCTGTAATTTCTACAGGGTGAAACCAAAATGTATAAAAATGGCCTTTATTGAAATCTGACAGTGTGCACTTTAACCACATGTGATTTTTTCTATTACAAATCTCAAATTGTGGAGTACAGAGGCAAATAAATAAATGATGGGTCTGTCCCAAACATTATGGAGGGCACTGTATTTCATAAATCAGATAATACTAAAAGTTCATGCAGTGATACATTATCAGATGTAGTGTGACCGATGATAGGCCAATAAAAGCATTCCCAAACAGTATACCAATTCTGTGAATGCCGTGATGGAATTTCATATTGCATCGTATTCATTCAATAATTTACACAATTTTTCTAAGGGATACACAACTCTCAGCACAATATTTAATTGTATTTTGTTGGTATTTCTGGTATCATACATTTTCATCAATAATTATTTTAACCAAATCTATTGGTAAGCTTTTAGAAAAGAATCATTGAAAAGTATGCTTCAATTTTCTTAAAGGAGAGTTGGCTTTTTTGTCTTTTCACCAGCTTCATCATTCAAAATGATCATGTCAGATCTTCTACCTCAGTCCCACTTTGCTGTATTCATCCCATATTTCTTCCCTTCCCCTTATGTATAAATATCAATATTCTTTGTTTGGAATGGATTTGAATGGCCGCCTCCACAGCCCTGAAGCAGAGAATTTTAAAGGTTCACTGCCCTTGAGGTGAAGACATTTTTTCTCCCCTCAGCTATCAATCGTGAACTAATTATCTTGGCTTTTCACTTCACTGGCACGGGAACACAATCCAGTATAATTTGGCATTATTAAAAAAGAGAGAATGTGGAACAGAAAAAAATCTAACATTTGGTCCTCTGAAATGTGAAGTGACATTTTAGTTACCTCTTTGAATTTGAATTAACTCAATAAAATTTAAGCCAAAGTAAGCAGATGTTGATCCACAGGTCGAAATACTTAAGATTCTGCACAAACTCTCAGCTCAATTCTAAATTTGCAGATTGCTGATATCGAAAACAAATACATGTGCTGTGCAATATGGATACCAACATTAACGAGTACCTAAGGTACTTTGCCAGGTGAGAGAATGGGTACTTTGTTTTTCCTTTAACATATTGCAACACAAACCAGTATTAGATACTGAATGCAAACGGGTAAAATGTTCCTTTCACAAAACCAAGGTGCCTTTTATCTCAGAGGCAAGATAGTATACAAAACAAAGAAAACGACAGAAATCAACAGAAAGCACTCGATCTTTTGGACATTTCTGAAAATATTTAAACCAAAATTTTCTGTTGGTTTAAAAACTGTGCACACAATCTGCAAAATAAAAAATAATAACCTTGATTCGGCTTTAAAAATTAAAAAAAACTGAAAAAAGAGTATGAACATGCTTCTTACAACAGCAGAAATAACAAGCAATAAAATGAAAATGCAACTAGGTTGAAGTAAACCATGCACACATTCTGCAAATGAAATGAAAATGCCACTAGGTTGAAGTAAACCATGCACACAATCTGCAAATTAAAAAAATAATAGCCTTTTGTTTTTATCAAAAATCAAAACACTGCTATTTATTAAAAATAAAAACACTGCTAAAGTCGTTTGGAGGTCTCTGGAATTAGCTGGAATAAAGGAGATATAGAATCAGAATAAATGCTTAAAATACAAATGTGAAGTGTGAATAAATGCTTAAAATACTAATTAGTGAAATGTGACAAGTAGTAGTCTCCTTCATTCAGTGCAGGGATATATCTTTTTACCAAATTTTTTCCAGTGAAAAATATCAATGACCCATTGGACTACTGATATAGGCTGAAGAAAAACAAGATGAGCAATTGTGCTGTGATTTCTTGTGATTTTAAGATCAGACAAAGTTGGAAAAAATGCCGTTACTGACCAAGTGGGCTGAGGAATGGCTAATGAATGGAGCTGAATTCAGATAAATGAGAGGTGTTGCATTTTGGGAACTCAAAACAGGAGAGGACCTTCACAGTGAATGGTAGGGCCTGTGGGAATGTTGCAGAGCAGGGAGTTCGAGGAGTACAAGTACACAGTTCCCTGAAAGTGGCATCACAGGTAGATAGAATGGCGATGAAGGCTTTTGGCACACTGACCTACAATCAGGAAATTGAGTATGGATGTTAAAATGTAATTTTACTTTTGTATATGACGTTGGCGAGGCTACACTTGGGAGTATTGTGCTCAGTTTTTGTCATCCTGTTATAGGAAAGACGCAGTTAAGCTGGAAAACGTGCAGAAAGATTTACGTGATGTTGCCAGGAATCATGTGCTTGAGCTATATGGAGAGGTTAGACAGTCTAGGACTTTATTCCTTGGAGACTGTCGGGTGATCTTATACAGTTATATAAAATGATGAGAGGTATAGATAGGGCGAATGCATGCATTTTTGCCCCAAGGAATCAAGAATTAGACGGCATAGTTTAGATAAGAGAGAAAAAAATTTATAGGACCCCGACAAACAATATTTTTCACACAGTGGGTGATGGGTAGATAGAAAGAGCTGTCAAATGAACTATTAAAGACTGATGCAATAAGATTTAGTTTTGTAATACAGCTTGGGAACAGACCCTTCGGCCCACCGAGTCCATACAGACCACTCCCTACACACTATGAGCAATTTAGAGGCCAACTAACCCACAAACCTGCTTATCTTTGTGATGTGCAAACCTTCCAACATTTGATTTTACAAATTCATAATTTTGATATCCAAAGTTCAGAATTTTACGTCAAAATTCATAATATGGCGCATAATGCAACTTTTCAGCAGAAAAAAAGTATGCACGCCAAATGTACATAAGCGTTGTGCTGCCTTCATGTGTGAAAAACAACTATTATTTCCAACAGTCTGTAGTTCTTGGACTACATGTACAATGTCAGGCCCATCATGAGTATATTCTGCTATTTTTGTAGAAAGGTTATTGAACAGAAATACTTTTTACAACACAAAGAAAAAATTGTTTTGTTTTTCTATTTTGCTTTTTCCTTACACATCCCAATTCTCTTGGTATTGAATAAAAGAACAATAGTCATAAAATGCATGACTAAGTTATGAAGAAAAGGTTTCATTTAAAACTGCACATACCTAATTTAATTGAAGGCATACTTGCTCCAGTGGTCTTCAACAGCAAATCACAAGGGTCCATGTCCCCCCTCCCCCTCCTCCACTGCCCTCCCACCCCCACTCCCCCTCGACCCCCACTCACCCCCTCCCCTCCCCAACCCCCCCCCCCTCCACTGCCCTCCCACCTCGACCCCCACTCACCCCCTCCCCAACCCCCCCCCCCATTCACCCACCCTATCCCCTCTTAACATCAACGGGACTCAAGCTATGTGGCGAGGCCCAGCCCGGCGAGGCGAGGCATGTGTTTTGTGAAAAAATGTGGGGTGAAATTGGAATGGCGGAAATGAAATAAGAAAGCAGAAACTTTCCGCCAAATTCGGAAGGGTTGGGAGGTCTGGATGTGGGAGGAAACTGGAGCACACAAAAAAGAACCACATGTGGTCACAGGGAGGATGCACAAGAAACAAGAGGAAAAAATGTACAGATTGTAGGCATAAAATACAAATAAAGGAGAACATGGGGACTAAATACAAGCGAGATTACATACCTTGAATTTGAAGAGGTATAGGAAAGAAAACTGCAGATACTGGTTTAAATCGAAGGTAGTCACAAAATGCTGGAGTAACTCAGCGGGACAGGCAGCATTTCTGGAAAGAAGGAATGGGTGACGTTTCGGGTCGAGACCTTTCTGGTCGAGTCTGAATAAGGGTCTCAACCCGAAACATAACCCATTCCTTCTCTCCAGAGATGCTGCCTGACCCGCTGAGTTACTCCAGCATTTTGTGTCTATCTTTGAATTTGAAGAGGAATCAATTCAAGCACATTTCTAGTTTATGTTGCTATGTTTCAAGTTAAGAACTCCAAAGTTCCTTCTCCTCAAAATGGCATACATTTTTTTCCATGTTGAATTTATTACTGTTTTTTTTTTTTAAATCCACATTTCACTGCCTTCCCAACTAATATTTATTGTTCAAATGTGCTAATGTGACCTTATGTTGCTTAGGAAACATTAAAAAAAATAATACAATTATTTTATAGATACATTTTTAAATGACTTCATACATTTACTAAACTACTACCCCCAAAGTTAAAATAGGAGTAGCTTACCTATTTTTCCCCCAAGATTTAAAAATCTCAGATTTCCAGATGAAGTTAATATTGGAAAAGGTTTACACCAGAGATGCTGCTGAAAATTCTACATCTTTCCTCTTCCTGCACTATGATAATGTAAAAAGGACAGGACATTTTATTTGGTTGTTATGGAAGTATCTAACAAACATTTACAGAATGTGTAGGAAGAGACAGCAGATGCTGGTTTAAACCGAAGATAGAAACAAAAAGCTGGAGTATCTCAGCAGGTCAGACAGCATCTCTCGAGAAAGGAATAGGTGACGTTTCGGATCGAGACACTTCTTCAGATTGAAGAACATTTACAGAAGTTTTTCAATCAATGTATCTTAAATCAAAACACAAATTCACAATCTTTTTGTAAACCAGCATCTACAGTTTCTTGTTTCCAAACGTTTACTCTTCAGGTTATATGATGTTGAGGTATGGAATTACCAGGTGTGGATGGGGGATGGGGTGTGGGGGGAGGCTGTGAGAGTAAAGGTGGAAGAGATGTGGGAACAGGACAAAATCTTTCAAATGATAGGTAGATACAGGTGAGGGACGAGGGGGGTTGATTGGCAGATGGTTGGACAGAGGCCAGAGATGAACTGACAAAATGTGTGAATAAGGATTGAAGAGGTGCAAATTGTCAAGATCTACATAAAAGACTGTTTTCCCACAACACCTTCTTAATGTTTCAAACTATTCACCAGCAAGGGAATACGAAAATATGTGCAAAGAAGCTTAGTCATGTTCAAAATTCTCCAAACACATGAAGATGTAAACCAATTAGAAACTTAATCCCTATTCTACGTGACATCTGGTGCAAAGTAAATCTGCAACCAAAGTTTCTTGAATCAAGAGGATTACACTGAAGATTCATTAGCCAGTCCCACTGTGCTTCTGCAACAAAAATGCAGCGTGCAAAATCAAAGTTGAAAAAAATTGGTGATTCTGATGTTTTTTTTAATTCTCATCGGATTAGGTAGTTAAACCTCTAAGAAGGTTATAATGATCTGGGTCATTGTTTCCCAGTAACTATCCCCGATAGTTTACTGTATGTCATGTTATAAAAAAAGTAAACAAAGTCATAATCTAAATATTTAGTACCACATTTGTCAGTATTTTTTTAACGCAACATAATTTCAAAATAATGTGCAAATAGTACACATTATAAATAGAGAAAAATTAAAATTAATAGCTGGAGAATTATATCTAATATGCATCAAAACTGCCCAGCTAAAATTACTTGCATATGCTTGATGACGAATGATGTTGCACAAGGAGATGATACGAAACAGTTAGCAACTCCCAGAACAGTTATACCCAATATAAATATTGAGTAAGCAAATTTTCTTATCCAAAGCAGGAAAGAGTAATGTATTTTTTTGTGAAAGATACAGTGCTGCCTTCTAAACATTACTGCAGGATTTTTTGATATTTATTTCCTTCAAGTACAACACTCTCCAGGAGCTGGAGACCAATATTCAGCTCGTTAAAGCACTACACTGAAAGTCAATTCCAGCATCCCACTCCAATAATGTTTTACAATTGCACTGAAGAATTTTAAATTACAGCATACCTTACAAAGAATAAAGCACAAGAAACTGCATGCTGGAATTTTGAGCAAAAAACAAAGTGCTGATCAGGCAGCACCAGTCGAGAGAATGGACAGGCGACGTTTTGGGTCGGGACTTTTTTTTCAGGCCGATAGAATAGTGGGGAGAAAGCTGAATAAGAGAGGTAGGATTGGGGCAAAACCTGGCATGTAACAGGTAAAAGATTAAACACCACAAACTGTAAATGCCAGATTAAAAAAAAGACTAGAGTGTTGGAGTAACTCAACAGGCCAGATAGTAAATCTGGAGAACATGGAAAGGTAAAGTTTTGGGTCGGGACTCTTCTTCACACTGATTGTCATGGGTGGGGGGGGGTGGGAGAGAGAGAGAATGTGGGGGAGGAAGGAGGGTTGGGTTTTGTTTAGTTACCTAAAGTTTAAGAATTCAATGTTGATACCATTGGTAATAGGTGGATAGAAGTGAGACAGTTATTTGGCAGATGGGTAGAGTAAGTGACAAAAGCTAGAGGTGAAAAGGGGCAAAAGGGTGTCGGATGATGAAAAAAAAGAGTGAAATGTCAAAATCAGAGATAGGATATACATGGATGAGAGAAGAGGACGGTTGGAGGGAAGAGTGGGAATAAAAGGGGAACATGGACTCTGGGATGGAAGATGCGTGCAGAGAGTAGGGAGATGGTGAGAAAAGTGTGTGTACAAGGGGGAGGAGGATAGGGGAAAGAGAGGGAGAAGAGGGAGGTATTAATTGAAAAAGGAGAATTTAAAGTTCATATTATTGTAAGTCTGTAATTATTGGTCCGATCAATGTTCATATTATTGGTCGGATTAGTCTATATATACCCAGTCCGAATAGGAGGTGCCATTCTTCCACTGAATCCCCCAATTTTTTAATCTGATATCCCTTTGTCTCTTTTTCACTCTTAGCCTTTGTCATTTACTCCACCCATCTGCCAATTAACCCCCTACTCACCTGTGTGCATCTTTCATCTGCCAGGCCTTACCCCCCCCCCCCCCCCCAAGTCTGTCAAAGGGTTCCAACCCGAAACGTGGTCTGTTCATTCCTTCCACAGATGCTGCCTAACCCACTAAGTTCCTCCAGCCTTTTGCTTTTTACCTAACACCAAGTTTAGCATAAATGTGGATTCTGAACACACCTTTATTAATTGTCTGAATCAACTACCTCATTAATGGGTAGGTTGAATAACTAGTTTTAGAAGTTGTTACTTGAATAGTTTTCTGAATCAGCCTATTATTATTTTAAAAATATTATATGTATACAAAGCTCTAAGAAAATAGGAATGCATTCATAGTTACAAGCACTGGGAAGTGAGAACAACCCAAGTCTTTTTTGCTGTCATTGGCCAGATGGCTTCCTTCCGAGTTGTTAATCTCTATAATACAGAGGAGGAATCCAAGAGGACTTTCCAGTCAGTTGTCAGAACTATTGCAAATGCCAAATTTGCAGAAATAGATTTCCAAATTCAACCAGTTTGCATAGGATTTTGTTTGTATCCTTTGGAGCCATTTATGCTTAATTCAGTTATTGTCATTGTGTTACGGCTATGTTTTAATATTTCTAGTTTATGTCTTTTTTGCCTGCTTGTGGGTGTGACTTAATGCGTAATGGGGAGTGTCTAGATGGGAGGTGGCTAGCGTGGCGACAGAGGTTGTGGGTCAGTTTAGACTCGGAGGATGGTGAGCATACAATTCTTTACCATGCGCTCACACCAGCTATATTTGTAAGAACCATACGGTAATAACTGCAAGAATTTCTAGATATTGTTTGAAGAAGAAACAGCTGATAAAGTACAGAAACTGATGAATTACTCTATGATTTGTGCTACTTTAATAAAACCAATTAATGAAGAATAGAAGTTTGGAAGATTCGTTTTGTCATATCAGGGTGCGACGTGTGCGTAAGCTATAACTACATTTCATCCCCGAGAAGTAATGGCTATCGAAGTGGGATTTCGAGATGGTATAGAAACTGCCATTACACAAAGTAATTGCTGAAAGAACTAGATCCACAGAGAACTCTAGTTTTTGTCGATGGTGGAAAACTAAATTAATCCATCACCAGCGAAACTGAAGATGACCATCCAGAAATCTCTGCTAAAAATGGAACGACCCTGGATGGTGAACTGAGAAACCAGAGCACAATGGAAGATGGACACTATTGTCCAGAATTACCTATCAAGCAAGAAAATGCTAGTGTGGCACCATTGAAACAACTGACGATTCCCAGAATGGAGCTTACAGCTGCAGTCCTAGCTGATACAATTTGTTTGTATCACTACTTCAATAAACGACTAATTAAACTGAAACGTCGTGAAGATCTCTCCGTTATTGTTTGCGTCAAGAACTATCACTCCACTCCTCCGTGAAATGGCAAGTAGAGATGGCTCGATGAGAAGAATCCAGGTTGCCACTACAAGGCCCTTTAGCTCAGAGTCTGCACTGACCATCAATGACCCATTTACAGTAATGCTACATTGATCCCACATTTTTATTCTCCCCATCTTCTCATCTGCAACCCCTATCACTCATCTACGCACGAGGGGTAGTTAATCTACCAATCTGCACGTCCCTGGGAGGAAACGGAAGCATTGGGACGATACCCACTTGGTCACGGGGAGAAAGTGAAACCTCCATAAAACATCACTCAAGGTCAGACTGATCATGGGTCTCTGGCACTCTGAGCAACTGTTCTAGAAGCTGCACTATTGTGCTGTCCATTCTTATAATATGGATCAATTAATCAAAGATAATGATAACAAAAGCACATATATTCTGACATCTGATTTGCTCCTCTGCATGACGGGTTAATCCGACCTATTTTTCTTTAAGCTGCCAGTGCTTTCACGTCACTTATTTGTGCAGTTTGCTTTCATATAACATCAATTCAACACTTGTAAAAAATGTGACATTTATCGAAATTCAACTCTGAAAGCAAAAAAAGTAAACTCTAGTGAATTTTTAAAATGCTATTTACCCTGTCATTACTTCCAAATGCAGTTGCCCAGAAACAGTTAAGAAGGAAGGAACATCAAAAAAATGGGTATGACACTTTTCAGCAGTTTTGCTTGCAGGCTGTAATAAAACAAATAATTTATGCTGCGTTTAACATTTAATTTGCATTCATCTCATTATTCACAGTATTTAAATCATATTCACTTCAATATTATTAGTTTGTTATAAAATTATTCTTACAATTTTTCTCACAGGAAACATCTTTTTTCTTTACCACCTCTCTCAACTTCTCCAAATCTATATTTGTACCTGCCATAATTTCCTTCAGCTGAATACAGGTAACCCATATCCTAATATCATAACTTTCTGACATAAACTTCATGTCCAAACCACCACTTCCATCTTATCACCTGCCACTGCATCACGTTGAGCCAGACTCCTTTTAACCTCGGCATCCCTGAGATAAACATTCAACTCCCTTATATTGCCAGTTACAGTTCAGTCTGTTGGAATCCAAGTGCATTGTTTTAACACCTCTAAACTTGACAACCCTAGTCTTCTATTCTACTCCTCCATATGCCGCAATCATCCCCCCACCCCTCAAATTAAATTTCATTAATCATTGCAATGCCCACATCTTGCCTTGCACCAGATCTCACCTCTCCTTTCCTTATTAATCTCTTTTGGCTCTCTGCTTGATAACATGTAACAGTTAAAAATCTAATTTAACCTGCCTTGTCTTACATCATTTCTATAAAGGCCAAGAGTTTGCAATCTGCCCTTCTCCTCTTTGTCACTCCCATTTTTTCAGCTGTCCGGATTCCCCATTCTAGAATTCCCTTTCTAGAACTTCAACCCTCTTGAACAAACCTACAAATGTTTGAACCTATTTCAATCTGAAGAAAGGTCCCAGCCCGAAACATCACCTATCCATGTTCTCCAGGGATGCTTCCTGAGTTACTTCAGCACCCGAAGATAGATACAAAACCCGGAGTAACTCAGCAGGACAGGCAGCATCCCTGGAGAAAAGGAATAGGTGAAGTATTCCTTTTCTCCAGAGATGGTGACTGACCCGCTGAATTACTCCAGCTTTTTGTGTCTATCTTCGGTTTAAATCAGCATCTGCAGTTCCTTCCTACAAATTACTCCAGCACCGTGTGTCTTTGTAAACCAGCATCTGCAGTTCCTTCCTACACATTACGCCAGCATCCTTTATCTTTGTAAACCAGAATCTGTAGTAGTTCCTTGCCTCGACGAATGTTTCACTCCAATGACCCCATTTTTAATTAAATGAATACAAGGTATCATTAAAGAACTGTATTTATACAATCAAACACTCAAACAATAATTACTTTTGACTTATTTAGTGACATCAAACAGACATTAATTAGTTGATGCTTCCGTCTGCACTATAATCACGCAATGTATCGTTACATTCCAAGTACAAAATGAGACTTAACACTCCCAAATCATTTGTAATGAGTTTTATTTTACCCAAAGCATTAACTCATTGTTTGTTTTCAGATGCCAACTGTCCTACTGTTCATTATGCAAATTTCCTGTCTTCTTAACTGGAAGAACATTAATGTATCGAAGCAGCATTCTTAGCAGGATAAATAAGAGGGCAAAATAAATTTCAGGAAAAAAACACAATCAGCCAAAATTAAAAAATAGAGCAGTAGGATTGACTTATGATTAAAAATTGTGTTAAAAAGCTGCACAAAAGACGTTTCTTATAAAACATCCATAAGGTTGCTCCCACCTCTCAGGAAAAACAAATCAGGAAAAACAAATCAATACAAATAGTTTACCACACTGCTTCTGTGGTGCATATTTTCTTACATTAATTTATTGCTTTATACACATGGAACTAAAGTAGGAAAACAGTTAATTATTTTACTTTATTATTGTCACGTGTACCGAGCAGATCTCCCAACATTTGATTTTACAATTTCATAATTTTGATGTCCAAAATTCAGAATTTTACATAGAAATTCATAATATGGCGTGTAATGCAACTTTTCAGCAAAAAAAAGTATGCACACCAAATGCGCATGCTACATTCATGTGTGAAAAACGACTATTATTTCCAACAGTCTGTAGTTCTTGAACTACATGTATAATGTCAGGCCTATCATGAGTATATTCTGCTAGTTATAGAAAGGTTATTGAACAGAAATACTTCTTACAACACAAAGATTTTTTTAATTTTTTTTCTATTTTGCTTTTTCCTTGCACATCCCAATTCTCTTCGTAATGAATAAAAGAACAATGGTCATAAAATGTATGACTAAGTTATGAAGAAAGAGTTTCATTTAAAACGGCATATACTTAATTTCATTGAAGACATACTTGCTCCAGTGATCTTCAACAGCAAATCACAATGGTCCAAATTTTCTATTGAGGCCCCAAAAGTAACTATTGTCAAGTGTGCATAATCAATTTGTGTTCTTCGTTGCCTTCAAATAACAATTTAAAGATTGAACTGAATACAATTCTCAAAGTAGGCTTTAACCAGAGCTTAATATGGCTGTGGTGTACGTATTCCTTCATCTCCCTGAGGTGGCAATGCTGCATGCTCATTCCCATATAGGAAGTTTAAGTGCCAGCTTATAACCTTACAGATGAAAATGAGAGAGAAAGACCCATTACTTTCATGTAATATCCCATAACAATTTACCTGCTGATTTTTTAATGTAGTGGACATTACACTTGTATTTCCCAAAATGATTTACAGCACTACAGGTAGAAAGAAATAGGTACACATGATAAAGAAAGTGCCACCTACAAATCAGGTTATTTAGTAATCTATTAGAACAAAACTGATCCTATTAACATGTACCCAGCAGGATTCAGACATGAAAACGACAAAGTGGAAAATAATATTTCTCCCTGCTAATAATATTGCATAATTTAACATCTAATCCATATTACAGTCTTCATTATTCAAGCCCACCGTAATATCGTTCCACAATTGTCAGACAATGAACATCCAAGTAATTTTTGAAGAGATATAATGTACGAATGGTACATATACAATTCTCGCTCATTAAATGAACTAATCTTTGCTGGGTTTCCCACTACAAAGAAATTCTGAAACAAAACCTTGCACACAATTTCAATATCGGTCTAGTCTACTTAACAGCTAGTTCAGTGCAGTACTTACTTCAACTTGGAAGAGCTCTCCAGCTCCTTCGCAATCATTTGATGTTATAATAGGTGTATGTATGTGAATAAATCCATTATTCTGTCAATTAAAGAAGTAAAAATATGATTTAGAATGTGCACATTTAACTATATTTGCAGATAAATAAAAGGAATAAGGAAGTTAAGACCAAGGTTGCCCACATCATTGAAAAAAAAACCCTCCCTGATGATCATTTTCAGGATTTGCGTTCTGGCAACAACTTAACCACTTACGATAGATACAAATTGCTGGAGTAACTCAGCGGGTCAGGCAGCACGCCTGGAGAAGAATCTGAAGAAGTGTTCTGACCCGAAATCTCACCCACTTCTTTTTTTCAGACATGCTGCCTGACCCACTGAGTTACTCCAACATTTTGTGTCTATCTTCAGTATAAACCAGCACCAGTAGATCTTTCCTACCCACTTAACCATTTATGAGTCGATAATCACTAAATTCATTTCAGTATTCAGATCACGGTTAGTAAAATATCCCTCAGTTGAAGCTGTCAATTACTTCAGATGATCTTGGATTTTCATTTCCTGTTTTATTTTCAGGATCTACAAAGACTGGCATTTATTGTTTGTTCCCAATTGCTCTTGAACATTTGTGAGTGCATTTTGAGTCAACAATATGGGACAGATTTGGAGTTGGATATTGGCTGGACAGGTGATCTACATTGCAAATACAACCTCATGAAATCAAACTTATTATTTCATCTTGTGAAACATGGACATAAAATAAATATAAATGAATACAAAGAAAGTAGAGAAAAGATCTTTTGGAAACATTTGAAATCTATCAGTAACAGATTTTAACAGTAAGCAACAAATAATGTTACTTTAAAAGCAATAGATCCATAGCCAATTATTTCCAAAGCAGAATCAAACAATTATGGTAATTTAACATTTTGTTCTAAAAAGCTTTTAAGAGGAAGAATGTCACAGTCAACATTGAATAAAGCATATTTGTTGAACAAAGTGAAATGTTGCCAGTAAAATCTATTTGCCAATTCTTTTCAATTTCCATGTAGTAGTACTTAGCAATGAGTGAGTTTCATGCATTTACTAAATTGATTTTTGTGATCAACAGCTCAGTTGTGAAACAAAAGAAACCCCGTTAGCATTTCATGGAAGGAAGCATTTGTGGAAAGAGAAACACAACGATTTCAGTCGAAGACCCATTGTCAGAATGTGGTGTTCAACTGTGTTTCTCCTTTCATGGAATTTGCTCAGCATTTCTCATCATCACAAGGTTCATGATGAAGTCACTGATCTGAAATAGTAATTGCTTCTTCATTTAGTAAAAAACTAAATTACAGAAGAAATTATATTTGGTTAAATTTGCATGGCGTTAGCTTCAATAGCAAAGCAGTTACACATTGTGTATTGTACTGTTGAACCAATTGGAATATTAAGAGACAGGTGTTCCTCTTTTCTTTCCATTTGGAGTGGAAAAATGTAGCAGAAATTATATATACAATTTAAATTCTATTTCAAAATGCTTGCAGGTTTTTTTAGGTTAAGTTAGGTTTATTATTGTCACATGTACAGAGTTGCAGCAAAAAGCTTTGTTTTGCATGCTATCCAATAAAATCGGATAAAATCAGATAATACTGTACTTTAATAAGATCAAGCCAGACTCAAGTACAATAGATACAATGGTGCAACGGTAGAGTTGCTGCCTTACAGCGCCAGAGACCCAGATTCAATCCTGACTATGGGTGCTCTCTGTACTATTGGGGTAGAGTATTGACATGGAGAGAACTGGTTGGCAGACAGGAAGCAAAGAGTAGGAATTAACGGGTCCTTTTCAGAATGGCAGGCAGTGACTAGTGGGGTGCCGCAAGGCTCGGTGCTGGGACCCCAGTTACTTACCAAATATATTAACGATTTAGACGAGGGAATTAAATGTGACATTTCCAAGTTTGCGGATGATACAAAGCTGGATGGCAGTGTGAGCTGCGATGAGGATGCTATGAGGCAGCAGGGTGACTTGGATAGGTTGGGTGATTGGGCAGATGCAGTATAATGTGGATAAATGTGAGGTTATCCAGTTTGGTGGCAAGAACAGGAAGGCAGATTATCTGAATGGTGTCAGATTAGGAAAAAGGGAGATGCAACAAGACCTGGGTGTGTTTGTACATCAGTCACTGGATGTAAGCATGCAGGTACAGCAGGCAGAGAAGAAAGCTAATGGCATGTTGGCCTTCATTGCGAGAGGATTTGAGTTTAGGTTCAAGGAGGTCCTACTGCAGTTGTACAGGGCCATGGTGAGATCGCACCTGGAGTATTGTGTGCACTTTTGGTCTCCTAATTTGGGGAAGGACATTATTGCTATTGAGGGAGTGCAGCGCAGGATTCCCAGGTTAATTCCCTGGATGGCAGGACTGACTGATGAAAGAATGGGTCGACTGGGCTCGTATTTACTGGAATTTAGAAGGATGAGAGGGGATCTTATAGAAACATATAAAATTCTTAAAGGATTGGACAGCTAGATGCAGGGAAAATGTTCCCGATGTTGGGGGATTCCAGAACCAAGGGTCACAGTTTAAGAATAAGGGGTAGTCCATTTAGGACTGAGATGAGGACATTTATTTTCACCCAGAGAATTGTGAATCCGTGGAATTCTCTGCCGCAGAAGGCAGTGGAGGCCAATTCACTGGATGTTTTTCAAGAGAGAGTTAGATTTAGCTCTTAGGGCTAAAGGAATCAAGGAATATGGGGAAAAGCAGGAACGAGGTACTGATTTTAGACGATCAGCCATGATCATATTGAATGCTGGTGCTGGCTCAAAAGGCAGAATGGCCTACTCCTGCACCTATTTTTCTATGTTCTACTGAGTTTGTATGATCTTCCTGTGATCGCGTGGGGTTTCTCCTGGTGGTTTCCTCCCACATTCCAAAGATGTGCAAGTTTGTGGGTTTATTGGCTTGTAAATTGGCCCTAGTGGGTAGGATAGAATTAATGTTTGGGTGGTCGTTAGTTGGTGTGGACTTGGTGGGCCGAAGAGATACAGAGTGCAGAACATAGGCAAATTTCAATGTATGCAATGAGGTCAAGGTGAATTGGACAGTACCCTAACTAATAGAAGGTCCATTCAGAAGTCTGGTGACAGAGGTGAAGAAACTGTTCCCAAGTCTGGTGATGCGTACTTTCAAGCTTCTTTACCTTCTGCACAACTGGAACAGGGAGAGATAGGAACTACCAGGTGGGAAAGATATTTGATTATGTTAGCTACTTTCCCGAGGCAGCATGAAGATGCAGTCAATGATGGGAAATCTGGCGTGCGGGGTGGACTGGGCTCCATCCACAATTTTCTGCTATTTCCTTCGGCCTTAGGCAGAGCAATTCTCAAAACAACCTGTGAAGCAACCCGGCTAAATTTCAAGACACTCCAGCCTAAATTAATCTACACCATTGCATAATTTTCTCCAAGAAAATGGAATACAAACTACAAACTCAACCAAGATCTCAGATGACTTGAAAAGTTGACCCAACTTCTGAATGGGTAGGTTTTATACTTTTAGACCAAACTTCAAATTCCTCTGCACAGCGTAGTTAAGACCAGTCACAGACTTTCAAAATACTGATGTTGTTTCAAAATAAAAACTGAATTGCAATATGAACATCTTAAAAGTCTATAGCATATAATTAATTAATTTTACATATTATTTTTTTAAAAAACAGTTCCAGTGGAAAGTTTGATAACTGGGTCAGATCCCAGGAACTCAGAATCATGCAACATTTTTTTGAAATTCTCCCATGACAAGTTTAAAAAGGTCCTTCAGTGTGGAAAAACATTCAAAAACACAGAGGGACATTATGAAACAAAAATTGCCAGAACTACACAAATAATTACTAGGACAGGAAACCAAAAGAGGGAAGCTTTTAGAAGCATCTTGCACAAGATGAGAGAAAAATGATGAATTGCAGACAGCATTGCTAAGCTTCAAGGCATGATAACCAAAGGGAAGCTGTTTCACTGAATGAATTTTTTTAAACTGTAGTCGCTGGAAATCCAAAACAGAAAATGCTGGAAACTCAGTAGGTCAGAAGGCATATATGCAAAGAGATATGGAGATAATGTTTCAAGTCAAAGACCCTTTGTCGAACTATTTAAAACTGGGTATCTAAAAAAGTTGTAGTAAATTAAACAGCTAGATAAGCACAGGGACAAAACAGCACACCACACTCTAAATACAGCATAACTAAAGGAGAAGGGCAAGTTTTATGCCCCCATACAGAGCGGTAGGTATCTGAAATATGCTATCAGGGTGTTTTAGAGGCTTTTAGATCGGCACATGAATATACAGGGAATAAATTATATGCAGGTAGAGCAGATTCATTTACCTTGGAATCATGTTCAGCAGACATTATGGGCTGAATTACATGTTTCTGTGCTGTTCTGACTATGAGAGAAAGGTTCGGAATCAGAGATATTTGAAAACAAGTATTGAAATGCTAAAATCAAGGCACTGCTCGTCCAAACCAACCAGCACAGGCGCTGACAGAGTTGGGAAACAATGCAGCAGAGCATTGGATGAAACTAGGTTAATGAAAAAAAGAGGTAGATTAACCAATCTTCAGAACAGCTAAGTCTGGAGATAACAGCATCACTTTCAAAACACTGTTTGGGGATCATGTGATCAAGGAATATCATTTTCATGACGGTGGGGATCAAAAATCGATCCTTGAAGGAAATGGTGCAGTGTGTGAAGCAAAGCTATCCAAGGTGATTGTCTGCAAATGACCAGATAGATAATTGCAGACTTGCAGAGCCAGCAGAGAGGGAAGATACTAAAGGTAGAAGAGAGGGCCAACTATTTCAGTGGCTGCAGTCACCCAAAAGAGCACATTCAAAACAAATATCAGAATTTCTAACTTTTATGCAGGCTTCTTCAGCACCTGGCAGGCGAAACTTGATTGCAGGGAAGCTGAAGGAATTGTGGGCAAGCATTAGATTGGTGCGAGGTGAGAGAAACACACAGGAAGTGACTCCAACAGGTTGGACAGAGTAAATTTCTTCTGGAATATTTACAGACAGAAGTAAAATTGGGACAGGTAACATGAATGTGTGGCATGGGTATCAGCCAGTCACTGAAACCATCATCAGTGATTGGTAATACAGAGACTATATAAAAAGCCAAGGATGCAAAGATAGCCATGAATATGGAAAGAGATTAAGATAAAATAGAGCAGGGAAATCAGTAAAGACAAAATCCATAAGTAAAATACGGCAAATGTTGGAAATCTGAAATAGTAGCATAAAAGCTGAAGAAGGGTCCAGACCCAAAACGTCACCTATCCATGCCCTCCAGAGATGTTGTCTGACCTGCTAGGTTACTCCAGCATTTTGTGTTCTACATATTATAAAAGCTCAGTAGATGTAACAGCACCTGTGGAAACATTTGATGTTTCTGATTGATGAAATTGCAACAGAAAGTAATCGACTAGAAACAAAGCGACTCTCCCCAAATGCTACTATGCCTGCTGAGGTTTTTGAGCAAAGACAAGCTCGGATGGAAATTGTAATCATTAATGATATATCATGAAGTAGAGAAGATTGAAAAACAGTGAAGACATATGACGGAGCATGATACAAGGTTAGAACGTAAAATACAACGATCTTGAAAGAGAAGTGAAAGCAATAGACAAAGACGAGATGCACTAATGCAAAGGTGCTTGGAGTGGGAAGCAGGACACAAAGCAATTTTGCGCTAAGGATGACAATAGACAATAGGTGCCGAAGGAGGCCATTCGGCCCTTCGAACCAGCACCACCATTCAATGTGCTCATAGCTGTTCATTCTCAATCAGTACCCCGTTCCTGCCTTCTCCCCATACCCCCTGACTCCGCTATCCTTAAGAGCTCTATCTAGCTCTCTCTTGAATGCATTCAGAGAATTGGCCTCTACTGCCTTCTGAGGCAGAGAATTCCACAGATTTACAACTCTCTGACTGACAAAGTATTTCCTCATCTCCGCTTTAAATGGCCTACCCCTTATCCTTAAACTGTGGCCCCTGGCCACAACTGACACAAACTGCACATGATCAACACAACTGACCAAATTGCACATGATCAACACAACTGACCAAACTGCACATGATCAAGAAATAGGCTAAATGAGAAACAAAAGCCATATAACAACATTTTTGCCAAAACATAGAGTTGAAGCAATACCTCACAAGCTATGGTACAGCAAGGACGTTGCCGTTAAATGTGGCGGGACGTGTGGCCGGAAGGGCGGGCAGCGGCCAGTAGAGAAAAGCTGCCATGGTGGCCCTTGCTCCCCCCTCCCGAGGACTAGAGAACCAGAGAAGAGGATGGAGGACCTGATGATGGCGGACGTGAGAGCAAAGGACGGTAAGAGAATGAAACAGGATCTTACCTTCCGCGTCCTCAGGGTACAAAGGCTGATGGTGGCTGAGTGAGGAGAGGGACGACTGTTCACTGGATGGAGGGGACAGCTGGAAGCCCTGCATCAGCCTGAGGGCTCACCTGGACCAGGCGTTGCTCCAGGAGACCAAATGCGCGGACTGGACTTTGAAAATAGTGCCAAAACCTGGCGATTTTTGCATGCGGACTCTGGACTATTTCTATGCTGTTTGTACTAATCGGGGACTGTGCTTAGTTATGGAAATATTTTACTCAACAGAATGGAAAAACAAAAAACAATTTCAGTTTGTGTCTGTACTTGTGATAATAAAGAACCACTGAACTATAAAGAACCACTGAACTGAACAAACATTCTGGGAAAAGATGCAAAGCGCAGCAGATAGTGGGCAGAGTCTTCAGAGGTCAATGATAGGAAGGCGTGGATGAAACAGGAAGAGCATTGATCAGGTTTGATAATAGCAGACAGAATGGATAAAAAGGTTGGAGAGAGCAGAGCGGTTTTCATTCCCAGAGAGACACAGACGCAGGTTGTGGGCTTAGAGTGGCATTGAGCTGTTATTGGCATTTTGCTTTTATGTCTACTTCTGTGAAATACTGTGCCAAATAGAAATCGACTTCCAGAATTATGTGCAGGCTATTAGCAATCAAAATTTCACACAACGCCTTAAAAAATCCTTCACTGGCAGATACAAATCTGAATATGGAGATCAACGTTCAGGACAGTAGAATTTGTGAATAAGCAACAAATGTATCTTTTTTTTTTAACACCTTTGATACCAACATAAAGCAGTAAAAACTCAACACGTTTGTTTCTCTTTCCACTGGTATTGCCAGAGTTAACAACTCAGATCAATTACATTAATTGAGAACAAAGTGAGTGTCAGGGATATGGCTATAACGAAGAGATAATGAATCACAAATTGCTGTTGACTGAAAGAGGATTAAGATTTAGAATCAGAGTCACAGAAAAAAAAAAAGCATGAAAACAGGCCCTTCTGCACTGACCGCCAAGCTACGTTAAGCCTCTACTTCTTGAACATTTCCATCAGCTCCCCACATTCTATCATTCACCTAGACACAAAGGGCAATTTACAGTGACCAATTAAACCACCAACCTACATGTTTTTGGGTTGTGGGAAAAAAACAGAGCACCTGGAGGAAAACCACATGGTCACAGGGAGAACATACAAATCCACTCAGTGCTGGGAATTGTGATCAAACCCTGCTCAGTGGAATTGTGAATCAGTGGCATTATTGGCTGCTCCACACTGTCATCCAAGATCCCAGCTAATTTGTGCAGAGGTGTAAACAGAACAACAAAAATTGAGATATAGAATACAGTGGTTGTTGGAAATCTGCAATAAAAGAGAATGCTGGAAGAGCCTGGATGATCAAACTGCGTCTGTGGAGATAGCAAAGTAGAAGTTAACCTTACAGGTTGTGACTTCACATCAGAGTTGGCCTATTCCGACAAACTGGAAAAACAATTGATCAAAATCATTGAATTTAATGTTGCTGTGTGCCTAAAGAAAAGATGATATTTTACATGGACATATTAGGTTTCTGTGGAATAATGTGAGAGGCTGAAAACGGAGTGTTTGATGGAGTGGAAGTCGGTTGGGGAGTTTAAAGTCACCCTTACAGGCCAACACAAGAATTCTGAAAAGGGTCACTCAATCTCAGTTAAGTTTTTGGAAGACAATATTGCGGGCACTGAATGCACTACACCAAGTTAGAAGTATGAATTAGTTGCTGTGTCACCTGGAAAGAGTGCTGAAACCTGAGATGGTGGGTGCAGTGAGAACAGGTATTATATCTTCTGCATTTGCATGGGAAAATACCATGTTAAGGCGAGGAAACCAGAGGGAATAGTTCTTTCAGAATGCTGAAAGGCAAGAAGGGAAAGTGTCTGGTGATGGAAATCAAGGAAGATAATCTTTTATTTGTTGAAGCTTGAGAAGGTGAGGATATGGTGAACCCTATCCTTGGTTTGGATGGGAGAAGAGCAGAAGCATTTCCAGCAATTTGTTTTTATTTCAGATTCCAAATATCTGTTTTTTGCCTTTTAATTACCGCCTTATTCCTCACAATATATAAAAAGGACAGTTCAAACAAATGTTTGTAAAATTATTTAATTGCACACATTGTATTCAACTTACCATGAAAAATGAATGAATAGCTGCAGATACTCCACTTCGTATTCTGAGTAGTGAACTGAAAACATTTGTTTTGCAGCGAAGATGTGGAAATTGTCTTATGTATTCAAGTGAATGCCTTTTCTTGATCTTGAATGGGAAATCCTATGATTGAATAAAAACATTTAAGATCATTTTGCAACTATTCATTTTTAACCAAAATTTGATCAAAACGATAAACCAAGTATGAAGCTTATTCAAAGTAAGTGAGCAGCAACAAACGTTGATTTGTCTCAAAGTAAAATGTCTGAGCAATATTTACAAAAACATCCTCATGCTGAAGAGTACCAAAAAAAGCAAATTATAGTTTGCTTCTCTTTGTGGTATCTTTATATCAGGTAAAATGAAACAAGCTAGTTAACTTAGATGGTGAGCAGTGGAGGACTTCTTCAAAGTAGGCCTAGTTAGATGGAAGAGGGTTCCAACCCAAAATGTCACCCAAGTCTGAAGAATGGTCCTGATCTGAAACGTCACCTATCCATGTCCTCCAGAGATGCTGCCTGACCCGCTGAGGTAGTCTGGCAATTTTTTTAAAGCAGGTTGATTTAAGCTAACGCCATAAGTCAAGGTCACAAAATTTGTGAACCATCTTGATTATTTCCAAGGGCCATTCTTATTTCATATTTCAGATACAGCGCGGAAACAGGCCTTTTCGGCCCACCAAGCCCGCATCACCCAGTGATCCCCGCACACTAACACTATTCTACACACACTAGGGACAATTTTTAAAAACATTTTACCCAGTCAATTAACCTACATACCTGTACGTCTTTGGAGTGTGGGAGGAAACCGAAGATCTCGGAGAAAACCCACGCAGGTCACGGGGAGAACGTACAAACTCCTTACAGTACAGCACCCGTAGTCAGGATCGAACCTGAGTCTCCGGCGCTGCATTCGCTGTAAAGCAGCAACTCTACCACTGCGCTACCGTGCCGCCCTAATAAGCAACTAATGTTGCATGAGTGTTTGTGATATATACTTGAAGAAAATTATATATAAACCGACCATCTTAATTTAGAAATGAAACGCTGCTCTTCTATTGTCAGAGGGATAAAATCCTGAAATTCTCTGCCTAACAAATCAGAAAGTGCCTTTGATTTATGGTCTGAAGGCAGCAGCTGACTATAACTTTTCAAGGGTAAACAGGGCAAGGCTTAGAAGTAATGGCCATATTTTATGAAGAATGGAAACAGTGAGGTATCAAGATCAAACATTTTACATTACTCAGGTTCTTCAGGAATATCTAATTAACTTTAGAAATCATAAACTGAAATTCCAGATTATGTATTTAAAAATACACACAATCTAACAATGCAAGAAGTTACGATAATACACGTAACATTTGCCAGCAGCAACTAAAAGAGAAGTTATTTTGTTTCAAAGATTTTAAATCCATTCAAAATAGGGTCCAAACAATAGAATAAGGAAATTCAGTAAAGATTAATATGGTCATATTAAAATAGATTATGAAGCCTTACACTGATGACAGAACTTCAAGGCATTTCAAAATGTTAAACATCAGATTATTACATTATTGCAATGTTCTTCATTACAATAAATGTGTTCTCATTCTTCCCTGCATTTCCCCTCATCAAAATAATGAAAGGTGAACTTTAATTTTTGCCCATTAAGAAACTCAGTGGAGAAGCTCAAAATAGTAAACATAACACAACAATTTAAGAACAGGAAGAGAAAGAAACAAGGAGGAATGAGTAAAGAATCACACGCAAATGCAAATATTAAAACAACTGCTTTCATAACCCCAGGGAGTTTCAAGGATGTTTTTCTGCTTAAAATGCAGTTTATAAAATGAAGTTCCTATTATAGAGGAACATGGCTGATGAATAATGCATGGCAATGTCCTGCAAACACAGCAAACTAACATAGATCATTTTTTTCATCTTGTTTGAGAGACAAACATTCACAGCATTTCCTGAACATCACAGTGAAAAGTCAGTGTAAACGGTTTGCTCATGTTTCTGCCAGAGAATCTGAACCCACTGCTTCCTTCAAAGTTGAAGGTGTTACCACCGAGTCATTCCAAATTAAAGATGAAAAGCAAACCACTTCACAAATAAATTAATAAAAATATTGCAAAATGAGACCCAGAGTAGGTCAGTAATGCACAAAGTACAAAAAATTATAGGAATATTTAGTAAGTATTTACAACAGTGTTTACAATTGGTATGGATATTAACAAATGATAAATTCTGAATTAAAAATTGGGGACAATACATTGACAACAGATAAGCATCTAAAATAAACATACCACAGGGTTACATGTTCCAATCAATCTGACTTCATCTGCAAGCAGTTCTGTGTTCTGCTTCTTGTGCGGACTCTGTACCAGTTTACCCCAAATTTCAACTGCACTGCCAAAGGTTATATTGCTGCAAAACACATAGGTGACTTTATATTTTACATTAGGATCAATAAAAGCACAAGTACGGTAGCGCAGCGGTAGAGTTGCTGCTTTACAGCGAATGCAGCGCCGGAGACTCAGGTTCGATCCTGACTACGGGTGCTGCACTGTAAGGAGTTTGTACGTTCTCCCCGTGACCTGCGTGGGTTTTCTCCGAGATCTTCGGTTTCCTCCCACACTCCAAAGACGTACAGGTATGTAGGTTAATTGGCTGGGTAAATGTAAAAATTGTCCCTAGTGGGTGTAGGATAGTGTTAATGTACGGGGATCACTGGGCGGCACGGACTTGGAGGGCCGAAAAAGGCCTGTTTCCGGCTGTATATATATGATATGATATGATATGAAGTGAAAAATTGGCAGGAAAATTAATAGGAAATACTTATTAACTGTGATGAGGAGATGTGCTAAGATTAAATCTAGAGAGCTCAGGGGGGTCCAACTGAACTAGACTTAGAATTAGGGGAGAAGGAAAAGAAAGCACGTCAGCATAAGAACATACAAAACAGTAAATAAAGTGTAAGAAAATAACTGCAGATGCTGGTACAAATCGAAGGTATTTATTCACAAAATGCTGGAGTAACTTAGCAGGTCAGGCAGCATCTCAGGAGAGAAGGAATGGGTGACGTTTCGGGTCGACTGATCAAACAGTAAATAGATCAGTCAACTACCCCAGACTCCTCCACCATTCAACAAAATCTTGGCCGATCTTTCATTTCAACACCATTTTCCTGTCCCATCTTATAGCCCTTAATTTCTTTAATCGTGAGAAATATATTAACCCATGTTCTGAATAAAATTGAGTCTCCAAGAGTCACAACCCCGATTGAAGACGGGTGTTGTTACATTAAATGGCCCTCGAGACCGTGACCCTAGTTCTAAACTCCTTATTAAGAAGAAGAAATTCTCAGCACACCAATCCCACCAAGAGTTCTAAACTTAAAGGTAATTGACTGAAGCAAAACAACAATATATATCTCAGGAATTTGGAAAACCTCATGTAATCCAACAATGACAGTTTGGAACTTAATTCTGCAATCTGTTCAAATTCTTCAATTAAAATCTTGGAGCTGCATTATCAAGTGGCCCTCAATCAGATAATTGGCTGCAGTTCACTGTGTCCTGGTTCACTCAGCAAATTATAGTTGCAAAAGATCCAGTAACACAATTCAAAGAGGAGCAGAGAAATCTCTTTGCAACCTGACGCTCAAAAATAAATGAACTGATTCTTGATTTTATTTGTTTGTAGAAGGATGCTGTGTTTATCAACTGCACTTCAAAAGTAATTAATTGCTGGAAAAGCACTGTGAGGTGTCAAGGACCTAATTTGGCACTACTATTTTTTTTTACCCCCTTTAAACACAGAGGTAGAAGAGATATCTTTTGGAACAAAATTGTAAATTTTATACCACACACAAAATTGTAAATTTTATACCACACACAACGTTAGAAACGTTCCTCTGCATCTACAACAGTCAAAAAGATGAAAGCTTAATGCACTGCATCATTGGGAGAGAGACAATTCCATTCTCTCACCTGACATCTACATGTGGACTTGCAAGTACTTGTAGACTTTGTAGCGAACTTCCATCATTAATATGCAAAAACGTAAATTCCTTCTGTGCACGGACAGATCGTATCCAGCCCTAGGAGGAAAAAACAAGCATGAGATACAATCTTGGTATGAAGAAAGATAAGCACCAAGTCCAACATCATATGATATTAATGCTTTACAGAAAATATGAGCAATTTATTTTCTAGACAAATTTTTACAATAAATAAATACTGTTCTTAACACGAGCAACTGCTACTGTTTCACCTCCATCAATTCTCACACCCCAGTCCCTCTTTTATTGGTTAATTAAAACCACTGCTTTTAATTTTTAACTTCTTTATATACAGATCTTTGAAGATCATCACTGCATGGGACACAGATATTGTTTCACAACGACAAGCATCAAGACAAGTGATTTAAACATGTGGGATAAGATTCTGCTGGTACAAACCCACAGACAACCATAATCGCTATGGAAACAAGATGCCTCCTTTGCTGTTGAAAAGTGTGTTGAATTCCAGCAGCAAAGCCCAACTGGTGGCAAGATCTCCAAGAGCATATTGGAGAAGCCTTATCCCAGAGACTCCCTTGAAAGCTTTTTACAGCTTGCAACATCCCACCTCCTAGCTTTGCTGGGCATTGAAACTATTAAGATTTTAAAATATTTTTGAATGAAAACTGCCTGGCTTTGCACAACTTAAGTTCAATAAATGGACATGTAATGTCCATTTATCACTGTAATGATAAATGGACATTTAAAACATTCCAAAACATTATGAAGATGCTGCCTAAACAGCCGTTCCTCGAGTAGTTGATTATTTGCTCCAGATTCCAGCATCTGCAATCTCTTATATCTCAATAAATATATTCTCTTGCATAGGTCTGGATTCAAATCTGAAAAGAGTTTTCCTCCCGATTCCCATTGACTTCAGCAAATTGATAAAAATTCTAATAACATAGCTGAATCAGGAATATTTCAATCAGGTTGCATGTTATTAATAAATAATGGGGGCTTTTCTTGTTCTAACTTGGGGACTTTTATATTTCTTGCCAAATATACAACTAGTGTATACTCTTACTGCATATACTCCCGAATACTTTCCATCATTCTAAGGTTTTTCACTCAAACTGAACAGAACTCAAAACAATTGATTTGATGCATCGTTTGACAGAATTGTGCATTTATGAGGGGATCTTACTTGTTGAATACTTTTCCAGCACTGTCCAACCTGCGCGCGATACCCATATGAGGTGTTTGCTCAGTAATCAACCAGAACCATAAAACCTTACTCTACCTTAAAACTATGTCCCAGAATTATATTCTGCACATTTCCAATAACTACTTTCCCAACAATCAGTGGGTCGACTTTCCCAATCAGTGGGGCGACTACTTTCCCAACAATCAGTGGGTTGAATGGGTCGACCCCTTTTCACTGTGAACTAAGGTATGGATGGCAAGGAAGAGGCAGCCTGCAGTAGAAACAAGGAACAGCAGATACTGGATTACCAGGGTAAGACACAACGTGCTGGAGTAACTCAGCAGGTCAGGCAGCATCGTTGACATTTCTGAACTGGACCCTTCCTCAGACTGAAGATAGACACAAAATGCTGGAGTATCTCAGCGGGACAGGCAGCATCTCTGGAGAGGAGTGGGTGACGTTTTGGGTCGAGACCCTTCTTCAGACTGAGAGTCCGGGGAGAGGGAGATTAGAGATATGGAAGGGTAAGGTGTGTAAACGACAGATCAGAGGAGACAAAGTTCAAGGAAATTGAGAAGGAATCTGTCGGCTGGGGGTTGGGGAAGGTGACAACGGGGCAGACGATCGGTAACATTAATCAGGGGGGTAGTGAACCTGCCCTTCCTCAGACTGACTGGTGCCCATCTCCAGACCAGGTTACTCCCAGTCGCCGCCACCTGGGCCACGCAGGGGCAGGGCTGACCACCGTTACCTGGACAGACAAGACAAGACTCCCACCCAGTCAGGGGAAGGGTCTCGACCCGAAACCTCATTCGTTCCTTCTCTCCGGAGATGCTGCCTGTCCCGCTGAGTGAGATACTCCAGCCTAATGTCGGTGTAATCCAGCATCTGCAGCTCCCTCTCCCGCACACTCACACAGTTACCTGGATCCGCACCACCTCTCGCTCCCCCGGCCTCTCTGCTCCAGACAGCGCCAGGCTGACGCTCAGCCTGGAGTCGCCGCTGTTGCTGCGGCCATTGAAGGAGTAGAGGCCGCTCTTCGCCCACCGGCCGCCGGCGCCGCCGAGACCGACCAACCGCCTCGTCCACATCCCGCCCGCGCCTGCGCAGCGCCGGCCGCTACACGCGCATGCGCACCCCGCCTCTGCCGCGCATGCGCACGCCGCCATGCCCCTGGCAACAGGTTAGTGCAGCCGGGCCGGTAACCAGGTGAGGACATCTTGTGTCCAGGACAGGACTGGGCACAACTCAAGCAAGGGGGGGAAACAATCACAAGGGTGATCGGGAAACTTCACATTGGGGAGGAGGTGGATCCAGTGATTTATGAAAATTGTTCCCTCTCTGGAGATATTGAAAATCTTCAAAAAAAAGTGCAGATGCTGTAAAACCAAAACAAATATAGAAAAATTATGCTAATATTCCACAGGTCAGAACGCATCTGTGGAGAAAGGAACAGAGTCAGGTTAGAGATCCTCTAACAGCAGCGCAATGGCACAGCTGGTGGAGCTGCTGCCTCATGACATAGAGCCAGCAGAGACCCGGATCCAGTTCTGACCTCAGGGTGTAGTTATTAGGTGATTGCACGTAAGGTCAAAGTGCGTGACGCACGGAGTCGCTCAAGCCATCTGGAGGACATGGCAGCTTACGGCATACACAACCAATACATTCTTACCTTTAAAAAGCTGCCAAAAGGCCAATTTTTGTGCTGTAAAAAATGAAGAGGCTGGAGGATCCGGCGGAGTCAGAATCAGCATACAGGCACAGCAGGCAGCGAAGAAAGCCAATGGAATGTTGGCCTTCATAACAAGAGGAGTTGAGTATAGGAGCAAAGAGGTCCTTCTGCAGTTGTACAGGGCCCCAGTGAGACTGCACCTGGAGTACTGTGTGCAGTTTTGGTCTACAAATTTGAGGAAGGATATTCTTGCTATTGAGGGCATGCAGCTTAGGTATACTGGGTTAATTCTCGGAATGGCGGGACTGAAATATGTTGAAAGACTGGAGGGACTAGGCTTGTATACACTGGAATTTAGAAGGATGAGAGCGGATCTTATCGAAACATGTAAGATTATTAAAGTTTTTAGATTTAGATTTTTAGATTTAAATCTAAATCTAAATCTAAAAAATTATTAAAGTGTTGGACACGTTAGAGGCAGGAAACATGTTCCCAATGTTGGGGGAGTCCAGAACCAGGGGCCACAGTTTAAGAATAAGGGGTAGGCCATTTAGAACGGAGATGAGGAAAATCTTTTTCAGTCAGAGTTGTGAATCTGTGGAATTCTCTGCCTCAGAAGGCAGTGGAGGTCAATTCTCTGAATGCATTCAAGAGAGAGCTAGTTAGAGCTCTTAAGGATAGCGGAGTCAGGGGGGTATGGGGAGAAGGCAGGAACGGGGTACTGATTGAGAATGATCACATTGAATGGCGGTGATGGCTCGAAGGACCGAATAGCCTACTCCTGCACTTATTGTCTATTGTCTAGGAAGTGGAACCAGGAGAAAGACTGCCAAGCCCGCGGACGCAAGAAGCAGATGGGAAGACGTCTGGCCAGCCGGCGGGAGTAGGGAAACGTGGTCGGGAAAAGAGGCAGGAGAGCAAGTCCGAGAAGCAGGGGGCCGCCGACTGGCCGGCGGAGGAGAAGAAGAGAAGGAGGAGGAGGAAAGAACGGGGTTGAGCGAGCTGGGAGAGGAGCAGCGGGAAGAACCCGAGCCGAGGGGTCTGGAGATCTGCAGGGGCAGAAGCAGCGAGCGCAGGAGGTCGGCGACCCGCATGAGGGCAAAGGGCCCAGGGAGCCATGCCCGACGACCTTGGGGGAGGAGGCGGTGGAAGACGAGGAGCGGAGTTTCGAGCCCGAAGAGGAGGAGGAAGAGGAGCCGGGGAGAGGCCGATCAGCGGCGGAAGCCGAGCAGCAGCGAGAGCTGGGCCGGGCGCTGGGAGCCGAGGCAATAGGCGGAGGATCAGGCCACGGCTCTGCTCGGTGGCCCCAGCCTCGAGGTGTTGAGCGCCGGCCAAGTGGAAGCGGACCCCGGCTGACAGAGAAAGCGAGCGGGGAGAAGGGCTGGAGGGCCAGCAGGAGCTGCGAGGGACCGAAGAACCGCAAGAAGCGAGGCGCGCCTGCTCCACGCACAGGAATGGGGAGAGATGTCAGGACGCTTGGAGCGCCGGGAGGGAACCGGAGACGCGCTGATGGGAGAAGCCAGGTGAAACCGAGCTACAGAAAAGTGCAGCCGCCACATTGAACTGCAATGCACGGTGTGCCCTCCAGTAGGCGTTGCATGGCAACAGTAAGGGTCTGGGGCCATGACCTCGCCTGCCGTGCAATCACTCAATAGTTTAGTTTATTGTCAGGTGTACCAAGGTATAGCCGAATATACTCACCTATGGTATGATTTGCCCGGGATGTATGTAAAACAATCTTTTTTTGCTGTATCTTGGTACACGTGGCAGTAATAAATCAATAGAAATACTGTGCAGGAAAGAACTACAGACTGGTTTAATTCGAAGGTAGACACAAAATGCTGGAGTAACTCAGCGGGACAGGCAGCATCTCTGGATAGAAGGAATGGGTGACGTTTTGGGTCGAGACCCTTCTTCAGACTGTTCTTTGTTTTCTCTGCATCTATTTGTGTATGTAACAATTTCAGTCAGTCTGCCATTTTATAGTACAGCATGTAAGTACTTTAACGATACTGTATTGAAAATAGTCCATTATATCTTTACTATAATAATTTCCAAATCCCAAGAAGATTGATGCACTGCACAATAGATTGAGACAGAAAACTTGTGTCTCAATGCATTTTGCAAAGATGTTATAAATGGTGTCATGGATGAGTTTTTCTTCGGATTTGTTTAAGCAATATTTTGACATTGATCATGTCGGCTTGTAAGTTTTTCATAAGTTTGCAGCATCAAAATTGATTTTTTTTTGTGGATCACCTCACCAAGAACCTTGTTATCTAAGAACATCGCATGCACCTGACAATAGCACAGCAAACCACAGTGGCAAGGCTATGGCAGTAACTCATTAGACTATTGCGCACATCAGGTTTAACCATGTCACTGTTAAATAGGACAACATGATCACCCCAAATAGTTATATTGGACCTCAATTTATGTGACTTAACTTGAGAACCATTTTGCTTGTAGATCAAATGAATAGGCACTCTTTAACACGAGAAATGTCATGATTTAAGGAGAAGTTTAAGATGGAAAGCCAAAACTAGCACAGAAACAAAATATTTTTGATAGAGATTGAGCTGGAAGCAAACGGCATGTTGTCAAATCTTCTTGCACCACACAAGGAAAAACATGTTCAATGACGTTCTACCAAAAGTGGAAGACAAGTTTAACTTAAAGCCTTTATAACTGGTCGTAAGTTCTCATTTTGGTACAAGAAGCCAGTAGCAGAGTAAGACAAATGCTGAGTATGCTATTTCATGAATACAATTTTAGTGCACTTTTAGTCTGGACCTTACATGATGGGATTCTGTATGGATGGGATTATAAATGATTTCAGTCAAAGATTGTTGAACATGCCAAAACTGACAAATTAAATTCTCATCCATGAGGAGTTTGTTCAGCATGTTATCAAAATGGAATTTACAGCTCTCTGTCTGAAGAAGGGTCTCGTCCCAAAACGTCACCCAATCCTTCTCTCCAGAGATGCTGCCTGTTCTGTTGAGTTACTCCAGCATTTTATGTCTACCTTCAGAAGAAATTTTAAATTGTTTTAGAGAAGTAATTGCCGGAGCCCTAGCTGAAATATATGAATCATCACTAGAGACAGGTGAGGTGCAGAAGACTGGACGGTGGCCAATGTTGTGCCTCTATTTAAGAAGGCTGCAAGGAAAAGCCAGGGATTTATAGTGAGCTCAACATCAATGGTAAGCAAATTATTGCGAGGGTTTTGAGGGATAAGATTTATATGCATTTGGATAAACAGTGTGATTAGGGCAAGTCAGCACGGTTTTGGACATGGGAGATAGTATCTTACGAATCAGATTGAGATTTTTGAGGAAGTAACCAAAAAGGTGAACTTAAGCAAGGCACATTTGATAAGGTTCTGCATGGTAGGCTGCTCTGGAAGGTTAGATCGCATGGGATCAAAGGAGAACTAGCTGATTGAATTGAGAATTGGCTTCATGGAAGGAAGTAGAGGGTGATGGAGGAAGGATGTTTTTCAGACTGGAGGCTTGGTTCTAGTGGTGAGTCTCAGGGATCAGTGCTGGGCCCATTACTGTTTATGTCAACAATTTGGATGAGAATGTACAAGGCATAATTACTAAGTTTGCAGGTGACACTAAAGTGTCATATCATTGACAGTGAAGATAGTTATCAAAAATTACACCAAGATCTTGATCAGCTGAGCAAGTGGGTTGAGGAATAGTTAATGCAGTTTAATGCAGAGAATTGCAAGGTGTTGCATTTTGGCAAGTCAAACCATGGCAGGACCTTCACAGTGAATGGCAGAACCCTGGAGAGTGTTGTAGTGCAGATGGATCTAGAAGGGCAGATACATAATTTGCTCAAAGTGGTGTCACCGGCAGATATCGTGGTGAAAAAGGCTATTGGTGCGTTGACCTTCATCAGTCAGGGTATAGCGTATACAATGTGTAAGAAGGAACTGCAGATGCTGGTTTCCACTGAAGATATACACAAAATGCTGGAGTAATTCAGCGGGACAGGCAGCATCTCAGGAGAGAAGGAACGGGTGACGTCCCAGGGCGAGACTTTTCTTCAGACTGAAGAAGTCTGAAAAGGGTCTCGACCCAAAACGTCACCCATTCTTTCTCTCTCCAGAGATGCTGCCTTCAGTATTTTGAATATAGAAGTTGGAATATTAAGTTATAGTTGTACAAGAAGTTGATGAGGTCAAACTTGGGAGTATTTTGTTCAGTTTGGATGCCATTAAGCTGGAAAGAATGCAGAGAAAATTTACGAGGACGTTGTCAGGACTTGAGGGGCTGGGCTTAATGTGAGGTTGGGCAGGCTAGGACTGCATTCCTTGGAGCACAGAAGGCTGAGGGGTAATATTATAGAGGCATATAAAATCATGTGGGGGATAGGGTGAATGCACAGTCTTTTACCCAGAGTAGTGGAATCAAGAACCAGAGGACATAGATTTAGGGTGAGGGGGGAAAGATTTAATAGGAACCTAAGGGACAACTTTTTCACACAGAGGGTGGTATGTGTATGAAACAAGCTGCAAAAGGAGGAAGGTGAGGCCATGAGTCAAGAGTGTTTTATTGTCGTATGTCCTGAAATGTAACATTGAAATTCTCATTTGCAACAAATATTGTAACAACATTTAAAAGACATTTGGACAGGTACATGGATAGGAAAGATTTAGAGGGATGCAATAGAACAGCTATCCATCATTTGTAGCTGACAATGAAAACAGGAAGACTTAAATGGGGAAGGATCAGCTGAGTCAATTCAATCTAGCTCGCAATAACATTTGCAACATTACTGTTTTGAAATCACACCTTGACACATAATTCAAAAGAGATGGCGATATATGCAAGCACAAATGAGTTAAGATTTTTTAGATTTTAGATTTTTTTTTTAGATTTTAGAGATGCAGCGCGGAAACAGGCCCTTTGGCCCACCGGGTCCGCGCCGCCCAGCGATCCCCGCACATCAACACTATCCTACACACACGAGGGACAATTTTTACATTTTGCCCAACAATTAACCTACATACCTGTACGGTTTTTTTTGGAATGTGCTCCTTAGAAGCAAATTAAAAATAAACTAGATAGGTGAGAATGTCACTCCTGTGAATCTGACCAGGGAGACTAGCTATGCCAATTGCAGACAATACCATGCAGTTATGTGGAGACTATGAAACCACACACAAACAAAATATACATGAACAAAGATAGTGATTGAAATCATGCTTCCGAATACTTGGCTTCCAAAGCTGGACAAGAAACATTGAGCTGGCTTGTGGCTGGGATGGTGAAGACATACAAGGCTTAGACTGAAGAAGGGTCTCAAACCGAAACCTCACCCGAAAAAAAAAACTTCTCTCCAGCATTTTGTGTCCATCTTAAGAGATGTTGTAGCTTTTGCAACTTTTCACCTACAGATGGCAGTGTCGGTACAGTAATAAAAATGTACAAATTCACTTTTCGTTCAAAGGATGCGAGGAAACATTTAATTGCCCATCCCTAGTTGCCCTTGAAAGGTAAGCTGCTGCAGCCCTTGAGTCCTCCCACAATACTGTTAGGCATGATTTGACCCAATCCTGGTGAAGGAATGGTGATATATTTCCAAGGCAGAATGGTATTTAGCCAGGAAGGCAACTTACAGGTGGTAGCGTTCCCAGGCTTTCACTGCCCTTGACTTGCCAGCAGGTGGAAGTCATGCGTTTAAAGTTTAGATAGATACAGTGCGGAAACAGCCCCTTCAGCCCGCCGACCAGCGATCCCTGTACACTTGCACTACCCTACACACTGGGGAAAATGTACCACTCTGGTATTTTATTTCATTCTTCACATGTTTAAATTGTAATGTTTTATTTTTAATTGTCTACTGTATATCGTGTTGTTACTTGCAAGCAAAGCACCAAGGCAAATTCCTTGTATGTATACATACTTGGCTAATTAAAAAAATTATTCAATTCAATTCAATTCAATTTTTACCAAAGCCAGTTAACCTACAAACTTGTATGTCTCTGGAATATGAGAGGAAACCAGAGCACCTGGAGAAAATCCACATGGTCACAGGAAGAAAGTACAAACTTTGGACAGACAGCACCCCCAGTCAGGATCGAACTGGGGTCTCTGGCGCTGTAAGGCAGCAACTCTACCGCTTTGCCACCGTGCTGCCCCAAGGGCTCGGAAGGTGTTGCCTTAGGATTCTTGGTGAATTGCAGTAGTGCATTCTGTACATAGTGCAAATTGCTGCTACCATGCATCGTGGACGCATTGGTGATCATTTTCCAAGGTTCTATAGATTCATGATCAATTCCTGTGGATTGGAGGGTAGCTAATGTTATCCCACTTTTTAAGAAAGGAGGGAGAGAGAAAACATGAAATTATAGACTAGTTAGCCTGACATCGGTGGTGGGGAAGATGCTGGAATCAATTATAAAAGAAGAAATTGCGGAACATTTGGATAGCAGTAACAGGATCGTTCCGAGTCAGCAGGAATTTATGAAGGGAAAATCATGCTTGACTAATCTTCTGGAATTTTTTGAGAATGTAACTAGGAAAATGGACAAAGGAGAGCCAGTGGATGTAGTGTACCTGGACTTTCAGAAAGCCTTCGATAAGGTCCCACATAGGAGATTAGTGGGCAAAATTAGAGCACATGGTATTGGAGGTAGGGTACTGACATGGATAGAAAATTGGTTGGCAGATAGGAAACAAAGAGTAGGGATAAATGGGTCCCTTTCAGAATGGCAGGCAGTAACTAGTGGGGTACCGCAAGGCTCGGTGCTGGGACCGCAGCTATTTACAATATACATTAATGACTGAGATGAAGGGATTAAAGGTAACATTAGCAAATTTTCAGATGACACAAAGCTGGGTGGCAGTGTGAAGTGTGATAGGATGCTATGAGGATGCAGGGTGACTTGTGTGAGTGGGCAGATGCATGGCAGATGCAGTTTAATGTGGATAAATGTGAGGATATCCAGTTTGGTGGTAAGACCAGGAAGGCAGATTATTATCTGAATGGTGTCAAGTTAGGAAAAGGGGAGTACAACAAGATCTGGGTGTCCTAGTTCATCAGTCACTGAAAGTAAGCATGCAGGTACCACAGGCAGTGAAGAAAGCTAATGGCACGTTGGCCTTCATAACAAGAGGAGTTGAGTATAGGAGTAAAGAGGTCCTTCTGCAATTGTACAGGGCCCTAGTGAGACCACACCTGGAGTATTTTGTGCAGTTTTGGTCTCCTAATTTGAGGAAGGATATTCTTACTATTGAGGGAGTGCAGCTTAGGTTCACAAGGTTAATTCCAGGAATGGCGGGACTGTCGTATAACATATAACATATAACATATAACATATAACAACTACAGCATGGAAACAGGCCTGTCCGGCCCTACCAGTCCACGCCGACCATTCTCCCTGACCTAGTCTCATCTACCTACACTCAGACCATAACCCTCCAATCCCCTCCTATCCATATACCTATCCAATTTACTCTTAAATAATAAAATCGAGCCAGCCTCCACCACTTCCACCGGAAGCCCATTCCATACAGCCACAACCCTCTGAGTAAAGAAGTTCCCCCTCATGTTACCCCTAAACCTTTGTCCCTCAATTCTGAAGCTATGTCCCCTTGTTGGAATCTTCCCCACTCTCAAAAGGGAAAAGCCTACCCACGTCAACTCTGTCCGTCCCTCTCAAAATTTTAAAAACCTCTATCAAGTCCCCCCTCAACCTTCTACGCTCCAAAGAATAAAGACCCAACCTGTTCAACCTCTCTCTGTAGCCTAAGTGCTGAAACCCAGGCAACATTCTAGTAAATCTCCTCTGTACCCTCTCCATTTTGTCGACATCCTTCCTATAATTTGGCGACCAGAACTGCACACCATACTCCAGATTCGGCCTCACCAATGCCCTGTACAATTTCAACATTACATCCCAACTTCTATACTCGATGCTCTGATTTATAAAGGCAAGCATACCAAACGCCTTCTTCACCACCCTATCCACATGAGATTCCACCTTCAGGGAACAATGCACAGTTATTCCCAGATCCCTCTGTTCCACTGCATTCCTCAATTCCCTACCATTTACCCTGTACGTCCTATTTTGATTTGTCCTACCAAAATGCAGCACCTCACACTTATCAGCATTAAACTCCATCTGCCATCTTTCAGCCCACCCTTCCAAAAGGCCCAAGTCTCTCTGTAGACTTTGAAAATCTACCTCACTATCAACTACTCCACCTATCTTAGTATCATCTGCATATTTACTAATCCAATTTGCCACACCATCATCCAGATCATTAATGTAAATGACAAACAACAGTGGACCCAACACAGATCCTTGGGGCACTCCACTAGACACTGGCCTCCAACCTGACATACAATTGTCAACCGTTACCCTCTGGTATCTCCCATTCAGCCATTGTTGAATCCATCTTGCAACCTCACTATTAATACCCAACGATTTAACCTTCTTAATCAACCTTCCATGTGGAACCTTGTCAAATGCCTTACTGAAGTCCATATAGACAACATCCACAGCCTTGCCCTTATCAATTTCCCTGGTAACCTCTTCAAAAAATTCAAGAAGATTAGTCAAACATGACCTTCCAGGCACAAATCCATGTTGACTGTTTCTAATCAGGCCTTGATTATCCAAATAATTATATATATTGTCCCTAAGTATCTTTTCCATTAATTTTCCCACCACAGACGTCAAACTAATAGGTCTATAATTGCTAGGTTTACTTTTAGAACCTTTTTTAAACAAAGGCACAACATGCGCAATGCGCCAATCTTCCGGCACCATCCCTGTTTCTAATGACGTTTGAAATATTTCCGTCATAGCCCCTGCTATTTCTGCACTAACTTCCCTCAATGTCCTAGGGAATATCCTATCAGGACCTGGAGACTTATCCACTTTTATATTCTTCAAAAGTGTCCGTACCTCCTCTTCTTTAATCCTCCTAATTTCCATCACTACTCTACTTGTTTCGCTTACCTCACATAATTCAATATCCTTCTCCTCGGTAAATACCGAAGAAAAGAAATTGTTTAATATCTCCCCCATTTCTTCCGGCTCAGCACATAGCTGTCCACTCTGACTCTCTAATGGACCAATTTTATCCCTTTTGCTATTGACATATCTGTAGAACCCCTTGGGGTTTACTTTTACATTACTTGCCAAAGCAGCCTCATATCTTTTTTTCGCTTTTCTAATTTCCTTTTTAAGATTCCTTTTACATTCTTTATATTCCTCAAGAACCTCATTTACTCCCTGCCGCTTATATTTATTGTATATCTCCCTCTTTTTCCGAACCAAGTGTCCAATTTCCCTGGAAAACCACGGCTCTTTCAAATTATTATTCTTTCCTTTCCACCGAACAGGGACATAAAGACTCTGTACTCTCAAAATTTCACCTTTAAATATCCTCCATTTCTCTATTATATCCTTTTCATAAAACAACAATTTCCATTTCACTCCTTTTAAATCCTTTCTCATCTCCTCAAAATTAGCCTTTCTCCAATCCAAAATCTCAACCCTTGGTCCAGATTTGACCTTATTTATTTTATTTTCATATTTCAGATACAGCGCGGAAACAGGCCTTTTCGGCCCACCAAGTCCGCACCGCCCAGTGATCCCCGCACACTAACACTACACTACACACACTAAGGACAATTTTTACATTTACCCAGTCAATTAACCTACATACCTGTACGTCTTTGGAGTGTGGGAGGAAACCGAAGATCTCGGAGAAAACCCACGCAGGTCACGGGGAGAACGTACAAACTCCTTACAGTACAGCACCCGTAGTCAGGATCGAACCTGAGTCTCCGGCGCTGCATTCGCTGTAAAGCAGCAACTCTACCGCTGCGCTACCGTACCTTCTCCATAATGATATTGAAACTAATGGCATTATGATCACTAACTAATGGCATTAGAACCTTTAAAAGGAATCTTAAAAAGTCTTCCAGTATGTTGAAAGACTGGAGCGACTGGGCTTGTATACTCTGGAATTTACTCTGGATGATAGGGGATCTTATTGAAACATATAAGATTATTAAGGGACAATTATGTCAAAAGAAATCAACAAGAGTCGCTGCCTCAAAAAGGCAGCCAGCATAATCAGAGACCCATCCCACTCTCTCATTTCACTCCTGCCATTGGGAAGAAGGTACAGGAGCTTGAAAACTGTAACATCAGGTTCAGGAGCAGCTTCTTCCCTTCAACCATCAGGCAATGAAACACTACAAACTCCAAAGAAGCTCTGAACTACATAGACTTGAGGGATTATTTTTTGTCTCTGCACTATTATAGTTTGTTTATTGGTTTGTTTGATACTGAACTTTTTTTGTTTATGATGGGTTTTACAGAATACTATGTTTACATTTCTGTTGTGCTGCTGCATGTAAGAATTTCATTGTTCTGTGTTGGGACATATGACAATAAAACACACTTGACTCTTGATATTATGTATATGGCTACTCCAGTTCAGTTTCTGGTCAATGATAACCCCAGAATGTTGATGGTGAGATATTCAGTGATGGTAACGTCAGGAGGTGATTGCTGGATTTTCTCTTGTTGGATGTTGTTTTTGCCTGTCACTTGTGTGGTACAAATGTTATTTGCCACTTATCAGTTCAAGCCTAGATATTGGTCAGGTCTTGCTGCATTTGGATGAATGATAATGCCACAATTAGACTTTAGAGATACAGCGTAGAAACAGGCCCTTCGGCCCTCCGAGTCTGAGCCGACCAGCAGTCATCCCGTACACAAGCACTATCCGTACACACTAGGGACAAGTTACAATTTTACAGAAGCCAATTAACCTACAAACTTATACGTCTTTGGAATGTGGGAGGAAACCAGTGCACCCGGAGAAAACCCATGTGGTCACAGGGAGATCGTACAAATTCCGTACAGACCACAACTGTAGTCAGGACTGAACCAGGCTACTGATGCTGTGAGGCAGCATTTCTACCACTGTGCCACCCTGAATATAGCTATCAGTCAGCGAAAAGTATAGTTGTTGAAAGGAGCGGAACTGATTCCAGATATTTCTTTGGATTTTTTACCTATAATTTCTAATGCATCAGCATTAGACGGACTTGTCTATAAATATGTACCAATCCCAAATTACCTTTCTTTGTCTCATTTATAATCCATTATGTTGTATCTGCAAAAAGCCTCAGGTATATATACTTAAAATAGATAAAATGTTAAGCTTTGGTCCTTTATCTGAAGCAAGCTAGAAGAAAAATAAATACTGCAAAAACTTTGCACAAAGTTCCCAAGATTCTATATGCAACCCTTAACAAAAAGTGCCAATTTACTGATGACACCATGAGACAGAATTATCAAAGGATGAGAATTAGATCATTTTGCGTATCAAGTCTATTCCTCTATTCAATCATGGCTGATCTATTTTTCCTTTCTAAACTCCATCGAGTACAGGCCCAGAGTCTTCAAACACTCCTAATGCGTCAACCCAATCATCCCCAGGATTATTCTCGTAAACCTCCTCTGGACCCTCTCCAAAACTAGCATGTCCTTCCTCAAATATGGGGCCCAAAATAACCACAATATTCCCAATGTAGCCTCACCAGCACCTTATAATGCCTCAGGATTATATCCTTGCTTTTATGATCCCCTGGAATTTTCTTCAATTATCTTAAGGATTCGAGTTTTATCCTTCTTAAGATTTTTCCTTTGGCTACTTGCTTCCATCAAGAGTTTAAATACTTTGGGATGAGTGTATAACATTGAAAACTCTGCTTTGACTAAAAATACAATTTTTATTTCATATTTAATTATTGGCTTTGTTGGTCAGAATCAAGATCATGAGTATGTATCGAACAGGAATAGAGAACAAGGTACGCCTAGCTAGACCAGTTTAAAAAGACTTTTCAATTCCTATTTTAAAATCATCCTATTTTATCCTTACTTTCATGATTCAAGTATCCACTTTCCACCCACTGTAATTACACCCATCTCCCAGTAATGGTGCTACAGCTTTTTGGTGGAGGAGGAGGTTATAATTATAGTTATACAAGTTAATTTGCTAAGTCCATTACAAACGTGGGCATAGATATTTTATTAAGATCTATTAATAGGAAATCACAGTGGATATTTGATTGCAGCATACCAAGTGAATTCCCATCACAACACACTTGATACATCAGAAAATATGCCCAGCTATGGTTTTCTTCTACTCTCTATTCCTATATTTTTGTATTTGTAAGATCAGTCTTTCTTACCCATCCTGAATTTCTTGACATACTGGTGGAAAATCCTCTATGTGAAGATTTATGCAACGCTGACATTTTCAGGATGTTGACCCTGCAACAATGAAAAAACTGTGATATGTTTCCAAGGAGGAACATTGTGTGAAGTGGAGGGAAACAGTCCATGGTGGTTAATGCCTATTGTCCTTCGAGGCCTGTGCTTGGAAGGTGCTGATGAGCTATAACAGTAGATCTTATATTTGATACATACTGGAGCTTCAATTTATTTTGGGTAAAGTATATTTTTGATTCCATGACTTTTCAATTCATTTTCTAGACAATAAAATGGAATTTAACTGAATATCTATATACTAAAACTCTTGTTTGTTTGTTTGTTCCTGAACTACAACCAAAACGGTACACGATAGTGCGACATTTATAGGCCCACCTTACTCACCGTTGTCCCTTTGGTGCTAATGGAAGAAGTTTCATTGAAATCGGTGTTATTCACATTTTTAAGTTTAAATCTCTCTCCTAGGGAGGGAGGGGGGAGGAGGGAGGATAAGGGGGATGGTGGGGGAGGAAGGGGGCGTGGAGAAGGGGGGAGAGGTGGGAGGGGGGAGGGAAGGGGAGGAGGGAGGATAAGGTGGGTTGAGGGGGATGGAGTGGGGGAGGGAGGGGGAGGGGGAGGGGGGAGGGGGAGGGGGGGGAGGGGCAAAGGGAGGTGAGGTAGGAGAAGATGGGGGTAGGAGGAGAGGGTGCTGCACCAATGCAGGAGAGATTTGGGCCCAACGGGTCCACTTGGTCTAGTAATATATTAAAGATCACGGAAATTAAAAAAAATACACCACACTAACTGGGAAGCAGCCCTTTGTGTGACTAAGATACAAGAAGCAGAGTTGGACCATAAGACATAGGAGCCAAATGAGGCCATTCGGCTCTTGAGTCTTCTCTACCATTCGATCATGGCTGATCTATTTTTCCCTCTTAACCCCATTTTCTTCCCTTCTCACTGTGACATTTGATGCTCCTAATGACCAAGAACCTTTCACTTTTAAGATAGCCAAAATCTTGGCCCCACCCCCACCTGTGGCAATGAATTCCACAGATGTATCAGCCTCTGGCTAAAGAAATTCCTCATCTCCATTTTAACGGTATATCCTTTTATTCTGAATTAATTATAAAATGACTCAACTATTCAGCCATACTCTTATTGAATGTCAGAGTGGGTCAGAGGGGTTCTCCAACTTCTGCTCCTATCTCTTACATTTTATGTAAGCCTTGTGTCCATGTTGAATGCTAAACAAAATATTCTATTCCCTCAAGGTGTCACTTTTATAATGGTGTTGTGCTTTCTCCTGTTGTTGCCACTCTTTTTATTAGTTTGGTATGTCCATATGTAAATAAGTTATTTGTGTGTCACAATTGTACATGTAGTGCAAGCACGGCAGCAGTTGTTTTCAAGGTTAGGAAGATCACAGCAGGATGAATGTTGAACCCTAAAGACTTTCCTATTTTGTTACAGTATTGTTAAACAGTTCAATTTGTCAAATGTCAAGAGTTCTGACAATGGAACAATTCTTACATGCTGTAGCATAACTGGCCTGTAATGCAATACATGTTGCCAATATATAATAAACAAAATTCAATGTCGAAAACCCCAATGTCTAAAATTAATGGAGGAATTGCTTTACCTAACTTTTTATTTTATTATTGGGCGGTTAATATTAAAAATATAACCTGCTGGTTGGATGATTCTGATCAACAACCGGATTGGTTAAAGATGGAGAAAGAGGATTGTTTACCATTCGATATTGGTGCGATCCTCTTAGCTCCAATAAATTTAAATAAAAAAACATATGGAGGTAATCCCATTATACACAGTGTTATCCGTACCTGGAAACAATTAAAGCTTACGTTAAAATTGAGTAAATTATCTGTTTTCCTTCCTATTGCGAATAATCCTTCTTTTAAACCGTCTGTCTTAGATAGAAAGTTATGGAATTAAAAGGGTGGGAGATCTTTATCATAAGGGAACTTTTCTTTCTTTTCAGGATTTACAGCAGAAGTACGGATTACATGTTAATAATTATTTTAGATATTTACAACTTAGAGATTATGTAAAATCACACATGCAAGAATATAAGTTTAGAGGTCCAGAAACACTTGATGTATGCTTGAATCGACATTATAATTCAAATAAATTAATATCCTTTATTTACAATACTCTCCTTGACACTGACATTCCGTCATCAGAATCTTATAGACGAGCATGGGAGGACGAATTGAATCAACTTATAATGCAAGATATATGGGATGAAAGTTTACAACATATGCATCAATGTTCATTGAATACTAGACACTCCTTAATACAATTTAAAATAATACATAGATTACATTATTCGAAGACGAAATTAAATAGGATTTTTCCTAGTATCTCTCCTATTTGTGATAAATGTCAATTTCAAGAAGCTAATTTAACTCATATTTTCGTAACTTGTATAAAAATGCAAAACTTCTGGTTGGAGATTTTTTAAATAGTTTCTAAAGTTATTAATAAAAAGTTAGATATGGACCCAAAATTAATTATATTAGGATTATCAGAACATACTACAAATTTTACAGTAAGTCAGGTACATTTTCTTGATTACAGTCTATTAACTGCGAAAAAATTAATACTTAAATTTTGGAAAAAACCAATAACCCCCACAATTAAAATGTGGACTACGGAAATGACAGAGACCCTGCATTTGGAAAAAATAAGGTTTGCCTTAATCGACAAACCTGAGCTATTTTTAAAAATATGGTCTCCATTTATTGAATTTTTAGAAAAGTAAATGTGTTTGGCACAGGACTAAAATAAAAATTTTAAATTAAAAGTTGAAAATTGAGTTAGGGGTTGGATGTACAACTGTGGTTATTGTCTCCCGGATCTACTCCCTTTAATTTTTATTGTTAGATCCGGTTTTTTTTAACCCTTTTACTCTCTCTCCCCAAGTTTATAGTTTTTTTAATTTTATTTTTACTTTCTCTCTCCAAAAATTTAAAAATTGAAGCTATGTAAGAACTTTGTAACAAATGTGTTTTTTTATTTCTATTTGTACATATGCTTTTCAAAAATAAAAAATATTTAAAAAAAAAAATTAAAAAAAAAGAAAATCCCAATATTGGTGCAAAAATAAAAGCCAGAAGTCCTTAGTGCAACCAAAGACAGTCTACAGTTCATAGGTTAGTGCTGTGTAGTGTTCAAGACCCTGAAGATTATTGGGAAGAAGCTGTTCTTGAGGGCGTGCAGTGTAGGTTCACTAGGTTAATTCCCGGAATGGCGGGACTGACGTATTTTGAAAGGCTGGAGCAATTAGGCTTGTATACACTGGAATTTAGAAGGATGAGGGGGGATCTTACTGAAACATATAAGATAATTAGGGGATTGGACACATTAGAGGCAGTAAACATGTTCCCAATGTTGGGGGAGTCCAGAACAAGGGGACACAGTTTAAGAATAAGGGGTAGGCCATTTAGAACGGAGATGAGGAAGAACTTTTTCAGTTAGAGAGTGGTGAAGGTGTGGAATTCTCTGCCTCAGAAGGCAGTGGAGGCCAGTTCGTTGGATGCTTTCAAGAGAGAGCTGGATAGAGCTCTTAAGGATAGTGGAGTGAGTGGGTATGGGGAGAAGGCAGGAACGGGGTACTGATTGAGAGTGATCAGCCATGATCGCATTGAATGGCGGTGCTGGCTCGAAGGGATGAATAATAATAATAATAATAATAATATATTTATTTTATATAGCGCCTTAACACATGCACAAAGCGCTTTACAAATACAATTAACATAAAAACAAACAGACAAACAGACAAACTATCCTGACGGAAAAGCGGCGAATAATCTGCCGGCTCACTGCCGGTGAGCCGCAGCTGCAGAACACAGCCACGCAGCTGCAGAACACAGCCACGCCCCTGTTTTTCGGCCTACTCCTGCACCTATTGTCTATTGTCTATTGTCTTGAATTAGGCAGTCCTGGTTTTCAGACTCCTATACATTTTTCCCATGATAGGAGTGAAATGAGAGCATGGCCAGGATGATGTGGGTCTTTGATGATGCTGGTTGCCTTTTTCGTGCCACAATGTCCACCACTTTTTGTAATCACCTTCATTCCTGGGCATTTGAGTTGTCAAACCAGGCCGTGATGCAACCAGTCAATTGAGACACAAGGAACTGCAGATGGTGGTTTACATAAAAGGATACAAAGTGCTGGAGTAACTCAGCAGGTCAGGCAGCATCTCTGTACAAGGAACAGAGCTGCAGCCTGACCTGTGGAACTCATTGAGCTCGTCTTGAAGTGATATCTCGCTGTTGCTTGAGGTGCCACTTGGTTTCACCTTTCAGGAAGTGATGGTGTGCAAGCCCTGCCGTTAATATTGTGATTACCTCATGATTACATTATTAATTTCTCAACCTTTGAATCCTCCTACTATTTCTCCTTCTCATAATCCATCCCACCAGCAGTTTTGATTTACAAAATGGTTTAAACATACTTCTCGTATTTCTACCGTGAGTTCCCCTCAATATTACCGTAACCCTACAACTTCCTCATTTCAGGTAACCAAGAACTGCAACTCACCGAGATGATGGTGGAAGATCAGGAATAACTTATGATGCAAACTCACCCTCGCTTTTTTAAAAAACTGTTGACCTAAAGCTCATAATGAAACTGCACGTAATTTTGGAGGTTAATTTAAAAGTAGGATTTCCTCATGTTAAAATGCCAGGCATGAGCAACCTGCAGCCACGCAGGAAACAAATGTAACTGAGACTTCCGCTCTTTGGACAGCAATGATGCAACCTCTCTCTCGCAGAGGAATCAGATGTGGATTGTCATGTTTCTATAGCATTCAATTTGATATTAGTTAGTCAGCAACATACAGGAGGTAAGGCGAGTCTTATCACCAATTCTGATGTGGGGATTTTAGTGATTGAAATCTGCTGAATTGTTTGAACAATCCTACCACAGAGTCTGTTATTCTTTGTCTTTCGTCAGAGCTCACTACACATAGAAGGCATAGAAGTGTGAGAATGCACATCTCCAGATTCAGGGACGGTTTCTTCCCAGCTGTTACCGGGTAACTGAACCATTCTACCAACAACTAGAGAGTAGTCCTGAGCTACTATCTACCTCATTGGAGACCCTTGGACTATCTTTGATCGGACTTTGCTGGACTTTATCTTGCACTAAACGTTATTCACATTATTCCCTTTAACGTGTATCTGTACATTGTGGATGGCTCAATTGTAATCATGTATTGTCTTTCCGCTGACTGGTTAGCATGCAACAAAAGCTTTTCACTGTACCTCGGTACACGTGACAATAAACTAAACTAAACTAAACTAAAGAGCTACGAGAGTTAGATAGAGCTCTTAAAGGTAACGGAGTCAAGGGATATGGGGAGAAGGCAGGAACGGGGTACTGATTGTGGATGATCAGCCATGATCACAGTGAATGGCGGTGCTGGGCCAAATGGCCTACTCCTGCACCTATTGTCTATTGTCTATAAACTACACATGGCTCATGCTATTTTCTAAACTTTGTGACACTGTTCTTGTGCAGCATGTAGCAGACCATGATGAATCTTGTCGAGTACTGCAGGTCTACTCCAGACACGTGCAAGCAATGTGATCATTCTTTCAGCTTGGCTTTCATTTCATTCATCATGGCTTTCATTATAGGGTTGCCATTCAAGCGTGCCTTTGATGAAATGAAATTATTGCAGAACAAAAGCACGACTGCTTAGATAACAGGCAGTGACCACACAGCAACTGGACATTAAGGGAATGAAATTGTTTTCATTCATGGTTTACTGCAGAGTTGGCATGTGGTGTCTCCAGAACAAATTGCATGCATTCAGCATCCCCCTCCATTACAATGAAGCACATAATCCTCATAACACTTCATGCTCACTTTGACTGATAGAAAGACTTAAGGGGCTGTCCCACTTTAGGTGATTTTATGGCGACTGCCGGCGACTGTCTAAGTCGTAGCAGATCGCCAAACTTTTCTTTTACCCGACGACAATGACCACGACAATGCCGAGTCAGGTCGAGATTACAGTGTCTTCCGAAACATCGCGAAATTCCCACGATGTCAATGCTTCTCTGGCGTCCTAATTTTTGCTGAAATCACTGACAAGTCGGTAAGTACTTGAGAGTTTTGAACTATAACATCTTGTATGGGTTACTTAAAAACCAAGCACCACTGTAACAAGGCATAAACTGGATTTACTTCCAGTTTACTAATAGCTATATTAAAAAAAATAAAAATTAAAGTGGTTAAGTGGATTTTTGTGAAAAGTGGTTAAGTGGATTTTGTGGGCATTCTTTGAAAATGTACGGAAATGCATATCTGGTTTCTGGGTTGCATATCTGGGTTGGGAGTCCACTTTAAATGTAATGGCTGATGGCCATAAACATCGCAAAATTCCCCCGCTTACCTGACCGTCAAACTGTCGCCTCCAATCTACCTGTCAAATGTCCTGATGGTAAATAAATTGGTTAAACACAAGCATTTTATGGTATTTTGAAATGTCTTTACTTATTTTAATATAATGTGCTTCTAAATGCATCTAAGAGAACCTAGCAAACCTGGGGTCAGCAGGCGACAGCGCCCGCAATAAGCAACGATACCTGGCGACAAGCCAGCTGTCGCCGAGAAATTTCACTCCGAATGATTTCTCAACGACGCGCTGAGATCCACTACGATTCTTGGAAGACTCCTCACGATCATACCCGCGACACCCAGCGAACTGTCAGCGACAGCCTAGTCGCCGGCAGTCACCTTAAAATCGCGTAAAGTGGGAGAGGCCCTTTACTTTCAACTCTCTTTCAATAATATGTATCGATCTCCTTCCTCCTCACTCTTCTCATTTTTACTTTGTCATTATCCATTATCAGAATCAACAGTAATATTCTTTAGGCCATCTGTTATCTCCCTGCATCTCCTCTTAATCCTACTGACTATTAGTGGGGAGAGGATTCCACAATACACTCCCAACAACATGATCATACTCTTCCTGTTTCTACCCATATAACCCTCATTGGAAGGTCTTCCAAATATATCATCTCGAAGCACTGTTTTAAATCCTCCATCATCAAAATTTCAAACCCCTTCTCCTCTTCTCTTACTTTTACCTCTATCACATTTGTATGGCTGCATCCTGCAACATTGAACTGCCAGTTCCCTGTCCTTCTCTCAGCTATATTTTGTTTATGGTTATAATACTCAGGTTCCCTGAGCTAATCCACACTGAGTTTATCCACCACTCCTCCCTCTTTCACTCACAGATTACTATCCCTCAGGTCCGTCTTTTCCTTGCAACTCTTCTTAAATAGTCACCCCCATTACATTACATTAGTCATTACATTACATTGGAGCTTACATTAGTCACCCTCCAGTCGTCCAGCATCTCACCCGTTTCTAATGAAGATTTGAATATCTCAGCCAGGGCGCCTGCGATTACTTCTCTCGCTTCTCACAGACTCCACGGAGATATCTGATCTGGTTTTGGGACCCATTACTTCCAGCATGCATTTGTTCCCTATCAATTTGTTGATTCAGCTATCAAGTAGTATCATCACAGCTGGTGCGTTCGCTTTTATTGCAGCACAGGTAGAGCCTCCAATGATAAGCAAAATCAGACATTCTGACCATTGCTTTCTATTCTTTTATAGCTGCAAACATGATGCTTTTGGGCTGGAAGTCTGCTAGCTTGTTACAAATGAGAAAGGGTTGGATCAAATACATGCAGAGCAGTCATCCTAACCTTGCTGCTGGAGAAATATTGGAAATATTCTGAAGGATGTATATATTATCATTCAGAAGGGCAGATTAATTAAGATCGGCCAGTGTGAATTTGTTAAGGAAGGTCAAATCTGCCAAATAATTTTTTTAAAGGCGGGTTGCATACTTAATGTAGCCTCCATGGATTTTAGCGTAGCTTTTAGATTTTAACTCCCATAAGGAGGACTAGTCAGAAATATGAAACAGAAATATAAGAAAGTGGCAAGTTGGACCCAAAACTGTTTTAATGCCAGGAGACAAAGGGGAATGCCTGATAGATGGTTTCAATGTAGTGGGCCAAGCAGCATCAAAGTGAATTTTGGTAGTGAGTACTCTGCAACGGTAATGTAATTGTGCATCAAGGGGATGTAATTGGACTCACTCATAGGAGGCGGTTATCACCTTACATTTGTCTGGCATGGATGTTACTTACTTGCCACTACCAGTCTTTGTCTTAATCTTGTACAGGTCATGTTGCATGCATGTATGGACTGCTTCATAATCTTCATTAAATATGCAATTAGGGAACATTCCCATTTCTAATATCATGAAGAAAAGGTTCTTGATGAAGCAGCTAAACATGCTATGGACGAGCTTCTCCTGCAGCAATGTTCTTGGAGCTGAAAGATTTATCTCCAATTTGCACAACCAACATCTACTGGGCTTTGAATGACTAACCCGTAGAGAGTTTTCACTCTAATGATTAGCTACTTTAGTTCCACACTTGTCAATTGTTCCTGTGGCTCGCCATTCCATCTCCACAAAACATGATGGGCAATGGGGTGGTCTTTAGGTGAGCATCTAATTACTGGGAGAACAAAATGAAGCCAGTTGGCTGACATAGCAGAAGCCAGGAGCAATGGATCTTTCAACTTTAGTGGCCACCAAGGTGACTCCTTGACTTATTGATTAGTACGGGTGTCAGAGGATATGGGGAGAAGGCAGGAGAATGGGGCTAGGAGGGAGAGATAGATCAGCCATGGTTGAATGGTGTAGACATGATGGGCCGAATGGCCTAATTCTACTCCTATTTCTTATGACTCAATTAAGTACAATAGAGAATGTGTGTCCTGCTTACCTGACTTTTGGATGATGATCTCAAAATTACGTGGTCCTGGGCCTGATATAGGGAATTGTGGAACCAAAGGCCACAAGGCAAGTCCATAACTTGAAACAAAGTAAAGCAGTCAGCAAAAAGAGAGTGATTCTGTAAATCAGTATAAGGAGCATGCAAAAATCACCATGATAAGTTGGTGGAACAGTGCTAGAAATCTGAAGTAGGGTCCCAACCTAAAACTTCATCTGTCCTTTTTCCTCCATTGATGCTGCCTGATCCGCTGAATTAGTTAATTCTGCAATTTGTTCTTTTGCACAAGATTCCAGCACTTGCTGTCTCTTGTTTCTCCATGGAATTGACTTTCTTCACGCTTCAATCTACCACTGCACCCTGCGGCACAGTGATGCAGCAGTACCGTTGCTGCCTTACAGCGGCCAGAGACCCGGGTTCGATCCTGACTACAGGTGCTGTCGTTATGGAGCTTGTATGTTCTCCCTGTGACCACGTGGATTTTCTCCGGGTGCTCTGGTTACCTGCCACACTCCAAAGTACAGGTTTGTAGGTTAATTTGCTTTGCTAAGTTGTAAAATTGTCCCTAGTGTGTAGGATAGTGCAAGTGTACAGAGTGATAGTTGGACAGCACAGACTTGGTGGGCTGAAGGGCCTGTTTCTGTGCTGCATCTCTAAAGACTAAAGTCGGAATTGGCTAAAGAAGATGTAAGATGTAAGCACTTTATTTATTTTTATTGATCATTGCAAGATACAGCATGGAAATAGGCCCTTTGGCCCACTGAGCCCACACTGAGCATCGATCAGCACCAGAAACGGCATGCCTGCAAGTGCAATACATGCAAAAAGAATTTCACTATGCAGTTGCATATGTGCCAAATAAAGCATTATTGAACCATTGAACCTCACTCAGGAATGTAAGGGAAAAAACAGGCCTACATGTTGCTTTACCATTAGTACCATCTGCTGTGTTTGGTTGGCTAGATTGTGCAGCATAGAAACATAGAAAATAGGTGCAGGAATAGGCCATTTGGCCCTTTGAGCTAGCACCGCCATTCAATATGATCATGGCTGATCATCCAAAATCAGTATCCTGTTCTGGCTTTTTCTCCATATCCCTTGATTCCATTAGCCCTAAGAGCTAAATCTAACTCTCTCTTGAAAACATCTGGTGAATTGGCCTCCATACCTTCTGTGGCAGAGAATTCCACAGATTCACAACTCTCTGGGTGAAAAAGTTTTTCCTCATCTCAGTCCTAAATGACCGACCCCTTATTCTTACACTGTGAGCCCTGGTTCTGGACTCCCCCAACATGGGGAACATTTTTCCTGCATCTAGCCTGTCCAATCCCTTACGAATTTTATATGTTTCCATAAGATCCCCTCTCATCTTTCTAAACTCCAGTGAATACAAGCCCAGTCGACCCATTCTTTCATCATATGTTAGTCCCGCCATCCCGGGAATTAACCTGGTGAACCTATGCTGCACTCCCTTTAAAGCAATAATGTCCTTCCTCAAATTAGGAGACCAAAATTGCACACAATACTCCAGGTGCAGTTTCACCAGGGCCTTGTACAACTGCAGTAGGACTTCTTATTCCTAAACTCAAATCCTCTCACAATGAAGGCCAACATGCCATTAGCTTTCTTCACTGCCTGCTGTACCTGCATGCTTACTTTCAGTGTACAAGGACACCCAAGTCTCGTTGCACCTCCCCTTTTCCTAATCTGACACCATTCAGATAATAATCTGCCTTCCTGTTCTTACCACCAAAGTGGATAACCTCATATTATATTGCATCTGCCATGCATCTGCCCACTCACCCAACCTATCCAAGTCACCCTGCAATCTCATAGCATCCTCCTCGCAGTTCACACTGTCACCCAGCTTTGTGTCATCGGCAAACTTAGAGGTGTTACATTTAATTCCCTCGTCTAAATCGTTAATATATATTGTAAACAACTGGGGTCCCAGCACCGAGCCTTGCGGCACCCCACTAGTCACTGCCTGCTATTCTGAAAAGGACCCATTAATTCCTTCTCTTTGCTATAACATCTTTAATAATTGACTCCAGCATCTTCCCCACTACCGACAGAAGGCTAACTGGTCTATAATTCCCCATTTTCTCTCTCCCTCCTTTCTTGAAAGGTGGAATTACATTGGCTACCCTCCAGTCCACAGTAACTGATCCAGAGTCGAGAGAACATTGGAAAATGATCACCAATGCATCCACGATTTCTAGGGCCACCTCCTTGAGTACTCTGGGATGCAGACCATTAGGCCCTGGGGATTTATTGGCCTTCAGACCCAACAGTTTACAACACCATTTTCTGACTAATGTGGATTCCCTTCAGTTCCTCCTTCCCACTAGATCCTCGGTCTCCTTGTATTTCCGGGAGATTGTTTGTGTCTTCCTTTGTGAAGACAGAACCAAAGTACTTGTTTAACTGTTCTGCCATTTCCTTGTTTCCCATTATAAATTCACCTGTCTCTGACTGTAAGGGACCTACATTCGTCTTCACTAATCTTTTCCTTTTTACATACCTAAAGAAACTTTTACAGTCAGTTTTTATATTCCCCACAAGCTTTCTTCCATGCTCTTTCTTCCCCCTCTTAATTAACTCCTTTGTCCTCCTCTGTTGAGTTCTAAAATTTCTCCCAGTCCTCTGGTTTGCTGCTTCTTCTGGCCAATTTATATGCCTCTTCTTTGGCTTTAACACTATCCTTTACTTCCCTCGTCAGCCACGGTTGAGCCGCCTTCCCAGTTTTATTATTTCGCCAGACAGGGATGAACAATTTCTGGCGTTCATCCATGTGGTCTTTAAGTCTTTGCCATTGCATCTCCACTGTCAACCCTTTGACTATAATTTGCCAGTCTATCCTAGCCAATTCCCGTCTCACACCTTCATTGTCTCCTTTAGTCAAGTTCAGGACCGTCGTCTCTGAATTAACCGTGTCACTCTATCCTAATGCAGAATTCCACCATATTATGGTCACTGTTGCCCAAGGGGCCTTGCACAACAAGATCACTAACTAATCCTTCCTCATTACACAATACCCAGTCTAGGATGGCCTGCCCTCTAGTCGGTTTCTCTATATATTAGTTTAAAAACCCATCCCGTATACATTCCAGGAAATCCTCCTCCTCAGCACTGTTACCAAATTGGTTGGCCCAATCTGTATGTAGATTAAAGTCACTCATGATAACCACTGTACCTTTGCTACATGCATCCCTAATTTCCTGCTTGATGCTATCCCCAACCTCCCTACTGCTGTTTGGTGGTCTGTATAAAACTCCAACAAGCTTTTTTTGGCTATTTCGCAGTTCTACTCATATCGATTCTACAGCATCCAAGCTAATGTCTCTCCTTGCTATTGCATTAATCTCTTTAACCAGCAATGCCGTGCCACCTCCTCTTCCTTTCTGTCTATCCTTCCTGAATATCGAATACCCCTGCATGTTTAGCTCCCAGCCTTGGTCACCCTGGAGCCATGTCCCCGTAATTCCAACTATATCATATTCCTTAACTACTAACTGCGCATTCAATTCATCCACCTTATTTCGAAAGCTCCTCGCATTAAGGCACAAAGCTTTCAGGTTAGTTTTTCTTATCTCCTTTCTACCTTTTGCTTCTGTCCTCCTTTTATGGCCCTCTGTCTCCTTGCATTGGGTGCCATCCCCCTGTCTTGTTAGTTTAAACGTGACCTTTCCTACACTCTCTTTCCCGTTAACTGCATTGATACGCTTCCATGTTGTTGACTCCCCCCCCCCCACCCACCTTTTAGTTTAAACGCATCCGTGTAGCACCAGCAAACCTGCCAGCATGTCACACATAATGTTGGATTCCCTACACCACGTTATAATTTTGCAGAATCATGTCACCTGTGGTTAACGGAGTGTCCCATAGGAACAGAATTAGGCCATTCGGCCCATTAAGTCTGCTCTGCCATTTCATCACAGCTGATCCATTTTTCCCTCTCAATCCCATTCTCCTGCCTTCTCCCGTAACCTTTGACACCCTTACCAATCAAAAACCTATCAATTTCCACTTTAAAAAATACCCACTGACATGGCCTCCACAGCTGTCCGTGGCAATGAAATCCACAGATTCACCACCCATTCCCTTTAAGTAGAGTGGCAATATCGACAACAAAGTAATGCAGTGTTTCTCGTTGTACTTTGTTTCAAGATGGTTGCAGCTTGAAGCTTCGAATTATGTCATCAGGTCAGAAATGGATAGTGAAGTCATTAAGAAAGTACCTGATGCCTAATGTTAGACCCACCGAAGAAAATAGAGCATCAAAGCACCTGCTGCATTTTCCTGATGGGTCGAATTCCACCTGGAAAATATTGCAGGTGTGATCTAACTGGAGTGAAATCACATTTAGACATGGATTTATCCCATTTCTGAATTGTCTCTCGTGTTCAGAAACATTCCAAAACATTTATATTTATCAGATTTTTAAGAAACCTGCAGCATATAAAAATAAAATTGAAAACACAGTATTTGAAAACAAAATTCATAAACATAAACTTAATTAATTGAAAAATATAAGTTATTTACCTTCATTCCTCACAACTGTCCCCCTGCAGTGAAATGAGCACTTGAGCCAGCTTGTTGAGGAATTGCAGGAAGTTGATGCTCTGTTGTTGGACTCCATGAGGCACTGATGGTGATGCACAGTCTACGAAACCTGTGTCCCAGATTTCCTGATATTTACACCAGTGGTTTCACATTGAATTACTGCCATAATGGCCAAGAAAGCACACCAACGCCTCTACTTCCTGAGAAGGCTTAGGAAGTTTGGCATGTCCCCAACACTCTCATCAACTTCTACAGATGCATAGATCCATCGAACGCATTTTATCAGGCTGCATCACAACATGGTTTGGGAACAGCTTCATCCAAGACCGCAAGGAATTGCAGAGAATTGTGAATGCAGCCCAGACCATCACACAAATCAACCTCCCTTCCAATGACTCCATTTACACTTCATGCTGCCATGGCAAGGCCACCAGCATAATAAGGATGTCTCACCCTCACTCCCTCTTCTCCCCTCTCCCTTCAGGTAAGAGGTATACAAGTGTGAAAACGCACACCTCCAGGTTCAAGGACAGTTTCTTCCAAGCCGTTATCAGGCAACTAAATCATCCTATCAACAACTTGAGAGCAGTCCTGAGCTACAGTCTACCTCACTGGAGACCTTCGGTGATTTTTTAATTGGGCTTTACTGGACTTTATCTTCCATTAAATGTTATTCCCTTTATCATATATCTGTACCTGTGGTGGTACCTGTGGATGGCTCAATTGCAATCATGTATTGTTTTTCTGCTGACTGGTTAGGATGCAACAAAAGCTTTTCGCAGTACCTCGGTACAAGTGACAATAAACTAAAGTTTTCTAATACATTTGGACTGTTGCATTTATAGGAAGTCCTTTGTGCCCAGATTGATGGAGATTAACAGCAGCTCAAAAACAAAATTTACCATGTTCAGGATTTGAATCAAGATAAATGTAACTTTACAGCAAATTTTGTACATCTGAGATTTCACATGCATAATTAGAAATTACACATACATAATTAGGGATTTCACATGTTCGATCATTCTAAGGTTACATTCTTAAACTTGCTTGCTAGCCCAAAGAGCAAAAGCTGAGAGATTGCCAAAACAAAGTAATCACCCTGACAGCAAGTTGCAGGGCCTCAGATGATAGGATTAGGCTGATGTTGACAGCTCTGATTAGTCTACAAGCAGCAGTAGCAGTGTGACATTGGGAAAAGAAAACCCCCCTTCCCTTGGCACAATGAATTCCATTACTTAAATATTTCACCAGTAAAACCAGCCATTTTCTTCTGTGCTGCAAATACAAGGAGACCAGATGGCACATGATATTAAAAAGCAATTTATTTCCTCAGAGACCCAGGGGATAAGTGTCTCCTGTCTCAAGGAGTATATGCAGATTTCCAATGAAGATAAATGTACAGCATTAAAGTTCCCGCAGTAAATACTGTAGGTTCAGCTCCAGTTCACTATTCACTGTGTGGGCCACCACATAAATAAATAAAAGCTGTTGATGCGGCGGCACATAGTGTGCAGTAATCTTTTTCCATCGTCACCATCCCATCCTTTGATGTACCCTCTTTCAAAGTGAACCAGTCGACCTAAGATCTACACAGCATGTCAGTGGTGTAATTTTCTTTGAGTCATCATGCAGAAATGACTCATCAGCATTGCTTGTTAACAGAGTCATTAGTTGATATACAATGTCATTTGGAATAGTTGATAACAAACTATTTCTGCTTCCAAGTACAATCCTTTTTTAGAAGCATTAATTGACTTGTGTTTTTAGCTCTTTATCTTTCCGAACAGCAGCTAGTATTTATTTGTTGCCTTTAATCAGGGCCAGATTAAATTAGTGCAGGGCCCTTAGCAAATGATATAAAGGGGCCTTAAATACAGGACAAGGTGACGTCAACGCCTCACCCAGCCAGTGGCCACGTGCTCCCGCTCCACCAATGATGGCCGCCCGGGCCGGGAGGGGGTTGCAACCTCCGTTCATGGAATACACTCAGCCCCGCTCCCCGAACACACTTGGCCCCGCTCCCCGAACACACTTGGCCCCGCTCCCCGAACACACTTGGCCCCGCTCCCTGAACTCCATTAATGTTAACGAGCTACGTTAGCCTACACTGTCCGGGCCTACAGTGTCGGGGCCTACAGCGGCCCACGGGCCTAATACGGGACTCTCAGAGAGTGTGTGATGGAGGGGTTTAGTTTAGAGATACAACGCGAAAACAGGCCCTTCGGCCCATCGTCCGTACAGACCAGCGATCCGCGCACACACTAGGGACAATTGTAAACATACACCAAGCCAATTCACCTACAAACCTGGACGTCTTTGGATTGTAGGAGGAAACCGACGATTTCGGAGAAATCCCACGCGGTCACGGGGAGAACGTACAAACTCCGTACAGACAGCACCCATGGTTGGGATCGAACCCGGGCATGGAGGGAGGTGTGGGGGCAAAAGGTTCGGATGAAATGGGGAGAGCATAATGGAGATGCCCAGGGGGGAGAGTGGGGGGGGAGAAGAGGAGGGAGAGTGGAACAGAAGACTGGGAATAAAGGGGGGAGGTAGATTGGCGGAAGAGAGGACTGGAGGTGTGTGGAGTAAGAGGGCCGGGGATTGGGCAGTTGGGTGGTGACGCACTTGCTGCCCATTGGTCCGCGCAGCCCCGCCGCCAACATATCCTACGTTGGCAACGCATTCTAACCGCGGCGTTGGCAACGCATTCTAACCGTGGCGTTGGCAACGCATTCTAACCGCGACGGTTGGGGAGCGGCGAGCACAACACAGCGCCCCTCAGTGGGATGCGGATTTCAAGCATTTAGCCCGGGGCCATCGAAAGCATGGGGCCCGTAGCAAATGCTACTTTTGCTACTATGTTAATCCGGCCCTGTAATGTATCAAATATCCTAACAGGTATTAAATACAATTTGACAGAGCCACGGGTGAATAAGAAGGAACATGATCAAAGGCTTACTGAAAGAAATAGATTTTGAAGGATGTCAAAAGGAGGAATGGGTGGCAGAGGACTTTTGGAGGGATTTTCTAACCAGAATTGGAGGTGAACAAAATTATTTGTGGTGGGGTTGCAGGGAGGCCTGGGATCATGAGGCCGGATATTGGAAAGAATAAGGCCCTGGAAGGCTTGTTCATCTGTTCATAGTTCATAAATTCGAGCAGCAGAATTAGGCCATTTGGCTCATCAAGTCTACTCCGCCATTCAATCATATCTGATCACTCTTTCCCTCTCATTTTCCTGCCTTCTCCCCATAACATCTGACACCCTTACTAATCAAGCATCTATCAATCCCCACCTTAAAAATATCCATCAACTTGGCTTCCACAGATTCAACACCCCCTCCGACTAAAGAAATTCTTCCTCATCTCCTTTCTAAAGGTACGTCCTTTTATTCGGAGGCTATGGCCTCTGATCCTAGACTCTCCCACTAATGGAAACATCCTCTCCACATTCACTCTATCCAGGCCTTTCACTATTCGGTAAGTTTCAATGAGGTCTCCCATCATGCTTCTAAATTCCAGCGAGTACAGGTCCAGTGCCATCAAACGCTCCTCATATGTTAACCCAATCATTCCTGAGATCATTCTCTTGAACCTCCTCTGGGCCCTCTCCATTGCCAGTACATCCTTCCTCAGATATGGTGCCCAAAACCGCTCACAATACTCTAAATGCAGTCTAACCAGTACTTTATAAAGCCTCAGCATTAATTGGCTTCATTAAAATTGCAAATTGTCCCTTGTGTGTAGGATTATGTTAGTGTATGGGGTGATCGCTGGTCGTCATAGACTCGGTGGCCAAAGGGCCTGTCCCTGCTTTATCTCTAAAGTCTAAAGTAACGTCTAAAGATGCCATTGTAGGTTAGTAAAATCAGTGATCACTGATGAACAGGATAGCCTGAGCTAATGCACAAGTAACAGAGTTTTGCATATCCTCAGTGTTACAGAGAATAGAATAAAGGAGAATGGCAGAGAATGCATTTTTGTAGTTGAGTTAAAGAGTAACTAATACGTCAAGAATGGTGTCAGTGACGTTTAGCGAAGGAAGGGATGATATTGGGCATTGTTGCAGACATGGAAGTTGACATTCTCACCCATATGTGTGCAGAACATGCAAATTCAACACCAAATCTGTAAAACAGAACGAGGGAGTGAATTGGTGGTAAGGAAAAATATTGTGACAGTGGCTGTGGTCTTTATGTGTAGGGAGGAAATTTCTACTCACTATGATCTGTATGTTGTTCGTATAGGAAAATAACTGCAGATGCTGGTTTAAATTGAAGGTAGACACAAAATGCTGCAGTAACTCAGCGGGTCAGGCAGCATCTCAGGAGAGAAGTAATGGGTGACCTTTCGAGTCGAGACCCTTCTTCAGACTGATGTCAGGGGAGGGGGCGGGACAAAGATAGGATGTAGTAGGAGGCAGGAAGACAGTGGGAGAACTGGGAAGGGGAGGGGAAAGAGAGGGACTGAGGAACTATCTGAAGTTGGAGAAGTCAATGTTCATACCGCTGTGGTGTAAACTGCCCAAGCGGATTATGAGATGCTGTTCCTCCACTTTGCGCTGGGCCTCACTATGACAATGGAGGAGGCCCATGACAGAAAGGTCAGAGTGGGAGTGGGAGGGGGAGTTGAAGTGCCGAGGCACCGGGAGATCAGGTTGGTTAAGGCGGACTGAGCAAAGGTGTGAGTGAAATGATCGCCGAGCCTACGTTTGGTTTCGCCGATGTAGAGAAGTTGACATCTGGTACAGCGGATACAATAGATGAGGTTGGAGGAGGTGCAGGTGAACCTTTGCCTCACCTGGAAAGACTGTTTGGGTCCTTGGATGGAGTTGAGGGGGGAGGTAAAGGGACAGGTGTTGCATCTCCTGCGGTTACAGGGGAAAGTGGACCAGGGAGTTACAGAGGGAACGGTCTCTGCAAAAAGCAGAAAGGGGTGGAGATGGAAAGATGTGACCAGTAGTGGGATCATGTTGGACGTGACGGAAATGTTGGAGGATAATTTGTTGTATACGATGGCTGATGGGGTGGAAGGACAAGAGGGACTCTATCCTTGTTACGAATGGGGAGGGGGAGCAAGAACGGAGCTACAGGATATAGAGGAGACCCTAGTGAGAGCCTCATCTATAATCGAAGAGGGGAATCCTCGTTTCCTAAAGAATGAGGACATACATCTCTGATGCCCGGGTATGAAACACTTCATCCAGGATGCAGATGTGGCGTAGACGGAGGAATTGGGAGTAGGGGATAGGGTTTTTATAGGAAACAGGGTGGGAAGAAGTGGTCAAGATAGCTGTGGGAGTCAGTAGGTTTGTAGTAAATGTCAGTCACTAGTCTGTCTCCTGTGATGGAGATGGTGAGATCCAGAAACGGTAGGGAGATGTCGGAGATGGTCCAAGTATATTTAAGAGCAGGATGGAAATTAGTGGTGAAATTTATGAAGTCAGTGAGTTCTGCATGGGTACAAGAGGTAGCACCAATGCATTCGTCAATGTAGTGGAGGTAGAGTTTGGGGATGGGGCCAGTGTACGCCTGGAACAGGGATTGTTCGACGTACCCTACAAAGAGCCAGGCATAGCTAGGGCCCATGCGAATGCCTATAGCTACACCTCAGATTTGGAGGAAGTGGGAGGAGTCAAAGGAGAAGTTGTTGAGGTTAAGAACCAGCTCTGCTAGGCGGAGGAGAGTATTGGTAGATGGAGATTGGCTGGTTCTGCGGTCGAAGAAGAAATGGAGGGTTCAAGACCATCCTTGTGGGGGATGTAGAGTGACTGGACATCCATGGTAAAGATGAGGGAGTGGGGGCCTGGAAACCGATAGTTTTTGAGGAGATGGAGAGCATGTGAGGTGTCTTGGACATAGGTAGGGAGGGATTTGATCAGGGGGGATAGGATAGAGTCGAGGTAGGTGGAAATTAATTTGGTGGAAATGAACAGGCAGAAACAATGGGTCTGCCGGGACAGTTTTGCTTGTGGATTTAAGGGAGAAGGGAAAATCGGGCCGTGCGGTGCTGGGGAACGATAAGGTTGGAGGCATGAGAGGGCAGAGCGCCGGAATTGGTGAGATCAGTGATAGTGTTGGTAATTAAGGTCTGGTGCTTGTCAGTGGGGCCATGGTCCAAGGATAAGTAGGAGGAAATGTCTGATAGTTGTCGTCTGGCCTCAGTCTGGTAGAGGTCAAGTTGTTCGAGTTGTCTAAGAATTTCGAGAAATCAAGAATGTTAATGGTTTAGTTTAGTTTAGATTTGTTTAGAGATACTGCATTGAAACTGGCCCTTCGGCCCACCGAGTCTACATCGACCATCCATCACCTGTTCACACTAGTTCTACGTTATCCCACTTTCCCACTCCCTACACATTAGGGCAATTTACAGAGGCCAATTAACCTACAAGCCCAAATTTATTTGGAATGTGGGAGGAAACCAGAGCACCCAGAGAAAACCCATGCAGTTACAGAGAGTTTATGCAAGCTCCACATTGGCAGCACCCGAGGTCAGGATCGAACCTGGGTCTCTGGCGCTGTGAGGCAGCTGCTCTACTAGCTGTGCCACCATGCTGTTCCACAGTGATATGAGTGATTCTGTGCTTTCTTGAGACCCTGCACGCAGATGAGAAATAAGAGGGGGATAGCAAAGGCAAGCATGCAAAACACAGGTGCAAAATGATTTCTGGTGAATCTGGCTACAAATTGATAAAGAGTAGAACCAGGTGAGTGTGGTCTTACCCAGCTAGACGAGAATGAACAGAGTTGAGTGTTGTCATCCATTTCAAAATCTACGATTGATGAAAGAAATGACTGGGTGACAATGATCCCGACTCGAAACGTCACCTATCCATGTTTTCCAGGGATGATGCCTGACCCACTGAGGTACTCCAGCATTTTTTGTCTTTGCTTGGTAAACCTGCATCTGCAGTTCCTTGTTCTGCAAGGAAATTATCAGGATACATAATGGAAAAGGCTTGAGGGAAAAGTGAAAGCAAATGGTAGCGCAGAACAGGGATTATTCATATCCCCTTCGTGGACGAGAATAAGGCAAGTAGAATCAAATGTGGAAAATGTGAGGTCATCCAAATAGGTAGAAATAAAAAACAGAAATAATGAATATTTTTTTTAATGGAGAGGGACTGGGAAATGTTGATGTTCAAAAAGACATTGGTGTCCAAATCATGGATGAGTTGGACTGAAGCAGGGCCGTCTTAACGCATGGGCCTGATGGGCACTTGCCCAGGGCCCCACGAGCATAGGGCCCCCATGCTGATCTGTGTATGTTAAGTGACTTGCAATAAATAAATACTACTTTAAAAATGTAGGTTCAATAAGTGCTTTTTTCGCAACATTTTCCATCCCTAAGTGCTTCTCACAGCGATCTGTTTCGCAACAATTAGCTCCCTAAGTGCTTTGCTTTTTCATCCCTAAGTGCTTCTCACAGCGATCTGTAAGTGCTTTTCGCAACAATGTAGCACCCTAAGTCCATCGCTAAGTGCTTTTCGGTAAGTGCTTTTCGCCGGCACGACAGGGGGGGGCTAGTAGGGAAAGGGGGGTGGGGGAGAGTAACGATGGGGGCGACGGGGAGGGTGGGAGGAGGAGAGAATGGGGGTGGAAGGAGGCAGAGTGGGACTGGGGAGGGGGACAGCAAGGGTGGGGGTTGGTGGTGGGGGGGAATATATGTTTAATTTTATCGACCATTTACATTTTTATTCCTGTGAGTAGTTGTCGTAGGGGCCCCAGTACACTGCTTTGCCCGGGGCCCATAATGCTGTAAAGACGGCCCTGGGCCGAAGTGCACGTTTTCATGCTGTGCAATTCTATAAATGTAACTGCTTTATTCTGACTTCTACACTTAGCTATTCCAAGTCAAAGATAGTCACAAAATGCTGGAGCAACTCAGCAGGTCAGACAGCATCTCTGGAGAACATGGAAAGTTGATGTACAGTTCCGTCCCGAAACATCACCTATTCATTTTCTCTCGAGATGCTGCTTGACTGGCTGAATTATTCCAGCACTTTATGTCTATCTTTGGTGTAAACCAGCACCTGCAGTTCCTTTCTATTAAATTCCAAATCAATCCTGGCTAGTCTCTCTGTGAAGGTAAGGTCATATAAAAGCATGCTTTATATGTCCTCATATATACCAAGTCCTTCTTATCCATTGAATCTGCTTCTGTGCACCTACAATGTCTTACAGTTAAACTTTAACTTGAGCTTAAAGTTATCACTCTTGTTTCCAAATAGCTCCATGACTGTTCCTTCTCCACCTCTGTATTCTCTTCTTGCCTGACACCCATCTGGGGTTGGTGCTGTTTTGCATCTTGATAATCCTGCAATGTAATTGCTGCACTATTAGCAGTTGCACCTTCACTTACCTGATCCACACACAGTAAAGTCCTTACAAAACCTTTCCAGACTTCCACCTTTCATGAAGATGCTTTAAAAAATATTTTTGGTCATCCGGCCGAATACTTTCTTAGTCAGCTTAGCGTCAAATTTTAGAGGTACTAGAAACTGGCATCTGGAGCCAATAGAAATCTGCTGGAGGAACTCAGCGAGTTGAGCAACATCTGCAGGTGAAAAGAAATGGTTACATTCTGACATAGGACTGAGTCACATCAGGATTGAGTGAAGAGGGTTGAAAGTCAGTATAAAGGGGAGAAGGTGTGTGGCGAGACAGAAGCGAGAGTTGACTGGCACACCGAAAGGAGGTGAAGGATGCTGGGCATATGAACACAAGTAGGGGAGGGGAAGGTGGTGAGGAGTTGGGGGTCAGAGGCAAGTGGTTGATAGATTGAGTTAGATAGAAGAGAAAAACACGAAAACAAAAGGGCTGGACACCCGGGTTCGATCCTGACTATGGGTGCTGGAGTAACTCAGTAGGCCAGGCAGCTTCTAGGAGAGAGGGAATGGGTGACGTTTCAGGTCGAGACCTTTCTTCAGGCTGAGTTACTCCAGCATTTTGTGATACCTTCGATTTGTACCAGCATCTGCAGTTATTTTCCTACACAACTGACTATGGGTGCTGTCTGTATGGAGTTTATACGTTCTCTCTGTGACCGTGTGGGTTTTTTCAAAGTAATTTGCTTCGATTTGGCTTAATTCAAAGCCAATTAACTTAAAGATGTGTGGGTTTGTAGGTTAATTGGCTTAAGTAAAATTGTAAATTGTCCTCAGTGTGTAGGATAGTGCTAGCGTACGGGGTGATCGCTGGTCGGCGCAGACTTGGTGGGCCGAAGGGCCTATTTCCACTCTGTATCTCTAAAGTAAAGTCTAAAATAAAAATAAATAAAAAGAGGAGGCAGCTGGAGTCGCATTAGGGGAGTGGAAGGTGAGGGCGGAGACAGCTGCTGGAAGGTGATAAGAAAGAAGACAAAGGTCATCAGGGGTGGAATTTTGTAAATTAGGAAGAGGGTAATGGGAACCATAAGGGGAGAAGCAAAAGGCAGATGGTACCAGAGCCAGAATGTGTAGTGGGGGACGAACCTGTGGGTGAAATTAATGTGAAATAAGGAGATGGAAACAGGAAGGGGAGGGATAATGAGGGATGGGAGGCAGATGGCATGATATAGGAAAGGGAACAAAAAAATGGGAGTGTTGGGGGAGGGTCAGGAGAGAAGGGCGGGATGCACAGGTTAGCTAAAATTGGAAAATAAATTCCAATGTTCATACCATTGGGAAGTAGACTCTCGAGGTGGAATATGAGGTGTTAGTCCTCTAGTTTGCATTGGGTCTCACACTGGTGACAGAAAAGGCCGAGGATGGAGGGATCTGTGTGAGAATTGGAAGAGGAATTTACATGGTATACATTTGGGAGCTCAGGATAGCCATTGCAGATGCTCTACATGTTGATCACATCGTGTGTTAGGACGTGCTGATGCAGAGAATGGCCACATCAGGAACAGTAGATACACGTGGGGTTTTGCCTCACCTGGAACAGCTGTTTAGATTCCTGGATAGTGGTGAGGGAGGAGGAGTAAGAAAACATGTTAAACTTCCTCTGGTTGGAGGAGAAAACGCTGGTTGTCCTTGCAGAAGGTGAAAAGGGGTGAAGATGTTCCTTGTGGTGGGATCTCATTGCAGCTGACATAGAGGATGAAAGATGACGTGCTGGATACAGATTCTTATGGGTGAAAGGCGGGGAACTGAGCAAACTCTCTCTGTTCTGGCTGGAGGAAAGTGGGAGCAGGTCCAAGAAATGGAGGAATTGGGAGAGATGGCTCGATCAATCACAGCAGAAGGGAAGCCATGTTTCCCAAGAAAGGAGGACAGTTCAGATGTCCTAAAACGGAATGCTTTATCTTGAGAATAGATATGATGGACCCAGAGAAACTGGGAGAAAGGGATGCCATCCTGACAAGAGAATGTGTTGGAATTATTGTAGTCAAGGTAGACGTGGGAGTCAGTGGGATGATAACATCAAATTTTATTTGATAAGGCTGCTGAGAATCACCAAGGAAGCTTCATTATGCCAAAGGTGACATATATATATATATTTAAAACTTTAGTTTAATGTTTCCAGCTATGCACTATTGCCTTATGGAAAAGCATAATGGATGATCCGTACAAATGTTAAAGATGCTAGCATCCAGAGTCAATTAAGTCAAATCATTTCCATTCTCCTTGGCTTAATTTTATGCTGAATTACTTCTGTTTAATAAGATCAAACATTTGGTTCCCAAACCATTAATTGGCTATTGAAAACAATCTTTTTTTTTTTCTAACCTGACCCTTGACATAGTTTTCACAGTGTCTCTTCTATCCTTTTGGTTCCAGTTAAATCAACTCAAAAGAACCAGTCTTTCTCACTCTAGTAAGCGGAACGTGAAAATTTCACACATATATTTTAAATGCACTTAATTTATATACTTGAATAATTGTAATTGAGTCAGAGCCTGGAAATCTTTGTATTTGGATGATATTCACAAGCTGTTTGATTAATGCTCACGGCTTATGGCTCTCGGTTTTCATTTCCGATTTCCAGCTCCATTATCAACTCAATCCTAGAGCTGTTGATTTAAATAGTCGCAACTTGTATGCCACCGCAATCAAATTCTCGGATGAAATGCTTGTAGCTTTTTGAAACATCTTCTAACTATAACATGATGATTTCAACATCAAAGCTTCACTAGGAGAAACCATTCCACATAAAACATATTGTTTTACAGTGAATATTTAATTCAATCTTGATAATATTCAATGCTGAAGTTTGCAATTGTATTAGAATGTGAATAATTTAATAACGACTTTGCTGCTTAGCTCCACAATAAGTAGAATTGGATACCAAGGGTACATATTTGCATCCAGGATGAATCTCTTGGACTTCATATGCTGGGAAGGCACTGTGCAACTGGCAAATAATATCTCACAAAAATGATATGATACTCAGGATCAGTTGTTTTTTCAATGCTTGGCTGAATACAATCAATAATGATCGTCCTTTTCGAGAAGGAAGTGCATGTGACATAGCATAAGGGAAATAAACAACATTAAAGGAATTTCATTAAATTTAAACTCTAGAGATAATCTCTCCAGAGTTATATTGAAAGGAGGCTTTCTTAAAAACTATCAAACAGCAGGTTTTCTCATTGACATGTTAAGGGTTAACTGTTAGTTCATTTTCATTATATATATTGAATTACTATAAGAAAATACAAAGATTAACCCCCCACTGAATGCTAACAGCTGTTTTTATTTGTTGTGCACACTATATGATTCACTTTTTATTAGGAGACATTAAATTTGCTGGACTGGGTGTTCTTATGATCTAAAAATGATTGCAGTATGTTATACAAAATACATAAAAATATAAAAGAACACAAAAATAGGAGTTGGTCAATATTTTAAATTTGGGGGAATCATATAATATTTCCATTTAACAGTATATCACAGCATTTATGATACTTTAAGTTCCAAATAAACAAATATAAAAATCTGCCCCATATAAGTCACCATATCTTCAACAGTAAATAATTGTGATACTTAAGTTGCACAGTAACAAAGCAATAATCATGAAGATGTTTCTAAGGTCAAAACACTTTGGGTCACAATAACAATATCATGAGATATTAATATTGTGATACACATATGTCTATAAATACACATGTACCAACATCGTCCAACCCCAAAACACACATTAGACCAATTCAAAGAACATTAAACATTTACTTAAAACCTAAAGAATGAAAACAACACAAATTAACAGCCAATAATTAGTGTTAAATGGTTCAGTTTGAGATGGGAATTAATGACTTGTTGCAAGTTACATCTACATTGGTTCAGCGACAAGTGGGATTTTTCTTTTATGTGGCACCACCCAACAAAACTGTGACTAAAATTAAATAACAAACGGAATAATAAATGAATAAACAATAGAAACAGAGTATCCTTTAACTTTTAATAAAAAATCAAACTTTAGAGAAGTTAAATTAAGCTTAAAACAACTATTGAAATGAAACAGAAGCAAAAAAAAGGACCCATACAATTAAAACACAACTCCAAACTAAAACAATTCCAATCTCTCAATTTACCTATAATATGACTTCTGATTCAAATCAGTAAAAAATTCAAAACACAAAATAACCATTTTATTTTCTACTGAAGTCTACTCAGGGTCACTTCTGTTGTTCTAGAAGTTATCTACATTTGCATTTATTTACAGCCTTGCTTATTTACACAATCGGAATACAGTGTTAGAAACACAAGGGTTGAGATATTTCTCCAATTCACTTCAGAACCTCAGGATAGTTCTCACACAAGTTGTTAATTTCTTTGTCGATACAAAATGCAGATATAGTCCTTTGCTGCATCAAAATGCATCTCGTGAGAAGTCCCAAAGAATTAACAAAAGAGGTCTATAATAATCCATTGAATTCTTTAAGTGGACACTGAGAGAGCACATTCTTTACTGGTAATGTGTCCTGCACTGTTGGTTCTCAGTTTGTACTGGCTGTAAACCAATAGTCACAGTTGAAATATTAGAAAATAGCAAATATTTACTTTAATCACACTACTGCAAAATACCTTTTGCTCAATGCAAAATGTGTGAAGTCAAAAAAAAGGGGGGAAAAACTCAGCACATTGCAAGAATTACAATGCAATGGTTTTCAAAAACAATTGTAACACAGCCTGAAAAATGGCCACATAAGCAGCTGTCTTTGGCAAAGTGGTTGGTGCATAGTTCTTTACTGTTACCTCTTGCCCATTTCACTCTGTCTCATGAAATGGATATTATTTACACTGTCTGACAATTCAGGATATTGCTCAACAGTTTTTATAAAATAGCCATCATAGCCTTGCACTCTGCCGGTGATCAGCAGCTGCTGTTTCTCTCCCTCGGTCCATGAGCGAATTCCCTCCTCTCCATCTTGTAGCCTTTGCCTTTCTCTAGTCCAGGCGGCCATCACAGCCCGCAACCTGGCCAACTCCAAGACACGGGCCTTCTCTTCATCCATGGTTGTCCCATATCGTGTGTTTAAACACAAAGGACCATATTGAAGTTTAATATCGGTGTATCTTCTAGTCCTTCCATTCAGTACAGTATTAATTTGAGACACAGTAGCATTGACTCCATTCTCCAGGGTTCGCCTTCCACCAGTAAGGCCCAAAATAGCAAGATCTTTCTCTGCAGACCCCAGTTTAATGAAATAATGCGTGTCCTCACCATCAATGGTGAAATGGATATTTTCCAGGTAAAGGGCATTATTTAAGATTGCAGCCACTCTCCTTCCATCTTCGTTGGCCACACTAATGATATCTGTGCTTACTTTCCCTCCTCGAACAGCAAACTTCACTCCTTTGCCAAAGATTGAACCGCCCGTTGCAAATTTCTTCATCCGTGCTTTTGGCTGACACCCAATTCCACTTCCTCCATAAATCTGCCCAAAATGTTCTAGCGTAACAAAGGCTTTGAGCTGTTTCTGTACGACACACTGGACTCCTAAAATGGACTAACAAAACGAGAAAGCAACATTAACAATGAACATCTTTACAGGAAACATTAATGTTACTCATAGCACTGTAACAAAGTCTTCACCTTGAAAGTTTTCTCTCATGATCTAGTGAACGGTTTCAAAATTATTTATTGATATTTCACTGGAGATTCTTTGGATGAACCTACTTATAAGTTTACTGTTTTACGACAAATTTTGCATTTTTTTCTTTTTGAGTAATTTGGAGATATTTGAAATTAACTTTTAAATAGTTGCAATCATTTGAAATGAAACTAGTCAAGTGTTTTAAAAAAATACTTAAGAAATTACATCTTACTTTTGTATAATTCTGAAAGTAATTGATTAGCAAAGACAAATCAGATAGGTTTGGTTCTCTTTTCAGGTTGCTTAAGGATATTGGCCTTGCAACTGTAAATGGATCAATATATTCACTGGTTTTGATTTTAATTAAAAGTATAATCAACTTTGTCACATGTTGAAATACATTTGAACATGAAGATGCCTTTGAGACTTTGGTAACTTTATTTAGGACATTGCTTGCTTTAGCGATGAAATTAAATGACTAAATTTCTATTGACTAGTCTCAAAATGAAAAGAAATGCAAAATGTGAACAATGTCAAAAGCCATCAAGATTGGGCTTTGATCTATTAATTTCTCAACTAGAGGAATTAAAGTTGAATAGTAGGGATTCTGGACAATGAATGACTGAAGAAGGGTCCTGACCCGAAACATCAGCTATCCATGTTCTCCAGCAAGCTACTTGACCAGCAGATTTACTCCAGCATTTTGTTGCTTCGAATGATAGGAACTGTTTGAAACTTAAATTGATCTAACAATGGCTGATAGTCCAGCTTTTACGATATATACATTGATTTTTTGAAGCACCTGGGGAAAATCTGCCAACGAGAAAAGAAAAAGCTTCCTGACACCATTTGTGCATCTTCTTGACACCAATATGAAAATATTAGTAAGTGCTAATTCCAAAAGCATTAGAAGATAACTGTATTATTGATTTAAGGACAGGGTAGTGGCACAGCTGGTAGTGCTGCTGGTTCACAGACACCTATGACCTTGGGTGCTGACTGTGTGGAGTTTGTAAATTCAACCTGTGACCACATGAGCTTTCACCAGATGCCCCGGTTTCCTCCCTCATCCCAAAGATATGTGAGTTGATAGATTAATTGACAGCTGTAAATTGCCTCCACTGATTTGATGAATGATAGAATCCGAGGTAAATCGATGAGACTGTGGGGAGAAGGAGAGTAGATTAAATTGGGATGAATGTATGATTAGTATAAATAGGTGGGTTTTGGTCCCAATTGACTTGATGGGCCGAAGGGCCAGTGTCCATTTTATATTTCTCTTTGAGCCCATGATTCCATTTCATGTACAAATAATAGCACTGAATGCTATCCTCTCTAATATTGCTACAAGTTACAATGGCACAATAAAATATGTAATTATCAAATTATCAACAAGAGAAAGGCATGAATCTGGAAAGTATTGACACTTTATATTCATAGCACCTTGTTTCAATTTATTCTCAGGATGAACATGCTTTGGGAAGGTACATATAAGTATTGCCCAGTCTTAGATCCCTGGAGAATTTTGTGGTGGGCATTTACCTTGACTATTGCTGACTTTTAATGCTGTGGCAAGGGCAAAAAATATTAAGCTAGAAGTAGAAAATTAAGCTAGAAGTAGAAATATTAAGCTAGAAGTAGAAAAAATACTGTCAAAGCTTTTAGAGATAAGGAGAAGACTGAACATAGGCTTATAGTTTATTAGAATGGAAAATTCAAGACAGATATATTTCTAGTGTGACATGATATTAGTTTTAAAATAGAGGAAGACTCAAATTTCATCATAAGAAATTATTTGCAATGTAGAAACAAGGAGCCGCAGATGCTGGTTTACAATTATTTTCAATGGCAGCTTACATCAGCCACAGAAAAGATAAGCTTCTCACAATTCAGTAATAAATGGTGTCGTTTATTGAATACAGTTTCATAAGTTGTCATGATTAAAGTTTAAGTCTCTGGGTTATTAACCGTCTGCATGTACACTTAATAAATGTAATGATCATACCACTTTAGTGACAAAAGAAGGTACCACAGGGAATAATCTTTTATTCATTTTCCCTGGAATCACCATCAGCCAATGCACAGTGGGATACTATCAGGCTGAAATATCAACCCAGAATGAATTTGATGGTAAGGTCATGATCTTCAACTACAGGGTGAAAGATGTACGTTATATTTTATTATTTATCTTGATTTTTTTGCTGGGTTTTGGGACCACAGATTAGATACAGTGTAAATCTAAGCTTGGATGCCAAACACCAATGCCAGGTCTCTTTTTTTTCCTCCAAAATTTGCGCTTTTCTGTGGCTTTGGCAGAGTTATTGGGCCCTTGGTGAAACCATCAGAGTAAATGGTAGGAAAGAGAATACAGGAGTAATTGATTTATCAAAAGAAACTATTCAGTGCTCAGATCAATCTCCAAAAGATAACGAGGCATAACTGTTCTATTTGCTGGCTTCATACTTGAAAATGGATTCATGTCACACACAGAACAGAAACATTAATTTTACCTTCAAACTGCATTCAGTGATTCAGTCCATTAGCATTTCTGAGAGTCAGTAAAATATTATGTGCGGTAATATTAAAACATTTTGGCGGCATATTTACTAATAATAATTTTACTCACAATTGAATCATATTGTTGCACCAATGAAAGCTATAATAAAATAGCTTTGTAATAGCTATGTAATAAAATCAAAAGAAATAAATGTGCAACTGGAGACTTTTTAATGTTCAATGTGACCATTAACAGTGCAGAATCTGATCATCAGATCACAGAAAAGAGGAAGGGCATTGGCTTTACATAGGTCTCTGAAAGGTAGTTATATGGAAGCCTCAACACTCTGCATAACTCCCTCTTAAAATTAATCATAGAATTAGTTGCAAGCAACTTTCCAGAACCGAATGGCTTTCCACGGAAAAAAAAATGACCTCCCCTCCAGATCTTTTGTCACATGCAAGAGAAGAGCAATGAGAGGCTGAACATATCTGCAAAAACTCTGGCCAGTTGGTCTGTGCACATTTTGAGAATGCGACCAGTCAGGTCCAGACACTTTCTGAGGGTTCACTCTCCTGAAAGATCGTCTGATGTCAGCCTCGGTGACTGCGATTGCAATGGCTTCGGGGTTCATGGGGACCTGAGAAGGCACATTAGTGTTCGAATGTCAAAACGCTTGTAGAATGCATTGAACTTGTCCAGTAGTTATGCCTTCCTGTCATATGAGCTGACCCCAGTTTCGCCTTGTAGGAAGTGTTTAAATGCAAGCCTCGCCACAGCTGCTGAATGTCTGCCTCATCATCCAATTTAGTGTAAAAGTTCCCTTTTAGCCTTTTTGAAGGCCTTATCAAGGTCGTATGAATCTGCATCGGCAGACTTGAATGCCCAACCTGGTCCTCAGAAGATTGCAGACTTCTTTGTTCATCCAAAACTTCTGGTTGGGGAACATGAGGATGGTTTTCATGGGAAATCACTCCTACACATTTCCTTAAGAAGTCACTAACAACTGTGGCATATTTGTTCGGGTCCATTGCCGAGTCCTTGAACATTGATAGTCTACTAACTCCAAGCATTCCAGAGTCGATGCTCTGCCTCCCCTGACCAGCTTTGTGCTATTCTCACTGCTGGGGCAGTGCTTTTCAATCACTGTCTATATGCAGGAAGAAGTACAGCCGGGTGGTCAGATTTCACAAAGTGAGGGTGAGAGACGGAGCGATAGGAATCGCTGATGGTGGAATAGCAATGGTCGAGCAGTGTTTGACCCTGGTGCTGCAGAACACTTGTGATTTCTTCAAGCTAGCCTTGTTGAAATCTTTGGTAATGATGGGAAAGACGTCGGGGTACAGTGTCTGGAGCACAGCATACGGCTCCTCCAGTGCTAGACGGATGTTTGCTTGAGATGGGATGTAAACTGTGGTCAGGTTGATGGATAGGATAGGTTTCCAGTCCCTCAATGTTCAGGTGATTGTGGATCAGAAAAAATAGAAACCTAGCAAAGCAGGTCTCATCCCCTGCATCACATTTCTTTTTGGCCTGGGCTTTCATGGTGTCAAAGCTCAGGAAAACTGTCCCCTTAATCTTTCAGAATACAGCCATTTCTCCCCCGGTGCTATCCCTAAAGAGTAGAACAGTTCATCTGCGGTATTTATTCACAAAATGCTGGAGTAACTCAGCAGGTCAGGCAGCATCTCGGGAGAGAAGGAATGGGTGACGTTTCGGGTCGAGACTCTTCTTCAGACTGAAGTTCATCTGCGGTACTTTTACCTTCATAAAAGATTTGGAGCGCAAGGTTTTCTTGGTGCTTTTATAAACAAATGAGCAATTGAAGACATGACCAATAACTATTGACAAGGTAAAAGTGGATAAAGGAATTGTGGTGCCAAAGAAGTCACTTCCTGTTGAACGAACATTCAACTGAAGTTTTGGTTGTAGTTAAATTGCTTAAATTAGGAATATTGGTTTTAAATGTTAGAAGACCTTTCCGAAAAGACCTGAGATGTAATGACATTATATCAGATTGACTGCTCTCGGGTAGCTTCATTATTGCATTATATAATATCAATGAATTAGGCTGTAATTAACTGGGCTGTGTTTTTAGCAGAAGGAACAGTCAATATCATTTTCAGCTGCCTGACATGAATGATTACCTAAAATGAGCTCAAGCTTGTGTAGCAATGTTATGTTTTATAGAAATTTCCAGGATATCCCAAAAGAACAAGAAGCCCTGGAGAGACGATAATTTTTTACTCATTTATAGATGAAAGCTACTGGGGTAGATTTATATCTTCACCAGCTGGGTAGCAACTGATGGGGCAGATTGGATGCACTTGGAAAAAACTCACTGAAGTTTAATTCAATTAAAAAGTCTGAAAACAAAGCAGGTTCTAAGTCTCAATGGACAGCAATCTGGTTCCAAGTAATGTTTGATAGTTCTGTGCCAAATTATGAGGTTATATTGCTGTTTTCTAGATGTAACTGCTGCATGGGTCACATTATTTTGTGAGTAAGTCAATGAATCATTAACTTGTTGAGGATTGATAACAGTGGTGCAGCAGTAGAGTTACTGCCTTAAAGTGCTAGAGATCCTGATACAATCCTGACTATGAGTGCTGTCTGTATGGAGTTTGTACCTTCTCCCTGTGACCACATGGGGTTTCTCCGAGTTCTCCAGTCTCCTCCCACATTCCAAAGACTTGTAGGTTAATTAGCTTCTGTAAATTGTCCCGAGAATGTAGGATAGAGCTAGTGTAGGGGTGATTGCTGGTCGGCATGGACTCAGTGGCCTGAAAGGCCTGTTTCCACGCTGTATCTCGAAACTAAAGAGGGCATATTCACTTTTGAATGGGGAGTGGTTGGAACAGTTTTAACCACATAAACACATCTGAGATTTTGAAAAGTATTTTACATCTGATAATGACAATGTTGCCTCGTGGTTCTAGTTGGGGACCAACTCCCTTCTTCCTTGGCTGGCAGCCTTCACTGTTCAGTGAGGACCAGGAAATAAGTAGGTCTATGTGTGGCACTGATAGCAGAGAGGATCTGCGATGTGGGGGTGGGGGTAAGGGAGGGGAGGCTTGGTGGTTGATGGGAAGGGCAGCCTATATCATCTGCCCAAAAATATGTTTTCTCTAGTGCTCTGGAGGCTGAGGGGGGAGACCTGACAGAAGTTTATAAAATAATGAGAAGCATAGATGGGGTAGAGTCAGGTAAAAACGTCAAATAACAGAGGGTACAGAGATGTGTGAGGCAAGTTTATTTCTAAACAGAGGGTGGTGAGTGCTTGAATTGCGTTGGTGAGGGGTGGTGGTGAAGGCAGATACAATGGTGGCATTTAAAAGACTTTTAACAAGGCACATGGATTTGCAGGAATGGAGGGATATGGATTCTATGCAAACATGCAGTGGCAGGCACTTTGAATGCACTTTCAGGGGATGTGGGAGACAGATTCAATAGTGATTTTTGGATTGGCCCACAAATATGCAGAAAATGGAGGGATATGGATCAAGTGCTGGCAGAAGATTAATTTGGAGAGGGAGAGAGAGAGAGAGAGAGAGAGAGTGAGGGGGGGGGGGAGAGAGTGTTAGAGACAGTGTGAGAGAGACATTTAGTATCTGAGGGAGTGTTTGTGTGTGAGGTAGAAAGAGTTGGTGTGTGAGGGAGAGTCCATGTGCGGAGCGACTGCGAGGTAGGGAGAAAGCGAGTACGTCAGGTGGGTTTGTCAATTCCTGAGTGTGTGAGCAGGAAGCACTTGCCACTGATGGTTTCTGGCTAAAAGATTGTGTCGAGGCCGAATATAGAGTGTGCATTTTCTGCAACATTGTGATTTAGTTTGGGATTTGAGATGGTGCTGTTCATACCGAACAAGACTAAAATATAATTATTTTATCTATTCTATTGGATCAAATAGGAGAATTTAAATACAGTCATAAAGAGTGTATAATCGAGTTGCTATTTGTTTATGGGACTTGTTTGTTGCTGCAGTCATTGCTGAGTGCAACAAGCTATAACCTAACACCAGTGAAAGGGGATTAAGTATGCGTGGGAATTGCATCCTAATGAGGTGTGAACTAACAAGTGCACACACCTGCTTCTGCTTGAAATACAGGGGACACTTAACATGTCAGAACAACAAGCTGTATTTGACAATAATGGAAATGATAATTGGTTAGTGCATTTGGGTTGATTTAAATGATTACACAATTTAAACATTGGTGGTTTAGAGGGTGGGAACCAGAGTTGTTTGTTTTGATTCTGTTTCAGGTTGTTATCTTTGTCCATCAATGGAACTTTGATAGAACAATCCACATTCTAATAACTCAGTATGGAGTGGTGAATCTAGGGATAAAAACATATACTGATAGTCCTTGACTTACATAATGGGAGACTTTACGTAAAACTATTCTGTACTCAGTCCCTCGTGCAATCAAGGCAGTTTGTAATTTCCACAACACAACATGAGCACTCTAGTTTACATTGGAAACAAGCCAGCAATGGTAGTGGTGCTTACCCAGAAGGCCGAGCGCTGCAGAAAATGCCCCAACAGAGACAGAACTCAAGCCAGTAATGGTGGCGGTGCTTACCCAGAAAGCCACACGCCACGGAAAGTGCCCTGGATGCAGCTGGACGCCGCTGGGACAGTTAATATTCTCAGTGAGTTATTTCGGGCGGGGGATTGGAATAATGATTGCGACTTACTTAAACTCTGACACGTAAAGGTTCACGGAATGTAATCCTTACGTAAGACGGGCGTGCCAGTATCTTGTCTCAGTCCGATGAAGTCTCCCAACTTGAAAGGTCACCTATCCATTCCCTGCACAGGTTCTGACCCACTGAGTTACTTCAGCACTTTGTGTTTTGATATCATTATCCTTTATTTGGTACTTATGATTCTGGGATAAAGCCATTTTGTACAAAAGTATTACTAGAGTTAGAAGACACAGGAACTGCAGATGCTGGTTTACAAAAAGTGTTGGAGTAACTCAGTGGGTCAGGTAGAGATGAGCCTTCATTGTTCCGTGAGGAACAGGGAATGAATGGGTCTTAGGGTTACCGACTTTCTAACTCCCAAATACGGGACAAGGTGGCGTCACCGCCCAGCAAGCGGCCACGTGCTCCCACTCCACCAATGGTGGCCGCCCGAGCCAGGAGCCGGGTTGCTACGCAACCTCCGTTAGGCGAACACACTCGGCCCCACTCCCCGACACACCAGGGGTGGGCAACCTTTTTATTACTGCGGGCTGCATCATGAATTAATGACCAAACAGCGGGCCGGTTAGTTTACATAAAAAAGAAAAAATATACTTATTTTATTAAAACACAACTTATATTTTGCATTAAAAAATTAAAGGCTAAAACTTATAAAAAATGATTTGTCCTTAACCAAAGTTTACCATTTGTGATTAAAAACATATTTAATTCATAATTTATTTCTATTAAAAATCTTTTTAATTTGTAAAACTGCAAGGAAACTTTACAATGAAACATTTTAAACATTCTTTATTGAAAAGTAGAAAGTCCACACAAAAAGGGAATAGTTTGTTTCAATTTAAATATTTAATAAATCATTGAGAAACCTAATGATTTTTGCTGTTTAAAAACTTATCAATATTGGGGGTTCACATTTGTTGATGCCAAAAGCAATACACTATTTAAATGAGCATTAGTTAATCTGGTTCTCAGTCTGGTAATGTCGACGTATATTGTATTCTTTTAGCACAGCTAGAGTGTCACTGCAAATGTGTTGATCCTGACCAAAAACGTCACCTGTTCATGTTCTCCACAGATGCTGCCTGACCCGCTGAGTTACTCCAGCACTTTGTGTCTTTTTTTGGAAACCAGCATTCTACCTGGTTTCTACCTGGTTTCTACATTCTGTGTTCTGCAAAATGATATTGAACAGCTAGACAAGTGAAGGCACAGCTCTGATCTCGTGAAAGTAAAATTAAATGCGAGAGCACATTTTATTCCTTGCTGTTGTGAGCTGTCAACATTGTTCCCTCCCAACTCTGAGGCTGAGTGATCAGAGACAATGACCATCCTGTCCGCATTTGCCCGGACTCTGGTCTGCGTGTTGGAGCCGGCCGGGGGTGGGAGGGTTACAGTGAATGTCAGTGGTGTATCGCAGGTCGCAGCCCAGTGGGCGACTGCTTCCCCCATGAGTGGCCGGATTGGTGGCAGCTCACCCCCACCTCATGCATGGCTGTGTTCCAATAATATTCCAATAATATTCTTCTTTTGATTTTTTTTCAACCTTTTAAAACTGCAAAAATCATTATTAACCCACGGGCCGTACAAAAACAGGCGGCGGGCTGGATTAGGGCGGGACAAACAAATTTAGCCCAAAATACGGGATGTCCCGGCTAATACAATGGGGGGTGAGGAGTTAATGGGTGGGGAAACCCCTTGCCGCTGAATTACTCCAGCACTTTGTGTTTATTATTGGAGTCCTTTGCCAGTTGCAGTTTTTGTATTTGAGGTTATAAAATCAAATGTTTTCGCAATTTTGATTAAATTTAATCCATCACTCAATGATCATTCTTTGCAAATGTACATTATCAGACTGATGCAGGATCCCAACCTGAAACGTCGTCTGTCTATTTCCCTTCACAGAAAGCTGCCTGACCCACTGATTTTCCCCAGCAGTTTGTCTTTTGCGCCAGATTCTGGCATCTGCAGCTTCTTGTGCATTAGAAGACTTGCACTCCCTTGAATCTGACTTTTTAATAGTTTTTATTTTGCCCATGTCTCATGGATATATAAATTTGTATTAAATGGGTAAACAGGGCACGGCAGCAATGTTAATTTAACAGCCAATAATCCAGAAGCCTAAACTCAGCAATCCGCCAAGGAAGTGTAACGTTTTAATTTAGTTCATTATTAGTCATTAGTCCCAATGACCATAAAACAATATTTTAAAAAACCATTTGGTTCACTGGGTTCTTCATGGAAACAAAATTTTCATTTTTACTAAGCCTGGCCCTTATGTGAAGTCAGACTCTGAAATGACCAAGCAGGCAAACAGTTGTTTTCAAATGTTATTATAAAAATAATAAAACTGGATAGACCACCGAGGAATGACACTGGCACAGAATTGAGGCATGGGAATGACCTTGTTGCATTTTTTACGACCTTGTCCAACATACTCTCCAACCTGAATGACTACCGCCCGGTTGCCCTAACGCCGATAGTCATGAAGTGCTTTGAGAGGCTGGTCCTCTCACACATCAAATCCAGCATCCCTGACTCACTGGACCCACATCAATTTGCATACAGGGCAAATAGATCCACAGAGGACGCCATCTCTCTGGCTCTTCACACTGTCCTGACTCACCTAGAGAGACAGGGCACGTACGTGAGGATGCTATTCATAGACTATAGCTCCGCCTTCAACACGGTCATCCCCACCAAGCTCATCACCAAACTCCACCAGCTAGGCCTCAGCTCGTCATTATGTGACTGGATCCTGGACTTCCTGCTGGAACGACCGCAGGCAGTGAGAATGGGCCCGCACCTGTCCTCCACCATCACCCTGAGTACCGGCACACCACAGGGCTGTGTTCTGAGCCCCATGCTCTACTCCCTCTTCACACACGACTGTGTTCCTGCATTCGACACCAACACCATTGTCAAGTTTGCAGACGACACAACGGTGATCGGGCTTATCACCAACGGGGATGAAACAAACTATAGAGCGGAGGTGCAGAACCTGCCGGACTGGTGCTCGGAGAACAACCTGTCCCTAAATACCACCAAGACCAAGGAGCTGATCATCAACTTCCGTAGGTCACATAACGGGGAATATGCCCCGATCTCTATCAACGGGGACAGTGTGGAGAGAGTGTCCAGCTTCAAGTTTCTGGGCACTCACATTTCGGAGGACCTAACATGGTCCAATAACACTGCTGCGCTGGTCAAGAAGGCACAACAAAGACTGTTCTACTTAAGAACACTGAAAAAGTCTGGTCTACCCCAACAGCTGCTGACGACCTTCTACCGCTGCACTATAGAGAGCATCCTAACGCATGGCATCCCTGTGTGGTACCTCAGCTGCACGGAGGCAGAAAGGAAAGCTCTACAGCTGGTAGTCCACAGAGCTCAGAGGGCCATCGGAACACAGCTACCAGACTTGGAGGGCATCTACAACACACGATGCCTCAGAAAAGCCACCAGCATCCACAAAGACTCTTCACACCCCTGCAACAGTCTGTTCGAACTCCTTCCATCGGGCAGACGATACAAAGCCTTCTACGCCCGCACCTCCAGACTCAGGAACAGCTTCATCCCCAGGGCCATAGCTGCTATGAACTGGTCCTGCTGAGCCGGATGGCCACAACGCATAGATCAACTTGCACTTTAACCTGTCTAAAAACTGTTACAATTGTTTCGTTTCGTTGGGTTGCTGTTAATTACTTAAATTATTGCATCGTATGGGAGGCGCATTCCCAATCTCGTTGTACCCCTGGGTACAATGACAATAAAGATATATTGTATTGTATTGTATTGTATTGTATTGTATTGTAACAGACTGAGTTTGTTCTCAATCACATTTGTTGCCAAATGAATCACACCTTGGAGCTCAAATGCTCCAGATTCCCCCATCGCAATCCCGAGTACATCCTGTCCCATTGGCAGGACAAATCTACTGGATGGGGTGGCACGGTAGGATCCAGAAATAACCCTGAAAGCCCTTAGCATGCACTCCAGAGCACGTGAAATCTCCTGGCAACTGGTCAAATATGTACAAGGGAACCCATGATAGCACCAAGCATTCTCCCCCAGTTGATGAATCTTATGTTCCACCATTTTGAAGAAAGCTTTGGAGAAGAAGTGAAAATATCAAGTGCACACAAAATATCCATCATCCAGAGTTAAACAATGATCAAGAATAGCTTGGATAGTACCTTCACTGACTAGGACATGACAATGGGTATAGCTGCCAGACTGGGCGTGCGGTGGGCAGTGAATGAACCAACACAAGGGTTAAACCTACCTGACCTTAACCCACACCAACTTACCTGTGATAGATTTGACAGCTCTAGTCTGGGGATCCATGAGGTGCTGAGGAAAATCAGCAGTGGTTCGGTACATACTCATGTAATCTCTAATCTCACGGTCCAGCATATTCCTTACTATGTTACAATAAATCAGAGCATCAAGCTTCATTTAATTAGAGGTGGAGGAGACGTCAATGGGAATTGAGGTTTCAACCTGGTGAAGCTGAAACATGCCGCTGAATAGGGAAAAGGCTGCCTGCAATAGACAGAGTCAATTGACCAAAGAATGGATCAGATTGATGTTTACCTTGCTGTTGTCCCACTGTTGAGTTTTCACCTGAGTGTTCAGAAGCTCGTAGGAAGGCTCCATTGCAGAGGTTTCCTTCCTTGGATATCCCGGGATCACATTGTGCAACTGGAATCCGAATGTCAGCAGCCAGCTGTTCACATCTGTCATACATAGAATAATAAAATCTCATTTATGCTTCGATTACACTTGTATTGCTATACTGACACCTGCTAACTCTCTACCTTTACTACAGGGATACCACAAAATAGATGATCATCCCTGGCTTCCTTTGAATTGGTGGGAGAGCATTTACAGTGTGTACATTGTTTCATACATGGCATATTAATTGGGATTCATCAGTTGTTTCCAATGTGGTGGGAAGTTATATTCGGTGACATTACTTTCAGAGATAACTTGCATTTCTAAAGTTCTTTATATGTAGAAGAAAAGCAGATGTGTTTAGTTTAGAGATACAGCATGGAAACAGGTCCTTCCGCCCATTGAGTCCACCATTGATCACCCGTTTACACTAGTTCTATGTTATACCACTTTCTCGTTCACTTCATACATACTGGTGGCAGTTTAACCTACAAACTTACATGTCTTTGTGATGTGGAAGGAAACCGTAGCACCCACAGGAAACCCACGTGGTCGCAGGAGAATGTGCAATCTACACAGATTGCATCCAAAGTCAGGATCGAACCTGGGTCTCTGGTGCAGTGAGGCAGCGGCTCTATCAGCTGCTCCACTGTGCCGTCTTAAACTACCTTAAAACCAAGGGTGAAGCAATGAATTCCAAGGAGAAGCAAGGAAGAAGAAAATGGGGAAGTTCAAGGCTGAAGATTAAATGCACCGTTGAAGGGTCGGGAGCTGAAGAGATTCTTGAAACCGGGAAGATGTTTGAAAAGCACGGGGAGGATCAAAAAGACAGAAGGTGAAGAGCTCAGCAGGCAACCTGCAGTGATGCTGTGGAGAGATATAATGGAAGGAATTAAAAGGATCAGTGGTACATGAGAAGAAGTACAGTGCCCTCCATAATGTTTGGGACAAAGACCCATCATTTATTTATTTGCCTCTGTACTCCACAATTTGAGATTTGTAATAGAAAAAATGTGGTTAAAGTGCACATTGTCAGATTTTAATAAAGGCCATTTTTATACATTTTGGTTTCACCATGTAGAAATTACAGCAGTGTTTATACATAGTCCCCCCATTTCAGGGCACCATAATGTTTGGGACACATGGCTTCACGGGTGTTTGTAATTCCTCAGGTGTGTTTAATTGCCTCCTTAATGCAGGTATAAGAGAGCTCTCGGCACCTAGTCTTTCCTCCAGTCTTTCCATCATCTTTGGAAACCTTTATTGCTGTTTATCAACATGAGGACCAAAGTTGTGCCAATGAAAGTCAAAGAAGCCATTATGAGACTGAGCAACAAGAATAAAACTGTTAGAGACATCTAACCTTAGGCTTACCAAAGTCAACTGTTTGGAACATCATTAAGAAGAAAGAGAGCACTGGTGAGCTTACTAATCGCTAAGGGACTGGCAGGCCAAGGAAGACTTCCACAGCTGATGACAGAAGAATTCTCTCTATAATAAAGAAAAATCCCCGAACACCTGTCCGACAGATCAGCAACACTCTTCAGGAGTCAGGTGTGGATTTGTCATTGACCACTGTCTGCAGAAGACTTCATGAACAGAAATACAGAGGCTACACTGCAAGATGCAAACCACTAGTTAGCCGCAAAAAATTGGATGGCCAGGTTACAGTTTGCCAATAAGTACTTAAAAGAGCAACCACAGTTCTGAAAAAAGGTCTTGTGGATAGATGAGATGAAGATTTACTTATATCAGAGTGATGGCAAGAGCAAAGTAGGGAGGAGAGAAGGAATTGGCCAAGATCCAAAGCATACCACCTCATCTGTGAAACACGGTGGTGGGGGTGTTATGGCCTGGGCATGTATGGCTGCTGAAGGTACTGGCTCACTTATCTTCATTGATGATACAACTGCTGATGGTAGTAGCATAATGAATTCTGGTGTATAGACACATCCTATCTGCTCAAGTTCAAAAACAAATGCCTCAAAACTCATTGGCCGGTGGTTCATTCTACAGTAAGACAATGATCCCAAACATACTGCTAAAGCAACAAAGGATTTTTTCAAAGCTAAAAAATGGTCAATTCTTGAGTGGCCGAGTCAATCACCCATCTGAACCCAATTGAGCATGCCTTTTATATGCTGAAGAGAAAACTGAAGGGGACGAGCCCCCAAATCAAGCATAAGCTAAAGATGGCTGCAATACAGACCTGGCAGAGCATCACCAGAGAAGACACTCAGCAACTGGTGATGTCCATGAATCGCAGACCAAGCAGTCATTGCATGCAAAGGATATGCAACAAAATACTAAACATGACTACTTTCATTTAATGACATTGCTGTGTCCCAAACATTATGGTGCCCTGAAATGCGGGGACTATGTATAAACACTGCTGTAATTTCTACATGGTGAAACCAAAATGTATAAAAATGACCTTTATTAAAATCTGACAATGTGCACTTTAACCACATGTGATTTTTTCTATTACAAATCTCAAATTGTGGAGTACAGAGACAAATAAATAAATGATGGGTCTTTGTCCCAAACATTATGGAGGGCACGGTATAAAGATGAGGGGGCAAGTGATGCTAAGTGGACGGCTGCCAATGACTTCTGGTTGCTAAATCTTCAGGTGGGATTTATATGATGAAATTATAGCACGCTCGACTTCATTTCTCTGGACAGGTTTATTGAGTGAGATTCAAATTAAGACCACCACTCACTGGCGTTAGATTTACTCAGTGTTACAAATGGTCATTTGAACATGAACAAAAATTTAGCAGAACAGCACAATAGGCGGATAAAATGTTAACACTTGCGTAATAGTTTCCAATCCTTTGCAGCTGAAATATATTTTTCATGTGAAATCTGATTGTAATTTCAGTTGGGAAGAATATTTGCGGAACAGAGGTCATAATTCCATAAGTTTTAAGATAGTTATGGATATGGATAAGACTGGTTCTCAGTGCTAAATTGAGCAAAGGCAAATTACAACAGAGGGAGACCATGGTTCAGCTGTGAATCAGGACCAGAATGATTCTGAGGGCTGGGGGATCAGGGCCTGGAGTTACAGGATAATAATGGATGGTTTGGGGTTTATCTCACAACAAAGCTTAGAGTGCTTTGTTACCTGAGGAGATGTTCTGGTGTTGGAACCTGCTTAGGAAAACCCTTCCAAGTTTAGTTTATAGTTTAGGTTATTTGAGTTTGTTATTATTATTGTCACGTGTACCAAGATACAGTGAAAAGCTTTTTTGTTGCGTGCTTTCCAGTCAGCGAAAAGACTATGATTACAATCAGGCCGACAACAGTGTACAGATACAGTATAAAGGGAGTAATGTTAAGTACAAGATAAAGTCCAGTAAAGTCCGATTAAAAATAGTCCAAGTGCCTGTGATGAGGACTGCTCGCTAGTTTGTGATAGGATGGTTTAGTTGCTGATAGCAGCGAGGAAGGAATTGTTATCAGGCAACTGCACCATCCTATCACCAAATTGCATACTGCAGAGAAAGTGGTAATAGTCTGAAGAAGGGTCTCGACCCAAAGCGTCACCTATTCCTTTTCTCCAAAGATGCTGCCTGACCCGTTGAGTTATTCCAGCATTTTGTGTCGATCTTCGTTATAAACCAGTATCTGTGGTTCCTTCCTACACATTAAATGCTTGTTGTGCTGAGAATGTCCAATAGCAGAGCAATCTCAGAGCCACACAGATTAGTTTCCTTGGCAATGGGAGGGGCCAAAAGGCTGTTGCACAGGGAATAATTTCATTAGATACACGACTGACGTAGAAAATAAGTAACCAGCACAAATGAAATTCAAGATTATAAATTTATGATCAAATTGCCTGTGTTTGAAATCACATTCCCACCCCTGAGAAAAGAAAAATCAATTTTTATACATGTCGTGTGGAAAAAAAGTGCTATGCATGTAAATTTCTAGGTCATTGTTTTCATTGGGAAAGCAATTTTGCTGATTGTATAATTCTCTTTGCAAACACAATACAAGACCTCAATAAGCTTATTTTCCATGTAAATTAATCCTTTGCTCTTCTGCTGTAACTTTAATTTGTCCTTGAGATAGTGCGGAATAAAGCAGTTACTCTGTAATGTTGCATTGCTGTGGAGCACTGATACTATTTCTGGAGTCAATGCTACCAGCCATTTGGAAGTAACACAATGGTATATCATGTTAATGCTGTACAATGATTGTAGGAGTTTACAGAAACACAATATCCTTGTCTAATCAACATTCTGTGATTAAAGAATTGATTTCCCTTTAGTTACATACTTTGCAGTAGAACCAGGTATCACAAAATGCTGGAGTAACTCAGCAGATCAGGCCACATCTAGGAGAGAGGGAATGGGTGACGTTTCGGGTCGAGGCCCTTCTTCAGACTGATGTCAGGGGGGCGGGACAAAGAAAGGTTATAGGTGGAGACAGGAAGACAGTGGGAGAACTGGGAAGGGGGAGGGGGGGGGGAGAGAGAGGGACAGAGGAACTATCTAAAGTTGGAAAAGTCAATGTTCATACCGCTGGGCTGCAAGCTGCCCAAGCGAAAAAAATTATTTTGGCGGGACAAAGAAAGGATTTTTTTTTTGCGGGAGAAAGAAAGTAGAACCAAATTTGTTTTACGTAGGAATACTTTGTTGTTTCTTAATATTTTCAAATTCTTCTTCTAATAATATTTTTCTCCTGTTAGAACCTACACTGATATTCTGAAATTTATTGAAATTTTGGAATCAATTTTACAAGGCATTGCTGGGTAACGAATGGGTTCCCTTTTTATGAATGTCCATAAGTCGATTTTGTCCGTAAGCCAGAAAATCACTCGGTATGGTAAACATATCTTCACAGTATTTTATGAGGAGGTGAAGAATAACAACTTGCTGGCCGTCCTAACCATTGACTTCAAGAAGGCATTTGACTCGATTCATCTATGCAAAATGATGAGGGTTTTGAAGGCTTATGGTATTCCTCCTCGTCTCCTGAGAGCCATTGAGAATATGCACTTGGGCACCACGGCCAAGGTTGTCACTCTGGATGGCGAGAGCAAAGTGTTCGAAATCCTCACGGGAGTCTTACAGGGAGACACGCTGTCACCCTTTGTCTTTGTCATTGTCCTTGATTATGCAATGAGGCAGGCGCTCAAGGAACACGAGGACCTCGGCTTCACAATCACCCCAAGGCGTTCGAGAAGAATAGGGTCAGTCAAATTGTCAGACCTCGACTTCACTGATGACATCGTCCTGCTGTCAGACCAAATTGGGGAGGCACAGGAGCTGCTCGGCAGTGTCGAGACGGAGTGCGAGAAAGTGGGCCTCCACCTAAATGCCAAGAAGACTGAGTACATGGCGTTGAACGGTGGTGACGATGAGCCTCTTAAGACCAGTGGTGGTGCATCTCTCAAGAAAGTGGAGGACTTCAAGTACCTGTGAGGGAGGATGCAGAGCTCGGAGAATGACATCAAGGTCCGGAAAATGCTCGCATGGAAAGCCCTCAATAACATGGGAAAATCTGGACGTCAGTTGTCAAGGGGTCTCAAACTGAGATTCTTCCATGCAACTGTAGCGACAATATTATTGTATGGGTGTGAGGCATGGACTCTCACTCGAGCACTGTCCAAGTCTCTCAATGGTGTCTACACCCGAATGCTCAAAAAAGTTCAAAATGTCAGTTGGAGGGACCACATCACCAACGCCCAGCTCTATGGGGAGATTCCACCTCTGACCGAGAAGATCAGGTCGAGAATGATGAGGCTCGCTGGTCATTGCCACCGCCATCCAGAAATACCAGCAAACAAGGCTGTGCTGTGGGAACCCACAATGGAAGACGCAACCTGGGACAACCAAACAAAACGATGCTGAAGATGTTGATTGAAGTCGCATATGTAGAGACAAAAGAGGAGCTTGCCAGCTGTATGGAGGACAGAGATGTGTGGTGCGTCCGTCGCTAATGTTTTCAACGATTTTAATTTAAAAATTAAGTTTAAAAAAAAATTATGAATGGCATCAAAAGCGCATAAGAATAATAAGAAACAAACAATTACTCAAAATGGAGAGAGAGGAAAGCAATTCTGCCATTCATATGAACGAATATATGTTTTTATGTCAGACTTTTGAATTTAATAATACCATGGGAGATTATTTGTTGGCAGGAGTGTTGGATGTTTGTAACCCGGGGACTTCGATTCCCTGAAGGGCATGATGCAGATTTGTCGTGCATTTCTCTGAAACAGAAGTGTCTTCTACTTGGAAAAGGTGAATAGTTCAGTAAGTATACAAGATAAAAAAGAAATAACAGATTATTTTCAATTAGCATTGGATTTAATGCTAGCTATTGGACTGAGAAACCTGGGTAGCTTGTTTTCAAAATGAATTAATTGTAGGTCATTGATAAGACTTGCTTTTGTTTACTGAAAGGTAATGATAATATCATTAGCTCATCCATCAGCTCTTCAAAGATTATGAATGTGCAAACTATCTACATGCAACAAAGCAAATAATCATTGAAATATTAATGATGTAAAAAAAAAAAAATCAATTATTTTTACCTGTCATGTAACATTTGATATCCTGAATGTTGCTGACCGGGTTGTTATTTTTAAACATGTACAAATTAAAAGGTACAAGTGTGCTGCTGAGGTGGTTCCAGATACTGTGATCAGCTGCCGTCCATCTGCCAGAAAGCACATCGTAGTCTCGTCGTCCAAAGTGTATTAGTTTGGTGAGGGGGTCGTACAAGCCACCATGATAGCCGACAATGAGTTGAAAAGTAGGATTTGTGTCCATATAAATTTCCCCATATGCAGTGTAAGTGATTTGCTTGATCATTAAACCAGTCGCAGTGAACACAGCCAGTGGGGTACCAGTATTATCACAGGCAACATAGAACTCAGCACCACTGCTAATCTCCATGGCAAACAGGTGGCCTTGAAGGTCATAGTACAAGGATGTGACTTCAGAACTCGTGTGGTTATACATATGTGTAACTCTTGTAGGGTTGCTCAGATCTGCATAGAAGAATTGTAAATACATCCCATAGCTGGTCTTACTCGAAACTCTTCTTCCAACTCCGTCATATCGGTAGTGCACTCTCCAACCATTCATTTTACTATAGGCTTCGGTGAGAAGACCAGCGGAATTGTAACCAAAGATAACATTGCCTCTTTGGCGTAAGAACCCATCTTCATCCACTTTATACTGTAGATCTCCCAACCGTGTAATTCGATCTCTCAGGTCATACCTCAATGGAGTTAGACGAGCACTATTGCCAGGGCTTAGCAAATGGAGATTCCCATTTAAATCATAGCTGTAGCGCCAGAAAGGTTTGTCGTTCAGGGTCACTGTCTGCAATTGCCCATCTGCGTCATATTCATAAGCATATCTGGACGTATTGGCATAGGGGCCAACCTTCAGTTCTCGTTTTATCACTCGACCCATGTTGTCATATTGCACCGTCATCCAATACATGAGCGATCTGAAAATTTCATACTGGACTTCTTTTACTCGTCCATATGCATCAAAATGTTTTGTGTGAGTCATGACTGCGGTGGTGATGATTTGATTAATGTCATAATAAATGATGCCGAATTTTCCAAATTGTTCAATTTTCCCAGAGACATCATCGTACCGGTACAGATCAATTGGTAAAGGTTTCTCGTTGATGACAGGTTGCATACTGGTAACCCGAAAGCTATTGTCGTAGTTATAATCAAAGCGAGCGTTCACCATTCCTTCTTCATTGAAGCGAAATATTTGCCTGTCAATAAGAGGGCCGATTTGCCTGAAACGTATAGTGCACGTAAAACCTTCATTTTGCAAGTTGACAGTCTTAAGCATACCAGCAGTTTCATCATAAGTGTACCCAATCCTTGTGGTGTCATAAAGGATTTCAGAGAGCTTGGACAACTTGCCATATTTGTAAAGAACTCGACGTCCTGTTCCAAGATATGAAGTCTGCAACAGTTGGTCATCTTCTGTGAAGTCTTGAATCACTGAAGCATTTCCTTCTGGAGGTTTGTAGATGTTTCTATAATAACCCACAGAACGAATGGTCTCCAGGTTTTGCTGAGCTACATTTGGCATCGTTACAGAAGATAGACGATCATTTTTGTCAAATTCAAAGATGTACTGTCTCTGAGTGTGCAGAAGCAGCACCGAGGACTACGAGAGACAGAAGAAATAATATTTTAGGGCAACTTATTATCTTTCATGATTTGCATAAATTCCATTAACTATTCCATGCTTTTTCATGACACTACATTAATTTAGACTTTAGAATCTTTCATGACACTACATTAATTTAGACTTTAGAGATACTGAGATACAGCACAGAAACAGGCCATTTGGCCCACTGACTTCATGCTGGCCAGCAGTCACCCCTTACACTAGCACTATCTTACACACCAGGGAAAATTCACAATTTTTTTACAAAAGCCAATTAACCTACAAACCTGTACATCTTTGGAGTGTGGGAGGAAACCAGAGCACCGCAGAAAACTCATGTGGTCACAGGGAGAACACACAAACTCCATACAGATCGCACCTGTAGTCAGGATCAAACCCAGGTCTCTGGCGCTGTAAGGCAGCCATTCTACCACTGTGCCACTATGCTGCCCACAATTTACATAAACAGGCTACATAATTACGAGGTAATATATTCAATTTCATGGCAACTTTAATTTGCAGCTCAACCAAAGTAATGTTTGAAATACAGCCCCTTTGAAATTACTGCAATCATTGTAAACCATGATAGTCTACATTGTGAGTAGAACACACTAGCTGAAATGACCCATATTTGCTCCATCTTCAATAGTATCAAGCTGTGACTGAATGAATTTGCCTCATTTGCAGTTTTGAAAGGCGGGCAACTTTATCATCAAATCATTTTCTTTACAACATTTAACAACAGATTGAAAACAGGAAACAGAAGTCTTCCAGTGGCATCTAAGAAATACATTCAGATGAGAATGCCCAATTGCTGATGTGCACGTAAGTGATCCTTTGTACCTCCAACACGTTGAGAGGCACTGGTGCGACTAATTGCATTTAGAATTTGCTTATGTGATTTGTCACTTTCCATTATCCTAATAAATAGTTCAATTTAGGTATGTCTCATCAGATGCTTATTACAGCACTATGATTGATATTGGTTCAAGCCATTAAAATCATGGATGCCGATTCCAGACTCTTTGTAACCGTTTCTAGATCAATGCCAATTGGAAATAATAGTTTTCACAGCAGTACCTTTTGTGATACATTCTGTCTGCAATTTCAAAGTGGAGATGCAAATGAACCTGGGCAGGCTTGGGAGGAAAAAGCAGAATGTGGTGCAATTCTGCCAGTAAATATGAGAGCAGCACAGTTGCACAGCTATAGAGCAACTGCCTCACAGTGTCCGAGACACTGGCTCCATCCTAACCTCGGGTACAGTCTGTTTGGAGCTTGCACATGTGACTATGTGGGTTTCCTTCAAACGCTTTGGTTCCCCCCACCCACATCCCAAAGATGTGCGGGTTGGTATGTTAATTGGCTGCTGAAAATTGCCCTTTGTGTGCAGGTGAGTGGTCGAACCTATGGGGAATAGATGGCTTACGGAGAAAATAAAGTTGGATTCGATTAATGTAAATAGCTGGTTGCTGGTCAGAGTGGTTTCAGTGGGCCAAAAGGCCTGTTTCCATGCTGTAACTCTCTGACTCCATGATGTTGTGAACTATATTTACAAAGATGATCAATTGTGCCATAGCAAAGTATTGTTTATAATAGAACCTTATGAATTACATTTGAGAACTAAAATTCCCAAAACTCTTGTCAGCATCTTAAAATAAATTGGACCAGGGCCACAACTATACAATTTGGAAGACCTTTTCGCTTTCCTTTTAGTATATTTCATTCTGGCTCTTTTACAAAAGAGATGCCCATTACATTTAACGCTAGTCATTAAAAAAAAATTGAAACAATTAAGTGTAATGCAAAAAAGTTCAGAATATTGATCCACAGTGGTTTATCAATGACTCTACACTAACAAGTCTTTAGTTTAGTTCAGTTTCGAGATACAGCATGGAAACAGGCCTTTAGGCCCACTGAGTCCACATTGATCACCTGTGCACTAGTTCTATGCTATCCCAGTTCCGCATCCCACACACAAGGGGCAATTTACAGAAGCAAATTAACCTACAAACCTACATGCCTTTGGAATATGAGAAGAAACCAGAGCATCTGGAGGAAACCCATGTGGTCACAGGGTGAACATATAAACTCTATACAGACAGCACCCATAGTCAGGATTGAACCTGGGTCCCTGGTGCTGTAAGGCAGCAACTCTATCACTGTGCCACCCTATTGAACTCTCTTGTAGAAGGGTACTGGAACGCCACTTATCCATTCCTCCACAGATGCTGCGTGACCTGCTGAGTTACACCAGCACTTAGTGTTTTGGTCACGATTTCAGCACCTGCTGTTCCTTGATATATTGGAGATCTATCTCCAATAGATCTGTAAAACTCTTATGGAAACGTGGGGAGCTGCCTCGCCTTTTTCAAAATGTAGTGTTACCTTAGAGAGTGGAATATCAATGTAGCCATGACAGTACCTTTTCCAGATAGGTGTAGGTCCACGATTTTCCATCTGCAAAAGTTCGGGATACAATCCTGCCTGCTTGATCATAGTCAATTCTCTCTGACATGGTACCCCTCTGGATACCCGCCACCAGACCAGCTGATGAATAAGTCACATTCACACCATTGAGTCTGCTGCTTGGAGACCACAGGGTAGGTCGGCCCAACTGATCATATAGGATTCGGAGAGTGAACTTCCGATGGTCATCATATATCTTTTCTGTTCGTGTCACGCGGTCAAAATCCAAAGAGAGCAGATTCCGGCTATGGACCTGTGGGAGTACATGGAAAACGGACAAGCTAAAACACAGAATGTAGGAACAAGGAACTACAGATGCTAGTTAATACACAAAAGGACTTCAAAGTGCTGGAGTGACTCAGCACATCGGATAGTATCTCTGGATCTCTGTAAATTTTCCCGGTGTGGGACGAATAAAGGAATATATTATTAAAAAAAAGGAGAACATGGATAGGTGACGTTTCAAGATGAGACCCTTCTTCAAACTCACGACCAGTCTGAAGAAGGGCCTCGACCCGAATCGTCACCTATCCACGTTCTCCAAAGATGCTGCCTGGCCTGCTGGGTTACTCCAGTTACTTGGTGTCTTTTCAAGCTAAAACACACATGCATTTACCACATAAGTTTGAGAAGAGCTTGTCATGGAAATGTGGAGCAGAGCCATGAACCCTGTTTTTGCCTGTGGATGGTTGATGATTTCTAACATCTTATTGACACACAGTATTGATGGGGATTTTTTCCCACCTACCCATTTAAAATAAAAAGCTGTAGAATTTTGTTTACTTTTCTTCTGTGGAAGGAATCAAGCTCCATATATCTGCTGCATACAAGCACACGGGGTGCAGTGGAGCATAAAGGTGAAAAAACCTGGCTTTACGACTGTTGATTTTAATCATAGTTTCTACTGTAGATGCTCCCACCTGACATAAGTGGTTTGTTTTGAAAGACATTATGCAGAGGGGGCATTTAATCCATTCACAGGGTGATTCATGGTGGAAGAACCATTTTTATTCTGAGCCAGTGCAGTAGAATCTTTATTTTCATTGGAGTAAGTGGAGAGATACTCAATTTAAGATCTCTTTTGAAAGAAGACACTTACAACCATGGTAATTTGGAAGCCTAATGGTTTAAGAAAAGCTTATAAGCTCAAAGATATAGGTAGAATTAAATATAAAATAGAAAAACTACTTGCATTTGCAAGTGGGTAGATAAAGAGATTAGATGTTCTAAGTTTTGTTAATATTCACCGTCTAAGCCAAAAGTTTTTTCAGGAGAAGGCTGCCATTGGAATTGTGGAGTACTGAATTGATCAATCTTCATAAACCTTCACAGATATTGATAGGTTCTCCGAGATTAGTCTCCATGGTTGTGTAGAAATTGACCAGTGTGACAGTTTTTAGCCCTTATTTGTGGCAACGAAAGTGAGACTTCTTTTTTGTTGGAGGGCATCATTAGAATTTGTACCAACATTACAGAAAAGTGAAGTCAACTCACAGCTAAGAAAGCCTTAAGGATTGGTTGGTGTTCTGCATCTAAACACAAGGTTGTTGTGGACTGGCTTCTGCAGTTTGTTATAGTGCCCTGGACTTTGAAGTACTAATGACAGTAAAACCTCCAGAGTTTGCTATCTATATACTAAAACTTTTGTTTTGTTTGTTTGTTCCTGAACTACAGCCAAAACGGTATATGACAGCACAACAATTTTAGGCCCACCTTACTCACGGTCGTCCCTTTGGTGCTAATGGAAGAAGTTTCAGTGAAACCGGTGTTATATTTTTAAAGTTATTCACATTTTACAGTTTAAATCTATCTCCTGGGGAGAGAGGGGGGAGGGAGGGAGAGGAGGCAGGATAAGGGGGGTTGAGGGGGATGGAGTGGAGGGGGGAAGGGGGATGGGGGGGAGGGGAAGGGGGTGGAGGGGTAGGGAGGTGGAGGGGGGGAGGGGAAGGGGGAGGGGGAGGGGAGGGGAAGGGGGAGGGGGAGGGGGGTGGAGGGAGGGAGGGAGGGGAAGGGGAGGGGAAGTGTGGACAGGGGAGGAAGGGCGGGGGAGGTTGGAAGGGGGGAGGGGGAGGGGGAAGGGAGGGAGGGAGGGGGAGGGGGAGGGGGGGGAGGAGAGGGTGCTGCACCAATGCAGGAGAGGTTTGGGCCCAACGGGTCCACTTGGTCTATTTATTATTAAACCATGAAACCATCAGAAGAACACAAGGTGGAAACCTAGAAGTGTTGCCATGCTCCTGCCTGCCAGAGGCTGTGCTGTTTTGCAGCCTTCTCTCAGCACAAGATACATATGCTTTCTGACAGGAACTCAAGGTACTTACACACTCATTGTCGGTTGAATAATGATAGTTCATAAGTCAAAGGAGCAGAATTAGGCCATTCAACCCATTGAGTCTACTCCACCATTCAATCAAGGCTGATCTATTTTTCCCTCTCAACCACATTCTCCTGTCTTCTTCCCGTGACCTTTGACACTCTTACTAATCAAGAATCTGTCAATCTCCGTTTTAAAAATACCCAATGGCTTGGCCTCCACAGCCATCTGTGGTAATAAATTCCACATATTCACCACCCTCTGACTGAAGAAATTACCCCTCATCTCCTTTTCAAAGGTTTGTCCTACTCTGAATGTGGGTGTAATCCCATGCGCACTCGACTAACAAGGGAGTATATAATGCAAGCAGATAAACTTATCTCCCTGTAGTCTTGCTGTCTTACCAAGCCAGATGGATTGCAAAGTGCCGTTGAAAGTAAGTAGACAATAGACAATAGGTGCAGGAGTAGGCCATTCGGCCCTTTGAGCCAGCACCACCATTCAATGTGATCATGGCTGATCATTCTCAATAGGTACCCTGTTCCTGCCTTCTCCCCATACCCCCTGACTCCGCTATCCTTAAGAGCTCTAGCTAGCTCTCTCTTGAATGCAATCAGAGAATTGGCCTCCACTGACTTCTGAGGCAGAGAATTCCACAGATTTACAACTCTCTGTCAGAAAAGGTTTTTCCTCATCTCCGTTCTAAATGGCCTACCCCTTATTCTTAAACTGTGGCCCCTGGTTCTGGACTCCCCCAACATTGGGAACATGTTTCCTGCCTCTAATGTGTCCAACCCCTTAATAATCTTATATGTTTCAATAAGATCCCCTCTCATCCTTCTAAATTCCAGTGTATACAAGCCTAGTCGCTCCAGTCTTTCAACATACGACAGTCCTGCCATTCCGGGAATTAACCTAGTAAACCTACGCTGCACACCCTCAATAGCAAGAATATCCTTCCTAATATTTGGAGACCAAAACTGCACACAGTACTTAGGTCATTGAAGGATATCACACTTAATACTGCAGAGATTGCTAATGTTTACTTGTAAACATATGGTGCCACCAAAGGTGTGTGTGGTTATGATCAAGAGAACCAAAGACAGGGACACACAGGCAGAAAGCTGTAGCTGCAGTGTACCTGGGAGAGGCTCTCTTGTGGCTTCTTGGTAAAATATGCTTTTCATTTTACATTTTGTCACTAATTTCAATAGGGTGAAATATTTTTCTTGGTGAGTTCGATTTATCTTATAACAAGTATCCTCTGTAAATGAGATTTCATTCCAATTTCGCTCATGCTACTTATAATTTTTGCAAGGTGGAAAAAATCAAATTGCATTGTGAAATCTAGAGGACAGATTTGTGGGATCTTTGTTATATATATATATATACACACACACAAAGTTGGATAACATAGAACAAATGTGTGAATGTGTGATTGATAATCGGCATGGACTCAGTGGGCCGAAGGGCCTGTTTCCGTGCTGTATCACTAAACTAAACCTAAAACTAAAGAGTCTGCAATACTATTTGCAATCTATGAATACTCTATGAATAGGGCGGCCACGGTGGTGCAGCGGTAGAGTTGCTGCCTTACAACACTTGCAGCGCCGGAGAACTGGGTTCGATCGCAACTACAGGTGCTGTCTGTACAGAGTCTGTACGTTCCCCCGTGACCATGTGGGTTTTCTCTGAGATCTTCGGTTTCCCCCCACACTCCAAAGACGTACAGGTATGTAGGTTAATTGGCCTGGTGTATGTGTAAATTGTCCTTAGTGTGTGTAGGATAGTGTTAATGTGCAGGGATCGCTGGTCGGTGCGGACCTGGTGGGCTGAATGACCTGTTTCCGCGCTGTATCACTAAACTAAAAACTAAAAGCTGCACTTGGTGATGTCCATAGGGAAGGTAAATCATCAGGCGTGCTTCTTTGGAAGTAGTAGATGAAGTATTTTCTCTGTGAGCCTCAGGCTTGAGTGCCATCCCTAATGAAGCAGTCAGCATCAAACTGAGATGTGGCAGAGATCAGCAGCCTGGAATGACTGTGAACCTAGGAAGCTGAGAGTGATCATGAACTTGACCTTCACAAACAAAGCCATGCAGACACACTGGTGAACGCCGGTGAACTGTTTGTAGTTGCAGGAGACTATAGACCTTGGTAAAAGCGATTTGAATGTTGAGCCCTCCTTGAAGCAATCTTGCAGGGGAATCAGAGGAATTAAAACTATTCTGTAGCCGAATGTCAGTTTTCAGACGAGTGAGATTGAAAAGCATGCTGGAGACAATTTTAGCGTGTTCATCATTGTTGACTCATTTAAGAGTATAATGCCAGAATATCTGCCAAATAGGCAGGGGTCAAATAATGGGAAATAAGAGACAGAAAGAAATATGCAATGTTGCACTGCTCTGTGTTAGGTCCATTTTCAATGATGTGACACTTCTTTTTTGGCGTAGTGCAGAGGAATTACTTTGCCTAGTTTCCTTAAGGCTGAATTTCGCATTCATATTTCATTAGTGATCATTGGAAAATTGCCATCACCATCTCCCTGCAGTTTTATTTCTAGCATCTCTTGAAGTTCATGATGCTCATATCAGATCAACGTCATCATTAAAGCACAGATTTCTGATCTTCTGCACTCCCCCCTCTCCCATCTCATCAATACAACTGCTATGAAATTCTTTACAACATTTGTTCATTATTGGCGTAGCTATAGAACGAGACTCGGCCATTGTGGGATTGCTTCAGGTAATAATAATTCATTTAGTTTCAATTTCCTGCTAATAAAGCAAACTACATTGTCTTTGTTTTGACATAAACAACGAACAACTAGAAATCAAATTTATTTTCCAATAAATGAAAACATTCAGATTCATTTTAAATAAATGTATTTTGTTGTCACTACTTCTATTCAGTACTTGCTAAATATAGCTGGATATTTCAGCAATCATAACTTGTGCCATCTTTCAATGATAATACACCATAGTATTGTTCAGATTACTATTTTTCCTTCGTAAAGATCACTAAATAATTAGAAATAATACAAGAAAATCTAATTATTGCAGAGTTAAAGTAATTTTACTTCACAAGTATCCAAACTGATGAGAGAGGAGATAGCTCTGGAACAATAAATTAATTCATACGTGACTTCAGTTTGTTGCCTTGAAATAACAATTGCTAACTTGTATTTTCATAAACATCCTGCATATAAGAAATGGAGAACACCCAACAACTAAATCTCTTATAAGTGACCGGTGAAAGAGTTTATTCGACACCAAAACAACTAAATATTAATTCTCTGCAGCTCAAATTTACAAATATATAAAAGTTTGCTCGGAAAACCTTGCAGTGCACTATTTGCATTATCATTTCCACCTCATCTTGTATTTTAAGAGATATAAGAAAATAACTGCAGATGCTGGTACAAATCGATTGATTCACAAAATGCTGGAGTAACTCAGCAGGTCAGGCAGCATCTCGGGAGAGAAGGAATGGGTGACGTTTCGGGTCGAGACCCTTCTTCAGACTGATGTCGGGGGTGGGACAAAGGAAGGATATAGGTGGAGACAGGAAGATAGAGGGAGATCTGGGAAGGAGGAGGGGAAGGGAGGGACAGAGGAGCTATCTGAAGTTGCGCTCTCACTAGGGTCTCTTCTACATCCCGCAGCTCCGCTCTTGCTCCCCCTCCCCCCACTCGCAACAAGGACAGGATCCCCCTCGTTCTCACCTTCCACCCCACCAGCCAGCGGATCCAACATATCATCCACCAACATTTCCGTCAATTACAACGGGACCCCACCACTGGCCATATCTTCCCATCCCCTCCCCTCTCTGCGTTCCGCAGAGACCGTTCCCTCTGTAACTCCCTGGTCCACTCGTCCCTTCCTACCCAAACCACCCCAACCCCGGGCACTTTCCCTTGCAACCGCACGAGATGCAACACCTGTCCCTTTACCTCCCCCCTCAACTCCATCAAAGGACCCAAACAGTCTTTCCAGGTGAGACAGAGGTTCACCTGCACCTCCTCCAACCTCATCTATTGCATCCGCTGCTCTAGATGTCAACTTATTTATATCGGCGAAACCAAGCGCAGGCTCGGCGATCGCTTCGCTGAACACTTGCGCTCGGTCCGCATTAACGCAACTGATCTCCCGGTGGCCCAGCACTTTAACTCCCCCTCCCATTCCCAGTCTGATCTCTCTGTCATGGGCCTCCTCCAGTGCCATAGTGAGGCCCGCCGGAAATTGGAGGAGCAGCACCTCATATTTCGCCTGGGCAGTTTGCAGCCCGGTGGTATGAACGTCGACTTCTCCAACTTCAGATAGCTCCTCTGTCCCTCCCTTCCCCTCCTCCTTCCCAGATCTCCCTCTATCTTCCTGCCTCCACCTATATCCTTCCTTTGTCCCACCCCCGACATCAGTCTGAAGAAGGGTCTCGACCCGAAACGTCACCCATTCCTTCTCTCCCGAGATGCTGCCTGACCTGCTGAGTTACTCCAGCATTTTGTGAATAAATCATCTTGTATTTTGTCAGGATCAAGTAGTATGAAACCAATTATTCCAGAAGAGACCAATATTATCTTAAAATCTGGTGAGAAACCAGGGGTTTGCTTTGTAAAATCCTAAAATATTTCTTCAAGATGACCATGTAAGGAATTACATGACAAATCGCTGTGTTTGATAATAAGATGGAAATGTATGCTGCTCGTTTAATCCAGAACATAACTTTAGGAGCAGAAGAGGCCATTTGGCTCTTGTGTCTGTTCTGTCACTCAAAATTGGAATTGCTTCTGATACCAATGCAAATTAATATAACAGAGTTTTATACTCAGAACACAACCATTCCATTAGTAGAAGCGTACCTAATCTCCTCAAATGATATGCTTGTGTTTGCAAATAGTGTTGGCAGAATATCAATTGTGTAAGGATTAGAAGATGGAAATACCCAGTTCATGTACTGTTAACCATTTCTTAGTTTTTAGAGACAAGGTATGGAAGCAGGCCGGTCAGCCCACCGCGTCCACGCTGACCATTGATCAACCATACACTAGTTCTATGTTATCCCACTTTCACATCCAACACACTAGGGTCAATTTACAGAAGTCAATAACTTACAAACCTGCACGTCTTTGGAATGTGGGATGAATTTCAGAGCACCCGGAGGAAACCCACTCGATCACAGGGAGAATGTACAAAGTCCGCATAGACAGCACATGTAGTCAGGATCAAACCCGGGTCTCTGGTGCCGTGAGGCAGTAGTTCGACCACTGCGCCACTGATTGTGGTGCCACAGTGCCGCCCTGATTGCCGAGCCATCCACCAGAAATTGGCACATACACCGGAAACATGCACCGGATAATTTTTATGCACAACTTGTGCATAGCTAGCAGGTGCTAATTGATCCAATTCCATTGGTCTTACTCCAACACTTGAGACTTACTTAGCACTTATGTTTGCCTTGTGTTTTGAATTCAAGTTCCCCTACCTCCACAACTCTTTTGCCCTTGGCATACTTGTCAATGGCACTGACACAAATGCATGAATATCCAGTTCAGTGACTCCTCAGCAATTGTTACTGTCATCAGTGTTGCTCTGTGATCAGCTGGTACACAGTTGATTTGCACTGGGGAATGATGGTGGGGAGGGGGATGGGGGATAATATTTTTGCCTTTTTTTTCTTCTGTCTCTTTGTCTCATGTAATATACAAAGGCAACAGTCAGAATGAATGACTTTTAGGGCCCGCTGATGTAATGCAACTTGGCCTCAATGCTCCTGAGAAAACAATCCGTTGTCCAAACTCCCCAAATACCCAATACCCTCTAAATCAGTTAGATCATCAAAGCAAAGAAATATTACAATAAAGAATAAGGACAAACTATATGATGAGTATTCCCTCTTTAAGTAAGGCTCCAACAGAAACAGGACAGCAGAAGTGAGCGTGTTCATCAGTGAATCAGAACAAAAATCTCTAATGAGGTACAAGTCTATTCCTTGGGAGTGCAGGAGGATGAGGGGTGACCTTGTAGAGATGTACAAAATCATGAGAGGAATAGATCGGGTAAACACAGAGTCTCTTGCCCAGAGTAGGGGAATCAAGAACCAGAGGAAATAGGTTGAGGGTGAGGGAAGAAAGATTTAATAGGAACCTGAGGGGTAACTTCTTCACACAGAGGGAGATGGGTGTATGGAACGAGCTGCCGGAGGAACTAGTTGAGGCAGGTAGTATCACAAAGCTTCAAAAACATTTGGACAGGTATATGGATAGGGCAGGTGGGACTAGTGTAGATGGGACATATTGGTCGGTGTGGGCAAGTTGGGCCGAAGAGCCTGTTTCCACACTATATGACTTTGTGACTCTGTGCTACATTCTTGGCTTCAGTTCTGAAATGAGATCAAAGGTCACTTTCTGACAACGGTCCAGAATTAAAACCTGGCCTTGGAATGAATATGTAAAGCAAAGAATGAAAAGTTAAATCTGAAATATTATTTTAAATTGGAAGCCTAAAATAATCATAGGTTCAAATTAATAAATAGGAAATTTATAACCAATACCATGTAATTCCTTCATCATATCAGATGTTATCGTATTTGTGCATATGAGAATAAACTTAACTTGATGAGTTTTTACTTGTTTAACTTAAGAGCTAGCAGAAAACAAAATAGACAAGTTGCCTTCATAGTGTAAACCTTCATAACTTCACAACTAATTCACAGCTGTAGCATCCAGATAGAGCAGTAAAGGTGGAAGTGTTTTCAGACACAATTAAGTGCTTGATTGAAACATGCTGAAGAGAAGAATGAAGTAGCTGAATACATTTCCGCATCCCTACTAAGGCTGGCAACTGCATTATCTCAATGTCCAACAAAGTTTATTTGTTGGTTAAAAAGATGCATTGTTGGGGGATTTAGTTTTAGAAACATAGAAAATAGGTGCAGGAGGAGGCCATTCGGCCCTTTGAGCCAGCACCGCCATTCATTGTGATCATGGCTGATCATCTACAATCAGTAACCTGTGCCCAACCTTTCCCCATATCCCTTGATTCCACTAGCCCCCAGAAGTCTATCTAACTCTCTCTTAAATTCATCCAATGATTTGGCCTCCACTGCCCTCTGTGGCAGAGAATTCCACAAATTCATGGCTCTGAGTGAAAAAGTTCCTTCTCACCTCAGTTTTAAATGGCCTCCCCTTTATTCTAAGACTGTGGCCCCTGGTTCTGGACTCCCCCAACATTGGGCACATTTTACGTTGAGTGTGTTTTATTTTGTCGGGTCTTACTCACCCTCAGCCTTCTTCCAAACACAGTGACTTGCCCCCTGGCTTGCTCTTTTCGTTGTCTCCATTCCACAAAGTTTAAGCCGTTTTCAATGGGCAACGTAACATTGCGCTTTCCGACCGTGGGATTTACAGTGCCTCCCAAGAGATGCGGTTCAGTTTGCAGTGAAACCTCCATAGCATTAGCTAGCATAAGCCTCAGTGATCCATCTGCACCAACGTGATAGGCATTTCGAACTTGATCTAAGAACACAAAGGACTAAGTTTACATCACTATTACGACAAATATCTTTTGAGAAAAACGAGTGCTTGGATCTTAGATTAGATAAGTAGTGCTCAATCAAATTTATTTGATTACTTTAGCAAATTTTCCAATGGTCGCATGGTCAGAGTCAGAGCCGACAGGAGGCTATATGTAAAGAGCAATCAACGGAAACAAGCACCTCGTAACACGGTCCTAATCAAATCAAAGGTAAAAAAAAAAGAGTGGCCCGCAAATTCAGGGCAAAAATCTGTGAAATGGAGAACTGATTCACTGCTTGGATTGGCTCCTGTTTAGTTTGCTATTCATTGACTTCAGCGGAAATGAAAAATGGTCAATTTATGTAACCACCCACCAAGCTAATGTCTTTCATTTCATCTTGGTTAAAATTTCTTTAACTTAAATGGATGTAAAGAGTAACTTGGAAATAAGCAAAGAAGCAAATAACATGATCAATGTGGTATTATGATATGAAACAGAAATTACTATAAATACTTCCCTGAGATAATAATTATACTTATGTTTCATAATGTGAAAAAACAATGGATGCTGGAAATCTGAAATGGTGAAGGCTGATTTACACTGAAACAAGAACTCTATTTCTTTCTCCAGCACTGAGCATCCATTGACAATATGAAAGAATAGGTCGACTGGGCTTGTATTCACTGGAGTTTAGAAAGATGAGAGGGGATCTTATGGAAACATATAAAATTCTTAAAGGGATTGGACAGGCTAGATGCAGGAAAAATGTTCCCCATGTTGGGGGAGTCCAGAACCAGGGATCACAGTTTAGGAATAAGGGGTAGGCCATTTAGGACTAAGATGAGGAAAAACCTTTTTCACCCAGAGAGTTGTGAATCTGTGGAATTCTCTGCCACAGAAGGCAGTGGAGGCCAATTCACTGGATGCTTTCCAAGGGAGAGTTAGATTTAGCTCTTAGGGCTAATGGAATCAAGGGATATGGGGAGAAAGCAGGAACGGGGTACTGATTTTGGATGATCAGCCATGATCATATTGAATGGCGGTGCTGGCTCGAAGGGCTGAATGACCTACTTCTGCACCTATTTTCTCTGTTTCTATATGAAACACAGGTATAATTATTATCTCCCATAAGCGAGAGCAAAATAGGAATAAATAGGTAAGAGGAAGTATTAGTGAATGAACTTTACCTTGGACCAAGGTGTAGAAAGCACCTGCAGTTGACAGATTGGTGGTTATAGTAACGTCGTCCTTATTCGAAGTCTCAACATGTACTCGGACAGCGCTGTCAATGTCACCATGGAAACTGTCAATGCGTCCAGTGGGAAAAGTTGCATTGATGAGCCGACCATAATTATCATACCTATGTGGAAAGTAATTGTGTTCATTCCACGTATAATTTATTGGATTGAAACGCTTCAACTTTTATATTCCAACAAACAATCTCACACAATGTGCAATTTTTCCAGCAATTTAAAAAAAATTGCAGCACAGGTTCAATTGGAACTTTTCTACCTAGCATCTTAAGGACACTGAAAATAGAACTAATTAAGCTTACATTTATCATCAGTGATTAGATTCCTTGGGGCCAGGAATGTTTTACGTAAGAAACTCAAATTTTGAACCATTATTTACTTTCAGCAAACTGAGCAGAATTTTCAAAAATAGCATTTGGGGATCCTTGAATTCATGAAACTCTTCACCAAATCCACTGGTTTTCTCTCTGTGATATTTATTTAGGAGCATAACAGTGAGACCAAAACTGCTGAAAGAAGCAATAACTATCCATAAAAAAAGGATGGGTGATACCCCTAGCAATTTCAAACATTCTTCCATTTTAATATGGTTTGCAATATGTTGACTAATTCTGGGTAAAATAATACATATAGTTACTGATATTTCCGTTCTTTTCAGTACCCTGAGAGTAATAAAACTCAGCTATTTTAAACTTTTCCCTTCATGTGGCTTTGGTTTAATCTTTGTTTTGCCTAATTATTTGAATTACTATGTCACTGAATGAAAATGCCTAAAATATATTTTTTTATGAAACAATTCCCTGTTCCATTTTAGTTTAGTTTAGAGATATAACGCAGAAACAGGCCCTTTGGTCCAGTGAGTCAACGCTGACCATCGATCTCCCGCTCACTCATGTTATCCCAATTTTGCATCCACTCCCTACTTACTAGGGAAAATTTAGAGGCCAACTACCCTACAAACCCACTGTCTTTTGGAAAAAAAATTATCCGGAGCATCCGGAGGAAACTCACGTGGCCACAAGGAGAACTTGCAAACTCCACAAAGACAGCACCCGAGGTGAGGATCGCACTTGGTCATTTCGAGACATTAGATACAGAAACATGCACGGAGAGGCAATTATGGATTTGGAAAACAATTTGTCTCATAAATGTTGCAATTGTACCTGCTTCTGCCTCCACCCCTGGTAACATGTTCCAGGCACTGCTCCTTTCTGCGTAAATACAGGTGTCAGAGGTTATGGGGAGAAGGCAGGAGAATGGGGTTTGGAGGGAGAGATAGATCAGCTATGATTGAATGGCAGAATAGACTTGATGGAGCCGAATGGCGCAATTCTACTACTTCTGACCTTATAATAAGTTGTCTTGTAAATTTACTTTAAATTTTCTCCCTCTCACATTAAACATATGGCCTCCAGTTTGACATTTCAACCCTGGATAAAAAGTAAACACCCTATCTATGCCCCTCATCATTTTATATACTTCTATCAGCTCATCATTCAGTCTACGACGCTCCTGCAAAAATCCCATTTTATCCAACCTCTCCTTATAGCTAATACACTCCAATCATTTTGACTATTTTGGGTGGAGTTTGGACCAACTTATTTCAAAGCTGTGACTTGAGGAAATTAGTATGGTCACTATTCATTGAAAAGGTAAAAAGGAATTATGAAAATCAAAATGCGTTTGATTGTTATCTTTTGACCCTTTTACAGTATACCCAAACTGCTTTTTTAAAGTAATCTCAGTAAAAGGAAGACCTATAATTGTTTCTTCAAAAATATGTCCTCTACCTTTTTCATCTCAAAAATTTATTTCAAATAACTTTCATATCAGAGGCAAATCTTCTAAATATGGTTGGAACTACATAAAAGAAGCCACCATGAACGTTTTGACCCCTAAAATTTATGTACTGTTTTATTTCGAGAAGAAAAAAGCAATAACTAAGTCTGGCTTACATTAAAATATAACTACATCAGACTGCCAAAGACAGCTGTGGAAATATTGTTCAAGTCTTCAGTGATGACAGACACTGGCAAAATGACCTGCGGCAAATCTGCATTTCATAATCTAATTCACAGGCACAGGATGTCTAGATTTCCACCCCGCACTCAAATGAGACATAGACTATCTCTGACACTTCTCTCCCCATCTCTATTTCTGTGTTTTCATCACCGAGGCCACACTATCCACTGACATTCACTACAAACCCACTGACTCTCTTGCAAGGATGCTATCTTTTAGTTATTTTAGTTTAGTTCATTGTCACATGTACCGTGACACGTTGAAAAGCTTTTGTTGTGTGCTAAGCAGTCAGTGGATAGACGATACATGATTACAATCGAGCCATCCACAGTGTACAGATACATGATAAAGGGTATAACGTTTAGTGCAAGATAATATCCTCTCAATTTCTCCAATTCCACTGCATCTGCTCCCAAGATGAGGTTTTGCCCTCTGGAACAACTGACATGGCCTCTTTCTTCAGAAAACGTGGTTCACCTCTGCTGTTGTGGATGGAGCCCTCACTATACCTCCTCTGGGTAGTTCTGCTCTCGCTCCCCTTCCTTCTGGATGGAACAAGGATGGAGTTCCCCGGGTCCTCGCCTTTCACCCCACCAGCCTCATCATTCAACACATCAAACTACGACATTTCCGCCACCTTCAACATGACACCACCACCTGTTGCATCTTCCTGTCCCCACCCCTTTCTGCTCAATGCAAAGACCACTCATCTTTCCCACTCAACCTGTCCCCTCGCCAGGCACTTTCCCCCTGCAACTGCAGGAGATGTAACATGCCCTTACACCTTCCAGGGACCCCAGCAGCACTTCCACCATACTGCATTTGGTACTCCCGACGTGGCCTACCGTACATTGACAAGACCAAGCGTAGACTAGGCGACTGCTTCGCCAAACCTTACGCTCTGCCCACCAAGGCCTGCTGCATCTCCCGGTTGATAACAAGTTTAAGTCCCCTTCCCATTCCCACAATGACCTTTCGGTCCATGGCCTCCTCCATTGTCAGAGTGAGGCCACACACAAACTTGAGGAAAAGTATATTCTACTTGGATATCTTACAACCAATGGTATGAACATTAAATTCTTCAATTTCACGTAATGCCCTGCCCACAAATGAGTGTGCACTCATTTCTCCCACCAGTCATTCCATTCCTTTCCCCTCCTTTGTATATTCATCTCCTATCCTAAGTCCTACATTTTCCATTAAAACCCCCTTATTCCCATCCTCCATCCCTTTCCACCCATATTACTCTCTCCAGCTTTACAATTCACTCCCCCTCTACATTCCTTATCGGAAATCCTTTTGTCTCCTTTTAACCTCCAGTCTTCGTCATTCACTCCACGCATCTACCAATTAAAACCTCCCCTTACCCATATCCACATATCACTTGCAAGACCTTGTCCTCCACCTCTCTTTTTCAGCTTTCTCCCCCCTATTCCATTAGTCTGTAGGGTCCCAACTCGAGACGTCGCCTATCCATTCCCTCCACAGATGCTGCCTGACCTGCTGAGATCCTCCAGCACTTTGTGTTTTGCTCAAGGTTCCAGCGAGTGCAGTTTCTTGTGTCTCCAGATGATGCCCAGATCTGGACATCTTAGCACCAGCTACATATTACTATATGGTGAACTGGGTCACACTTTTTCCAGGCCTGTTGTCTCCTGAGTGATATTCAGACTAGGCTGGATTACGACAAGCGAGATATGCAGTAGGGTTACCTGGTTTTTAGGATTCATTGTTGAGATCAGAGAAACAGTTTTGCAAAACCAAGTACCTATTTAATATAAATAGAAAAATAATATATATTTACTCATAAAATGTGGTCCAACCATTTTCATTGCTTTTAGTTGTCAACAGACCAGTACTGCCTTGGTATGTCATCATAGCCAGTTCATGTCCCTGGGTGGAGACGCTCTTTAGGGCAGCGTTTGCACTGATTGTCAGCCAGTAAACCTGCCCATCTGGCACCACCAGCCAAAGCGGCATTCCTGTTGCATCGCGTCGTATATGTAACGAGTTCCCGTTGTTATCCATGATCATGCTTATGTCTCCATTCCCAGTGTAAGTGATGTTATAAAGGTAGTCTGCGGTGATAAGGCTTTGTGTAAATAGGTGACTACCATTAATGGAAAATAAATATAGTTCTTGATCAATGGTCGAAGCAACCTCGTAGAGATTCAGAGAATTGAGGAATGGCCTGTTTTTCCGAACATATCTAATGCGGACGTTCCTGAGATCTGCTATGTAAACGTCTCCCTCAGGGCACGTTGCCAGCGACGAGGGAGCGTTCAGTTTGGCGTCCTTTGCATACCCATCATCTCCTGAGTAGCATTCACAGTTGGCGTCGTGTTTACAGTCGCAGCCGGTCGGTGCTCCTGCAACCAGGGATATTTCCCCATTTGTCGTGACCTGCCGGACACGGTTTATCTTCTTCTCATCTGTTTCCGCTATGTATAAGATTCCATTGTGGGAAATGGAAATGGCCATGGCTGACTCCAGCGTCGAGTGCACTGCCACCTTGCTCAGGAGGAAGTGATCGATTCCAGGCACTTGGCAGTGCATTGGGCGCCCAGCTACAATGCGAACTTGGTGGTTTTCTGAAATCTGAAGTACCACGTTGTTATCCAGCAAGTAAAGGGAATTATCCATAGGGTTCACTGCTAGGTCTGTGGGCCATTCCAAACGTACCTGAGGGAAAAGCAGGATAAAAATCAACAGCTGTTCATAATGTCTGACACGATTCATGAGAATTAGAACCATTATATACAAAATGTGGATGCTAAATATAATACTCACTCTGACATTGTTAACTCAGCCATTGTTATAGAACATAGAACAGTACAGCACAGGAATGGGCCCTTCAGCCCTCAATGCTTATGCTGAACATGATGCCAAGTTGAACTGATCTCATCTGCTTATACATGATCCATATCCCTCTATTCCCTGCACTTCGATGCAGCTATCCTAAAGCTTTTTAAACATCACTGTCATATCTGCCTCCACCATCATCCCTGACAGTGCGTTACCGGCCCCCATCACTCTCTGTGTAAAGAACTTGTCCTGCACATCTCCATTAAACCCTCCCCCTCTCGCCATATAGCCATGCCCTCTAGTTTGGGACATTGTCAACCAATTTATATATAAATTGTAATATTTTAAAGTAAAAAGAGCAACTCTTATTTTATCCCATGGTAAGTCTTGCATGCCCCCCCCCCCCCCCACCAGCATCTCGAACATGCCAAGGGCACACTGTTGGTATTCATGCAGATTTGACTTAATTCGACTCCATGCGGATCTCAAGTAAACTTAAGTGAAAATGGAAAATGTTGGGAATTATTCAGCATGTCACATGCAAGTCTTTTCTGCTAACATGTGGCGTTACCAGAATCAGCACTTCCGAAATGCTTCATCCTTCTGAACCCTTATAATATCAGTGAAAATCTACAGCATGGCAGAAGCTGAAACTCCATAAACTTTAGCAGAATTCTGCAAATCCATTATTGTGCTTGAACAAGGTTAATTGGTTCATTTTTAAAGATTTATGCTTTCGCTGCCATTACTTCACAGTGGCAAGCAGATTTCTGTTAACTTGAATTAACATTTGTCACGGTTAATACAGCCATTGAAATAGTTTTTGTATATTGTGGCAATATTTCACTCAGTGCATTTATTGTTTTAGAATGAAAGCTTTATTTGGTCTGGAACCTTACAGTTCAATCTGGGGTGTAAATCAGTTCCATAACTTTCAGTCTGTCACAGAATCCGCATTTAGAATATTGTGTTCAAGATATTGTCAAGCTTGAAAGGATTCAGAAAAGATTTACGAGGATGTTGCCAGGACTAGAGGGTGTGAGCTATAGGGAGAGGTTGAGTAGGCTGGGTCTCTATTCCATGGAGCGCAGGAGGATGAAGGGAGATCTTATAGTGGTGTATAAAATCATGAGAGGAATAGATCCGGTCGATGCAAGTCTTTTGCCCAGAGTAGGGAATTGAGGACCAGAGGACATAGGTTCAAGATGAAGGGGAAAAGATTTAATAGGAATGCGAGAGGTAATATTTTCACACAAAGGGTAGTGGGTGTATGGAACAAGCTGCCAGAGGAGATAGTTGAGGCTGGGACTATCCCATTGTTTAAGAAACAATTAAACAGGTACATGGATAGGACAGGTTTGGAGGGATATGGACCAAGCGCAGGCAAGTGGGACTAGTGTAGCTGGGACATGTTGGCCGATGTGGGCGAGTTGGGCCGAAGGGCCTGTTTCAACACTGTATAACTCTATGAGTCACAGAAAGCTCACAACAGTGAAGGAGGCCATCAGCCCATAGACTCTATGCCAGCTCTGAGCAAGAGCAATCCAACTTGTTATACTTCCCCCCCCCCACCCCTCCCCCCCCCCAGTCTTCCATCAATCTCCAATTTTCTTTGTCCAATCCCCTTTTGAATGCCACCATTGAATCTGTTTTCTCCTGGTTGCAACTCTAGTTCCTGACACTCACCGCATGAAGAAACTGTCTCTCATGCCACTATTTTGGTTCTGTTACCAATCGCGAATCTTCTATGCCCTCTGACTCTTGATCCCTCCACCTCTAGGAATAGTTGTTACCTTTCTACCCTGTCTATGCCTTGCCTGATTTTACAGTTCAGATCCCTTCTCAACTTCCTCTCTTGTAAAGAGGATAAGCTTGGCTTCTCCAGTTGTCCATCTCCCTGGAATCATATTAGCAATTTTTTACTATACAATCTATAAGGCCTTTCTTTATTCAGATTGTCATACCCAGAATGGACCATAATTCTCGAGGCCAAACCAGCGTTTTATTCCTGGCCTTTGAGCTCAATGCATCTAGAGCCAAACAGCATGTAAACAGGCCCTTCGTCCCACACAGACAAAGATGCCTCATCTACACTAGTCCCACCTGCCTCTGTTGATAAAGCACAAGATCTTGGATGGTACTTTACCTGCTTTCTCAACCTGTCGATAATTTAATCATATATATCCCTCCATCTCTGTACCTGTATTCCTTCTACAATTTTGCCTCTGAACTTGCAGAAAGTATTCATACAAAATAGCAAAACTATGAAATATAATAATTAAAAATATCACTAGGATATATTTTTAAGATGGTGAGAAAATGAACTCCACTGTATGATCTGCTTGACAATTAGGAAATAACACCATAGTGAATGAGATGCACACATTGTGATGCAGTGCACGCAATTTTCCAGATATTTGCATTGGCATCAGAAGCAAATTTCTTTTTAAATAACTTGTGAATTTTCAATATTTAAAACCCATTTTCTATCAAAGCTGCCTTTTAAAATATTTAATGGCCTGTGGTTTCACAATACCAGTGAGATCTAATTGAAAAGCTTTTTATTTCTTCTACGTGATAAAATTGTAGTTGTGCCTCAGTTTACATGGCAAACAGCCAAATTTGACTGTTTTCAGAATGTTACCAAATTATTACTCATAAAACCTGCATTTCCACAATAAATGTATTTACCCTTTCGTTACCGTCCAACTTTCATTGTCACATACAATGTGCTTAATTGCACAAGTGTAATACCCTTAATTTGGCGGAAATATTCAATCTTAAATGGCTATTTCGTTATAGTATGTTGATAAAATTACCATAATACATTTCCATAATATAATTGTAAATCTTCTTCCATTGCTGCCTGTTCCCACTGTGGCCAAACTCCAATGAGACTATACCACCTCTGCAAATGCAGGCCTTGGCTTCATTATAATGTGAAGAATAGGGTCCTGTGATTTGTACAGATTCACAATCTAATTAATCTACAATCTAATTATTCCTGCTAAATGTGCAACGTTTGGACTATACAAATGCAAATACTTCAACACTTCTCTAAGGGTGTTGCCAGGGACATTTGGACAGCTACATGATAGGAAACGTTTAACGGGATATGGGCCAAACATGGGCAGGCATCTTGGATAGAATGGGCAAGTTCGGCTGAAGGGCCTGTTTCCGTGCTGTATGACTATAACTTTGGCACAAGATTATTGTAAACCCAAGAAAACTGCATGAAACAACCACTTGTTCATTTTTTTCAGGGTGTACAAAGTTAATATGGCTAATTGTGGGAGCCTGTGAATGCCTCCCATTTATTTTTTATTTAATACTTACCCCAATCATTCACCTGCGGATTATCCATAAAAATTGTATTAAGGTTACACTGCATGACAGTCATTTTACCTGTGAAATATCCATCACTGAATCGCAGCTCAGAGGTCGTGCTGAGGTCAAGTCATTGGAACCGATCACAGAGGAGATGATTCCATTCTGATCAATTCGGCGTATCATGGTTCCATCCACAAAGTAGATCAGTCCAAATTTATCAACTGTTATACCTGGTGAAGTAAAAAAATGAATTATTAAATAAGCTTCAAAACTCAGATCATAAGCATTATCTTTTGTTTAGCCTTCAGAATTCACCCTGGATGAGAATTGGCAGTACTCTTCAAAATCATTCTATTTCCATAATCGTAACAGTTCCGGGTATTATTGCCTTTAGTATTGGTAACTGAGTGAAATCTTCTTTGTTTCATTTTTGGTAGATCTTGCTTCTGCTGTCTCTGTTTGTTGTCGTTCGCCTGGCTGAGGTCAGTTGATAGGGCTCACCATGGGGAGGTCGACAACATGGGTCGCCCTGAACTGGCTACGCACAGGGGTTGGCTGGTTCAACGCCAAAATGCATCATTGGGGGTTGCGTTCATCAGGACCCTGCGTGTGTGGAGCAGATCAGCAAACAGCGCAGCACGCATGTCCTCCGCCCCCTTGGTGGAGGGGTAGACCTCACGGCCCTCGACAACAGCACATTGAACTGGCTACAGCGCCTGAAGGGCGTTACATAAGTCCTGCTGCCTCAAACACAAGAAAAAGAAGGTAGATCTTGCTATTTAAAAAAAATAGAACACACGATCTCAAAGCACGTTGATATTGCCAAACATTCCCGGTTGCAAAAATGTTTGACCATCTCTACACTTAGCAGTAAAAACCTACCAAGTTTTAAAAACACAACCCGACCAAATATTTCACTGAAGAGTTATCTGTGCAAAGAAGAGTACTGGACAGCCTGGCTGTACTTAAGTCAGTAGGTCTACTTAGGATGCATTGAAGGTGGCAAAGTAAGCATTGCAGAGGTGAGTGCCTATAATTCTATATGGATAGTATCAGAGGGTTGGAGAATTGCCAATGCTTCACCTTTGTTTGTTCTGGAGAATAAGGAATAATTACAGAATTGTCAGTTCAATCAGTTCAGCGTGATTCCGAATGAAGAATGCAGAAGGATGTGCCAGCAGCAGCATCAGACATACTCAGTAATGAAGACACAAAGTGCTGGAGTAACTCAGCAGGTCAGGCAGAATCTCTGGAGAGCATGGGTAGGCGGTTTCGAGTCAAGACCCTTCTTCACACTGATTGCGGTAGGGGAAGGGGAAGCTGGAAGAAGGGTGGTTGCAGGACAAAGCCTGATAAGTGATGGATGGATACGGGTGAGGGGGTTTTGATTGGCAGATCGTCAGATGAAGGCATGAGATGAAAAGACAAAAGGGAGTGAGATAACGAAATAAAGAGAGAAGGGGCGTGAGATGTGAAGCCAGAGTTCGGAAGATAAGTGGAAATGGGGGGGTGGGGAGAAAGGGAGAAATGGGAACACATTCATGTGGGGCAATAGGAAGAGAGGGAGGTAAAATGGAGGGGGGTGGTTATGCCTACTATACATAGACATAAAGCAAAGTGATCTCACAGCCAAAGGATTAGATCAAAGGTCTGCACTCCTGTCACATCATATGGTGAAATGGTCATGGAAAGGTAAACAACAAACAAATGAGACTCCGAGAAGATGTCCATCCTGAATGACGGTGTGACTTTGCACGTGAGTACTGACGATAAGGCTGAAACCTTCAAAAGCAATTCAGCCAGACAAATGAAGTGATGATCCATCTTGAGCTTCTTCCTGAGATTCCAATCATGGAAGCCAGTCCAGTTTATGCGGTTCACTGCATGTAAAACAAAAGCTCTGTCTGGAAGCACTGGATGCACCAAAACCATAGGATCAATGATCTGCAACCAGGACTGGCTGCAGTATTGAAAACCTACACCCCTTAGAAGGTCAGGTCACATGGCATCCTTAGAAGGTTAGGTCACATGGCATCCAGGGACAACCAGCTGTAAAAATTGTCCCTAGTGTGTAGGATAGTGTTAATAGTGTTAGTTTGCGGGGATCGCTGGGCGGCGCGGACTTGGTGGGACGAAAAGGCCTGTTTCCGCGCTGTATATATATGATGATGATGATGATGATGGATAGAGAAGGTAGATACAAAATGCTGGAGTTACTCAGCAGGACAGGCAACATCTCTGGAGAGAAGGAAGGGGGGATGTTTTGGGTCGAGACCCTTCTTCAGACTACTGGAAAGGTGAACTGGATAGAGAACTGGCTTCATGGGAAGAAGCAGAGGGTGATGGTAAAATGTTGTTTTTCAGAATGGAGGTCAGTTTCTATGGTGGGCCTCAGGGATCAATGCTGGGCCCATTGGTGCTTGTGGTTTATATCACCAATTTAGATGAGAATGTGCAAGACATGATTATTAAGTTTGCAAATGACACCAAAGTAGGTGGTATTGGAGACAGTGAGGATGGCTATCACAAATTACAGCAGGGTCTTGATTAGCTGGGCAGGTGGGCTGATGAATGGCCAAAGGAGTTTAATACAGATAAGTGTGAGGTGCTACATTTTCTGAAGTCAAATCAGGGCAGGACATTCACCGTGAATGGTAGGGCCTTGTGGAGTGATGTAGAGGAATCTAGGAATGCAGGTACGCAGCTCCCTGAAAGTAGCGTTACACTGGATAGGATGGTAAAGAAGGTTTTTGGTAGATTGTGCTTCATCAGTCAGTTTATCGACTATAGAAGTTGGGAGGTTATGTTACAGTTGTACAAAGCTTTGGTGAAGCTGCATTCAGTGTATTTCGTTCAATTTTGGTCACACTGCTATAGGAAAAAAGTTATTAGGCTGGAAAAAGTGCAAAGAGATTGATGCCTGGATTCGAGGGTCTGAGCTTTAGGAAGAAATTGGGCAAGTTAGCCTTTGAGAGCCGGAGGCTGAAGGGTGATCTTATTGTGGTGTATAAAATAATGAAGAGCATTGATAGGGTGAAGACACAGAGACTTTTATCCAGTGTAGGGAATTCAAGAACCAAAGGACATAGGTTTAAGGTCAGGAGTCAAATGGCAAGACTGTTGACCTTAAATCTATGGCCAGAACCTGAGGGGAAGCTTTTTCACTCAGATGCTGGTGAATATCTGGAATGAGCTGCCAGAAAAGGTCATTGAGGCAGGTACAATAACAACATTTAAAAGACACTTGGACAGGCACATGGATTGGAAATGTTTAGAGGAATGTGTGCCAAATGTGGGTAAATTGCTTACATAGGGCATCTTGGTCGGCAATCAATGAGGTGGGCTGAAGGGCCTGTTTCCATGCTATATGATGCTATGACTCTGTAACTCCTGAAATATGTGCACCTCGAGCCAAGTTAGAACACTGCAATCTCTGACAAAAAACGGACAGAACCACTTCATCTGATTACCATGGTAACAAGTCTACTTTCAATCATCAGGGAATGGATAAAAGACCTTGAATGCATTACTAGCAAATAGCACCTGGTTACCCAAGGACCACTTGGATCCAGACCTCATCATTACTGAAGCATGGAGCAGAGAGCTGAATGCCAGTGGTGAGATGAGAGTGATGTCCCTGAAATCAAAGGATTTGACTGTCGCATCGAGGAAGTCTGCTCAAAACTGGGCATTAAAGGATTGGAGTCAGACCTCGCACACAGAAAGATGGTTCAAGTTGTTGGAGGTCAATCATTCCTAGCTCAGGACATCAATTGCAAAAGTTCCTTATGACAGTGTGCCAGATCAAACATCTTCTGTTGCTTCATCAATAAACCCTTCCATCATAAGGGTATTTTTGCTTATGATTACATGAGCAAATGAAGCAACTGTTGCTTCTTTCTGCAAAATATACCCAGGTTTCTGCCAGGGGCTGATAAATGGCCAAGCAATAGGAGATAATCTAATAACTTTGCCACTAGTGCAGAGTATGTTTAATGTACAAAATGCACTGCAGTTACTTACATAGTCCATTCCAACAGGACATACCAAACCCTCAACTTCTACTATAATTGGGACACGAGCATGGCGGGTGGGAGTGGGTGGGGGGGGGGGGTGTGGGGGTGAGTGGGGGTTTGGGGGGGAGGGGAGGGGGAGTGGGGGTGAGGGGAGGGGAAGGGTGGGGGGAGTGGGTGTCGGAGTGGGGATGGGGGGAGTAGGGGTGGGTGCTAGACCAATGCAGGAGAGGCTTTGGGTCCACAGCTCGCTCTGGCTGCAGTGCTGGTGGCAGGGGGCTTAGGTGAGTGGCACCCTCTCTCCTTCCCTGTCTGCCCTCGCCCGCCCAGGAGAGGCCCGCAGGGGAGATGGGTCCACTTGGTCTAGTATATTACTAAAACTCTCATCTTGTTTGTTCTGTATGTTTGTTCCCTATGTTCTGTGTCCCTTATGCCCTTCTCATCCACAAAAAAATGGTACACGACGAGCACAATTTTAGGCCCACCTTACTCACCATTGTCCTGGGGAGTGTTTAACACAAGTTTCATTCAAATTGGTCTTATATTTTTAAAGTTAGAGAAATTTAAAACTTTATAAATGACCTTATTAAACCGATTGCTTGCCATGTTCAGCGTGTGGCATCACAATGGGACCCGCCCGAGTGCCGGCTAATGAGGGAGAGGGGGGCTAGGGAGTCGCGGCCAATGGGGGGGGGGCGCTATTTTAACAAATGGGTTCCCCATCGCCCCCTGGTAGGACCGCCGCCCGTCCCGGCATACCCGTGCCTAACCTCTCTCTGGTGGTGCAGCAAGGCGCCAGAGGGTCCAACAAGATGGTCGTCGCCGCCGTTCCCCACTGCTCACAACCGATCAGTGCTGGACGCATGGGGCCCAGGTAAGTGGCTTTCCCCTGTCCACCCTCACCCGCCCAAGGCCCCAGGGGACACTCCCGCCCATGAACGGGTCCACGGATTGGTAGGGTTGCTGGGCCCTGCACGGCCCTGGGGGAGACTTCCCGTCCGCCAACAGGTCCACGGATTGGTAAGGTTGCTGGGCCCGGCACAGTCCCGGGGGACACTCCCCGCCTGGCAATGGGTCCACAGATCGGTAGGGTTGCTGGGCCCGAAGGAGAGATTTCCAACCAACGGTTCCGGTCCCAAACCTCTCCTGAATGGTCCAGCACCTTCTCCTCCCCCTCCCCATTCATCTACCCCCCACTCCATCCCCCCTTATCCCTCCTTCCTCCCCTCCCCTCCACTCACCCCCCTGAACCCACCTTATCCCTCCCCTCCCCCCACTCACCCACTCCATCCCCCTCCTCCCCTCCCACTCTATCCCTCCTCAACCCCCGTTATCACCCCCCCTCCCTCAGCCCCGCCCGCAGCAGAGATTTGCACCCAATGGGTGAACATCCGTCTAGTTAGCTACTATAAATTATACATAGTGTGTAGGTGAGTGGAAGAATTTTGAAAGAATTGAAGGCAATGAGGGAAGAATCAATGAAAAAAAATGGGATTAGTGTAAGATCAGTGTATATGGGTGCTCAATGATCAGCACGGACTCAGTGGGCCGAAGGGCCTGTTCGTGTGCTGCAGTTCTCTGAGATTGCAAATAATACTTCAGAAGAGTTATGGAAATAACTTATTTCACTGCATTAAACCTTATTAGTAATCTTGTTGCTCTTCATTGAAACTTCACCATTGCTTCAATGATTTTGATTGCACTATGTCTCAAATCCATAATGAATTACTCCCTGTATTTGCTTAATTGGTCCAGTTACCCTTGAATGCTTCAAAACCCCTTTACTCTAGCCATCTGGCTTATTGATATTATGAAATGTTATAGGATTATTAGAAACAACGTTCTCTGTAACATTTATTAGTGTAGATCCCTATGGATTAGCACAAGATACTACCTCCGCAGAATTTCTTTCCTGCATTAATCTTCATTTTGACACGTTTTTACTGCCAAACTAAACATGTATTCCTGCCAACTAATTTGCTATTAGGTCCCGAGCCTATGGCTGTGATAAAGTCCTTTCCATGTTCATGACCTTCAGTTTCAGATGTTTATTGACAAGATATCTGTATTTTGGAATTACGTCTTATTATACCCATTGAATTTTCCAAAGCCAAACAAAAACAAATTCCAGGACTCCTTCCATGCAACTTTCTGTATCATCATTGAGATGCTGAGGAATTTGCTGCTAATTCTGCATCTCATCAGAAGCTTATAGTTTCAAGCCCTGAAATGAGTGCATGAGCAAAGCTGATTTGTAAGGAACTGTAGAAACAAGCTCTGTAGATCTGATCTGCAGATAAGAACTGCAGATGCTGGTTTATACTCACAAAGTGCTGGAGTAACTCAACGGATCAGGCAGCTTCTCCAGAGACACTGCATGACCCGCTGAGTTACTCCTGCACTTTGTGTCTATTATTTGTAAGGAATTGCTTGTTTTCATGGAAATGTCCTCTTGTGGGTATTATAATAATGGGTCAATGGGTGGGTCAATGATCCCATGGTATGACACACAGAAATGGGAATTATTTTGGTAGTTAGGCCAATTGCTCTCAATCAAAAGAAAATAGTTGGTAGTTGATTTGATTTCCTTATGGAATTTTGCCATGTGCATTTTGGCCGCTGTAAGTGTATCATCGTGAGGATATGGAAGATGCAGTATAAAAACGATGTCTTTACAAAATTCTTGGAAGGAATTCACTGAAAGAGAACATTTCATCAGGATACATCACAGCATGGTTTGGGAACAACTCCATCCGAGACCGCAAGAAATTACAGAGAATTGTGGACGCTGCCCAGACCATCACACAAACCAATCTCCCTTCCATTGACTCTATTTACACTTCACAATGCCTTGGCAAGGCCATTGGCATAATCAAGGATGAGTCTCTCCCCTGTCACTCCCTCTTCTTCCCACTCCCATCAGGCAAGAGGTACAGAAGTGTGAAAAAGTACATCTTCAGATTCAGGATCATTTAATCTTCCCAGCTGCTTTCTGGCAACTGAACCATCCCATCACCAACCAGAGAGCGGTCCTGAGCTACCATCTATCTCATTGGAGACCCTTGGATTATCTTTATTGGACTTTAACTTGCACTAAACGTAATTCGCTTTATCATGTATCTGTACACTGTGGACGGCTCGCTTGTAATCGCATATAGTTGACAGGATAGTATGCAACAAAAATCTTTTCACTGTGCCTCGGTACACGTGACAATAAACTAAACCAAACAAAAATTGACAACTAATTGGCTGGAAACTCACCTCTTGGACTAGTCAGAGCGGCTTCAGTTGCCTTGCCACCATCACCACATCGTGCTTCATCAAAAGGAAGGCATTGATCTCCTGTCCCGGCCACTACCACTGCATTCTTCATGATGTCCTTCGCTCCATCAAGGGATTTTATTTTATAGACACGTCTTCTATTTGTATCAGACAAGTATAGTGATCCTGATACTGCATCCACTGAGAGGTAATACCTCTGTGCTAGGCTGGTACTAAAAAGAAATGAAAACACATTTTAAGCTTTAAGTTGTCTCCAGGTTTAAACAAAACATGTATGTATTTGTTCAACATAGAAATGGTCAGAATAAAGTTTGAATTTTGTCAAAGATGTTTGTGCTGATTGCTTAGTTTCCCAACTATCATTTGGTCTATTTTTCTTGTTCCTTCACCCCATTTTGTACGCACTCCTATTAACACCAGAGGTACAGATGTAGGTAGAATAGAGCAAGCAGCTAGTCTGTTTCATTACTTCATATGATCATGGTTGTGGTTCTATATTAAACCACTCCAATTATGCTGTTCAACATATGAAGTATCTGAGCACCCACAGCACTATGGGATGGAGTGCTCCAAAGATTCATATTCTTCCAAATGTAAAGATTTATCCTTGTGTTAGATGTGAATGCCTAGGTGGCGTTATTGGCCTGCCAAAAACATTGTGACATTCTGGAGTAATGGAAAAAAGCTATGTAAATGCTATGTAAATCCTTTTTATTCCCAAACCATGCAACTGTGAGCCCCTGGACTTCCCATATAGTTCCATTGTTCTCTTGCCAGGAATTGATTTAATGAAACAATACCCTCTTCACGCTTCTTCCATCAGGCAGGAGGTACAAGAACTGAAGTTGCACAGCACCAGGTTCAGGAACATTTACTTTTCTTCGGGTTTTTGAACCAAACTGCAGAATCGTATTATGTAGGAAGGAACTGCAGATGCTGGTTTACACCAAAGATAATCACAAAATGCTGGAGTAACTCAGCAGGACGGTACGGTAGCGCAGCGGTAGAGTTGCTGCTTTACAGCGAATGCAGCGCCGGAGACTCAGGTTCGATCCTGACTACGGGTGCTGCACTGTAAGGAGTTTGTACGTTCTCCCCGTGACCTGCGTGGGTTTTCTCCGAGATCTTCGGTTTCCTCCCACAGTCCAAAGACGTACAGGTATGTAGGTTAATTGGCTGGGTAAATGTAAAAATTGTCCCTAGTGGGTGTAGGATAGTGTTAATGTACGGGGATCGCTGGGCGGCACGGACTTGGAGGGCCGAAAAGGCCTGTTTCCGGCTGTATGTATATGATATGATATGATATGACAGGCAGCATCTCTGGAGAGAAGGAATGGGTGACGTTTCGGGTCGAGACCCTTCTTCAGACTGAGAATCCTATTGCTATCTTGGCAGCAGAACATAATGGTCCACCTCTTGCACTACCATGGACTTGTTTCTCTATTCCTAATTATGTTTTTGCACTGACAAATTGCTCAATTCCTTGACTCCAGCTTCACTTCTCCACTCCATTCAGGATGCTTTCCCTGCTCCACCTTAATTTTCCAGGCTGCAGCCATCAATCTTTGCTAAGCACCATCGTTGAGACCAATAAACAAAATAAATCTTGACTTCTTTAGTGTTTCAAGTATTTCATTTGTCACCAGTTTCCAGTAACCTTGAGGATATGTTCAATTTCATTTAGAATTTAATTTTATTGGACGCTGGCAATCATTTTTATGTGGAACCAAAGTATTTAAACTACAAAAATCACAATTCCAAGATCTGAATATTTGCTAAAAACAATAGATGTTCTGTCCTTCCCCAGTTTCCAGCTCCGGCTGGTTAGTTTCATTAGTTTCTAGGTACAAAACTAGATTAATTTTCATTTCAGAGAAAAATCTACTGAAGGCCATCTTGTGTGTGAAATATGTTGGCAAAGAGCCACTTTTGATTAATTGACATTTTATTGGATGATATTGATATTATACGTGCAAAGGCTTCCTAATTAGAATTCTCAAATCAATATTCAGTGAAGAAATGGTATGGACAGATTTGTTGTCCATTCCGATGGATCTGTCAATCTTAATGGAACAGACAATGCATTCACTTTCCACAAAAATAAAGACTAATTTGTGGATCAAAATGAAAAGCTTTCCTGTTCTGATGGCGGAATGCTCTTAAATTAAATTTTATTTCCATGATGGGTCTCAGTCCCCCCACTTCAATATATTTGCTTTTATAGCGTGAAATGTTGGCATTTAACTCATCTTCACTGCACCAGAAGCATCAGTGTTTCCTCTTAAGATTTCCCAAGACTATTTAATCCGGTACTCTTGCACGAAGATAGCTTCTTATGAAGGCAAAATAAAATGTTAATGACTTTCAATGATATGAAATGCCACTTCAGTGTCTAACACAGCTGGGTTCACTTCCAGGCTACTGCTGAGTGTTGAGTGTGATGGAATAACAATATAGATATTAACTGGAATCCACATCTTCATGCTATTTAATTCTCTGTAGACTATTTTATCTTTATATCTGAGTACCTTGACCTTCAAAGATGCTAACGCCAATATAGTGTGGTATAGAAAAACATAGAAACATAGAAAATAAGTGCAGGAGGAGGCCATTTGTCCCTTTGAGCCCACACCGCCATTCATTGTGATCATGGCTGAACATCCACAATCAGCAACCCGTGCCTGCTGTTTCCCCATATCCCTTGATTCCACTCGCCCCTGGAGCTCTATCTTTTAAATTCATCCAGTGAATTGGCTTCTACTACCTTCTGTGGCAGAGAATTCCACAAATTCACAACTCTCCGGGTGAAAAAGTTTTTTCACATCTCAGTTTTAAATGGCCTCCCCTTTATTCTTAGACTGTGGCCCCTGGTTCTGTACTCCCCAAAATTGGAAACATTTTTCTTGCATCTAGCTTGTCCAGTCCTTTTATAATTTTATGTGTTTCTATAATGTCTGTATGAAATACTCCATTTATATCCATTTTCCAATGATATGCCAAATGATGGATGGCTACAGCAGTATTATCTGATTTTTGCTCAACTACACAACAGTTCCACTCTACCTACCATTATCACATTGTAAGAACCACAACTAACTTCACACACTTGACTGCTGCTTAAAATGTCTCCCAAAAACAAATAATCAATTTTACAAAAGAATTAAGTAATATATGTAATTCCCTTACCTGTGCCTATAATCTTTATTTCTGTTAGAAAGCATTTACAGAAGAGATAGAAAAAGGATTCAATATTAGTTTTGGAGAAAATTATGTATACTAAAGAATATTGACAACCAAAACAGATTACCACCGATCAGATCATGAGATTAAACAAAACATTTGTAAATGGGGAATGAAAAATAAAAGCTTTTAGTTTTTCAACATGTCAGCAATATTGCTTCCTGCTGCTTTATTTTATTCTGTTAAGAAGCATTTTACTTGAAAGAAAGTTAACTTTGGTAGCAGCTCATATTTTACCTCAGATGCAGGCTCAGTTTATTCCGTTACTCAGGAATAATGCTTGGCTGTTTCTATATCCCAATGGCACTGATTTAATAAGATAGATTGAAGAGTTGTTAGCAAAAAGTGGGTATTGGGAGAGTTGACTGCCAGTTGTATTTACCTCCTGCACATTCATTTTCCTCGTCGCCAAATTCTCCCAGAGAAAAAATTACACATTTGGACAAAAAGTTTACAAATCATAATCATAGCTTTATTGACTATAATCTGTTATAGTGTCCAGTTTTATATTAAACTTTGGTAAATTACCCTAGTTATTTTCAACAGTAAAGGATAAATATGAGCTAAAGATTGACGCAGTGCAGAAGTACTGTAACTCAGCGGGTCAGGCAGCTTCTCTGGAGAACATGGGATAGGTCACATTTTGAGTCAGGTCCAATATTAGCTATTGTGTGACTTGGTTAAAGATGCCCACCCCACTTGTCACCCGTTAAGGGATTTCACCAGCAGTATACAAATAGCAATGTAATTTTATTCTTAAGTGAATTGATGTATCTTCAGAGTATTGTAATAATGGGTTCCATCATCAATGGCACTTACTGCACTCAAATAAATTCAAGTACTTGAGTTTAGACTACTGTATGTACCCAAATGCCAAGGATTTATTAACTTTCACCTTGAGATGTAAACTCAGCATTATGCAGTGTGATTCAGATACAGTAGAGCTAGGTAACCATTAACAATTGCTGGCAGTGCATGTTAAAGATTCTTATCCAGAATATTGACCAGACTGCTCACCAAAGTAACACAAATAGTGTTTTAGCAATTGTCAAGAAATATGTCAGTGACGAATATAGTTTCACTTTTGGGATATACTTGCATTAAATTCAGAGTCCTGCAAGATAAGCTGCTTCTCTTTATATTTTTGGCCAGATCTGAATTATAGATCAAAATGAAATAAATGTAATTGAAACCACATTAAATTAATTCAGTAATTTGTTGGCTATTGCCTACAACCAACCACAGCAATACTCAGAATGTCGCTTCAATACTTGATCATTCTGCATATAAATATCTGATCTGAACTCTGAGCTAGTCATGCAATTAATTGAATATGGCTTCACTGCAGTCATTTAGCAAATGCTCTATTGGTAAAGTTAATATTGCGGGACCACCAGGTGGCGCCGTACAATGGCATCCTCGCCAACGGTCTGTCTCGCTCGTCCTTTTCTTCTTTTGTTGTTTTTAGTCTGTTGTTAAATGTCTGTTTTAGTGTATCTTTAGTTTTGTATTATGTGGGGAACTTTTTAAATCTCTTTCCTCGACGGAGATGCGACTTTTTCCGTATCGTATCTCCGTCTGCACTGCGGCCTAACATCATGGAGCTGGCCCCTTTGCTGGGGATCGACTTCGGGAGCTGCAACCGCAGGAGCCTGCGGACTTAACATCGTGGAGCTCGCGGTCCCTTTGTTAGGGACCGACTTCGGGAGCTCCAACTGCGGGAGCTTCGATTGCCCCGACGTGGGAGCTTTGATCGCCGGCTGCGTGAGCTTCGTTCGCCCTGAATGTGGATGGTTTGACTGCCCCGACCGCGGGAAAAAAGGAGGGAAGAAGATAATACATTATTGCCTTCCATCACATTGCACTGTGGTGGATGTTTATGTTAATTTTTTATGTAATTGTGTGTCTTGGTGCTTTTTTGGTATGACTGTATGGTAAATCAAATTCCTTGTATGTTTTTACATACTTGGCTAAAAAAATAATTACAATACAATACAATCAGAATGTAATTATTGGAATAATTTTGAAAATAGTGTCAATGTAGAATGTAAAATGGAAACATTAATAAAGTAAAAATCTAATAGATGCAGAAACTATCTGCACTTTCAATTAATCTTTCGTTGTTTATTGTATAATAGCTTCTGGATTTCCTGTCATGTTATACTGGAAACCAATTTACCTGTTTCTCATGTGCCTGTTAAAAAATTGACATCAGATTATATGTTCACCTGCACATGAAAAATGTAAAGTAAAATTGTTAAAATATGTCACCTGATGTGTATCGCAGTGCAAAAAAGCTTTGGATATGTGGTAATTAAATGTATTTAATGTTTTCGGAAAACCAATATTTATCCACACTAGCATCTTGTTTGGAAGCTCTGTCTTTGAGCAACAAATTCTCATTCCTTTCCCTAAACTGTGGAGGTGACCTGTAAATATTGTAGTGGTCCTGATATTCATTCAAACTTCTGGCTACCACAAGATAGCTCTAGCAAACCAGGTTCTAAAAGAATGACAGGGAGATTTATAAATGTGATCTAGTTTAAAGAAATAGGGCGAACCCTGAAGAAATTGATTTTTTTTCTTAAATTAACACGTGGTGTGGCCTTTGTGTTACACACCAGACAAAAAAGTCTTTACATCCCCAGGTGCTAATAAAACATTAATAAATGTGGGATGACACAGTGGTGCAGCTGCTAGAGCTGCTGGCTCACATCACCAGAGACTCAGATTTGATCCTGACTTCGGGTGCTGTCAGTGTGGAGTTTGCACGTTCTCCCTGTGACCACATCCCTTCGTCTGCTGTAAAATTGTGTGGGGAGTGGATGTGAAAGTGGGATAACATGGAACTAGTATGAAGGATGATCAGTGTGGACTCTGTGGGCTGAAGGGCATATTTCTCTAATGCACTTTAAAACTAAATAGAAAGAACAGCATTTAAGCTTTAAATTGATTTTCATTTTTCTTAATGGACATGATTCTTAATCCTCCGTCAATTTTCTCATGAGCCTAAAGCCCCCTTATTTTCTCCATTTTGGTTTCCTCCATTGTCAGGTTGGCTTCGCTTAATATAGAAACTAACACAAACATATTCCTCATATTTTTGATACAATGTTCATCCACATGTTCATGATACAGGTTCATCCACCAATGCTGCTATTATTAAAACGTTCTTACATGAATTTTTAATCCCATTTTTGTGACAGATTAACATCAGCAAGTTCACATAAATTAGTCTGGGTACGTAACATTGTCTTACCTTAACTCCAATATACTTGTAACATTGCCTGAAGGATAGATCCGGCGAACAAAATTAAAATCACCAACGTATATGCTGCCATCTGATCCACAAGCCAAAGCAAAGGGTGCCAGGAGTTTGTTACCAGCTGCAAGACCATTGCAGCTTGGACAGGAAATACTACGTTGTCGACCATTTCCCATAATGCTTCCAATTATTGGTGGCTGCTGGGATATAAAATTGTTTTCCCCATTTCCCTTGTGCAAGATACCTGCAATAAAATACTGCCAGTTAATACTTAAGATTTAGTTAAGTGGAGGATAATAACTTCATTCTAAGTAGGGCATGCATTTAACCTACGTCACATCTTCATAACAATTAATATGTATTCTTACAACTGTGTTCTGTTTGACACCTTTGCATAATTTCCATTGTTTTCCTTATTAGAACTGGTGTTGATGTACAAACAAGAAACTCTTCATGACATACACTAAAGATCTTAATTGTAAATGCACAAAGGTAAAATAATTGAAATAAACACAGTAATCAATCAGTATTAAAAATACAGGACAATGTTGCAGGTACTGATTGCATTGCACTTGTGTCTGACTTGTACAATTCTGCTTATACTTTGCTGTGAATCTCCAAATTAACTCAAAGTGAATCCATTTCAGTGCAGTAGGGTTATGTGGCTTAAATTTAAATGTGTTGATTTTTTGACACAATTTTAAAAGTGTAAATAAAACAGACTGTTTTATAATATTAAGGTCTTGTTCTTGCTATTGGGTGAGCTCAGGATCTTTTAAGTTTTAATTTGGTACAGTCTTGGATACGGCAAAGGGAATTTAGCTGAAAAAACTGCTGACTGAGTAGACTACCATGGCTCATGACTCTCAGAACTGCAGGAAAATATGACATTTCTCACTTGCTTTAGAACCGATAACCTTTGCAAAGATGAGCCATTCATTTTTAAAGATTCTTTCAGCAATACAGCAAGGTGAAAGCCAGCAGTGCACTGGGTTGGTACGGATATATCACTGGGAGACACCTGCCCAAACATTCAGCCTTACTCTCTCTGAGTGGTAAATTCTGGAAGAGTGAAACTGAGTGGAATCACACCACCCCCAATTGCTGCACACTTTCCCCAAAACTGAGGGGTAAACAAAACATCTGTCCTTACATGAGCCTGTTTTATGGTTAAAAATAGAGAAATAAAAATCAACAGAAAGAAAACAGCGTCACCAACATTTGTCCATAGATCAGACCATTTAATGTTTGTAATGATCTTTCCAGGGAAAATACCTTGACAGGGTAGCCTCTCACTTTATACTTGGCAGAGACAGATCTATGCACATTTTTGCTGTTTTTATTTCAGATATATAGCATCTGAAAATGTTTCATTTTATGTTTTATTTCACATGAATCTTTTATTAAATGAATGAAGTAGATAATTTTCTTCCAATGCAGTGAGTGCTATGTATTCACTTACTGCTTTGTACGTTGAGAGCATGATGTTTGTCTAGGGTCCATCCACCCAGGTGAGATGCAGCTATCTCATAGCCTTGCACAATAGCAGTACGCTTCTCCCAGAGTATCAGGTCAAGACATGATTCATATTCATAACCCACAGACACTGCAAGGGCACAATTGAATATCGGTTAAACGAAACCACCAAGCTCTTGAACCACCCCACACAACCCAAACCATAACCCGACCTCAGCACTGAATCACAACAGACTTTACATTACCAGTTGCTCCGTGTATTTTGGTATTTGCACTATCATTCTCTTGCTTTTATAGAATAATCAATAATTTATAGTATATTTGTTTTTGTTCTAGTTGCATTTAACTTGCCTGAAAAGTTGCAGCAAGTAAGAATTTTATCATTCTGGTGCATATTAGAAAGAAACACGCCTCTTGACTGACAAACAGCAAGTTATGAAGACATAAGACACTGTATTCGATTCTTTAGCAAAAAAAAAGCAAAGTGCTGGAGGAACAGGTTGGGCAGCATCTATGGAGGGAATGGACAGGTGACCTTTTGAGTTGGGACGGTTCTTCGGATTGAAAGCTGGAAAAGAGGTGGAGTTGGGGCAAAGTGGCAAGTGATAGGTGGAAAGGGGCACAGGAAAGTGAGGCAGGTCGGGGGATGTTACATGAAATTGGAGCGTTCAATGTTCATACCATGGGTTGGAAGCATACATAAGTAGAATATGAGATGGTGTTTTTCCACTTTACTCTCTGGCAAAGGACAAGACCAAGTTCAAAAAGGTCAGTATGGGAATGGGAAAGGCAGTTGGAATGGTTAGCAACTGGGAGATCAACAGACGTTGGCAGATAGAATGCAAGTGTTTGGCAAAACGGTGGCCTGGCCCATGTTTTGTGTCGCTACCCAGCACCTGTCACCCTGCTCCTTTCCCCTCCTCCATATGCTCACTTCCCTTCCCCGAGTCCCTTATTTCCCTTTAATCCCCCTCTTTCCCCTCCTCCTGTCCCCTTCCGCCCTAATCCTTTTTTTAATTCACACATTTTCTTTCCTTATCTGACACCCTTTTGTCTCTTTTTCACCTCTCACCTTTGTCACTATCTCCACCCATCTGCCAATCAATCACCTCATTTGTATCTACCATCACTTGCCAGACTCTGAGCCCACTCCTCCCTCTCTTTTCCAGCTTTCTCTCCCCCCCTCCCCCACCCCCTACTCCAAGTCAGAAGAAGGACCCTGACCTGAAACGTCATCTGTCCAAAATTTATGAAAAGACCCATTCCTACTAATCTATTTAATCAAGCTTCTTTTGTAAATGTACCTATTTAAACATCAGGAAAGCCCTTTGATGTCATTGTATGCTGCGTTCAACCAATATCTATCCAGCCTTTCACCTTGCGAGATCCAAGTGTGAGTTTGGCTCAGATATGAGGAAAAAGGTCACCTCTCAACATATAACTATTGAAGGATGTTCTTGAAGCAAGGTTTAGCAGTCCCTTTTCACAATATAAATTGTAAATAACTTTCCTCTGTATGTGACTGAACATGTAAAGCACTTCATTATCACAAAAATAGTTAATGAGGCATATACATGACAGTATTCAACACTAGTAAATTTAAATCTGTACACCCACGGGAAATAAAAATGTTAACCTTAAACCCAATTCCAACTTCCCCAGTTTTGAGTTTAACTCAGGAAGGTATGACAAGGGTTGTTGGCTGTCAAAATGGCCACGATCAGGAGGCAAGTTGGTTGGAAAAATCCTGTTAGGGAACCACATATCTCCAATTCAGGAGAACTTTTGATTTTTGCTGAAGATAGACACAAAGTGTTGGAGTAATGCAGCAGGTCAGGCAGCATCTCTGGAGAAAAGGGATGGGTGACATTTCGGGTCGGAACCCTTCTTCAAATTTTGCTCACAGATTCAGGATTTCTTTCTGGGTTTGAAAATCTCCACAAGCGGAAGTAGTCAGAGAGGCTCGAACCACAAACCATTTTCTGCATTATTTGTTGTTTGAAAAAGTGCTTCGTCTGTTCACAGAAAAATAATGTCCCCATGAGTGCTGACATCCTTTCCAACCCTGGCTCACCTACAGTCTCTGATTCTACACGACACCTGCAGTTAAACTTTGGACAGGCTTGAATTTCTACATTTCCTCTCCAGAAATCCTTTCCTGTTTTCCTTCTCAGCCATAAATAAATGTTGAAGCTCTTGCATCTCTTGGAATTCCATGTTGCCTGACTTATGGCAATTAAAAACATTATTTACATAATGACAACAACAAAAAGTTACTGGGAAATTATTGATGCCAATATTAATGCACAAGTAGTTCCTGGGTTCTCAACATTTCCTTGCTTCCTGCTTTGAAGGGAGGCTTTAATTCATTTACAAATACCAAGTTAAAAGTTGAAAGCTGAGAGAATGCAGGGTTGTGCCAACTTTGCACATAGTATAGTATTGCCAACAGATTCTAGCCTTAACCAATATATTCAGAATCTGGGGTTGTGTCCTATCTGTAACTATGCTGCTACACGTTGAGATTACCATCCATTTCTGTTGAGTTGTGGTTGAAAGGAGTAACTGTTAACCACCCACTTGCCCACCAGCAATAGGAGTTTATACAGTCGTTCTCTCTTTGAATTCACAAGTCAAGAACATTATTGGCGTAATGGTTATTCCTGATGGAAAGGAGACTCAAGTTTGCAGGAAGAAGATGTTTTACACATTTTAAGTTGAGCAATGTCACCTCATCATAGTGAAGAAGTAATTATGGTTCTTAGTCGCCCTCCTTGGACACATTTATTATCACAACGAGGCATGAGGTCTCATTGCGGAAGGAAAAGATTGGAAAAAGATCCAGGGACAAATTTCACAGACTACAAACATGAAACCTATGCTTCAAGATTAAAATTACAATTTGTAACAAAGGCACTAAATTAATAATTCTGAAAGCACAATAGTTATACGATTCTTGGGAGCTCCAGCTTCTTGGAAAAAGCCAAATCTCTGTGATATTTATATACACCGATCAGCCAAAACATTATGACCTGATGAGCCAAAACATTATGACCACCTGCCCAATATGTTGTCGGTCCACCCAGCCCCATACGCAGCAGGGTGCGATGCACTGTGTATTGTGACACATTCCTCCCATGACCACCATTAAAATTTTCTGTGACGTGCCACAGTAGACCTTCTGTCGGTTCGGACTAGACGAGATAGCCTTCGTTGCCCTCGCGCATCGAAGAACCTTGGGCACCCAACAACCTGTCGCCGGTTTGCAGTTTGTCCCTCCTCGGACCACAGTGGTTAGGTACTCACCACTGCTGACCAGGAGCACCCCACAAGCCTTGCCGTTTCAGAGATGTTCTGACCAAGTCGTTTGGCCATAGCAATTTGGCCCTTGTCAAAGTTACTCAGGTTTTTACTCCTGCCCATTTCTCCTGCATCCAACACATCAACTTCAAGAACTGACTGTTCACTTGTTGCCTAATATATCCCACCCCTTGACAGGTGCCATTGTAACAAGATAATCAATGTTATTCACTTCGCCTGTCAGTGGTCATAATGTTTTGGCTGATCGGTGTATACAGTAACTGGTCATATCTTTCACTAACTCCACCTTATAAATGTTATAACTCGACGCCAAGTAAAAATCCAATTTCTGATTAAGTTCCAGCATGAACATGATGCTATTCAGTTTGGATGATTACATTTCACATCCCATTTGAAGTAATTGACTACTGAGCTAGATGATCATTATTTTACCAGCTGAGTGAAGGTACCATTATTAAAATCGCATCAACCGCAAGAGAGCTGTAGGAAATTATTCGTAAAAATGTCCAAAAGGTGGGATATAAATAAGAAATTATAATCAGAGTGTTTCCTTTCAACATTATCTCAACAAATCTTCAGGAAGAATACTGGTCACCCTGCTTTAGAAAATATATCATTAAGCTGGAAAGAGTGCAATAAAAATTTGCAAGGACTTGAGGGACTGAGTTTTTCGGGAGAATTTTTTTCCTTGGAGTGTTGGAGACTGAGGGTGATCTTATATAAGTGTATGAGGGGCATTGAAAGACAAGGTGAATGCACACAGTCTTTTTCCCATGGTTGGCGAATCAAGAAATAGAGGACATAGGTTTAAAATGAGAGGAGAAAGATAACATAGAAACCTGAGAAAAAACTTTTTCGCAGAGGGTGGTGATTATCCGGAATGAGCGGTCAGAGGAAGTGGTTGAGGCAAGTACAATAACAACCTTTAAAAGACATTTGGACAGTTATATCTACAGGAAAGGTTTCGAGCGATATGGTCAAAAGTGGGCATGTGGGACTAGCTTAGATGGGGCATCTTTGTTGGCATGGATGAGTTGGGTTGAAGGGTCTGTTTCCTTGCTGAATGACTATGACTTTTATAAAATCACTTGACCAAGTGGACCCGTTGGGCCCAAACCTCTCCTGCATTGGTGCAGCACCCTCCCCTCCCCCACTCCCATCTCCCCCCTCCCACCCTCTCCTCCCCCCTCCCCCTCCTCCCTCCCTCCCTCCTCCCCCCTCCATCACTCCTCCCCTCCATCCCTTCTCCCCCTCCCTCCCCTCCCCTCCCCATCCCCCCCACTCCATCCCCCCCCCACTCAACCCCCCTCAACCCCCCTTATCCTCCCTCCTCCCCCCCTCCTCCCTCCCATGGAGACAGATTTAAATTTTAAAATGTGAATAACTTAAAAAAAATAACACCAATTTCAATGAAACTTTTTCCTTTAGCACCAAAGGGAGGATGGTGTGTAAGGTGGGCCTAAAATTGTCGTGCTATCGTGCATTGTTTTGCCTGTAGTTCAGGAACAAACAAACAAACAAGCGAGAATTTTAATTCATAGATAACTATAGAGGTTACTCACTTGTTCCAGTATCATTTCATCAGGTTTCACATAGATTTTGGTTGCACAATCATTTTAGAAGGAGCATCTCATTGGTGCAATGAGAATATAGTATTCATTCATACCTCTTAACAACCTTGCAGCTTGAGCATATTTTTAAATACAAATGGAAACGTGTCCATAATTCCATAATAATAACATTCATAAAAGGAGTAGGAACAAAGAACTTCAGATGCTGGTTTATAACAAAGATAGACACAAAGTGATAGAGTAACTCAGTGGGTCAGGCAGCATCTCTGGAGATGCAGTCCGACTCGCTGAGTTACTCTAGTACTTTGTGTCTATCTTTCAAAAAAATACATTAGTTATGTAATGAAACCTACCAAATGCCTCTGAAAGTCCATAAACCTTCTGGCTGTAGACATCAGTTTTGTCCCAGATGAAGTAATAAGACAAATTAGGGGAAGCAGGAAACCATTTCTGGAAGAGTCGTCCTTCCACAGCCACCAGGAGATGGACTTTCATTAGATTGAAGGGGATGGAGGGGTGGGTCAGACTGATCCTCATGACAGATTTGTAGCCAGAAGTGCAGCAGCTGATGTAGTTCAGCTTTATTTTGCTACCTGGGATATTTATCTCCTCATGTAAAACCTATGGATATAAAAGATAGAGAGAGCTGCAACAAATAATGAATGAGGAAAGAATGTTGACATTCTGACAAAATGCTTTAGAGCTGAGTAAGGAACAAAGGCTGAGGTTTGGAAGAGCCAGGCAACATATTTCTCCAACATTAAGGCCCTTGAACTGGGGGACTTAAGCTTGTGAATATGATTCTTCATACAGAGTAGCTCTCAAAAAATGTATGATTGGAATCAATTACTTTAACAATTCATAAGGTCATAACGTCATAGGTAATAGGAATAGAATTAGGCCATTCGACACATCAAGTCTACTCCGCCATTCAATCATGGCTGATCTATCTCTCCCTCTTAACCCCATTCTCCTGCCTTCTCCTCATAGCCTCGGACACCTGTACTAATCAAGAATCTATCTATCACTGTCTTAAAAATATCCACTGACGGCCTCCACAGCCTTCAGTGGCAAATAATTCCAGATTCACCACTCTCTGACTAAAGAATTCATCCCTCCATTATTGGTACTATGTGGCTGGAAGGATCATTATCTACAAGATGCACTGCTTTAATTCACCAAGGTTTTTTTATGAGCACTTCACACATGTGTGATCTTCGCTTAGAACAAAGCTAGCAAGTGCATGGAATCACCATCACCTCCATGTTCTCCTCAAAATCTATATTACTTGGACCTGGAAATACATCACCATTCCTTCATTCTGATCAAACAAAAATCCTGGATCCCGAACAGAACAGTGGGCCTTCTTTCAATACATGCACTACAGCACTTCAAGAACATAACTCATTGCTACTCTTTCAGGAGCAATTGGAGATGAACAATAAACTCTGACTTTGACATCCATTACCCTGGAGGAATAAATAACAGCCCATTTAATAGATTAATTTAATCCAGAGAGTTAAAGAGAATTTGGTGATTGTTTTTGATTTTCTAAGATTATAGCTCATTTTATTAATGATTTTTAAAATCCATCATGGAAGGAAAATGTCATGAGATTCTCATCTGGAATCCCGACTGCAGGCCTGGCGTGTTCTCCGTGGAACTGGGAGATGAAAACCGTCGAGCCTGGTCCCTGCTCGCCCCAGAGAACCGATACCAGAGAGGTGGAGGGAGGAACTGCAGATGCTGGTTTAAACCGAAGATAGATACAATATGCTGGAGTAACTCAGCGGGACAGGCAGACTGAAGAATGGTCTCGACCCCAAACGTCACCCGTTCCTTCTATCCTGAGATGCTGCCTGTCCCACTGTATTACTCCAGCATTTTGCGTCCCTCAGGAGGTGGAGGGAGTCGGCGACGGCAGCGGACGTTGGACAAGGGATGGTAGGAAGAACTGGAGGGGTCTTACCTCCCGCGCCTTCAAGGTTGGCTGTGGGAGGTGCCCCTGGGGGCACGAAGGTTGAAAATGGGCCGGGCAAGGAGAAGGGCGACAGTTCACGGGACGACCGGAAGGAGGAGGCGGCTGCAAATGACATTGATGGCCAGCTGCAGATGGGACTGTGAAATGGTGCCAAAACCTGGCGACTATTGCACATAGACTCAGTGGGCTGTTTCATTGCGTTACATGCTAACTGGCTATTGTACGTATGTATGACGTATAATCTCACTGATCTGTATGCAAAAACATAATTTCACTGCACGTGAAAATAAATGTACTATTGAATCATTGATCTACCCCATTCATGCAATGATTTGAACCAGGAACAGCAGTCATTACAGTTACCCCTGCATTTTGTAATGTGATGAAAAATATTTTCACATTATTACCACTCTAGTGCAATTAGCAAACAACATAATCTGTTTTTTGAAAATTGTACTGTTTTATTTGTCGGCGCCAGATACGTGGCGACTCTTTGCACATTGTATGCAAAAACAAAGCATTTCACTGAACCCGGGTACATGTGACAATAAGGTAACATTGAATCCTTGTCAATGGTGGAATAGATAAGGAAATGATACGGTACCTGTATTTCAGGAATGATGGGACCTTTCTCCGGGCATGATCCTGCAAATGCCGTCAATGGTGCAGGTGAGACAACTGGGTTGGGCCGAGCAAAGTTGCTCAGGTCACAGCTGGGGATCTCATTCTCTTCATGCCTCATAATGACAGTGTCCATGACAAAGAAACGGTCCCAAGGCAGCCAGAGTGTGTGCGCCTGAGTGATGAACGGAGAGCGCTCAAAGTGTATCGCGACCGAAACCCCTCCGTTAGTCATCAAATCAAAGCTGGTAGGTGGAGGACAGAACAAGACATTTTGTTTTCAAAAGAAGATCTTCTATGTATGAAACAACACAACAGGTGTAATTTTCCAACCTTGCTCCGCCACCTGGCGAGGATTATCGTTGCAGCACACTCCAGAGGTGGAGCTGCACACCGCAAATGATTTTCTAACCATCAGTTTAAATGGACAGACAAATGGACAGATGCAAAGCATGCGCATACATTTCTGCTGCACGTTGCTGGCCAGGAATTGCAAAGTTGAAATATTAACCACAACAGTATCTGTCAAACTCTTGACAGCTTATACCTTGGAACAGATGCACCAGGGAAAGGTCAAGATTGTTGATCAAGAGGTAGACAACCTCGAATGAATTCTAGTTATCCACTTGTATTAACATGCTCTGCTGGTGGAACATTTTATTTTGCTGCAGAATTACTTACAAGCATAGAATGCAGTCGCATAAAATTACTGCAACATTTATCTTTTAAAGTGTTGCCTTGCAAAATGTATACTGAATTAAAAAACTTAAACACCCCATGGTGTTGCTCACTATGCCTCTAGTACATAGTGTAATATATGCATATGGTGCATTCTAACAGATCACAGTTTAATTTTCTCAAGCTTTTTTTTTGCCAATCACGGTATCTCTGCTGTTGCTGGAAGTGCACTAGGCAGCTTTCTTTTTTTCCGCTGGCCCCATCTCAGTCAGCCGCAGCACCTCCCTTGGTGTCAATGACTTGGTCTCCACCCTATCATAGACATCCCCTTTATTCCCTTCACCTCATCCTGCATTTCTACAATTTTTACACGCTAGATGTCTGACTTCTCTCTGATCTGATGCCAGGTCATCAGTCAGTAACACTGAAGATAGATCCAAAATGCTGGAGTAACCCAGCGGGTCAGGCAGCATCTCTGGGTAAAAGGAATAGGGTCGTAACCCTTCTTCAGACTGAGAGTCAGGGAGAGGGAAACTGGAGGTATGAAAAGATTCAGAACAAATCAGAGCTGCACCAATGACCAAGGAAAGGTCGAGCCCACAATGGTCCATTGTTGGCTGTGCAAGAGGTGATACTGACTTTGATTCTATCTCCACCAATGCTACCTTATTTGCCTCCACCATCACCCAATGCCAGTATTTTCCAGGCCCCCACCACTCTCTGTGTAAAAAGCTTGCCCCTCATATCTTCATTAAACTTTCTCCCTCTTGTCTTAAACCTATACCTTTAGTGTTGGACATTTTCATCCTGGGAAAAAGGTTCTGACCACCCGGCCTCTCTATGCCTCTCATAATTTTATATACTTCTATCAAGATTCCCCTCAACCTCTGACATTCCAGAGAAAAGAATCCAAGTCTATCCAACCCCTCCCTGTAGTTTCGTTTAGTTTAGTCTCAAGATATAGTGTGGAAACAGGCTCTTTGGCCCACCGACTCTGCGCTGACCATTGATCACCCGCACACTAGTTCTATCCTTCACTCCTGGGCAAATATACACAAGCCAATTAACTGACAAACTTGCATGTCTTTGAAATGTGGGAGAAAATCAAAGCACCCAGGGAAAACCCACATGGTCACAGGGAGAACATACAAACTCTGTACAGGCAGAACCCGCAGTCAGGATCAAACCCGGGTCTTTGGCGCAGTAAGGTAGCAACTCTACCACTGCGCCTCTGTGTCACCCTGATACAGTCTAATCCAGGCAACACTCTGGTAACCCTCCTCTGCACCCTCTCCATAGCTTCCACATCTTTCTTGCAATGGGGTGAGCAGAACTGGACGCAGTACTCCAAGTAACCTTTCATTATGCGTCTTTGTTTGAAGTGGTGTAACATAAATATCACAACACACTGGACATTTTGCGGTTTTATTGTAACATTAATATATTCAAGAGATATATCCACAGAAAGCTTCGTACCTGCCATCCTGCCTGCTGACCGTAAAACCATAGTCTGGTTTGTTGACAAAGCTGATGTTAACACCAACTAAGGGGGTGCCATCTGCTGTTTCTACTTGGCCTCGTATCACACAGAAGTGCCTATAAACAGCAAAAATAACATATTGAAATCAAATATTAACAACCAATTCTATGTATTACTACAAAGATCAGCCATGATCACATTGAATGGCGGTGCTGGATCGAAGGGCCGAATGGCCTCCTCCTGCACCTATTGTCTATTGTCTATAAAGTTATGATTTATGACTGTTCTATTTATGAACAAAACAGATGTCCTCCAAATTCTCCTATGGATAGCATTGTCCAACGTAAATTTGTCCTAGATGAAGACATGGTGACTAGTTGAGTGAATTCCCAGGGAAACACCATTAAATCTTGCTCAGATACATTTACTTTAGATTTGAGAGGTACAGCACGGAAACAGACCTTTCAGCTCACTGAGTCCTCAACAACCAGCGATCACCCCGTACATTAAAACTATCCTACATGGGTTCATTTACAATTTTACTGAAACCAATTAACCTACAAACCTGCACGGCTTTGGAGTGTGGGAGGAAACCGGAGCACCTGGAGAAAACTCACACGGTCACGGGGAATACACATAAACTCTGTACAAACAACACCCATAGTCAGGATCGAAACCGTGTCTCTAGCGCTGTAAGGCAGCAGTTCTACTGCTACACCACTGTGCTGCACTTTGCTGCAGCCTTTCATATATGCCTTGCAAAAACAAGTAGTTTTTCTTTATCATTTTTAGATGGTTGATGCTAACATGTATCAGGTATTCTTTACACATATCCAAAGGTGAACATTGCCTGACTTCCTTTCACTGCATCAAGATCAACTGACAATACAATGCTACCAAATGTATTACGCTGGATATTTTCCAGTCACTGGGCAGGAAAATATCATGGCATGGAAGGACATCAGTAAGGACTACCAAACTACTGATACGTATTTTCTTGATAATAGAAGACAAATTATTTCAAATTATTGAGGCTGTTTGAGTTTGAATTTAGCATTCATTAGCAAATTCAGCAGTGGTTCTTTATGTTAAATAACTAAAAAATGATATCTATTTGAAACATATGCTTCCCAGTACACGAGAGCGTGCAAGGTTGTATTACCTAACAAACTAGCAGCCTGTTTTCAGTAATTTTTTTGGGAAAAAGGTCTTTTGCATTTAAACTTTACCAGTTCTGCATTGTCATTACTTCTGCTGTCGCTTAAACTTAGAGCCGGTGGTGTCGATGAAAGAGAAAAGTAAATGTGAGCTAGTGAACCTTGTCAATCATCGCTGAGGTCGTTCTCATCTGGAAGTCAGCATTTTGCATTCTACCCATTTGTGAGTACAAGACGAGCAGAAAATGTGAAATATGTTCTTTTATGATAGTGGACAAAGGTTATAACCAATTTAAAATGTAATCAAGTTATTATTCTAAAACAATGAGCAAGTCATCATATCATATCATATCATATATATACAGCCGGAAACAGGCCTTTTCGGCCCACCAAGTCCGTGCCGCCCAGCGATCCCCGTACATTAACACTATCCTACACTCACTAGGGACAATTTTTACATTTACCCAGCCAATTAACCTACATACCTGTACGTCTTTGGAGTCATCTCTATAAATGTTATTGGGAGAAAACGTCATGTTTATTATCATATCATATCATATCATATCATATATATACAGCCGGAAACAGGCCTTTTCGGCGCTCCAAGTCCGTGCCGCCCAGCGATCCCCGTACATTAACACTATCCTACACCCACTAGGGACAATTTTTACATTTACCCAGCCAATTAACCTACATACCTGGTATAACCTACATAACCTACATGTAGGTTATACCTACATAACCTACATGTAGGTTATACCTACATAACCTACATTCTGGTCATTTATCGGACAATGACGTCGGAGCCAGGGCCAGCATTGACCACCCTCTCCTAATTGCCTTCACGTCACATCATTCAGCACTTCATCAAATGTGAAGATAGTATTTTCAGAGGTTAGTGTTGGATCATTTGTTTCATATTCCCATTTTATCTTTCTTATTTCATTGTATAATTAAGTCTGGTTATATTAAGTTTCAACCACAGCTCAGCTGATGGCTCTCTAAATTCTGATGTTAATCTCTTCTGCTGGTTCACACAAGGCCAATATAATTTTTGTACCATGGAAAACAGCTGTGCGGTTTAACCAAGATTCTGAATTAAAACAAGATCATCTTCCCGCTTTTTCTCCAAACTTCACAAACTAAGCTCAGTGTTTTATACTTTTCTGACCTCATTATCTTGCAGGAATGCTTTCAGTGATGTATGAATTTGGATTGCTGGATCACTTTGCTCCACATTCCTATCCTTTCCATCAAAGGTATAAGAAATCATAAGATCATAAGTGATAGGAGTAGAATTAGGCCATTCGGCCCATCAAGTCTACACCACCATTCAACTATGGCTGATCTATCTCTCCCTCCTAACCCCATTCTCCTGCCTTCTCCCCATCACCTCTGACACCCGAACCAATCAAGAATCTATCTATCTCTGCCTGAAATATATCCATTGACTTGGCCTCCACAGTCTTCTGTGGCAAAGAATTCCACAGTTTCACCATCCTCTCACTAAAGAAATTCCTCCTCATCTTCCTAAAAGAACGTCCTTTAATTCTGAGGATATGACATCTGGTCCTAGACTCTCCCAAAAGTGGAAACATCCTCTCCACATCCACTCTATCCAAGCCTTTTGATCATGGATCTTTTGATCAAGCCCAAGATCACCCCTTATTCCATCTACCAAATTAACTCAATTAGCTGAAGCTACAGGAAAATTAGTTTGACATGTGTACTTCCCTGATGAAAGTCTGCTGGTCTTCCCACATTTTGGTTTGATTCCTCATAGTTCCAATAGCATGCCTCCAATTTTTTCTAGACATGTGTGCATGGAAAACAACAGTGGTGTGATCATAGATATCTGAAGGACACCTTCTGCCCGTCTGGAAACTTCTCACAATGCTGAACATTTGCATTCTTTTTAACATCTGTCTTTATGCATTTTGCTGCCTGACATCTAATTCTGTACTTTATACTTTACTTCTGTACTTTATTCTGTACTGTAATTTTAATAGAAATCTTTTGAGTGACACTTGGTTGAATGTAGCCGCATTCTAGCTTGGCACTGCACTGCCTTGACGAGTGCTTTTGCTAAACTTCAAAAGTTTCTATAAAATTGATTAAAACAGAGCTTTCATTTAGAAATCCATAATTACATTTTTATTGTAATCTCTATCTCTGCATGCTTTATTATCTCATTGCATAGAATCAATTCATATAGAAAGCTTACTGCTGAGGGTTAGTTAACTTCAGTTCCATTTTTTTAACAGGAAATATTCTGACTTCTTGCCAGTTCTCTGATTTTACCCTCTTTTCCTTTTGAAACCTCATGTAGAGATGTTACTTTCTTTGGTCTCTCCTTTCCTCAAGCAGCCACATTTTCAATTCATTCACCCATTACCCATTACATTTTTTCTTTCCATCTCAAATGCTGCAATATATCTCTTTTTCACAAGAACAATAGAAATAGGCGGGAGGCGGGAGCTGGCCAAAATTGATTGGAAGGAGGCCCTAGCAGGGAAGACGGTAGAACAGCAATGGCAGGTATTCCTGGGAATAATGCAGAGGTTGCAGGATCAATTTATTCCAAAGAGGTGGAAAGACTCTAAGGGGAGTAAGAGACACCTGTGGCTGACAAGGGAAGTCAGGGACAGCATAAAAATTAAGGAGAGGAAGTATAACATAGCAAAGAAGAGTGGGAAGACAGAGGATTGGGACTCTTTTAAAGAGCAACAAAAGTTAACTAAAAAGGCAATACGAGGAGAAAAGATGAGGTACGAGGGTAAACTAGCCAATAATATAAAGGAGGATAGCAAAAGTTTTTTTAGGTACGTGAAGAGGAAAAAAATAGTCAAGGCAAATGTGGGTCCCTTGAAGACAGAAGCAGGGGAATTTATTATGGGGAACAAAGAAATGGCAGACGAGTTAAACCGTTACTTTGGATCTGTCTTCACTGAGGAAGATACACACAATCTCCCAAATGTTCTAGGGGCTGGAGAACCTAGGGTGATGGAGGAACTGAAGGAAATCCACATTAGGCAGGAAATGGTTTTGGGTAGACTGATGGGACTGAAGGCTGATAAATCCCCAGGGCCTGATGGTCTGCATCCCAGAGTACTTAAGGAGGTGGCTCTAGAAATAGTGGAAGCATTGGAGATCATTTTTCAATGTTCTATAGATTCAGGATCAGTTCCTGTGGATTGGAGAATAGCAAATGTTATCCCACTTTTTAAGAAAGGAGGGAGAGAGAAAACGGGTAATTATAGACCAGTTAGTCTGACATCAGTGGTGGGGAAAATGCTGGAGTCAATTATAAAAGACGAAATTGCTGAGCATTTGGATAGCAATAACGGGATCGTTCCGAGTCAGCATGGATTTACGAAGGGGAAATCATGCTTGACAAATCTACTGGAATTTTTTGAGGATGTAACTAGGAAAATTGACAAGGGAGAGTCAGTGGATGTGGTGTACCTCGACTTTCAGAAAGCCTTCGACAAGGTCCCACATAGGAGATTAGTGGGCAAAATTAGGGCACATGGTATTGGGGGTAGGGTACTGACATGGATAGAAAATTGGTTAACAGACAGAAAGCAAAGAGTGGGGATAAATGGGTCCCTTTCGGAATGGCAGGCAGTGACCAGTGGGGTACCGCAAGGTTCGGTGCTGGGACCCCAGCTATTTACGATATACATTAATGACTTGGACGAAGGGATTAAAAGTACCATTAGCAAATTTGCAGATGATACTAAGTTGGGGGGTAGTGTGAATTGTGAGGAAGATGCAATAAGGCTGCAGGGTGACCTGGACAGGTTGTGTGAGTGGGCGGATACATGGCAGATGCAGTTTAATGTAGATAAGTGTGAGGTTATTCACTTTGGAAGTAAGAATAGAAAGGCAGATTATTATCTGAATGGTGTCAAGTTAGGAGGAGGGGGAGTTCAACGAGATCTGGGTGTCCTAGTGCATCAGTCAATGAAAGGAAGCATGCAGGTTCAGCAGGCAGTGAAGAAAGCCAATGGAATGTTGGCCTTCGTAACAAGAGGAGTTGAGTATAGGAGCAAAGAGGTCCTTCTACAGTTGTACCGGGCCCTGGTGAGACCGCACCTGGAGTACTGTGTGCAGTTTTGGTCTCCAAATTTGAGGAAGGATATTCTTGCTATGGAGGGCGTGCAGCGTAGGTTCACTAGGTTAATTCCCGGAATGGCGGGACTGTCGTATGTTGAAAGGCTGGAGCGATTGGGCTTGTATACACTGGAATTTAGAAGGATGAGGGGGGATCTTATTGAAACATATAAGATAATTAGGGGATTGGACACATTAGAGGCAGATAACATGTTCCCAATGTTGGGGGAGTCCAGAACAAGGGGCCACAGTTTGAGAATAAGGGGTAGGCCATTTAGAACGGAGATGAGGAAGAACTTTTTCAGTCAGAGGGTGGTGAAGGTGTGGAATTCTCTGCCTCAGAAGGCAGTGGAGGCCAGTTCGTTGGATGCTTTCAAGAGAGAGCTGGATAGAGCTCTTAAGGATAGCGGAGTGAGGGGGTATGGGGAGAAGGCAGGAACGGGGTACTGATTGATAGTGATCAGCCATGATCGCATTGAATGGCGGTGCTGGCTCGAAGGGCTGAATGGCCTACTCCTGCACCTATTGTCTATTGTCTATTGTCTAAATAGAAACGTAAAACACACATGGGCCCATTCTGCCCACCTCATCCATGCCGACTGTGATGCCTAACAACGCTAATCCCACTGGCCTGCATTAAGCCTGTATCCCTCTCAGTCTTTCCTGTCCAGCAAATACAATTAACTGCAGATGCTGATTTATACAAAAAAAGACACAAAATGCTGGAGTAAAATGCTGCATCTTTGAACATGGATAGGTGATGTTTTGGGTCAGGACCTTTCATCAGAATAAAGAAGGGTCCTGACCCAAAACATCATCTCTCCGCATTTTCCAGAGATGCTGCCTGACCCGCTGTGACTCCAGCACTGTGTCCTTTTAATTACTTGCTGGTAATTAGGCCACGGAATGGTCTCGATAACCATTTTCACTGGCTACGACTTTAGCTATTTTGGTGTCATCTGCAAACTTTCTGATGCCTTGTATATTCTCATCCAGATCACTGATATGGATAACAAGCTGCAATGGGTGATGATTTTTAATGCATATTTGCTGCATGGCAGTGTGGTTAGCTGCAGCATTTTCATCATGTGGCCTTTTGCCCAATGTGACTATGAATCATGCAAATTGAACTGCACGATTCACAACCAAGACAAACTTTCTTAAAGCAACTTGCATATTTTGCTGAAATCCTTACTTAAGTTGGCTTAATTTCCATTTGCCTTCAAAAACTTTAAACTAACCTTGCTTGCCACTAATACTGCCACAGGAATTATCAACCAATCTTAAATTTACTTAAAACAAGTCCCTAAAGGGTTTATAAATGGCATGATAATCACGCACTGTGTAATATTTAAGTTTAGCTTCTGTCAATTCTGGCATAAATTATTGCTTCAGCAAACATTTTCAGCACTGTAGCCCACAGCAGTGTCTCCGTGCCTTTGCTCAATTAGATCTACAAATTGCTAACTCCCTTGGCAGATACATTTGCCCCATTCAAAAAAACAATTAACATTGTCTTGCAAGCATCTGGCCTACTGCAGGGTAACTTGTCCTTACTGGAGGCAAGATCAACTTCTCACAATATGCCAAGTCCCTGGGAACACAAGTTAATGCTAATTTAGTCAGATTTTTCCTTCAGGAGACCTTGGCTAAAAGCAATTACATTGCAAACAAGCTAATACAACTACAAAAAATCCACCTGCACCCAATTCTTTCAAATATTTACATAATTTATCTGAAAAAAAATGTGCAAATTCTTTCCACTCAACTTAGCTTCCATGCCATAATCCTGTTTTTATATTGTGCGTAATTGATGTTCTGCTGACTCGATTTTACTGAGAAATCAAAATATTAAAATATAAATGACTTATAGTTACTAAAGTTATCAGATGTTTCCATTAAGGCTTGCAAAAACTATACTGCATTTAATGTGTTTGTAGTTTTGGAAATTATTAGTCATGTACAGTTCTGTAGTACTGCATAGTAACAGGCTCTTTGACCCACCGTGACTATGCCGACTATCATGTCGAACTTCTAATCCCACCAGCTATATTGATTCCATATTCCTCTAAGCTGAATTCATTCAAGTACCTGTCAAGATACCTTTTAATATATTGTTACTATGTCAGCCATCACCACCTCCTCTGCAACGTATTCCAGATACCAACTACTCTGTGTGAAAATGTTACCCCTCAGAATTTTCTTGAATCCTTCTCTCTCTTACCTTAAGCCTCTGCCATCGAGCTTTGGACACCCCAACCATGAGAAACAGAATCTTTCCTATCTCAGCCTTTCCTGATTTTAGACATATCGTCTCTCAGCCTTTTACTCCAGGGAAAACAGCCCCAGACTATCCAATCCCTCCTGATAGCTCAAAGCCTTTCAACCCATGCAACATCCTTGTAAAATTACATTCATATGATGATTAAATATTGCATGTAAATAATCATGTTGCAGAGACACCCACACACACACACATACACACACACATAGACACACATACACACACACACGTAGACACACACACACACATACACATAGACACACCACACACACACTTACATTAATGTGATGATTGAAGAAATATTAAATATTGCATTTAATTAATCATGTTGCAGATAGGAAGAAAAAAGTATTTAGTTAAATTTATAACTATAAAGTAACATGTACACGTAATAATTAATTCTACTTTTATAACTCTAAATGGTTACCTGATGGAACAATTTAATGTGCAGTGTGTAGCTTATGTTTGTGTGGGTTTATTACTCTTTTATAACATTCCTAAACTTATTTACTTTGGGAATGGCTGTCTTCAATGCTGTTGCCATTCAGCTAGAAAGATCAAACTTTCATCAACGCTAAAGAACACCCACGCATTGCAGCTTCATTAATCATGGAACGGAACACAATGTCAGAATCAGAATGTGAAGGAAGTTATGCAAAACCTCTCTAAACCGCTGTTTCAGTGTGAAATTATACTATGTTCCAGCAAGGATATTAAGGCCTTAGAGATGATGCAGAAGAAGTGTACTGGAAGATTGCCCAAGATGAATGACTTTTATTATGTGGAGAGAGAAGTAGAGCTGAGGTTGTTCATTTTAGAGCAGAGGAGTTTTATGAGGAAATTTAGTGGATATGTTTAAACCAGTAAATTGTTTTGACATGCGAGGAGTAAGAATCTTCAGCAGTAGAAGGAACAAGTCGGCACAGTTTTAATATGGAGAGATAGAAGATTGCAGATGATGTAATCTGGAGCAAGAAACAAGCTGCTGCAGGAACTCCTTGGGTCAGGCAGCATCTATAGAGACAGAGTGATATTTCATATTTTGGGTTGAAACCATCAGGACAATGAAATAGGACAGATATAAGATGACTATCAAAAGAACAAAATCAACACTAAAGAAGCATATGAGAAGGTAGTTTTTTTCCCCACTCATATAAACGGTTATTTGGTCTGTACTGTTTGTATAATGGAATGAACGAATGAATGAATGAATATGCTTATAGGCCAATTGATTTATTCACAAAATGCTGGAGTAACTCAGCAGGTCAGGCAGCATCTTGGGAGAGAAGGAATGGGTGACGTTTCGGGTCGAGACTGGGTCTGAAGAAGGGTCTCGACCCGAAACGTCACCCATTCCTTCTCTCCCAAGATGCTGCCTGACCTGCTGAGTTACTCCAGCATTTTGTGAATAAATCGATTTGTACCAGCATCTGCAGTTATTTTCTTATGCTTATAGGCCAAGTATGCATATACAAGGAATGTGCCTTGGTGTTCCGCTCACAAATGACAACACAAACATACAGTTAAACAATTAAGAATAAAGCATAACCACATCAAAACAATAAGGATACAACATTACGGTCTAAACATGTGGGTGAAAATAAACCAGAGCAAAAAAGAGACTGCAGACCTTGGTTATTGAGTAGAACTATCACTCGTGGAAAAAAAGCTGTTTTTATGTCTGGCTGTGGCTGCTTTGACAGCCCGGAGTCGCCTTCCAGAGGGAAGTGCTTCGAAGAGTTTGTGGCCAGGGTGAGAGGGGTCAGAGATGATCTTGCCCGCTCGCTTCCTGGCCCTTGCAGTGTACAGTTCATCAATGGGGGAAGGTTGCAGCCAACAACCTTCTCAGCTGTGCGAACGATCCGTTGCAGCGTCTGAATGTCATGCTTGGTGGCTGAGCCAAACCAGACCATGATGGAGAAGGTGAGGACGGACTCAATGATAGCAGTATAGAATTGGACCATCATTGCCTGTGGCAGATTGTGTTTCTTCAGTTGCCACAAGAGGTACATTCTCTGTTGGGCCTTTTTGACTGTGGAGTCGATGGTGGCTCCCCATTTAAGGTCCCTGGGGATGATGGTTCCAAGGAATTTAAATGACTCCACAGATGTGACTATGGCGTTGTTGATGTAAGAAAATAACTGCAGATGCTGGTACAAATCAAAGGTATTTATTTCACAAAATGCTGGAATAACTCAGAAGGTCAGGCAGCATCTCAGGAGAGAATGGGTGACGTTTCGGGTCGAGACCCTTCTTCAGACTGATGTCAGGGGGGTGGGACAAAGGAAGGATATAGGTGAAGACAGGAAGATAGAGGGAGAACTGGGAAGGGGGAGGGGAAGAGAGGGACAGAGGAACTATCTAAAGTTGGTGAAGTCAATGTTCATACCACTGGGCTGCAAGCCCAAGTGAAATATGAGGTGCTGTTCCTCCAATTTCCGGTGGGCCTCACACTATGGCACTGGAGGAGGCCCATGACAGAAAGTTAGTGTTGTTGATGGTGAGTGGGTGAAGGGGAGGGGGATCTCTTCGAAAGTCTACAATTAGTTCCACTGTCTTGAGAGCATTGAGCTCCAGGTTGTTGCGATGGCACCAGGACGCCAGCTGTGTCACTTCCCATCTGTAGGCAGATTCTTCCCCATCCTGGATCAGTCCAATAAGGGTAGTGTCATCCTCAAACTTGAGGAACTTGACAGAGGAGTCTGTGGAAGTGCAGGTATTGGTGTAGAGAGAGTAAAGGAGAGGGAAGAGTACGCAGCCTTGCGGAGCTCCTATGCTGAGGGTCTGCGGGTCCGAGATGTGCTTTCCCAGCCTCACATGCTGCTTCCTGTCCGTCAGGAAGTTGATGATCCACTGACAGAGGGGTTCAGGCACAGTCAGCTGGGAGAGTTTGTAGTGTAGTAGCTCTGGCACAATGGTGTTAAAAGCAGAGCTAAAGTCCACAAACTGAATCCTGGCATAGGTCCCCTTGTGGTCTAGGTGCTGCAGGATGAAGTGCAGACCTAGATTGACTATTGGCCCTATATGCAGGCCTAGATTGATCTATTGGCCCTATATGCAAACTGCAGGTTTGAAGATCATTCAATATCAACATCAATATCAAATTCAATATCAATATCACAATTCAACACTATCATGGTGCCAACATCCACTTCCAGTTCTCGCCTTCACCTAATATCTCTGATTTCTTTGACATTAATGAATATACCTAACTCCTTAGTCATAGAGTCATAGTCATAGTGTCATATAGTGTAGAAACAAGCCCTTCGGCCCAACTTTCCCACACCAACCAACATGTCCCAACTGCACTAGTCCCACCTGCCTGTATTTGGTCCATATCCCTCTACTTAAAGGGAGAGAGGAACCCTTGGTGACTGTGTGATGCACATGACAAATCTAACCTGCAGCACACTGCTATGCAGGGTCTGGTGGAAGAGGTGGTAACAGGACAGAATGCCTTGTGCCAGCAGAAGCCAGGAAGTCTTCTGGACATGCAGTGAAACAGGCAGGCAGTCTAAATAACTATGGAAACCAATATTAGCAGTCATACTCTGATGACTAGAAAAGTTAAATGATACTAAATAAAGCAGTCTGAATGAAACTGGCACTCACAAAGTGCATGTGTATTTAACAGTTTCCACAAAGCACAGGTAGTGATTGTTGTTCTTTCAGGTTTAGTTTAGTTTAGAGATATGGCATGGAAACAGGCCCTTTGGTCCACCAAATCCATGTCAACCAGTAATCACCCATGAACTAGTTATATCCTATACTAGGGGAAACTTTTTAAATCTCTTTCCTCGACAGAGATGCAACTTTTTTTCCGTGTCGGATCTCCGTCCGTACTGCGGACTAATATCATGGAGCTGGCGGCCTCATGTTGGGGACCAACTTTGGGATCTCCAACCGTGCGAGCCTGCGGACTTACCATCATGGAGCTTGCGATCCCTTTGTCAGAGATCGACTGGGAGCTCCAACCGTGGGAGCCTGCGGACTTAACATTGTGGAGCTCGCGGTCCCTTGGTTAGGGACTGACTTCGGGAGCTCCAAGCCGCAGGAGCTTCGACCACCCTGATCGCGGGAGCTTCAATCGCCCCAACGGGGGAGCTTCGATCGGCCCGACTGCGGATGGTTCGACTGCCCTGACCACCGGAGAAAAAGGTGGAAAGAAGATAAGACTTTATTGCCTTCCATCACAGTGAGGAATGTGGAGGAGCCGCTGTGGTGGATGTTTATGTCAAATTTTATGTAGTTGTGTGTCTTGTTGCTTTTTTGGTATGATTGTCTGGCAAATTAAATTCCTCGTATGTTGCAAAATCATACTTGGCTAATAAATTACAATTATGATTATGATTATGGTCTTTCATGCCAAAACATTTACCAAGGCACTGCAGTAGCAGAGTATGAGCAGTAGCAGAGTATGAGCAGAATAAAGTGAAAAGGACAATAACTTCCTGATGTTTGCATGGAACTGTACGTGAACAGTCTTTGCTTCATCTACTCTGCAGCAACGGTGAATGCTGATGGCACCAATGTTACTCCGACCCTGAAATCTGAGCCATTGTCTGTGCAATCAGAAGGTTGCAAGGAGCCTAAAAAACTCATTCTTATGGCAGCAGCATTCTGGCCTTCCAAAAAATCCGAGTACAAAATAGGTCCAGGTACACATAACAAAGTTTCACAGACGTTTTATAGGAAAAAAAATCAGATGTCTAATGTATTTAATCTCTGAACATTGCCTTAAAACCTGGCCTATGCACATTTTAATGTATTTGCATTTCTCAGCCATGAATCATAATATTCTATATTGGGTTTTAAAATTATATGGTATGATTTCAACATAATATTTAATGCTGCTGTTAAAATGGCATATGTAGGAATCCATACAAATAATCCACATATTAGCATATGAATATATCACAAAGGCTGACATCAATCTTTAAGTTTCAAAACGTTGATCTCTTTCTTTGTATGCTCATTTCTATCTTGTCATTCCGCTGCAGAGATCAGCTAAAGAGCAAACTATAAAAGGCAAGGAAAACATAAGACCCATTCATTTAATTTAATTCCCTAAAAAACAATAATTTTCACTTCAATTTAATCTTAGACATAATGCACTTCTTTTGTTAGAATCTGGCATGTATTAAAGGCAATGCACTCTTGTATCCAATCCTGTAATTTCTGCTGTACTGTAGCACAATTATTACATTCAAAGCAACCTTTGAGTACACGCTTTCAGATTATGTACAGAATCTGTCTCAGTGTCCTCTTGACAGGTTCGGAGAAGCTTGGTATACTTCCACCTTTGTTTGTGCTTTCTGATCAAAGTCCAAAACCATCCATAGACTGGCAGCCTGCCAGGTTCTGTGCCAATAGTTGAAACCACTTTAGTACTGAGATCTTCTGTTCTGTTGGTTATGATACCAGTGATGTTATAAAAGGCAAAAGGTTTCCGCCTTTCAAATACTGCTCAAGGTATAACAAACATATCAATAGGACATGGAAATGTAATTGATGATTCTATGGCTGTGCCTAATTGTTGACCCAATTATTGCTATCGCTAGGGCAGCACAGTGGCGCAGCGGTAGAGTTGCTGCCTTGCAGCGCCAGAGACTTGGGTTCCATCCTGTCCTGAGGGGAGACTTGATGGAAGTATATACAATTTTGAGAGGCATAGTCAGAACATTTTTCCCAGGGTGGAAAAGGGGAGAGTTTAATGGAGAGGTTTGGCACAAGTTTTTACACAGAGAATAGTGGGTGACTGGAACATCATTGATGTTGGTGGTGGAGACAGATACGAAAGTGGCGGTTAAGATGCTTTTAGACAGGCAAATGAATGTGCTGGGAATAGTGGCTTATGGATCATGTACAGGCAAATGAGATCAGTTTAACTTGACATCATGTTTGGCACATCATGTTCCTGCGCTGTACTGTTCTATGTTCTCTGTTAGATAGTTTGAAAGCAAAAGACGCACATGCCTGATCCTCACCGCACTGCAGTTCAGGCAGCACTGACACAGTTTTTAGCATGCGTAATGTCCTGACATCTACAAAGCTGGAGACAAGGCTGCACAACTTATAAAATCTATCACTGATTTTAACAGCTTTGAAAACAGCTCAGACATCTGCAAGACATTAACATGGAGTAAATAATTGCAACATTTTTAAAGAAAGCCTGAACAATAAAACAGTTAATTAAAACAAATGAAAACAATTAAAATTAATTTAAGCAATTAAACTATATTAAAATATTATTTAATTGGCTCACCTTTCCCCTTTCCTCTGAATCCTTAGTCTCATATTCCCCCCATTAAATTTGATTATGTACCAGATCTGAACTGGAATGGGATGTGAATGGAAATTTCCCTGCATATTCCAGGACCGTAGCGACATTCGTGCCTATGTGGAGTTTAGCAATTAACTTAACTGACAGATCACTGCTGAATTGGACAATAAGTACTGGGTCTTTTCATTTCACGGCACGTGTGGAAAGAGTTCATAAGTCATGGGAGAAGAATTGGGTCCTTTGGCCCATTGAATCTACTCCGCCATTCAATCATGGCTGATCTATCTTTCCCTCTCAACATTCTCCTGCCTTCTCTCCATGACAATTGATACCTGGACTAATCAACAATCTGTTAAAATTAACAGATTTTAAAATACCCAATGTCTTGGTCTCCACAGCCATCTGTGTCACCCTCTGACTAAAGAAACTCCGCCTCGTCTCCTTTCTAAAGGTACGTTCAAATACATCTGGGACTTATTTCAGTTTTAACAGCTGAAAGCTGACATTCTTGAATGGAAAACTCTCCACCATTCATCCTTGTATCTTTATATTGTTAACTGACCAACAAGGATTTCCGATTTTCTACATCCCAAGAAAATAATATTAAGTACATAAATTGTGTAAATACCAGTCTCTCGTGAAATGCTTAGTCTTTCATCCACTCAATGAATTTACAAAGACAAGTGATATATCCTGGAAGAGATCGGCAAGAGTCCATAAATAAAATAAAAACAGTATGTGCTGGGAACACACTTGGAGGCGACACAGTGGCACAGTGGTAGAGTTGCTGTCTTACAGCTCCAGAGATCAGGTCGATCCTGACTACGGGTACTGGCTGTATGGCGTTTGTGCGTTCTCCCTGTGGGTTTTCACCGGTTGCTCCGGTTTCCTCCCACATTTCAAAGACATGCAGGTTTGTAGGTTAATTGGCTTCTGTAAAAAAAAATTGTTCCCAGCTTGTAGGATAGAACTATTGTATGGGTGATCGTTGGTTGGCACGGACTCGGTGGGCCGAAGGGCCTGTTTCCATGCTGTATCTCTAAACCAAAACTAAACTAACACTCAACAGATCAGATGGCATCCATAGTGCGAGAAAAACAAGTTGATGGTTTTTCAGGTCGATGATTCTTTCTCCACAGCTGCTGCCTGACCTGCTGCATGTTTCCAATATTTTCTGTTTTTATTTCGGGTTTCCAAGATCGGCAATTTCTTGCCTTTTGCTAACTGATGGGAGTTCTGTATTCAACCCCTGAGCTCAATATATTTACTTAGATACTTGGCAATTGAAAAGAAACACTATAGAACTGCTGGAGACATTTCTTGCTTATGCAAGTGGCATTAGATGCTGCGGAAGAGGAAATTATTCTGTGTAGAAGTCCCAGAGTGTAGCAAGACATAAAGAAACCCTGACAAGCTGCCAAAAACAACCTAGGCAATTCATAGTATGCTTAGTGTGCTGGCCCTCGCTGTGACTGGTTCTGCCATTTCAAATAATATCCACATGATTCACGGCTTTGAAAGGAAAATAAATTATTCTGCAAAACATTTTACAGAGTTCACTTTGGTTTAAAAAGAAATACCGAAAAAGCCCCCAACAACATGTAACTGGGTGATATCTCATCTCTGCCATCAACTGACTTTGCGCGTGCATTTATAGTGTGAGGATCCTTATTCTGATCACATCACCCATCATTTTTATGACCCGTGTCCTCACAAAAGAATTTTCTCAGAGCTTGTGAGCACTCTACATCTGATTCATCACAAGATGAGGCACGACATTCCATGAGGCACCATCTAAGCAAACACATTGTGGAATGCATTATATTTTCAGATCCTAAAGATTGTAAAGAAAATGTTTCTTTGCAATAGTATTGTAATAATGTTACAATTCGAGATTTGCTATGATAAATTTGAAGAAGCAGATTATATTAACTATTCGGACAATCCATTTGAACTGCACTGACTTTGACTAAACGTGACAGCTAAAAAGGATGCTCAGAAGCTTGTTCCTCTTTCCAATGAGAGATTTCTTTTAAAGCTTTGTCTTACATATGTACACATCGATCACCCTTGACTTTGCAAGCCATGACTCAAGATCAAGTATACCTAAAAAATGGTGTATGGCTTGAAGCCAGGAGTTATTTTGGATATAGATATAGTTCAGCCTTCATTTTAAAATGATATATTGGTCCATAGCTCAAGTCATACAGCACTGAAACATTCTCTTTGACTCAACTTGCCCATGCTGACCAAGATACCCCATCTGCACTCGTCCCACCTGCCTGCGTTTGGCTCATATCCATCACAACCTGTCCTATCCATGTTTCTTTTCAAATGTTTTTTAAATGTTGTTATAGTACCTGCCTTAACCACCTCCTCTGGTTTTAAAAATATCTCTGGCATTCAATGACAGGTCAAAATAATTCACACACAAGTTATTAAAAATATTTAAATCATTAAAAGTGACAAATACAAGTAACAAAAAGATAAATGCAATCATCTGAAAACATGGTACCAATCAGAAAGATTGGCAACAGCCAGCTAAATCTGGCTCATTATCTTATTTTTTTCCTATTTTATAAATAACTATCTACAATAAATAGCACAATATATATTTTTAAATATATCTTACTATTTTGCTTCCTAAATCTCTGTCCTGAAGATCAATGGATCTTGGAGTCTGTGGTCACATCTGATCCTGTGCAGAATCTAAGAGGTGATTTTGCCTTCAAAATAATTCTGTGGAGTTCCAACAAGGCTGAACTTCATGAATGGACAATGTACAGAGTCCACTGCCAAACCAGCTGACAAATTCTACCTTCTTTCATTTGAAATAAGAGCAGGGATAAGTCATATAGGCACTCAAACCTGAGCCACGACTGTGTAAAACCATGATTGATCTGATTCTATACTTATTTATTCACAAAATGCTGGAGTAACTCAGCAGGTCAGGCAGCGTCTCAGGAGAGAAGGAATGGGTGACTTTTCGGGTCAAGACCCTTCTTCAGACTCTATACTTGATATACAAGATTCTATACTTGATACCACATGCATGTAAGTCTGGGACTCCAAAGACAGACAAATGGAAACGGCAAGAACAAATGATTAGATCTGATCCAGGATGTTCATACATTTCCCTTTCCATTATACATTCTTAAGTGTGCACTTCAATTGGGAGCGAGGTGTTGCAACTTGTTTGAATGTAATTTCATCTTCCTCCCCAAGCAACGCCTCCCCTGGCAGAATGTAATTGAAGCAAGGATATTTGCAGAACCGTATTATAAAAATAAATACCTATTTTACAGGAAAACTCTGATAATCCTGCATGCTCATGGGATTGGTTATGTCAGACTGGAAGATATTCCAGATTATTGGATGTTCCTATTACTACCCGACAGACATTTAATTTTCTTTTTTTAGATGTTACATGGAGTCATTGAGCATAAAAACAGGTCTTTCGGCCCAGCTTGCCCATGCAGACCAAATGCCCCATCTACTCTAGTCCCACCAGCCCTCGTTTGGCCCATATCCCTCTTAATCTTTCCTATCCACGCACCTGTGCAAATGACTTTTAAATGTTTTTATAGTACCTGCTTCAGCTACCTCCTCTGACAGTTCGTTCTATACACCCACCACCTCCTCTGACAGTTCGTTCTATACACCCACCACCTCCTCTGACAGTTCGTTCTATACACCCACCACCTCCTCTGACAGTCCGTTCTATACACCCACCACCTCCTCTGACAGTTCGTTCTATACACCCACCACCTCCTCTGACAGTTCGTTCTATACACCCACCACCTCTGGGTGAAAGAAAATACCCCTCAGGTTCCTATTGGATCTTTCTCCTCTCACCTTAAATCTACATCCTCTGGTTCTTGATTTCTCCTACTCTGGGTAAAAGGCTCTGTGCTTTCACCTTACCTATAATGGTACATGGTATAATGGTACAATTTAATAAATTTTCCAGTGAGCTTGATAATTTGGGAGGTTTTGCACGAACTGGGTGTTTTGCTAGTTTAAAGCAATCACAGGAACTAGGGCCCACATGAATTGAAAGGCAGTACTCCAAACATCATCTGCTGAGCCAGATGTAAACCATTGGGAATTCTGAATGCCAGTGGAACGAATCATCGCAGTTTTGCTGAATAACGCAAAATGTTCACGTAATATTTTAGAGTCACAGTTGCGTCATTCATGCATTTGAAAAATACATCTTCTCTGAGAGACCTTACCCACTGTGGAAAGGATTTTCACCAGGGATCACATGTGTGCTATCCTTGCCAATGAGGAACTTGACTCTGTCGTAGAATGAGCGAAGATTCTGTTGTGAAGATGGAATGCGAGTCTGCTGAATAACATCAAGAGGATCCCGTGATCCGAGGCATAGAGGATTACTGTGACATAAAGGCTGAAGGCAGCAGTCAGGGTCCATGCAATCTATTAAGCTATCTGATATAAAAAGAACAAAGACAACTTTAACAAATTAATTTACAAAAAATAGATTCACCAGGATGGTGGTGTAAACAGATAGCAGACCAACAGTGGACTTGTTCCTGACAATGAATTAGCTTACAACAATGGGTAAATTAAATACTGAATGTAATGGGTGGTGAAAAAATATCTCCAAGCAAAATTTATTTTTTCACCATCCACTTTCTGGCCCCATCAAGATCAGACTGCGGATGGAAATACAAACTCATAACAGTGTAACTATAGCTAGGATCTTTACATACAGTAAGCTGTAGGGAAATTAAGGTTCTCTAAGAGTTTTGTGGTTTTGCAAAATTCAAGGTGGGGAGGAGACAAAGGCAGTCTTCAAAGAAGACTCACTTGATCCTAAAGTTCATAAATTGGAATTTAAAGAAGAAAGGAGAAACAATACTTATTTGGTGATACATTTAAAAACAGGAGACATATTATGTGGATTGGAATGGGTAGTGGGAAACTGATCTGGCAGCTCTAGTAACATTTGTGAATGACATTCCTTGGTAAACCAGCATCTGCACTTCCTTGTTTCAACGTTTATGAATTATGCGTACTGTGAGTAAATGCTCAACTAATCGCCAAGAGGTACTACTAGTGTTTTTACTCAGCTTTTCCTCTGTGAGGCTAATTGTGGTTTTTGAAGTTCTGTTTAATTTTTTTAAATCATATTTATAGAAGGGGCCAGAGTACATTTGTTATGAAAGCTTGACCAAGGGGCACGGTTGATTCTCTGACAGAAACCCAAAGCTTTGATCAATGACAGCTCTGTTGCTATTGCTACGTGTTTCTCAAGGTCACTAGGCATATTAAATGAACCTGGAAGTGAAAATTTATAGAAATGCTGCCATGAATGCTGAAGAAAGTCTTACCCATGTTATACCCAAAGTAAGGAGAACCTTCCACTTTATTGGCAATAAAGTGCCTTACTGCAAACTTGAACAAAACTTCTGAAGAAGGAATAGATTTTGTTGATTGTCTGTCTGAGCCCTTGTTGAGGTTTGAAGATGTACTCAAGTAAATATTCATAAATGCTAAATATTGCAATCATGACAATTTAAACACAAACAGCTGTTGATTTATCCATACCAATCCTAAGCCATTTATCGAGTCTGCGATTTAAATTGCACAGCTGCAGGTTTAGAATAGACACAGGTTCTTACCTCCATCATTATCTTTTCCATCTCCACAAGCAGTTTCCATGGAGGTGTCACATCCCGCACCCCTCCAGCCCAGCTGGCACACGCAGTGCCAACCATTTTGGTCCAGTGTGCATCGACCATTTCCATTACATAAACCTGGGCAACCCTCTGTCAGTACAAACAAGTTTCACAATGGACACTTAGTCTTTGACAATTTTCAACACGCACATTTTAAGATGGGAAACATCAGGGTAGATTTGAACTTAGCAAAGAGTCATACAGCATGGAACCAGGCCCTTCGGCCAAACTTGTCCATGCCAACCAAGATGCCCCATCTGCACTCGTCCAACCTGCCTGCGTTTGACCCGTATCCCTCCAAACCTTTCCTATCCATGTATCTGTCTAAATGTCTTTTAAACATTGTGATAAGCATGATAAACATAAACATAAGAATAATTCATCAAAATAAATGTTTGATCATTAACAGCTTTATTTACCAGTCGGGACATCCAGTACAAGTGTCAGTAAGTCAAGTTGCAGCTTTACAGGACTTTGGTTAAGCCACATTTGGAGTATATCATGCAGTTCTGGTCACTCCATTACAGGAATGATGCAGGCAGAGATTAATAGTTTAACTTGGTATTATGTTCAGCACAGCCTTTGTAGGCCTGTTCCTGTGCTGAACAGTTCTATGTTCTATAATTTCCAATGATATCAATAGATGTAAAATTTAGTGCAGCTGTGCAGCTGTTCAAAGGTCTAGATCTACAAACTCAGTTTTGTGTTACATTTATCACAATCCAAAATGCCACGCTATCCATAAAATTGATCAGAGTGAAGTTATTTTTGTAAACCATGGCCAAAAATGTTCAGGGACATTTAATAACTTCTATCAAGCTAAAGTGGCATGCATTTTCCACTCAGTAATTGAAAGGGTGTGGGGAGCACTCAAAGAAAAACAATATACCTTTTAGATTAGTTTAATTCAGTGTGGAAACAGGCCCTTTGTCCCACCGAGTCCACAATCAGCTGTACATTACAATACAATACAATACAATATATCTCTATTGTCATTGTACAGTACAACGAGATTGGGAATGCGCCTTCCATACAATGCAATAAATTAATTAGCTAATCTGTATAAATTTATACAACCCAGTGAAACAAAATTAGTAACAGTTTTAAAACAGTATAAGGTTCAAGTAGATCTGTGCCGGTTCACTGTGTGATGTGACCATCCGGCTCAGCAGGACCGGTTCATAGCAGCTATGGCCCTGGGGATCTACACACTAGGGAAACTTACAGAAGCCAATTAACCTACAGATTGGAATGTGGGATGACACCGGAGCACCCGCGCAAACGCACACGGTCACGGGGAGAACGTGCAAACTCCGTACAGACAACACCCATAGTCAGGATCGAACCTGGGTCCCAGCGCTGCATGGCAGCAATTCTACCACGTTGCCTCTGTGCCACCTCTCACGGTAAATCTAAATGTTCTCATCTCTGTATCCACCCAATTCACAAAAACCTCAATGATGTATTTCTCTTGTGTTTATCAACATTTTTCATACAATGACAATATGCTGTGGGTGGCGAGAGACTTTGAACAACTCCATGGATTCTCTTAACTTGGATATTTTTACATTGAGCATGTACTTTCTTTGTATGTTTTTTGTCTCAAAGTTGTATAAGTTGTCAGATTTCACTCTAAATTGAATTCCACCAAACCACTGCCAGATAGTTTTTCTCACTGTTTGATAAACATTTACTTTTATGTTGATTGAAAGTTTTCATGAATAAAGTTATAAAGTTATACAGCATGGAAACAAGTCCTTCAGTTGTCCATGCCAGACAAGATGCCTACGTGAGTTTGTCCCATTCTCTTGCCTTTGGCCTCGGTCCCACCAAACCTTTCCTCTCCATGTACCTGACTATATGTTTTTAAAATGTTGTAAAACAACCTCTGCCACATTCTCTGCCTTCTAATTTTAGATACCCTGACTCTGGGAAAAAACGGTAACCATCTGATTTAACAAAGTCCCTTATGATTTTTTGTAAACTTAAAGGTCACTCTGCAGTCTCCTTCACTCCAGCAAAACCAATCCCAGACTATTATAACTCAGTTCTTCCCATCCAAGCAATATCCTTGTGAATCTTTTCTGCATTTTCTCTAGGTTCATCACATCCTTCCTAAAGCTTGGTGACCAGAACTGCAAACAGTGCTCCATGCAGGCTCACCAATGTCTTTTGCAACTCGACTTTTTTTTTTGCACCACCTCCCAGAAGTTCTACTATTCCTCCTCTAAGCTTTACTGCTTCTTCCACACTTGCCCTTTTGAATGATCTAACTAAAATCATTCAAGATCAATTTGGGTCTAATTCAGTGAACTACTGGAGACTTTACATTGAATTTGTTACAGAAATGCACTTTGTGAGTTTTCTCCTTACGTTCAAGTCAGAGGATTGAAAATAGAGTAATGACTCTATTGACTATAATCCTACACTGACCTGTGCAACAACCATTTATCCTAACTCTTTTATTCTTAACTATCAGCCAAATATCTATGCAACAGTTTAACTAGCAACAATTTCCTCCTGTTGCTACAGATTCATCTTGGATACAACCTAAGCCATGGAATTATTCCTCTCTTTTCCCTGAACTGCCACATGAATATTCTCACTGTCACCCAGAGTCAATTACTCTACTTCATTAATTTTGCCTTGTGCAAAATGCAACTCATTGCTTATTTCACCATCTGCATTCTATGGCGCAGAAAGCTTTTCTCCACTACTACCTCACCACCCTTCTTCGGTTTCCTTGTATTAACCTCATCTATAATTCCCTTCAGAGCTGGGTCTCTATCTGATGATGTAACCCCCTTCAATATACCTTTTAACATATTCCCATTGCTCTTCTGGCTCTTGCTTCTCATGTCCATTTGAAAACGCCCCCTCAAAATATAACACTCACTGTCCAGCTTATTTTGTTACAATTAAACATAATGGAAAGGGCGCCAGAATTCCAGATAGTTAGTTGGGCCAACTTATGATAACGTTTACTTCATGATCATTAGTCAATAACATACTATATCCTAAGATGGACACAAAATACTGGAGTAACTCAGCGGGACAGGCAGCATTTCTGGAGAGATGGAATGGGTGACCTTTCCGGTCGAGACCCTTCTTCAGACGGACTATATCCTCCTGTTCTATTAACACAAGTTCCAATAAGTGAATTTCATTTCACCTAATTTTTTACCCTGACATTTCTCCTCCATCCACTCTGACACTTAGCAAAGGCTAGCACATGCATAAAACTGGTTCTTAGCTGTGCCCAGTCCTCTAAATTGAATGCCAGGATGTCTTTCAACACAGAAACAGGCCCTGCAGTCCAACTCATCCATGCCGACCAAGATGCCCTATCTAAGCTCGTCTCTTGTGCCCAGGTTTGGCTCACATCCCTCTGAACCTTTCCTATCCATGTACCTGTCCAATTGACTTTTAAATGCAGTTTATATAACCCGCCTCAACTACCTCCTCTGGCAGCTCTGCCACATACACATCACCTTCCAAGTGAAACATTTTCTTCGCAAGTTCCTATTATATCTTGTCCCTCTCACTTTCAACCAATGTCCTCTGTTTTTTGTTTGCCCTATCCTGAGTTAAAGACTCTGTGCATTCACCTTACCTATTCCCCTTATGTTTATGTTCACCTTGTAAGATCATCCCTAGCCTCTTGTGTTCGAAGGAATAAAATCGTAGACCGCCCAACCTCTCCTTATTGTTCAGCCCCATGAGTCCTGGCAATATCCTCGTAAATCGTCTTTGCACTCTTTCCAGCTTAATCTAACTTTTCCTATAGCAGGATGACCAGAACTGAACACAATATTGCAAATGTGGCCTCACCACCGTAAAGTCTCAACTTCTACACTCAATACCCTGACTGATGAAGGCCAATGTATCAAAAGCATTTTGTATCACCTTTTCTATCTGTGAGGCCATTTTCATGAACTATGCACCTACATTCCTAAATCCATCTACTCTGCAACACACATCAGGGCCCTACCATTCAACGTCTTGCTCTGGTAAGAATTCCCAAAATGCAACATCTCACGGTTATCTTCATTAAACTCCATTAGTCATTCCTTAGCCCACTAGACCAGCTGATCAAGATCATGCTGCCATTTTTGATAAACATCTTCTCTGCCTATGCTAACACCTATTTTAGTGTCATCTGCAAACTTATTAATCATAGAAGATAGACACAAAATGCCGGAGTAACTCAGCGGGACAGGCGGCATCTCTGGATAGAAGGAATGGGTGACGTTTTGTGTTGAGACCCTTCTTCAGACTGAATTACTCCAACATTTTGTGTCTATCTTTGTTGTAAACCAGCTTCTGCAGTTCCTTCCTACACAATGTACTAATCATACCTTGTACATTCTCATCCACCTCGAAAAACAATGGGTTAAGACCGCTTGGTACACCACTTGTCAGAGACCTCCAGTCCGAAAAAACACCTTCCACTACCACCCTTTGCTCCCTTCAACGAAACCAATTCTGTATCTAGTTATCCATCTCTTCCCGGATCCCATGTGATCAGCGCCTTATTTTCTATAGACCTCAGCATTTTAAGACTTGTTTTAGCTCGGAGAAGATATAAATTCTGCTCACTGCAGAATTAGGGTAATTGCATCAAGGCTAATGTCTGAAAGTCATTTGTGACATTTATTGCAAATTTTGCACATTTCTGATTGAAATTCGTGTGCTGTTGAAATTCTCAGGAAACAGGGTCAAAATTACAGGTTTGTGAAAATTCGTATGCTTATTTGAATAAACGAAGACAATGTTTCTTTCTCATGAACACCATGTACAATGTATTATTAATGTTGGTTAGAATTTTAAGTCGTGCCTGAGGCAATAGGCTATAATGAATTACTGTTTGTAGCTGCTGTTATAAACAAATGAATTGGTTTACATATAGAATTTGTAAAGGTTGAGTGTTAAGTTGCCGGTGGGGAAAGGAAAGGTAACAAAAATGCATTTAAAAGCATGATTGATTTAAATCTTCATCACATTCAACTAAGGTAATCATGTGGTAATATCTTTATAAAACGATAGTGTGCAAAATGGCCATTTTATAAACACCAACAGCATTTTTCAGTTTTAGACAAGTTGTCCAAATTGCATTCATTTATACTTTCATATGATGTGCAAAATAAACTGCCCTTTGTGCTTTAAATTAATTCAAATGATCTTCAATTTGTGTTTATTAATATTTTATATTAAGATAATGCAAATGTTAATGCGAGACCTTCTGCAAGCAATGATAAACAGAATTTCAGCCTGCTAAATTCAGTGTAATTGAAATAAGAGTAGATTTAATGAGCTAAAAGTAGTTTACAAAGCAGTGAAACAGTCAAGAGGAGAGGGTAAACACCAGTGCAAAATACCACAACATGTACTGAATGATTAATTACAGAAAAGGGGACGTACAACGCGATCTGGGTGTCCTAGTGCATCAGTCACTGAAAGGAAGCGTGCAGGTACAGCAGGCAGTGAAGAAAGCCAATGGAATGTTGGGCTTCATAACAAGAGGAGTTGAGTATAGGAGCAAAGAGGTCCTTCTGTAGTTGTACAGGGCCCTAGTGAGACCGCACCTGGAGTATTGTGTGCAGTTTTGGTCTCCAAATTTGAGGAAGGATATTCTTGCTATTGAGGGCGTGCAGCGTAGGTTTACTAGGTTAATTCCCGGAATGGCGGGACTGTCATATGTTGAAAGACTGGAGCGACTAGGCTTGTATACACTGGAATTTAGAAGGATGAGAGGGGATCTTATCGAAACATATAAGATTATTAAGGGGTTGGACACGTTAGAGGCAGGAAACATGTTCCCAATGTTGGGGGAGTCCAGAACCAGGGTCCACAGTTTAAGAGTAAGGGGCAGGCCATTTAGAACGTGGATGAGGAAAAAAAAATTCAGTCAGGGAGTTGTAAATCTGTGGAATTCTCTGCCTCAGAAGGCAGTGGAGGCCAATTCTCTGAATGCATTCAAGAGAGAGCTAGATAGAGCTCTTAAGGATAGCGGAGTCAGGGGGTATGGGGAGAAGGCAGGAACTGGGCACCGATTGAGAATGATCAGATTGAATGGTGGTGCTGGCTCGAAGGGCCGAATGGCCTACTCCTGCACCTACTGTCTATTGTCTATTGTCTAATTAGCCAGGCATCTATCACCGTAAACAACCAGTGACTGATCAAGCCTACTTTGCTATTCAATGATGGCCGATCTATCTTTCCCTCTCAACCCCATTCTCTTGCCTTTGCCCCATAACCCCTGACACCCCGCAACTTGTAAGGGAACGTTCTATGGACCCAGTATCAAACTGGAACAACCTATTCAGATTTGCATTCTTTGCAATTTATTATCTGGACTCATGGTAGCAACAATAATTTAACTGGACAGCAAACAGTTATTTATAAAAGTAACAGCAGTAATGAGGTACAGATGTGCAGATGTGGATTGTCAGGAGTATAAATTAAAAGACTGAGGTGATCTTCCTGGTAATCCAGGCCACTGGTCCAGAGGTGTCATAAAGTCATACAGCACGGAAACTTGCTGGACCAACTCGTCCATGCTGACCAAGATGCCTATCTAAGCTGGTCTCAATTGCATTGTGAGATGTGAGATGACGTGAGGAAATGGCCATGGTAGCAAAGTTTATGAGGGGTGAAGTTGAGAGCAGACAGACTAGTGATTCCATGCTCTGGGGCAAGAGGATATTTACATGGGATACGATTGTTGGGCAGTGGTTAGTTTTGCTGCCCCGCAGCTCAGGAGGCCCATGTTTGATCCTAACATCGGATGCTGTTGGCGTGGAATTTGCATATTCTCTCTGTGACCCTGTGAGCTTTATGTGAGTTCTCCGGTTTTCTCCTGCATCCTAAAGAAGTGTTGGTAGAATAACTGGTTATTACGCATTACTCCATTGTGTCGATTAACGGCAAAGCAAATTAAAAGGAGAGTTGATACAGGTGTGTGAAAGCAAATAATTTGCAGTGGGTAGAGAAAAGTAAGGAGAGGGGCAGAGGGAGTAATGGGCTTTGCTCTGCTGGGAGGAATGGCAGCTTTCTATATTGTGATAGAGCAATCAAGTGAGATACAATATATAGTCCTTTGTTGGCTATGGTTTGGAACATAGGACAATAGTTCATAGTACAGTAGAACTGTATAAAACATTAGTTGGTCCACGGCAGCTTTACACAGTTCTAATTGTCGCATTCCAAGACTGATGTGATTGCATTGCAGAGGGTGTAGTGGAAAAGTTTCTCGGAATATTGCCAAGAGTGAAAGAATGTTAGTTTTGATTAGAAATTGGATCGGGGGAAGTTGTTTTCTTTGGAACCGAGAAAGCAGACGGGAGGTTTAACTGCAATTATTAATTTATGAAAGTTTGGTAGGGTGGATTTTTTTCTACACAAGGAGGTTGATGTGAGGGCACAGGTATTTCAGAAAGCTTATCGAAAATTTGGAGAAAATATTTGTACACGGAGTGGTGCAAGGGTTCTGGAGCACATGACTTAAGTATTTAAAGCTCCATGGAGAAAATTATGATCCCGTTTCAAGAAAAGACCGTGACCACTAGTGAAGATGAAGTGATTGATGAAGAAGATGCAGACAGCAACAATGAAGAAACACATCAGGTCAGACAACATCTCTGGAGAAAAGGAATACGTGACACTTCGGGTCGAGCCCCCTCTCCAGTCTGAAGGGTCGTGACCCGAAACGTCACCTATGCCTTTTTTCCAGAGAAGCTGCATGACCCACTGAGTTACTCCAGCATTTGGTGCCAGGTAGATTGGTTTATTATTTCTCCGACTTTTAATTGTCAGAGTTCCACAATAATGTTGAACAATATCTGAAAACATCTCCACACAGTGGAAACCTTTTGCTTCATTTTCTGAGGGAACTAATAGGTTAAACCACAACTGCATGCGCTGTGGAATTCAGAGTCTGAAGAAGGGTCCCGACCCAAAATGTCACCTATTCATGTTTTCCAGAGATGCTGCCTGGCCCACTGAATTACTCCAGCATTTATTGTCCATTAGCATGAGCTGTGACTCTGCTCAATTACTTCAACAAATCTTTCCTTATTTCTTCTTCATGTTCTTGGGTCAATTTAGCTTTGTCAGAAGAGAGAACAACCCAATGGTCTGGACTTATTTGTAAATAACTCAGTCATTGTATCCTCCCCATTTTGGCCCTTAAGTGAAGCAGCAATGAGCCAACAATGTTTTTTTTTCCCCATTCAATTTACAAGAGTTCTGGTTGCAACCCTTGACAAAAAGTTTAAATAGAAGTAATGCATTTTGGGTTTATATATTTGACCACTATTTCAATTACATTTGCAGTTCTCAGGTATATTATTAACATAAATATTACGCTTGTTCTGAAGTTCAGCAATCTAATTTGCAGTAACTGACTCTCCGCTTACATATAACCCCAAATCAGTCAAAATGAAACTAAATAGACTACTTCACACTGGTGCATTTTAAAACACTCCATAAAAAGTTAACAGAAGGCATAGGAATGAAAACCATACCTTTCACTACCTTATCCAGATAATGAGCTTGAGAGAGAGAAAACAGACAAGATATTCAGGAGAGATTGAAAGAAGACGATTTCCTCTAGCTAAGAGACATTGGAGGTTAATCAATTATTACAACACTAAACTAAAAGAAAGTAGGATATAAGCATTAGCAAGTACAACATCAAGAGCAACAATGCCATTCGTAGCACAAAAAAGGATCATGCAATTTTTCTCAGTTGTTATGGCTTTGATCTATTTTTATCAACATCATATCAAGTATCTCCACTGCACAAGAAACACTTGAAAATTATTGCAGTAAAGGACATCCAGATTACACAGATGCCTCAGTTTATTGCACTCCTTCAAATTTGGATGTATCCTCAAAGTTAATCTCTCCAATCTAGCATCCGTGTATTCAATTACTGAGAGCCTAAGGACTGGATTCAATGCCTAAACTTCTCCTCTCGACTGCTCTATGCTCCATAAAACCTTTCCTTTTTGACTAAACTTTTCATCATTGGACGGACATCACCTTGTATGGCCAGGTGTTACATTTTGTGTGAAGATAGTGCCATAAATTGCCTTGGGATGGTTTGCTATTCTAAAGATGTTTTTAGTTTTATTTATTATTCAGAAATTGGGATATCTTGTGCATATCAACAATATAAATGTTCCACACAGCTTTCCACAAGATGTTAAATATTAAAATTATAAACTCTTCCTTTTGGGTCTCAATCCACCATTTTTATAAGATGAAAATGATTCTTATTTTTTAAAACTACCAGCTGGTGAAGCTGAAGGAAAAAAAACATCAGTTTTTCATGGATTATGGCTGCTGGATGTCTACTCACATTTGATGGCCACAAGGTCTGGAAATATTTAAAGATAATGACAAGGACCTAGAAGCTGATTTTCTGGGGTTTTAAGATTTAGTGAAAGCTTTATATGGGCAGAAGCAATGAATTCAGGAATAGTTGCAATTTTTCTGTTCAGTGGAAGTGGAATGTTTTGCACATGGTAAAAATTAACATTTTGTTTGGATATTCCATTAGCAAAGATTTAAATACAGAAGGTACCAATTCACTTAAGTTAAAAATAAATAAATTCCCAATCAGGAGAATTGATATTGACATATGGATATAATTTCTCAAACACTGACATGCTCCATCTGTGTGTGAAATTATTATTCTGAATGGCTAGAAAGAACACAATGTTACAGAACAGACATAATCAAAGAGGTTCTAAGAAAACTGCATTTACTTCAAGCAGATTGGAATACAAAGGATTGGTAGCTATATTTCAGGTATACAGAGGTTTGGTCTGAGTGTATGTAGAATACTGTGGGGGGTCCCAAAGGTAGGCTACTGATCGAACCCCTCGGCACTGTGATGGACAGGTCTTGGGACGGCCCAGGCTACGGGGTTTCCTTCAGGGGTTACGGGGTTTCCTTCAGGGGTTAGGTTTCAGTCTTCAGTCTCCCACTGAAGCGGAAGGTAGTGGTTTTGAGTTAACAACCCTTGCGGAATTCACCTGGCTCCTCGCCTTATTCCGGGTTCGTACACTCACCAGCCCCAATAACACCATTCAATGAGAGAAAGGGTGTATTCATGCCTGAGGGGGATAAGAATAGGTTTGCTAAAATTATTCCAACTTTTACAAGTTTAGTTTAGTTTAGAGATACAGCATGGAAACAGCCCCTTCGGTCCACCAAGTCGATCACCCACCCGATCACCCATTAACACTAGTTCTATGTTCACTAGTTCACTAGGGCCACAGTTTAAGAATAAGGGGTAGGCCATTTAGAACGGAGATGAGGAAAAACGTTTTCAGTCAGAGAGTTGTGAATCTGTGGAATTCTCTGCCTCAGAAGGCAGTGGAGGCCAATTCTCCAAATGCATTCAAGAGAGAGCGAGATAGAGCTCTTAAGGATGGCGGAGTAAGGGGGTATGGGGAGAAGGCAGGAACGGGGTACTGATTGAGAATGATCAGCCATGATCACATTGAATGGCGGTGCTGGCTCAAAGGGCTGAATGGCCTATTCCTGCACCTATTATCTATGTTATCCCACTTTCGCATCCTAGACACTAGGGGCAATTTACAGAAGCCAATTAACCTACAAGCCAAGCGGTCACAGGGAGAACGTACAAACTCCACCCAGGCAGAAACTTTATGTTCGGATCGAACCCAGGCCTCTGGCGCTGTGAGGCAGCAGCTGTACCACTGCACCACTGTGCCGCACTTCAAAGTTATTATTGAACAGAAGGTAAGTAAATATAAATTATGTAGGAAAGAAAACTACAGATGCTGGTTTAAATCGAACGTAGACACAAAATGCTGGAGTAACTCAGCGGGTCAGGCAGCATCTCTGGAGAGAAGGAATAGGTAACATTTCGGGTTGAGACCTTTCTTCAGACTGATGTCAGGGGAGGGGGCAGGACAAAGATAGGATGTAGTGGGAGACAGGAAGACTAGTGGGAGAACTTGGAAGGGGAGGGGAAAGAAAGGGACAGAGGAACTGTCTGAAGTTAGAGGTCAATATTCATACTGCTGGGGTGTAAACTGCCTAGGCGAAATATGAGATGCTGTTCCTCCAATTTGCGCTGGGCCTCACTATGACAATGGAGGAGGTTCAGGACAGAAAGGTCAGATTGGGAATGGGAGGGGGAGTTGAAGTGCTGAGCCACCGGGAGATCACCTGGTTAAGGCGGACTGAGCGAAGGTGTTGAGCGAAACGATCGCTGAGCCTGCGCTTGGTCTCGCCGTTGTAGAGAAGTTGACATCTGGAACAGCGGATACAACAGATGAGGTTGGAGGAGTTGCAGGTGTACCTCTGCCTCACCTGGAAAGACTGTTTGGGTCCTTGGATGGAGTCGAGGGGGGAGGTAAAGGGACAGGTGTTGCATCTCCTGTAGTTGCAGGGGAAAGTACCTGGGGAGGAGGTGGTTTGGGTGGGAAGGGACGAGTGGACCAGGGAGTTATGGAGGGAACGGTCTCTGCAGAAAGCAGAAGGGGGTGGAGATGGGAAGATGTAGCGACGGCTGATGGGGTGGAATGTGAGAACAAGGGGGACTCTATCCCAGTTACGAATGGGGAGAGGGTGAGCAAGAGCGGAGCTGCGGGATATAGAGGAAACACTAGTTAGAGCCCCATCTATAATGGAAGAGTGGAACCCCCGTTTCCTAAAGAATGAGAACATCTCTGATGCTCTAGTATGAAACACCTCATCCTGGGCGCAGATGTGGTGTAGACAGAGGAATTGGGAGTAGGGGATAGAGTTTTTACAGGAAACATGGTGGGAAGAAGTCAAGATGGCTATGGGAGACAGTAGGTTTTTTAGTAGATTTCGGTCACTAGTCTGTCTCCTGTGATGGAGACAATATAAATTATAATCACTTAAATTCAGATGGTTTATGGTTACCTAATCAAGTATTTGTCAAAGTAGGAGCACAACACTTGGGTGGATTGCGTGATATTAAGGAATGAGTTGCTGTCTCTGCTTCTAAAATAAAATGACTATCTGCAGACTACAGAACTTACTATCATTGGGTCACCCAATTAGTCAAAGAGGGTCATCTGAAAAAAAGTTAAAAAAACTACTGATCTAATCTGTTCACTAAACCGATAATGGGATTTTATTTCACAGAGTAATTACTTCCTCCAGTGGGGAGTCCGCAACAAAGGGATGAAACCTGAAAGTTAAAGTTGGGCCATTCAGGTGTGAAATCCTACAAACAGTTCATTAAAAATCCAGAAATCTAGTCCCCAGAATGTTATATATGGGGCCTATTGACATTTTTGAGATGGATTTAAAGCTTTTTTTTTTTAATGAGGTTAGGTTATATTGAAGAATATTTAGTATAGATAAATATATGGAATTAAGATACAGATTATCCATGATATAATTCAATGCTAGTTTATTTTGAAAGGTGAATGGTTAGCTACTAAGCCAGCGTCTCTCCAATGTAATTAAAAATTGAGAAGAGGTAGAGAACACGCCAAGACAACAAAAAGATCAGCTACGTGTACCACAAAAATAATCAATGAGTTAATAATTGTTATGAGTCAAGCTTCATAAGCAATATAGATATTGTTCCCTCAGTTTCAGAATTATCATTTACTCAATGCATTTAGTTATCAACCAAGATGTACCTTGAATGAAAAAGGAGTAAATTTGCTTTGTACACTTCAAAATTAAAGCTCGGCCATCTAGGTGTGAAATCCTACAAACTTCATAAAAATCCGGAAATGCTTGTGTATTTAACAATCCAGCCCATAGTATAATTTGGGAGACAGTCTTGTTCATTAAAAGTATATTTATATTTGGAATCAAATACACTAATATTTTATTGCCCTGTATTCCTCGATGCGTTGAACAGTTTAGCAACGGGTGCCATTGAATGGCAAGGCTAAGTTGGAAAGCCAGTCTCACATTGTTCTTAACAAAAGATTTTTGGGATTAAAAAGTCATGTTATGTCCAGTTACACAAAAACCCATAATTTTATGCTAATTTAGAAGAGAAAAACATGCCAATGACTTAGAAATGAGACATGTTTATACCCATTTGCAAAGTAAGTCACATATTGATGCAGACAGAACCAGAGCAAAAGAAAGCTACAGGCATGCAAAGACAAACATGGGAGAAGAAGCATGGCCGTCTGCCAGTTGGAAGGGTGACAAATATATAGCTTCATGCATATTCCTTGCATCTCCATTTGTCTATCCAAAATCCACAGCGGAGTCATTGTCCTTTTTATCATTCAATCAATGTCTTCCATCCAATCATAGACTATCTCTTTAGTTCATCCTCCCTGCCCCACCTCTTTATTCTGCTTATAACCTGTTATATCTGCTGTGTTTGCAGCCCTGACAATTTATTGACCCAAAATGTGTAGGAAGTTTACACCGTAGACACAAAATGCTGGTGTAACTCAGCAGGACAGGCAGCATCTGTGGAGAGGAATGGGTGACATTTCAGGTCTGAAGATAGGTCTTGACCCGAAACGTGACCCAGAGATGCTGCCTGGCCCGCTGAGTTACTCCAGCATTTTGTGTCTATTGACCAAAAAATGTTAACTCCGTTTTAACGTTACAGCATTTCTTGCTTTTTGTGTTCTAATTTCAATCTTGTCATCTCTCTGGGTCACGATAGCAATATGTCAAAGGAAATCTGGAACCCTAAGAACATATACTGAGTAGCATTTGGAAAGTGGTGCTCTGTATGAAGGAAGAATTAATCGATGTTTGATAAACCCGCAAGTTGCAAATATACCTAACAGAATTAAGGTATTAAGTATTTTAGTTTGGCCAAAGTTTTTTAAGATAAGATCTTTGCATACCACTGAATTAAGATGGATGTTTGGTCTACATGACCTGGAAATTCATCAGTGAACATTGTGCACTCTAGTCCATCTTTGTGAATGGGGTCGGGGTTGTGATTTAGAGCAGAGGTGTCGACTGAGGTCATAGGTCATTTTGGGTCACAAAATGGAAGACAAGATGAGTCACAGATTTGGGACTGGGGGTTGAGAAAGGTCAGAGAAATGGCAAGGAAGTAAATTAAAGGACCCAACCTCAGAAAGATTACCAATGCTCGGTTGGGTTAGAGTCTGGGAGGACCTTGCGGGAGTATTTAAATTAATTTCATTAACAATTGTCTAAAGGGCATTGCACATTGAATGATCTCATTAAGTGCACGACAGATATGGAAAGTAAATAGAGGTAATCAGAAGAAGGGTTCCGACCTGAAACATCATCTGTCCATTTCCCTCCACAGATGCTGCCTGACCCGCTGACTATCTCCGGTGATTTAAGAAAAAAATACACTTAATTGGATTTATCGTGATTATGAATGATTTGGATTGATTTTCCAGAGTGGCATGGCTCAGCCCAAAGTTCCTCACAATACCATTTTTTTCCAGATAAAATTGAGTTTCATATGAGTAGTCTCGGAAACAAAAACAACCACATGTCTGAATTATTAGATCAATGTTTCTATATCGCTCGGCATCGAATGTATCTACCTGAGGTGCTGCCTCAAGAAGACGGTATCCATCATCAAGAAACCGCTTCATTCGCTTCCTCTTCTCACTGCTACCATCCAGAAGGACATTCAGAAGCCTGAAAACCCACACCACCAGGTTCAGCAATAGCTCTTTCCTGCAACTATCAGGTTCTGGATCCAAACTGCACAACCCTAATCCTACCCTGGCAACGGAACACTACACTCCATCCTTTGCACTTTCACAACTTGTTTTTCATCCTAATTGGGTTTCGCACGCATGTACAGTATTTTCCTTCTGCACAGTTTTCTTTCCTTCAGCCATTTTATGTGCAATTCATGCATAGTTTGTATGTAATTTGTCTTTGTCTTTGTCTGAGTCTAAGAGTGCTGCTGAAGGTACCATTTTAATTCTATCTGAGCCTCACTGTACTTGTGCATTTGACAATAAACTCGACTTGACCACATGCCCCAGATTTGAATATGTTTTGACTGCATGGAAAATGATCAATGTGGCATTTAAGCTGAACTGATACTGACCTTTTGGTAAACGTTTCAAAATCAGTCCCAGAAATTAAAATATCACTAAAATTGATCCCATCATAATTTTTTAATGACTCATTCTGATTGTTGATCCAAAATTTGATCATTTAAAAGAAAGAGATGGAAAATACCTGCTTTTATATTCAAGTTTTAGCGTGCTTTATACTCCTCCCTTCTGGCCACAAAAGGACAGTCATTCGCAAATAAAAATTCACCACAAACGTTTAAAATTCCATTAAGCAAACTACTCATGCCAAACTAAGTAACACAAATAGATTAAACGTGCTTTTCTTAAGTCCTACCAATGGTGCAGTGCTCTCCATTCCACCCAGGGCTGCATTCACACTTGCCATTCTTACAAGTCCCATGCTCATTGCAGCGTGGGTGACAAGCTCGCTGATCACAGGCACTGCCCATCCATCCTTCGTCACAGCGACAGGTGCCTCCAATGCACATCCCATGGCTGCTACAGTCTACTGCACAAATCTCTGTGGGAGACACAGGAAAATGCCCATATTATTACCAAAGATCGAGCAGTTTGGTGACCTGGTCATGCAAGAATAAAAGGATTTTTTTCCTGCATCCTTGGCAGTTAATTCCTTTCAACAAAAAAGGTTTTGATAAGAAGATTACAATAAAATAGGGATTACAGAGGGCATCTATAAACGGTCCACCTACTTTGTTTATAAGCTCATGCTAACTGGTATTTCAACACTGTTCTTTTGTGATAAAAATGGGTGGTTGATAGATCCAGCAGGAAGTGTAAGAAATATCACATTTAATTAAAAATATGTCAAACTTGCAACAGATGGGAAGCAAGTTGCAACTACATACATGCATGAAAAAATATTTTATTAGACACTGCGAAAAATTTAAAATCTATCAACACACAAAGTAAGTAATTGATATATTGTACCAAATGTTCTTAAAATGAAGCTTTTTAATTAGTTCTTGAGATCAAAATGCCGAATATTTCTTCCCTTTAAGAATCAAACCTTTCAATGTTTATACACTTTTAAGATGTAGCTCCAGCAAAGTTGGCCTTTCTTACACTTAGTTACACTTGACTTATTTTTAATCAAAATGTAATGGGTTGAAAACACATAGTACAATGTTAGACTTTCTATTAAGTAATGAAGCATTGGCCTGTAAATCAGTTTATTAAGGATACAGGCAAAGGAATTTTGTGACAACATTGTCTATTTTAACACAGGTAGAGTGTTTGTCTGCTGATTTGAAGTTAAGTGCCATACATATATAACAGTTCACGTTATGCTATTGGCTGCTATATATCAGTCTACATTTTTTCTTTTTCGGGGAGCCAGTGTGCCTAGCGCCTGCCATCATGAAAAAATAATCAGATTTAATATAACCACAAACAATCTTACTAAATGATCTTTTAGATTGACATTATACTAGAAGGGGACCCTATTAGTAGACAAACACAAAACATAGTTCAACAAATCCGTGTAGGAAAGAACTTCAGATGCTGGTTTAAATCGAAGGTAGACACAAAATGCTGGAGTAACTCAGCGGGTCAGGCAGCATCTCTGGAGAGAAGGAATGGGTGACGTTTCGGGTCGAGACCCTTCTTCAGACTGGTCTTCAACAAATCCTCTCAGTTGTAAGTTGCGTCTTCAACATGTATATTTAAACCTAAAAATATTGCTCAATGCTCTGTGAAAGTATAATGTGTAACTTGCACCAATTGTGATATCCATCCAGAACTGAAAGCTTCTCAGATTTAAACAGATCATTCTTAAATTATCAAAATTTAATTACAGATCGTTGTGGTTTTATGCTTCAGTCACATCTGCACATGTGTTTTTGATTACAAACTTATTTCCATTATGATTCAGATGAAGGAAGTTCGATTAATTACATCTACTGCTTGAATGCAATGATTTGAATGATGTATACATATCTGTTGCCGTTTGTTATATCAATCTGATTGTCCCCACAAATCATTTCACATCCAAACTTCTGACTGATATGAATTAAGCCATTTAAGTCATACAGCGTGGAAACAGGCCATTCGGCCCAACCTCCCCATGCCCACCAACGTGCCCCTGCTACACTAGTCCCATCTGCCTGCGTTTGTCCCACATCCCTCAAACCTGTCCTTTCCATGTACCTGCCCAAATGTTTCTTAATGTTTCAAATGTTTGAATTTTTCTGGCATCAAATTTGTGGATTGTTGCAAAGGTCTTATATCAGCTTTGACAAGATGATTTCTAAAATACTGAAGTACAATCTCAGCAGATATATTCACATAAGCTGGATGCTTGCACCTCCTTGAGAGAAATCTACTCTGTACGTTTAAAATCTAAAGTGTTAGGTTTGAGTGATGGGTTGATAAATTAGTTGTGAAAATTTCCTGACTAGCGATAATGGCCCTGCATGTGGCAAGGGTTTTAGAACTTTTCCCTGCATTTCACCAGAGACACGTTGGAAACACAGGAAGCGTATCAGAGTGACCGCTTTAAATGGCAAATATTTGGAACATTACGTGGCCGTACATATCTTACATAAGTTTTTTAAAACTTTTTCACACAAAAGGGTGGTGGGTGTATGGAATGAGCTGCGGAGATGGTGTCGGAGAGGTACTATCACAACATTTAAGAAGCATTTGGACTAATTGGATAGGACAGGTTTAGAGAGTAAAATGGGCCAAACGCAGGCAGGTGGGACTAATGTAGAAAGAACATGCTGGTTGGTGTGGGCAAGTTGGACAGAGGGGCCTGTTTACACACTGTATGATTCCATGAGTCCATCTCGGTTAAAGCTGTTCTAAATGAATAAAACTTGACCAAACAAAGGAGGATTCCGAACCATCGGGGTCAAATAAATGGCATTAGAAATTGTGATATTAGGAAATTCAAATTTAATATTGTGGATTGAGGCCTGGAGGTCACTTAAGCAGTGAAAGGGTAAATTTCACTGGTCATGGCATGATTTTAAAAACAGAAGGGGATTTAATAAGTTTCAGTTTACAAGTTCTGCTTTGCTGCATCTTGAGACAGCATTCCACACATTCCCCTTCATTCCAAACCATCTTTCCCTACTCAGTATTTCATAATATTCTGAGTTTAAGAATAAGGGGTAGGTCATTTAGAACGGAGATGAGGAAAAACCTTTTCACTCAGAGAGTTGTGAATCTGTGGAATTCTCTGCCTCAGAAGGCAGTGGAGGCCAATTCCCTGGATGCTTTCAAGAGAGAGTTAGACAAAGCTCTTAAGGATAGCGGAGTCAGGGGGTATGGGGAGAGGGCAGGAACGGGGTACTGATTGTGAATGATCAGCCATGATCACATTGAATGGCGGTGCTGGCTCGAAGGGCCGAATGGCCTACTCCTGCACCTTTGTCTATTGTTTTAAATCAAAACATAACTGCGGAAACTTTGCAACAAACGCAGTAATGTCATTCAGTTATTACAGCTCATTGACAAGGTTAACAAATCTCACTAACAGATGGCATAAAGTTCAAAAGGGGGCAACTGCAACAAAAAATAGTGATAAGTTTTAAAAGGGTTAAAGAGAATCTGGGTTTGATAAATATTCAAATTTACAATGTTGAAATTATTGGGAATAGTTGTTTTAAAAATGGAGTGTATTTGGAGCGTGTGTGTTGGGATACCTTTGGTGAGATATTGCACTGCATTAGCAGATAGTGTTCACCTGCTCATGGTCAGTGATGCCTCCATCTTAATCTGATTATCGTCAGAAGACTTTGTGTGTCGGCCAAGCACTTGGCTGCAGGGTGGGAAGGAACGTTGTTATTCGGATCAACAACTACAACTCTAAACTATCAGCTAACAGCTGTTTGCAAATTGCTAACGCTAATAGCCTTGGAGCAGAAATACCGCGTTCCTTTTCAGCTGTGAAATGATAAGGGGTTACAATGGGCCACGCAAAGGCAGAGGGCAAATAGTTTAAAGCTTTCAGTTATGGAGAAACATGTGCAAAGTTGTGAGTTAACTTTTTAATTTTCATCCCCAATGCAATGGAACATTATCCAAATGAAGCAAATGTTAAGCATTTCGGTCGAAAAGCTAATGCATTCAATCTGTGTAATTTGGACCAATTTGCTCATAAAAGCACGTTAGATCATGTGGGTAATGACTTCCAGGTGGATTATAGAAATGGCCTGGACACAAATGGATGTGATTTATCTCAGCGTGTGCGATATTTGCCCTGTGCCAAATGTGTATCTAATTCTAAAGAAGGGTCCCCACCCAAAACGTAATCTGTCCCTTTTCCTTCACAGATGATGTCTGACCTGCTGAGGTTCTCTGGCAGTCTCAGACACAAAGTGCTGGAGTAACTCCGGGTTAGGCAGCATCTCTGGAGAACATGGACAGGTGATGTTTCGGGTCTGGACTCTTCTTCAGACTCCAGCAGTTTGATTTTTAATTCCTCCCCACAGGTGCCGGCCAACCTGAGATGCGGAGTCTTTGCAGCATTTTCTATTTGCGTTTGCAACTTGAAGCCATTCTGCACTCTGTCTGATTTTATTCCTCAGGTCAATTAAAAATTAACTTGAAAATTGGGCAGGTTGGGCTAAATTAAAATAATGTCAATGGTTCCAGTTTTTTGAAGGCAATTTAAGAAGAAAATTAGGAAATGCACAAGTCAGAACAGCACTGAAATCAGAACATTTATTGCCAGAAGTACCAGGCTAGGGATCTGGCCCATTGTTTTCTGAGAAATTTAAAGTAAGTGAAAGTTTCTTGTAACCATTAAAAGACTGAGATGACTAGGCTTTTAGATAAACTGCAGAGACATTGTTTAGGCCCACCACAGTCCTTGAGAAAGAGATGCAAGTTTATGATACATTTGGGTCACTTTAAGAACCAAAGAATGAAAAAAAAGTAAGAATGTGCGAGAGAAGTAAGCAGAATATACAACTGGAAATTTACAAAAATGTTAAATAATAGTGAAAGTTTTAGATGTGATTATTAATACTTCAAAATTCTGATATGTTATTCTTTTCAAATTAAGAAAATCTTGAGTACCAGTGCCCCAATATCTGGTGAAATGGAAGGATCCTGACCCAAAATAACATCTATAACAACATTCAAGACAAATTTGGACATGTAGCAATATTGAAAAGACATTTGGACAGGTACATGGATAGGAAAGGTTTAGAGGGATATGGACCAAATGCGAGCGGGTGGGATTAGTGTAGATGGAGTATTGTCAGCATGGGAAAGTTGGGCCGAAGGGCCTTTTCCATGCTGTATGACTATGCAAAGTCCAGATCGACCCTAATGTTTCCCATCTTGAAATGTGTTTATTAAAAATTTAACAAACAAATTGTCCATTGTGAAACTTGTGCTGACAGGAAGTTGCCCAGGTTTATGTAATGGAAATGGTCAATGCCCGCTGGACCAAATTCGTTCGACTTCATATGTCAACATGGGTACGTTGGGCCGAAGGGCCCGTTTCGGTGCTGCATGACTCTATGACTCTATGTTTCGTCATCTATCATGTTCCCCAGAGATGCTGCCCGACTTGCTGAGTTACTTCAGCACCTTGTGCCTTTTTCTGTCCTCAGTATCTGGTAGCTATCCGACAAACATTGGAAAAGTTATGGGAGACACTTTGCTGGAGCTCGAGGCACTGACTGACTCAATCATAATACAACTGGAGGTCACTGAATGGTTATCACTCTCTTGTTAGAGAACATTGGATATAGAACAGTACAGCACAAGAATGAGTCCTTTGGCCCATAATGTCTGAGCCAAACAAGGTGGCAAGACTATCTTTTATCTACCTGCACAATTCTTTGGGAGAGTCATAGAGTCATACAGCATGGAAACAGGCCCTTGGGCCCAACTTTCCCATGCCAGCCAACATGCCCACTTACACCAATCCCACCTTCCTGCGTTTGGCCCAAATCCCTCTAAACCAGTCCTATCCATGTACGTGTTTAAATGTTTCTTAAACATTGCGATAGTACCTGCCTCAACTAGCTCGCTCTATACACCCACCACGTTTTATGTGAAAAGGTTACCCCTCAGGTTCCTATTAGATCTTTCAACCCTCACCTTAAACCTATGTCCTCTGGTGCTCAAAAATGTTAGCATAGTTTTAATCCAGCATTATCCAAAAAAAAAGATTGTTGTGGTTTTTACAATATCAACATGGACATGGAAATTAGAAGAAAATGAAGGGAGGGAAATCACAGTTGGCAAAACGATTTTTGTTTTCCAACTCCTGAGATTATTCTGGTCGTGTGCTGGAAGACCAAGTTTGAGTAGTTGAGTACATTACCAATTGAGCAATAGTGGCCCGTCCAGGCATAGTCACAACTGCAGGTCCTTGAGTCAGGCAGGAACGTCCCGTGTCCTGAACACTGGTCTTCACAAGCTGCCCTTGGACGCTCGCATTTTGGTCCACCCCAGCCAGTGGCACAGTGGCATTCCCCACGGACACAAATCCCTCGACCCGAACAAGATGAGTCCAAGCAGTCCACTGAAAATAATAAAACAGACAGAATTCAGCACCTCAAATCTATTCTACTCAAACTGTTCTTCCCCAAAAAGATTACATCAATTAACAAGTGGATTTGCCACCTTGTCACACTGCCACCCAAAACCTCCGAGGTTCATAAAGACATCAACTACTATCAAAATTGTGTGGGAAAAAAAATGACTGAAGAGTGACAACTTCAGCTCTTGGGAAAGGCTGAGGTCAAAAGAATGTCTGTCTCCTAGCAACTGTGCTCATTATGGGCCCAAGTTGAACTACATTAAATCTAAAAGCTTTTTTGGACCCAGAAACGTGCATTATTTTCCTCAAGGAAACTGCTTCACAGCAAGCAAAGGCAACAGATGATAAATGAAAACCACTGCAGGCAAGGCTATCCATGAAAGCACGATGTTTAAGGCAGTAATCAAGGACTTATGACAGAGGGCTCTGCTGGAAAGCAGCTCTTGAGTATTTGTCGTTTCTTTTTCTTTTTGATACCCTCCTACAGACATTGTAAAGCAATTTATGTTTGTGAATTTTGTATGTGTCAAGATGACTGATGTTACTATTGGCAATTCTTTATCTTTGCTGCATTTTATTGTGCGTATTCACTGGAAGACTTAAAAAAACCCAGACAGAAAGCCTTGCCAGGGTCTGACAGTCATGATTTTCCAATCTTTTGTCTGCGTTGGATATAAAACATCAAGCCCAAAGGTGAAGACTCCGCATTAAAGCCAATCCTGTTTCAGGGCACTTCTGCCTATAAAAGGAACAACAGAGATTGCCTGCTGGTGATTAGCCATTCTGCTGTGCTGCAGAGTAATTTTTTCAAATTGTTCTCATTGGTCTCAGATGTTTTGGAGAAAGTAAAAATTGTAACCATAAACAGTGCAAGTGCACTTTCGCTTATTTTAAAATAGATTTTGAATTTTCAACTTATGGCAACAAAATTGTTTTGCTTAGAGGTACAGCATGGAAATAGGACGTCTCCGAGTCCATTCTGACCAGCAATCATTATGCACACTGGTGCTATTCTACACACTAGGCATAATTCACAGAATTGGCGACACGGTGGCGCAGCGGTAGAGTTGCTGCCTTACAGCGAATGCAGCGCCGGAGACTCAGGTTCGATCCTGACTACGGGCGCCGTCTGTACGGAGTTTGTACGTTCTCCCCGTGACCAGCGTGGGTTTTCTCCGATATCTTCGGTTTCCTCCCACACTTCAAAGACGTACAGGTATGTAGGTTAATTGGCTGGGCAAATGTAAAAATTGTCCCTAGTGTGTGTAGGATAGTGTTAATGTGCGGGGATCGCTGGGCGGCACGGACCCGATGGGCCTGTTTCCGCGCTGTATCTCTAAATCTAAAATCTAAACAAAAAAGCCAATCAACTTACAAACATGCACGCCTTTGTTCTTGTGGGAGGAAACCAGAACGGCCGCGTGGTCACAGGGTGATTGTGCAAATTCCACACAGACAGCACCCAAGGTCAGGTTCAAAGCCAGGTCTCTGACGCTGATGCAACAACTCTACTGCTGCACCACTGTGCTGCCCTAACAGAGTCACAAGGGTGGGAGCCACACAAACTACATTCTTGTCTAAAATTGACCAGTGAACCAGGTGCCTATTTCATATGCATCTTACTTCATCCATTTGATTCAATTTAATCTCATCATTGTGGAATCAATATTTCTTGAATTATATTACATAGAAACATAGAAAATAGGTGCAGGAGTAGGCCATTCGGCCCTTCGAGCCTGCACCGCCATTCAATATGATCATGGCTGATCATCCAACTCAGTATCCTGTACCTGCATTCTCTCCATACCCCCTGATCCCTTTAGCCACATCTTAGGATTGTTGTTTCCACTTGTATACTTATAGAATACATTTTTGATCCATGAAACTGAATTAAATGCCTGGCTCAGAATTTCTTTAAGATCAGCTCATTTATGTCTCTCTTCCGCAGAAACAAGGAACTGTGGATGCTGGTTTTCCAAGGATAGAGTGGATGTGGAGAGGACGTTTCCATGTGTGGGAGAGTTTCAGATCAGAGGCCATAGCCTCAGAATAAGAGATGAAGTGGAATTTCTTTAGTCAGAGGGTGGTGAATCTGTGGAATTTGTTGCACAGATGGCTGTGGAGGCCAAGTCTATGGATATTTTTAAGGCAGAGATTGATAGGTTCTTGGCAGGAAGAGAGGTTGAGAGGGAAAGGTAGATCAGCCATGATTGAATGGCGTAGACCTGATGTGCCAAATGGCCTAATTCTGCTCCTATCACTCATGAACTTATGAAAGACACAAAAAGCTGGAGTAACGCAGCCCTGGAGAACATGGATAGGTGACGTTTTGGGTAGGAGAAGGGTCCCAACCCGAAACACCACCCATCCATGTTCTCCAGTGATATTGCCTGACCTGCTGAGTTACGCCAACATTTTGTATCTTTCCTGTGTCTACCTTCTGTATATCTCTGACCATGTGAACAAAACTAGTACGATAGGAAATCAGAAAATTGCTTTTTAATAGAATTTAACAAAGATATTTCTAGGAGACTTTGAAAAGTCTTAAAGGGCTTGACAATGAAAAAAAAAACCAACTGGCAAAATGAATTGAAAGGTAAGTGAATGGGTGGGTACACATGAACCTGATGGGGCAGACTTGCACCAAGCTTTATTTTATGGCTGAACAAATAGATATGAGCATTCTTGAGGAGATTGTTCTGCTTTAGTGTTCTTTGAGGTCAAACATGGGCCAGGGGCAGTGCATACTTTATGACATGACCTCAAAATTTACAAGATAACGGGATTGAATTGAACAGTGTGCACAGAGTCAGCATTCCCAATAAGGACGCTGTGCCTGTGTTGAAGATTGAGTGCATGTCTGTTTACTCTCACTGCACCAGAGCTTAACACAAAGACTTTTTCAGAGCAATTTAACCAAATGCATCTGCAGGTTTAGCTGAACTGCGGCTGTTGGCATGTTCTCTGTCTTTCTGTTGCAACATCCCTATTTTTCTTTATCAGGTATAAAATTGGTGAAGGAACAGCAGTACATTCCCACTGACAACTCCTTGTACATTTTTTAAAAATACGAGGTAAGATAGGAAAATTGCCAATGTTACCCCGATGTACAAAAAGGGAGCAAGGCAGAATAGCAGGAACTATAGGCCGGTTAGTCTGACGTCGGTGGTTGGTAAGATTTTAGAATCCATTATTAAAAAAGGATGAGGTTACAGAGTACTTAGACGTTCACGATAAACTAGGCCAAAGTCAGCATGGCTTTGTCAAGGGGAGGTCTTGCTTGACAAATTTGCTGGAATTCTTTGAAGAAGTAAATAGCAGGATAGGCAAAGGAGTCAGTAGATGTTGTTCACTTAGATTTGCAGAAAGTTTTTGATAAGGTGCCACACGTTAGGCTGCTTTGCAAGATGTGAGCCCACAGTATCAAAGGGCAGATACTAGCATGGATAGCAGGTTGGCTGGATGGCAGGAGACAAAGAGTGGCAATAAAGGGGGCTTTTTCTGGTTGGCTGCCTGTGATGAGTGGAGTTCCGCAGGGGTCGGTGCTGGGGCCGCTACTCTTCACGTTGTATATTAATGATTTGGACGAGGGGATTGAAGGCTTTGTGGCAGTTTGCAGATGATACGAAAATAGGTGGAGGGACAGGTAGTGTAGAAAAAGTAGGGACTCTGCAGAGGAACTTGGGCAGGATGGTCCGAATGGCCTAATTCTACTATTCCTTATGACCTCATAGAATTAAAACCTATGAGCAACTAAATTTCAACAAAATGAAGGAAAATATTTTCAAATGTCCCTTATTACTGGTTGCCTGCCTTGCAGCGTTCCTTTTAATTTACACTTTTATATTCAACAGCTGTTGGGGTATTTAAGACATCTGTTGCTCATATGCACTTTTACGCTACTGGAAATAGTAGAAATATCTATCTTTTGCAGAGTAGTCTGACGAAGGGTCCTGACCCAAAACGTCGCCTATCCATATTCTCCAGAGATGCTGCCTGACCCACTCCAGTACTTTGTGTTCTGCTCAAAATTCCAGCATCTTCATAAGTTTATACATCATAGGAGCAGAATTAGCCATTTGGCCATTGAGTCTACTCTGCCGTTCAATCATGGCTGGTCTATCTTTCCCTCCCAACTCCATTCTCCTGTCTTTTCCCTATAACACTTGACAGCCATAGTAATCAAGGATCTGTCAATCTCCGCCTTAAAAACAAGTAATGACTTGGCCTCCACAGCTGACTGTGGCAATGAATTTCACAGATTCACCACCCTCTGACCATAGAAATTCCTCCTCATCATTCTGAAGGTACATCCTTTTATTCTGAGGCTGCCCATTGCTGGAAATATCCTTTCCAAGTCCACTCTATCTAGGCTTTTGAAACATCCTTTTATTCTGAGGCTAAGCCCTCTGGTCATAGACTCTCTCACTGGTGGAAACATCCTCTCCACATCCATTCTATCCAGGCCTTTCACTATTCAGAAATTTTCAATGAGGTCCTCCCTCATCCTTCTAAACACCAGCGAGTACATGCCTAGTGCCGTCAAACACTCATCAAGACATCTGCTGTTCCTTGTTTCTCCATTTCATAGATTTTATGGATTCCACAATATAAGCCATCCACTGTAATTATTAGACCTGGGGTTGAGAGTGTCTTTTGTGTCACTGTGGCCCGTGCTAATATTTTCTGTCCCATTACATTTCCCATATACCTGCTCTCTCTCTGCTCTGGGTACACAATCAGGGGAGCAGGGAAGGAGACAGAAGTTTAGTTTAATTTAGTTTGTTATAGTCAAGTGTACTGAGGTACGGTGAAAAGCTTTTAGTTGTGTGCTATCAAGTCAAAGGCGTATGTGATTACAATCAAGCCATCCTCTATGTACAGATAAAGGAGATAAAAGATAGGTGTCAGTAACTGGATGAGTGGAGAGCATGTGTAAAGGCTGGTGTACACAGGCCCTGGTCAGGGATCTGAGACCAGCAGACAGTGGGAAAATGGTGCTCTTACCGAACTGCATGTGGAGATTTAGAGAGTCAGTAGGCTGGTGGGACATGGTAGTGGGATTGGATTGAACTGAATGATGCGAATAAAGCAGCTGCCTCCAGCTCCGGTGACCCAGATTTGATCCTCGCTTCCAGTGCTATGTTTGCATATTCTCCTTCGAACTACAAGGGTTTCCCTGGGTGCTCTGGTTACTTCCCACACCCGTACGGATTGCTAGGTTGTTTGAGAGGCCACATACAGGTGAATTCATTCAGTACTTTTGGACTTTACTTTAGGCTTTAGAGATACAGCACGGAAACAGGCCCTTCGGCCACCAAGTTCGCTTCAACCAGCGATATCCTACACATCAGGAACAATTTCCAATTTTACCGAAGCCACTTAACCCGCAAACCTCTTTGGAGTGTGGGAGGAAACCGGAGCACCTGGAGAAAATCCACGCGGTCACAAGGAGAATGTACAAACTCCGTACAGACAGCACCTGTAGTCAGGGTCAAACCCGGGTCTCTTGGGCTGTGAGGCAGCTGGTCTACCGCTGCTTCACCGTGCTGCACCTACTTCATGCAATTTAAATATTGCATGATTCATTTAAAGACTAAATTCATTCATGAAATGCAAATAATGCCCAAAGTGCAGAATGATACTTTGGTCGGGTCTTTCTGTGGGCAAGATGTATATAATGGAGCCCTGAGAATATGAACAGTGATGTTAATCCCCATGCAGTGCTTAATTGGAGGCTCCCTTGTGAAACGGAATAGTAATTCACCCCCTTTGTCGGATAAGCAATTAACACTCGGCATGAACCCTGGAATAGGTCTTTGGAGCAGGCCATGCCTCGAACCTAAACTGTTAGGAACACTCCAGGATGAGTGCATTTTCTGATCTTTCTGACCTCTGTATGAGAGGTCAATATCCCCCCTTCACTACCTCGCCAATGGTCTGGCCTCTGTATGAGTGGTCACCCTTACAGGTTGTATAAATTAAGTGTATTTGCCATATTACTGATCTGGCCGGCCTTAATGGTGGGTTTTGGTCTGGATCTTGACATAGGTTTTATTTTAGTACCACAGGTGTACTGCCCTTTAAACTTTCTCCCATTTATTGTTACTAGATTGTTCGTACTAATCGTCATGATTAGTATGTGTGTCAGGGATGATGGGGAGAAAGCAGGAGAATGGGGTTGTGAGGGAAAGATAGATTGGCTGTGAATGGCGGAGTAGAACGGCCTAATTCTGCCCCAATAACTTATAAGCTTGTGAAAAGTGTTGTGCCCCAATTCCTGAACACAGTTTAGGTGATTAAAGGAATCATTTGCCCTTTAAACATTGTCCCTTTTATTGTGCTGGTAGATAGTTCGCACTAAAAGGTCTTGAACACAGTTTAAATCGTCACTTACTTCCAGGTTCGTGTGGCTACCACTTGGAGCAGTTGAGGGGAATAGCACAGACATTGCTATTGCGCCACTGGGCCCTGAGAGACTGAGTAGGGGAAGGGATATCTGTGCAGGAGAAGGGATGTCACTGCAGGGGACCACATGCAGCAAGGGTGCTTTGTGGAAAGCCAAGTGCTTAGACTAATGAGTACGACACTATTAAATTGTAGACACGAAGAATGTATGAAGAGTTTTTGCACAATTTTTTTTGGTTTATACTTTTTATTCCCAATAAAGTTTATTTTTCTAATAAGAAAAAGAATAGCATGGATATATTTCAAAGAGGTTGAGCACACATGGAATAAATATATAACAGCATGTGCTGAAGGGGCTAGATGGAAGTCGGGAGGGTGTGGAGTATAAAAGATGCCAAAAGCCATTAGGGTCAATTGTCTGCTTCTGCGCTACAAAACTGGATGTAATTCTACTCAATAACTCCAAGTATTCACTCAACCCTGAATTAGTTGTTCTCCGTTAGCATGCAATTATCTCTAAAACTCCTGTGAGTGAGCCAAGATCTGATTATTGCCTGATAACTGTTCTTTTGAATCAGGAACTTTACTTCTTGTTGTCAGTCTGTTTTGCCCAGACTGACACAAAGGCCAGATTAAACCCCGGCGTGGCTGGATCCCATAAAATAAGGTGAAAGACCGGCTGGCCTCACATTTTGAGCAGCCTTTGTAGAGTCTGACAAAATGCACAATGCTAAAATTGAGACCAGCTTCTTTTCGGAGCACTGTTGATTCTGCCGATGTCGACACAGTGCTCTGTCAACAGTGATACGTTAACCTTTCTCTGGGTTTAATGGAGTTCAGTACATCAAGACAAAGACACAGCCGTGGTTAGAATATCACCAACAAAAAACGCATTTTAAATGAAAAGCGTCTTGAATTCAGCTATTCACATCATGACAAAATTTAAGTCATAAATATAAAATTGCAATTTTCTAACTTGAAATTGCCTTGTACTGCGTTCACATTTTTTAAAATCATAGATTCCATTGATTTTGTTTCCCCACCAATTCAACGCACCTGCACAAGTAAAATAAAATTCTGGAGCAGAAAACTTTAAACTCTGACTCGAAGCAATATTTCCATTTGCACAGTCATTCTTGATCACAGAAAGGATTATTTCCCCTCTCACCTGAACATTACAAGGAGGTGACAGCAAAATATTTACGGTGGTGGACCGCAATACAGCAGTCATTAACTGCAGATGTTAGTTTACAAAGACATGAAGACATCAATGAGACCAAACATACATCCCTCAACACTGTAATGAAAAAGGTCTATTTTGGATGTCTGGGTTCTGTCCTCAAACATTCCCAGATCATCCATATGAATTACTTTGTCCTTAGTTGTTTGAATATTTTGAGATATCTTTGTGGCCACAGCATACTCCCATTGCAAATACAGTGCCCTCCATAATGTTTGGGACACAGCAATGCCATGTAAATGAAAGTAATCATGTTCAGTATTTTGTTGCATATCCTTTGCATGCAATGACTGCTTGAAGTCTGCGATTCATGGACATCACCAGTTGCTGAGTGTCTTCTCTGGTGATGCTCTGCCAGGCCTGTATTACAGCCATCTTTAGCTTATGCTTGTTTTGGGGGCTAGTCCCCTTCAGTTTTCTCTTCAGCATATAAAAGGCATGCTCAATTGGGTTCAGACTGGGTGATTGACTCGGCCACTCAAGAATTTACCATTTTTTAAGTTTTGAAAACCATTTTTTAAGTTTTGTTGCTCTAGCAGTATGTTTGGGATCATTGTCTTGCTGCAGAATGAACAATGTGTCAATGTGTTTTGAGGCATTTGTTTGAACTTGAGCAGATAGGATGCGTCTATACACCTCAGAATTCATTATGCTACTACCATCAGCAGTTGTATCATCAATGAAGATAAGTGAGCCAGTAACTTCAGCAGCCATACATGCCCAGGCCATAACACCCCCACCACCATGTTTCACAGATGAGGTGGTATGCTTTGGATCTTGGGCAGTTCCTTCTCTCCTCCATACTTTGAAATTGCCATCACTCTGATACAAGTTAATCTTCGTCTCATCTGTCCACAAGACCTTTTTCCAGAACTGTGGTTGCTCTTTTAAGTACTTCTTGACAAACTGTAACTGGCCATCCTATTTTTGCGGCTAACCAGTGGTTTGCATCTTGCAGTGTAGCCTCTGTATTTCTGTTCATTAAGTCTTCTGTGGACAGTGGTCATTGACAAATCCACACCTGACTCCTGAAGAGTGTTTCTGATCTGTCGGACAGGTGTTTGGGGATTTTTCTTTATTATAGAGAGAATTCTTCTGTCACCATCTGAGGAGGTTTTCCTTGGCCTGCCGGTCCCTTTAAGATTAGTCAGCTCACCAGTGTTCTCTTTCTTCTTAATGATGTTCCAAACACTTGATTTTGGTAAGCCTATGGTTTGGCTGATGTCTCTAACAGTTTTATTCTTGTTTCTCAGGCTCATAATGGCTTCTTTGACTTTCATTAGCACAACTTTGGTCCTCATGTTGAGAAACAGCAATAAAAGTTTCCAAAGGTGTTGGAAAGACTGGAGGAAAGACTGGTGCTGAGAGCTCCCTTATACCTGCATTAAGGAGGCAATTAAACACACCTGAGCAATTACAAATACCTGCGAAGCCATGTGTCCCAAACATTATGGTGGCCTGAAATGGGGGGACGATGTATAAACACAGCTGTAATTTCTACATGGTGAAACCAAAATGTATAAAAATGGCCTTTATTAAAATCTGACAATGTACACTTTAACCACATGTGATTTTTTTTATTACAAATCTCAAATTGTGGAGTACGGAGGCAAATAAATAAATGATGGGTCTTTATTCCAAACATTATGGAGGGCACCGTATGTAATTCAGCAGAATTACCTGTCTACCATTGTAATGTTGAAGCTAAATATATATGGAGAGGGACCATGGTTGACTGGATGATCCAGATGGAAGCGACTGCCAGAGGCCCTGCATCAGCCTGAGGCTCGCCTACATCGGCCGCTACTCTGGAAGACCGAGTGCGTGGACCGGACTAAACTTTGAAAATGGCGTCAAGCGCTGGCGACTCTTGCAGTGGACTGTTTCTATGCACTTTCTACCAAATCGGGGATTAGGTATGGCAATAATTTACTGAACTGTATGCAAATAAAGCATTTCACTATATATCTGTACATGTGATAATAAAGAACAATTGAACCACTAATTACTGTATTGAAACTATTGAAGGGCCCGGTGGCCAACTCTTCTATTTTTTTTGCGTTCTTGGATGTTGCCATCTCAGAATAATTGGGCCTCAATACAGAGGTTATGGTTCACTCATTCTTCCAGTCAATTTGGCGTTTTTAATGAAGGTTGTGTTGGAAATATTTTTCCAATGCCTTGAGATGATTACAGGATGTATTCATGTCTCAAATGTGTATAAGAGGAGCAGGGATCACTGCTGCCCATAGATTGTGAAAATGGTGGCACGGTCTAAGGGTTTTGGCTGTAGACTTTAGAGATACAGCTTGGAAACAGGCCCTTGTGGCACCGACCAGCGATTATCCCACACTCTGGCATTATCCTACACAGTAGGGACAATTTACAGAAGCCAATTAACCTACAAACCTGTACGTCTCTGGAATGTGGGAGGAAACCGGAGCACCTGGAGAAAACCCATGTGGTCACAGGGAGAACGTACAAACTCCGTACAGACAGCAACCGTAGTCAGGATCAAACCTGGGTCCCTGGTGCTGTAAGGCAGCAACTCTACCACTACGCCATTGTGCCGTCTTCTAAGCACTTCTCCTCAAACAGCCAAAGACTGTACTAACACATTGAAGGCTGCACCACCACATTGAAGCCAGTGGTAAATGTCATCATCGGTGACCATCTTCACTGACTGGTGGAAAGTGGTTCATGTTTTCCAGGATGTAATTATGAATTGTTTTAGTCAGAGGGCAGGGTGAAGCAATATGAAAATCTAGACAATGTTATCCTCACCCCACTCCCAAATCTGGAAGTATTTCTTCATTGATGCGCTTTTTAATTCCAAATTCTTGTTCATTACAAATATGCACTGGGTCAGCACTTATACGTCGTGAGGAACATTAAAAAATGGATCGTGAACAAAGTTGAAATGAAACTAGTTGATAGGTCACAGAATATACACTGAGCTAGAGTCCATGGGCTTATAATATTCCATATAAGCGTTCTCAGCAATTTCAGGAATAAATAATCCATTCTCCACATAATGAAAAGTGAGACTCATCTTTATAATCAAATGTGAAAATGGAATTTTAAAGGTTCTGATGCCAACACAGAATCTCATGAAGGAGAGTGTGGGTTGGAGATTGTCGTGGGTACTTAAGAAAGTATTTATTATATTTTAAATTGGACATTATATATTTTCCCTGAATCTCAGAAGCATTGAAAATCAAGTGATGGGAATGCAAATAGGGATAGCAATTCAGAATTAATACATTGTCGGAATCAGAGAGACACAAATAATTCTGGAGGATTGAGAAAGGAAGGAGTGACCATTGAAAAACTGATGAGCCTCTCTTTATTGCATGGGAGTTAGCATATTTAAGCCGATGCTGGAGTAAAAGCTGTGCCTGGAAATTCCCTTTGCTAGAAGTACACAAGAAGATGGAAAGCTACATAATGTTTGAGTTGCTGCAACTACCAGGTCAAAATGAAGGAAGCATTTTTTCTTTTTATAAACAGAAGCTAAATAAAGTCACACAAGCCGACTGTTCAGCCCTCCATAATCTATGTCCTCCACCATTCCTATCTATATTAATCCCACTTGCCTGCATTAACTGCATATCTCACTCTGCCTCGGTCATTTGAGCACCGTCCAAATCCTCGTAAATGCGATGACTGCTCTTGCCACCACCTCCTCTGGCAACTCATTTCTGGAACCAACTCCACTTTGGTGAAAAAAATACCCCTGAAAATCCCTTTGGCCTACTCCTGCACCCCCTACTCCTACTCCTGTTTCTAAGTTTCTATGTTATAACCTCCTGACATCTGATGAAAGAATGGGTCGACTGGGCTTGGAATTTAGAAGGATGAGAGGATATCTTATGGAAACATATAAAATTCTTAAAGGATTGGACAGGCTAGATACAGGAAAAATATTCCCGACATTCCCGACATTGGCTCAGAACCAGGGGTCACAGTTTAAGAATAATGAATAGGCTATTTAGGACTGAGATGAGGAAAAAGAAATTCACCCAGAGAGTTGTGAATCTGTGGAATTCTCTGCCACAGAAGGCAGTGCCAATTCAATGGATATTTTCAAGAGGGAGTTAGATTTAGCTCTTAGGGTTAAAGGAATCAAGGGATTGGGGAAAAAGCAGGAACAGGGAACTGATTTTAGATGATTAGCCATGATCATATTGAATGGCGTTGCTGGCTTGAAGGGCCAAATGGCCTACTGCTGCACCTATTTTTCTATGTTTCTATGTTACAACCTCCTGACATTCACCTTAATGCTATCCCCTAAAGACAACCCCACTATGGGGAAACAAACTCTAGCTGTCTAACCACCTGTGACTTACATCATTTTCATACCCATCAAACAATTTCCCAGCCCCCTGCTCCAGGAAATACAAACCCAGCTTATCCAATCTCCCCATATAACCCCATCTCCCCACAATCTCCCCATATAACTCAAGCCCGACAGTCCATGCAACAACTTTGTGAATCTTTTATGCACCCTGTTCAGATTACTCATACCTTTTCCATTGTGTGGTGACTAGAACTACACACAATACACCAAGTGTGGCTTAACCAATGTATTGTACAATTTAACATGACATTCCAACTTTTAATTTCAATGTAGAAACAAAGTATTGCAGATGCTGGTGTACAAAAAAGGACACAAAGTGCTGGAGTAATTAAGTGGGTCAGGCCACCTATCTGGAGAACATGGATAGGTAACATTTCGGGTGGGGAAACTTCTTCAGACTTATATTCAATGTGTTGGCTGATGAAGGCAAGCATGCTTTCTTCACAGCCTGTCTACCTGTGTTACCACATTCAGGGAACTATGTACACCAAGTTGTCTCTGTTCAACAACATTCTCCAGATTCCTGCCATTCTCTGTATATGTCCAGCCCTGGTTTGACTTTCCAAAATGCAAAAAAAACTTGCAAAAGGGAAAGCTGAAAGATTTTGGTTGTCCATTACTTGGAAATAAATAAAATATTATGCTGACGCTGATGCATTGTACTAAACCATTTGAACTTCTGTTTGCAAACAACAACAGTTTTCTGATTGGACTGCTTAAGAAGCAATGTAAAGATTTCTAGATGGCAAAGGTGTTTCTTTAAAAATACATTTAAAGGGATAAATTATATGGAATGACGTGTGAAAGGGGTGGATTTTTTGGGATTTGTGTTTTTGGTTGGCCCATTGGCATTTGAGACTTTGGGCACATTTGACCATGTGTTGCACAATTGGATCTAAAACATATCGCCCAGCGCTGCTTTCCAAACCAAGACTTAAGGATTGGTCTGGCAAAGCTAAAGATGAGATGGGTGGAGATGGGATGAAGAGCTTGCATTGAGTGGCATTGTTTGCTTGCAGTGGAGAAGCCGTGCACTGGACCAGACCACCACATTTTTTTGTTGAGTTTAGTTTAGTTGAGTTGAGTTTAATTGAGTTTAGTTTATTTTCATCTGTACCGAGGTACAGGAAATAGCTTTTGTTACATGCTAACCAGTCAGTGGATAGCCAATACATGATTACAATCGAGCCATCCACATTGAACAGATACATGATCAAGGGAATAAATAACGTGAATAACGTTTCGTGCAAGATAAAGCCAGCAAAGTCCAATCAAATATCGTCTGAGGGTCTCCAACGAGGTAGATAATCATTCAGGTCTGCTCTCTAATTGTAGCTAGGATGTTAGGGGAATAAAAAAGATATAGTGTGGGTGTCCCAAGGCAGGTGCGTTATTTACCTGTTAGATACTCTAGTTTGGGAGACATTGGTAAGACAATGAAGTTCAGTGTGCTCCCAGAGATAGAGACCATCAGAACAAGTTAGTATTTGCTAATTAGGGTCATCAGAGTCACTATAATTACTTACTCCAAGAAATTAATTTGACAACTGATGCAAATGGTCGTTATTAATGTTCACTCCAGAAGATTAAAATTGATTTTCAATTGCGGAACACAGTAAGAAAAATGTTGTGTATTTGAATTTTTAAGCAACAATAATTGAATGCACTAATTCCAGGTCATCTCACAGAACTGTTAATAACAGAGGGTAAATTTATTTAATTGATCCTCGCTTGTAATTCCCATTGAAGTGTGTCTGACATCCACTTTTCACAACGATCACAGTCCAGATTCGATATTGACAGCCTCAACATTAATGCAAGCAGAATGTATTTACTTTATTTGGGAAACAATTTATTTAAAATGCTGTTGATTTTTTTTCCTTCAGATTCTGTCTTTCAAACTAAATTGATTGCTTGTTCTGTTGCCATGGAAACAGTTTTCTCTTTGGCGGTGAGTGCCAGTAGGTGCAAATTGAATCAACAACTGAGGTGATAAAATAAACCCACATCCCACAGCAATCACCAAGGCTGAGATATTCCTGAGAATTTTTCTTCAAAGAAGGTGATAAAGATGTTAAAAAATAGATCTTCCAGTGCACACAGGGCACTTCTACTTCTTGCATACTGTGGGTAAAAAGGATGGTAAAGTATTTTTAGAACAGATGTGAATGTCAAATGCCAACAGCATCAAGGGGTTTTAATGTGGAGGGACCTCTGCTCAAAATTGGCTTAATGAGCTTTCATGTTGAGGAAAGAATACAACAGCCTGACTACTGGAAAAGAACAAGGTACAATCCATCATGTAATAAAAATGAACTGCAGATGCTGCTTTACACCAAAAATGGACACAAAATGCTGGAATAACTCAAGGAGGCTACCCTTATCCTGGAGCTTATCCTTATCTCACACTATTTGTCTTTTCATTCCTGGCCAAACAAAAACCCATTGCACCTGTGTCCACCTATCAGTTGCCAGGCTTTGTCCTGTCCCCACTTCTCTTCCAGCTTTCTACCCCCTACCATAATCAGTCTGAAGAAGGTTCCCAATGCTCGAAACGCCACCTATCCAACTTCTTCGGAGAAACTGCCTGACCTTCTGAGTTACTCCGGCACTGTGTATCTTTTTTTTGTTGTAAAACCAACAATTGCAATTCTTTGTGTCTCCATCTTAGAGACTAGCTGTGTCAAGTTCTGATTGGTACATCAGACTCGGGCATGTCTTGCATAGATACTCTGAAAGAAATAGCCTATGCGCAAAGTGATAATTAAATCTTTGCAACATGAAATCTGCTCGCTTTGACTCAGTTGTGCACACACAGTTTTGTAAATATTTCAAGGCAGGCTGAATCTTTGGCTGAAGGCATAATCTTAGTTACACAATATTATTCAGTTTTAGTTTTAGTTTTAGAGATATAGCGTGGTAATAGGCCTTTCGGCCTACCGAATTTGGGCCAACCAGCGATCATCATCATCATCATCATATATATACAGCCGGAAACAGGCCTTTTCGGCCCTCCAAGTCCGTGCCGCCCAGTGATCCCCGTACATTAACACTATCCTACACCCACTAGGGACAATTTTTACATTTACCCAGCCAATTAACCTACATACCTGTACGTCTTTGGAGTGTGGGAGGAAACCGAAGATCTCGGAGAAAACCCACGCAGGTCACGGGGAGAACGTACAAACTCCTTACAGTGCAGCACCCGTAGTCAGGATCGAACCTGAGTCTCCGGCGCTGCATTCGCTGTAAAGCAGCAACTCTACCGCTGCGCTACCGTGCCGCCGATCACCTGTACACTAGTTGTACCATACACACTGAAGACAATTTACAGAAGCCAATTAACCTACAACCCTGTACATCTTTAGAATGTGGAAGGAAACTTGGTGAAAACCCACAATGTCACAGGGAGATTGTACAAACTCCATGGAGACAGCATCCGTATTCAAGATCGAACCTGGGTCTCTGGCACTGTAAGGCAGAAACTCTACTGTTGCGCCACTGTGCTGCCTCACGTTTATAAATTCTAATGACTGAGACGATGTTAACTTTTGTTTTGGATAACAGGGGTCTGTGAAATTGAAATCTTTGGTAATTTATTTAATTATGAAGGACCAAAGCAAATTTACTCCACGCAAATCAATATAAATTGTTTGCTTATTATTCATTCAATGGAAATGATATTAAATCCATATCCTCAAAAGGAAATATAAACATGACTTTCAATGTTATTAATGCTTCGTATTTTACAATATTCAAAACCTGCAGAAATATCTTTTGGTGAGTGCGCAGAAAATCAAATGTATTTTTAATGCTTTATGGTAATCTTTGGTCATGAAATAGTTAAGAGAGTAGCTCTTAATAAGAAATCAATTATTCTAAAATACAGTAGAACTGCTTTGGGAACAGAACATATTTTTAACTGTTTGTTAATTGCAATATTTTTCTGTCATTTATGCAGGAAAGCAATTATTCGCGTGGGCATTCTTCAAAGCATAAAGTACGATCGATATGTACATCTGTTTGCTCCAAGTATAGCAGCCAGCTACATAAACAAGTTTTAATCTAATTTATAGCAGTGGAAATGATTGTGAAGTCATCAAAGTATTTAGGGAGATACAGCCGGAAACAGGCCCTTCCGCCTGCCGAGCAGCGATCACCCCGTACACTAGCACTAACCTACACACTTGGGACAATTTACAATTTACAGAAGCCTATTAACCTACAAACCTGCACGTCCTTGGAGTGTGGGAGGAAACCGGAACACCCAGAGAAAACCCACGTGGTCACAGGGGAAACGTCCAAACTCTGTACAGACAGCACCGGTAGTCAGGATCCAACCGGGTCTCTGGCACAGTAATGCAGCAGCTCTACTGCTATGCCACCGTGCCACCCTAAATTGTCAGCATAATCTTTCATCAAATTGCTTCCTGGTGTACGTTGCACATAAACTTATTTTACTTCCGATTCTTGTTTTGATGTAAAAAGATTTCCCTTTTCCCAGAGGGTCACTGAATTTTAGAATAACCTGTTGGCTTGCAGACAAATTCTTGAAGAGGCTGATATTACTGTATCCTAAATATACATGGGATATTGGACGATGTATTCTGTGATCTTCTGGAACCCACTTTTCATCTGATTTCTGAAATGTAATTTTTATCTCCAAAATTGACTTTATAACGTAACCATTTCTGGTTGATTGCTGCTGATAACAACTTTCCAAACATAGATCGACCACAGCTACACATACCCAAGCATCCCAGGGAGCCACTCATGGACATCATCTGAGGAAGTTCAGCTGGGGAAATCATGCACCGATCTTAAATCATACCATCTGTTGGTTTAACTATTGGTCAAAAAGTCATAAGGGATAGGAGTAGAATTACAAGTCTACTCTGCCATTCAATCATGGCTGATCTATCTCTCCCTCCTAATCCCATTCTCCTGCCTTCTCCCCATAACCTCTGACACCTGTACTAATCAAGAATCCATCTATCTCCACCTTAAAAATATCCGCTGACTTGGCCTCCACTGCCTTCTCTAGCAATGAAGTCCACAGATTCACCACCCTCTGACTAAAGAAATTTCTGCTTATATTGCCAGCGATGACATGCCATTTACACTCAAACTCATATAATGAATCAGCAAAGTAGTGTCTCAATTATCTGGAATGCAGAACATTACAGCAATACGACTAAAAAAGGACAGTTTGCAGAACCAGTTGGCCGTGTCCCAGTTTGATTGTCATTTAAGAGAGTTTGATGCTGAAAAGCAGCGCTAACAGATCTGAACACCTCACCCAATAATTAACTTACTGTGCTATCAACCAGCAGTAAAAGACCCCAAAACATGCACAGAATGGCTCCACTCTGGCAATGCAATTTCAAATTTGCAAAGGAGATACAAGGAACTGCAGGTCCTTTCAAAAAAGGACATAGTGCTGGACTAATTCAGCGAGCCAGGATGCATCTCTGGAAAACATATTCTAGTTGCCGTTTTGAGTTGGAACCCTTTTCAGACTCTTTCGAGTCGAGACCCTTCTTCACACTGAAGAAGTTTCCCTACCTGAAGTGTCACGTCCATATTCTCTAGAGATGGTGCCTGATCTGCTAAGTTATTCCAGCACATCGTGTTCAAATTTGCAGTAATTTTTAGGCACTGCACCGGGGCAAGAGCAGTGAAATTCTGACTTCTTGCAGACTTACAGGCACATTAGTGCAGTTTAATTTAGAGATACAGTGCGGAAACAGGCTATCTGGCCCACTGAGTTTGTGCCGATCAGCAATCCCCGCGCACTAACACTATCCTACACACACTAGGGACAAGTTACAATTTACCAAGCTAATTAACCTACAACTCTGTACGTCTTTGGAATGTGGGAGGCAACCAGAGCACTCGGAGAAAATCCATGCAGGTCACATGGGGAAGGTGCAACTCCGTACAGGCAGCACCTGAAGTCAGGATAGAACCCGGGTCTCTGGCGCCGTAAGGCAGCAACTCTACCACCGCACCACATATTAAACACAACAAATACATATTAAATAAATGACCAGTTAATTCAGCGCAATGATGGTGAAGACCTGAACCAATCACCGTTGTTGGCAAAGAAAAAGGACGAGATGATTAATTAATGTTACAATTATAAGACAATAATGAAGTAACATGAAAGAAACAATGGGATGTTCTGAGAATGGGGAATGAGGAACACACTGGTAATAATGTACGGATGCTGCAACTGAAGATGAGCATAAAGTAGAATCTGCTTTTGACCAATTGTAATTTACTTCAGTTGGTTGTCAGTTGCAGTTTCCTCGAGATGCAGTCTCGATACAAAAAGTCCCAAGATTTATTACTTTCAAACATGTTAGATCTACATGAGGACACATGACAAGGTTACAGTGTTGAAAACTTTGCACGCTAAAATTGTACAAGGCAACAAATGACAGAAGGGTAATGGTGCAAAAGAGACAAATGCAGGAGTAGCTGATTTCTAAAGGATGCTTCCTACATGGGTAATGTGTACGGGCACCATCCAGAAGAATGGAGTATTTTGGAAAGAAAAAGGTCAGAGAAACAAGATTGCATTTCCTCTAAGGCCCTTCAGTCCACCGTAGTCCACGCCGACCATCGATCACCCGACCATGAAATAAAAAAGATAAACACAAAATGCTGGAGTAACTCAATGGGTCAGGCAGCATCTCTGGAGAAAAGGAATGGGTGACGTTTTGGGTCGAGACCTTTCGTCAGACTTTTTTGCTTCAGACTTCAGTGTGATGAAGGGTCTAGACCCAAAACGTCACCTTTTCCTTTTCTACAGAGATGCTGCCTGACCCGCTGAGTTACTCCAGCATTTTATGTCTATCTTCAGTGTAAATGAGCATCTGCAGTTTCTTCCTACACATGAAAGAAAGACCCTGACAAGAGGCCACCTTTTAACTATTAATCAGCATACGAGGAGACCAACAAGGAAAGAGGAAAAGGTGAAGAATATTTGTTGTGGCGGCGCCTAACGGCAGCGGCTGACTAGCTTTCTGTCCGTCTTTTTTTTCCCTTTTTTTGTTGTGTGTCGGTGTTGGGATGGTTTTTATATATATTTTTTTGGTTGTGTATGTGTGGGAGGGGGTGGTGTGGGTGGGTGTGGGGGGGGGGGGGAGGAACTTTTCTCTTCCTCACGGGTGCGGCTCGGCTGCGGGGCCTAACATCGCCCGCTGCGGCTCGGCCGCTGGACTTTACATCCCGGTGCGGCTTGGCCGCTGGACTTTACATCCCGGTGCGGCTTGGCCGCTGGACTTTACATCCCGGTGCGGCTTGGCCGCTGGACTTAACAGTGCCCGGTGCAGCTCGGCTGCGGGGCTTAACATCGCCCGGTGCAGCTCGGCTGCGGGGCTTAACATCGCCCGGTGCAGCTCGGCTGCGGGACTTTTCACCGCTGGTGCGGCTCGGCTGCGGGACTTAACATCGCCCGGTGCGGCTCGGCCGCGGGGCTTAACATTGCCCGGTGCAGCTCGGCTGCGGGGCTTTTCATCGCTGGTGCGGCTCGGCTGCTGACTTGACATCGCCCGGTGCGGCTCGACCACGGGACTTAGCTGCGCAAGGCTTGGTCGCGGGCCTTTCATCGCCCGGTTCGGCCGCGAGACGTTTCAGCGCCCGGTGCGGGGACTGTGCGGGTCGGTCGGGGACGAGCTGTCTGTCCGTGGGCGTGGGGAAGAGAGTGGAAGTTTTGTTGCCTCCATCACAGTGAGGGGGTGTTTGGAGTCACTGTGATGGACGTTTGTCTTGTGTTCTTTTTTTTTTCTATGACTGCTATGTAGTTTCGTTTGGTACTTCGGTACCGAACGACAAATAAAGCTCTGTTATACCTGTTATACCTGTTATACAGGCAGCAGAATACCAAGCAGTCTCCACTTGCATGGAGTCCAAAACTCATTTCTACTCCAGCCTTCATCGTGCTTTAAAACTGGAGCACAGTGGCTATTAATCTGTTCCTTACTGGCTGTAACCTTTCAGTATTTCTTCTCGCTGCAGTGTCTGGGAGATGATTACATTCTTTGCTTCCTGTCCTGTGTAAATTCAGGCATCCTGACACTGGATGATTAATGGTGAAGTAGGCCATTTACCTTGTTTGCAATTCTCTCCTTTATAGCCCGAGTTGCAGATGCATGTCCCCATGATGCAGGTTCCATGGTTGCCACAGGTGGAGTCAAGGCACTGGTTTGTGGGAATGTCGCACTCTGCTCCCTTCCAACCACTGTGGCACAAACAGCGTCCTTTCACATACTGTCCATTGCCACTGCATAGCACAGGGCAAGATGCTGTGAAGCAAATCAAAGTTACATCAACACAGGTAAAGGTTAGTTTAGTTTAATTTAGAGATACATTGCTGAGACATTTTAACCAAACACAGTGGATGTGGAGATGATGTTTGCAGTCGTGTCATAGAGTCTTAGAGTGATACAGTGTGGAAACAGGCCCTTCAGCCCAACTTTCCCACACCGACCAACAATTCCCAGCTACACTAGTCCCACCTGTCTGCGTTTGGTCCATATCGCTCCAAACCTGTCCCATCCATGTACCTGTCTAATTGTTTCTTAAATGTTGGGATAGTCCCTACCTCAACTACCTTCTCTGGCAGCTTGTTCCATACTCCCGCCACCCATTGTATGAAAAAGTTACCTCTCAGATTTATATTAAATCTTTTCCCCTTCACCTTGCAGGGATAGTCTGGGACCAGATGGAACAGCCTCAGAATAAAAGGACATACCTTTAAAATGGAGATGAGGAAGAATTTATTTAGCCAGAGGGTGGTGAATCTGTGGAATTCATTGCCATAGCATTGGCGGTGGAGGTCAAGTCATTGGGTATTTTTAAAACAGAGATTGATAAGTTCTTCATTAGTAAGGGTATGAAAGGTTATGGGGAGAAGACAGGAGAATGGGGTTGAGAGGGAAAATAGATCAACTATGATCGAATGGCGGAGCAGGCTCGATGGGCCGAATGGCCTAACTCTACTCCAATCTATTTTGGTCTTGATGTGTTTAATAATCTTCAAACAATTCTCGTTTACTACAGGCCCCAATCAGTTTATCAAATCTTGCTTGAATTGGAAGGGGTGGAATTAATCGTGGATAAACAAGAATTTGGTGGAAGATTGAGTAAAGATTTTCACAAGGTTGCAAACAAGATGTGGATTGATGTGATTGTAGAGTTCCAAAATAAATCATACATGAGAGGAACTTCCATCTTCAGTCACCTTCCTCTCTTCCCACCTCATGCTGATTGGGTGAAACATCATTCTGGCCGAGAGGCAGGCCATCTGATTTCAAGGACAGCTTATTGTCACATGTACCAATTAAGGTACAGTGAAACTCAATTTCAGCCAAAGTTCTTGAGCTACCTGCTAGGATTGGTTAGACATTCTACAGGGTTAAACATCCTATAGAAAGGATAGGCAGGTGGGCAGAGGAAGTGGGGTAGCTCTGTTGGTAAGGGTCGAAATTCAGTCCCTTGCGAGGGGTGACATAGGAACTAACGATGTAGAGTCACTGTGGATAAAGTTGAGGAATTGTAAAAGTAAGAAGACACTAATGGGAGTTATCTACAGGCCCCCAAACAGTGGCCTGGATATAGGGTGTAAGTTGCAGCAGGAGTTAATACTGGCATGTAACAAAGGTAATGCCACTGTGGTTATGGGGGATTTCAATAAGCAGGTAGACTGGGAAAATCAGGTTGGTTCTGGACCCCAAGAAAGGGAGTTTGTAGAGTGGCTCTGAAATGGATTCTTAGAGCAGCTTGTACTGGAGCCTACCAGAGAGAAGGCAATTCTGGATTTAGTGTTGTCCAATGAACCAGATTTTATAAGGGAATCCTTTAATAAGGATTTTACAAGGTAAAGGAACGTGGAGGTCGTGACCATAATATGATTAATTTTAATCTGCAATTTGAGAGGGAGAAGGTTAAATGAGAAATGTCCGTGTTGCCGTTGAATAAAGGGGACTATGAAGGCAAGAGAAAGGAGCTGGCCAAGGTCAAATGGAAAAGGATCCTAGCAGGAAATGGTGGAACAGCAATGGCAGGAATTTCTGGGCGCAATTCAGAAGATGCAGGATCATTTCATTCCAAAGAGGAAGAAAGATTCTAAGGGGAGTAAGAGGCAAGGGAAGATAGAGATGGAATAAAAATAAAAGATGTATAAGATAGCAAAGAGTAGCGGGAAGACTGGGATTGGGCAACTTTCAAAGGACAACAGAAGGTAGCAAAAAGGGCAATATGGGCTTAAAAAATGAAGTACGAAGGGAAGCTGGCCAAGAATATCAAGAAGGACAGTAAAAGCTTCTTTAGGTATGTTAAGAGAAAAAGATTAGTAAAGCCAAATGTGGGTCCCTTGAAGGCAGAAATGGGTGAAATTATTATGGGTAACAAGGAAATGGCAGAAAAGTTGAACAGGTACTTCGGATCAATCTTCACCAAGGAAGACACAAACAATCTCCCAGATGTACTAGAGGAGAGAGGATCTAGGGAGACAGAGGAACTGAAAGAAATTTGCATTAGGCGAGAAATAGTATTGAGTAGACTGATGGGACTGAAGGTTGATAAATCCCCAGACCATGATGATCTGCATCCCAGGGTACTCAAGGAGGTGGCTCTAGAAATCGTGGACGCATTGGTGATCATTTTCCAATGTTCAATAGATTCAGGATCAGTTCCTGTGGATCGGAGAGTAGTTAATGTTATCCCACTTTTCAAGAAAGAAGCGAGAGAGAAAACAGGGAATTATAAACCAGTTAGCTTGACATCGGTGGTGGGGAAGATGCTTGAGTCAATTATTAAAGAGGTAATAACGGCACATCTGGATAGCAGTAAAAGGATTGGTCCAAGTCAGCATGGATTTATGAAGGGGAAATCCTGCTTGATTAATCTTCTGGAATTTTTTGAGGATGTGACAAGTAAAATGGGTGAAGGAGAGCCAATGGATGTAATGTATCTAGACTTTCAGAAAGCCTTTAATAAGTTCCCACACGGGAGGTTGGTGAGCAAAATTAGAGCACATGGTATTGAGGGGAGGGTATTGACATGGATAGGGAATTGGTTGGCAGATAGGAAGCAAAGAGTAGGAATAAATGGGTCCTTTTCAGAATGGCAAGCAGTGGCGAGTTGAGTGCCACAAGGCTCGGTGCTGGGGCCGCAACTATTTACACTATATATTAATGATTTGGATGATGGAATTAGAAGTAACACTAGCAAGTTTGCAGATGACACAAAGCTGGGTGGCAGTGTGAACTGTGAAGAGGATGTTAGGAGGTTGCAGGGTGACTTGGACAGGTTGAGTGAGTGGGCAGATGCATGGCAGATGCAGTATAATAGATAAATGTGAGGTTATCCACTTTGGCGGCAAAAACAAGGAGGCAGTTTATTATCTCAATGGTATGAGATTAGGTAAAGTGGAAGTGCAACAAGACCTTGGTGTCCTTATAGACCAGTCACTAAAAGTAAGCGTACAGGTACAGCAGGCAGTGAAGAAAGCTAATGGCATGTTGGCCTTCATAACGAGAGGATTTGAGTATTGGAGCAAAGAGGTCCTTCTGCAGTTGTATAGGGCCATGGTGAGACCATATCAGGACAAGCTCAATGCAGGAAAAATGTTCCCAATGTTGGGGGAGTCCAGAACCAGGGGCCACAGTCTAAGAATAAAGGGGAGACCAGTTAAAACTGAGGCGAGAAGAAACTTTTTCATCCAGAGAGTTGTGAATTTGTGGAATTCTCTGCCACAGAAGGCAATGGAGGCCAATTCACTGGATGCATTTAATGGGGAGAAGGCAGGCACAGGTTACTGATTGTGGATGATCAGCCATGATCACAATGAATGGCGGTGCTGGCTCGATGGGCCAAATGGCCTCCTGCTGCACCTATTTTCTAAGTTTCTATGGCTTGCTCCAGATTCTGAACTGTGACTGGAAACTGGAACTCTGTCGGTGATAATTCTTGACGCATATGAACATACTGATCTCCAAAAGGTGGAAGGACTGTACTGCTAATACCAAGGGCATAATGACATATTTCACCTGCAGAAATTTAGATATATCATCTTGTTTTAATAAATTTTAATCATTAGGAGGCACATTGAAGCATTTTTTAAAAATAATTACTGGCCAAAAGCAAATAAGCTCAAAGTGAACTATTTAAATTTAGCCTGAGGATAATTGGGAAAGAGCCAAAGAATGTTTTAACTAGGACAATGCATGAGCATTGCTTATACAACTTATTTGCTCCACCTGAATACTTCATTGCTTGTTTGTACCTCCGGCATTCATGATTTATCTCATCCGATGTTAGGGATGGCTTTTGGGCCATTGCTTCAGTTTGATTTCAGTAACCTTCCTAATGGGAATTAGTCGCCTTGTAAAGGTAATGGCTAAACCTCTGAAAATGCCATCCTACAAAGCTCACAGAAAAAATATGCGCTTATGCTTCCAAAATACTGCTGTTCCATTCCCAATCCCATTCCTGGTATTATTGCAAAACTTTTTGATGTGTTGTAGAATCTTTTTTTTTAAATGACATGTGTCCACATTTTAAATGGAACAACACATCATCTTTCACTTTGCAAACATGGAAAATTGTCCTCCTCAGCTGCTTCAACTAAACATGTAACATGACAGTGGCGGCAAGTTGTATGTTCTGAGATTTGGTTCATCTGCAGTCAATGGAGCTGAGTTTCGGAAGCAGAGGACAAGGCACAGGCAATACTATTTTGTGTGTTTAGATACAGATCTGGAGATAAAGTGTGGAAACAGGCCCGATGGCCCACCAAGTCCACGCTGATCATCAATCACCTGTTTACACTAGTTGTATGTTATCCCACTTTCACATCATACACACTCGGGGCAATTTACAGAAGCCAATTAACCAACAAACCTGCGCGTCTGAGATGTGGGAGGAAACCGAAGCGCCTGGAGAAAACCCACGGGGTCACAAGGGGAATGTACAAACTCCACACAGACAGCAACCATAGTCTGGATCGAACCTGGTCTGTGGCGTTGTGAGGCAATAGCTCTATCGCTGCGCCAACATGCCACCGATCACTGAAGATGAATCTCCCGACCATATATTCAATGTTTAAGAATAACGAAGAAACAGGGTGCAGGAGAGGAGACCAGTGTTGATCACATTGACTTTCAATTCATAAGTCAAGACAAGTACCAGTCATTATAGAAAAGGGAGCATTTCTTTTGTTTAGGTGTCAAGTCTGAGTAATAACAACAAGGTTTATCTGATGTTATATTCAATATTATCAGAGACCTTGGAAACCAAACCAACAATTCTTAAATTCAATTTATAGATTGCTTCTTAACTGACAAGTTTCTATCGTCTTTTTGTACACCTGAAAGGAACTGGAGCATTTTGTTTGGTTTCAAATAATATGCAGAGGTACTAGGCATCCATTCCTCGATTTCCCTCCTCCCTACGACAAGTATACTTGCCATTTGTCTTTGACACAGTCAGTCTTTGATTTCACACAAGGGCCGATAATATTATCTCACGATAATAAACAATTGCGGCTGACAGATTCAGACTTCACGTTCTTGCTATTGGCCCTATCCGAAATCGTCGCCTGTCCATTCCCTCCACATATGGTGCCTGACCCGTTGAGTTCCTCCAGGACTTGGTGTATTGGCCTTACAGGTGATTCTCACGTGTACTGCACCATGGAAACCAATTTCAAGGCCATCACCTTAGTGTTACCAGTACAGCACCAAGCATTTTGCCCATTGTTAAATGTTACCATTGTTTACATTTACACATATTCAGTGTGGAATCAGTAGATTAGTTATTCTTCCATGATTTGGAAAGTAATTTCGGACTGATAACTACTGCAATAAAAAGCTGTTACCTCGTGCGCAGTCTGGTCCAATGTAACCAAGGAAACAGTGACATGTTCCTGAAATACACTCTCCATTCCCATAACAATTAGCTGGGCATTCATCTGCAGGCTCTAAGAGGAAGTGAAACCATAGGCCGACGTTAGATTTTCAGAACAAATATCAAGAACTGTAAAGATTAGTAACATGCAATACTGGGATGCAAGTTCCTCTTTTCTACATAAAAATCCATTTTTTTCGACATTGGCTTCTGCCGACACATTTTCCCTCCCTCTCAGAACAGGATCATCTTAACCTTCTGCTTCATTCAGAAACACATTACCCACTGACCACCAACAAGTGCACTGCTCTGTGTGGAAGCATTTCATTTTCTATCCAATACAGGTCAACCATCAATTTTCCAGCACCCTTGGTTCCAGAGTCTTTCGGGATTATCGGTTACCAGAGGAATACCGAGAAGAGTCCAACGGTACTGGGACGGCCCGCATAGGCCGCTGAAGGACTGAGATACCAGCCCGCAAAGTGGGCCTCAGAGTTCCAGAGCCCCGCTGGAGGAGGCAAATTCAACCTGTCGATCGGCCACGGAAGTCAGCTATGGAAATGGATCTGCCGGCTTCGGCCAGAACTGGCTGCAGGGGGCAAATTCAACCCCTTGATCAACCATGGAAGTCCCAATGAGGTCGAGATCAGCCGCCTTACCCGGCCGAGACGCCAAATTTTTGGGAGACTTCTGGGGGGTGATTTCAAGTGCGCTCTCGTAATTTGGTCTGGATTAAAGGAAGCGCCGGACCATCAGTTGCCGGAAAATTGGTGATGGGCCTGTACCTTGGAACAAGTGTAATATTTTGATTTTAGGTTGAGAGCAGTGCAGGCTGTGGGTTAAGAAGTGGCACTGGGAGGTGGTTCATTTGGAGTGTCGCTGCAAGAGCTATCAAAGTCACAACTGTAGCAAAAACTCCAGAATTCAATATAAATAAGGCATCACACAGATAAAGCCATTGACCAAAGTAAAATATTAAAAGGAAACATAGATTTCTATTTAAACGATTATTCAGTAAATGATGGGGCAGAGGTGGACTGCAGAGTTGAATGAAGAATATATTTGTATTTTCCCCCATGGTTGCTGGTGTGCTTTGTACTGGAAGTTGGGATAATTCGAGACAAATTCCAGTGCATGGTCTCAATAGATAACCAAGTACTCGACTGAGAAGATCAATTAAAAGTTTGTTTGTTCAACCACTCACACTGATCAATTCGCAGTGAATCACTGAGGGTCTGAACCTGTATGGGGTGGAATTGTTGTTGTTGCCAAATTAACGCACCGAGGTGAAGTCACGATAAAGTTGAGAATCAGGGAAAGGTATAAAAACAGTCAGAAGGAAAGAGCAAGTGACTAATTAAAGATTTTTTAAAAATCTGACAATAATGAGGCCCAAACCCATAAAAATAAATTTCCTTGCCAGGCAGAATATTACGACTATCACAATTTGTGCGCAAACAAAACAAACAAGTAGACTAGAATAATTCATGGTGAGTTTAGAATTTAGTTGGCAAGCACCACACCTTCCATTTGTTCCATAAACCTGTCTCCCGGCAAGTTTACTGTGGTAGTAATACACATGATGGAGTCAGGCAGCTGCTTCTTAATTTTTATGTTTAACTGCACATGTGCTAATGAACAGTAACAATGAATCAGGTTAACCTCATCTTTACTTTCAGCTGAACATCCAGGCTACTAAAGCATCAAAATGTGTTAAGCCTCCAGAAATGTTTAGCTTTTTCAGATCAGAGCAGCCAGGCAACAATGTGTCCCCACTTGTTTACAGCTTGCATTGACTGCTTTCATTCTGGAATCTGTGTGAAATGTTATATGCAGCAGTCCCCACACAGTTAATTTCAGTTTTGTTGAGAGGAGAACAAAGAAACCCATTATTCCAACGACGAGCTCAGTTTGGAGACAGAAAGTAGGCCAGTTATTTCCCAGTGTCCCGCTCTCAAAAATTGACGGACGAATTAGAAGATCATGTTATGATGAATACTGTTGAAACTACAGCTAATCAATTATCTGAAACGAAATATTTCTTATGATCAATCACAGTGCCAATAGTTCCAGAGCGAACTGCTGAGAGACCACCAGCTGCGGGAAGAGTATTCTTATTGTCTAATGCCGTCGGAAATACATTCTCAGGGGGCTAATCTTCAATGAAGTTTGCTGGAAGAGTGATTAAAAAAGCTCTAAACATTGGTCTTGGGATTTGTCTATGAGACAATAACTGAACACGGGGAGTGAAAATCATCTTGCACTCAGGTAGACCTCAAAGGTAATTTACAGAACAAGGTTTTGTGCACAACATCTTGTCTTTTTAGACAGTTCCAATGAGGAGGGAGTTTTTTTGTTTCACAATAGATGGGATAACTATGTATTTTCCCGAATGACATCAATCTCAATGTAATAAAAAGGTCCATAAGCAAGGGAAGAGTTTCATATTAAAGTTCAGAATTTACACAAATGTATGTGATGAATTTGCATATTAGGAAAGAAAATCTGAATTTTAAAACAATGCAGGGATCAAAATTGCTCAATCAAGAGTTGATGGGCCACTCTCATGAACGATGCAGACATAACATTGCAGGCATAAGGAAGGGAAATGCACTTCCAGGATCTGACTTTAATTTTAAATGAACGAAACTCATTTAAAATCAAAATTGCAAGTTTCACAATATAACCTTATCAAGTTTCCCCAAGGAATTAAAGCCATTCTCCTTGTTAACCAATTTGCGCACAGGAATTCCCACAAAAAACAGCAATGTCAAAGTAACCAGATGATGGATTTTAATGATGCAGATTATTAACTAAATATTTCATTTTTTTTAGTTTTAGAGATACAGCACGGAAACATGCCCTTCAACCCACCAATCCCCGCATATTAACACGAGCCTACACACACTAGGGACAATTTACACTTGTACCAAGTATACAAACCCAAGCCAAGTAACCTACAAACCTCTACGTCTTTGGATCAGGAGATGTTGAAATCTCCATTCCCCTTCTTTAAATGATGCTCTGGCATCTTTCACATTCACCTAAAGAGACACACTGGAAAGTTGATTCAGTATCTCATCTAAAACCTATTGGATCTCTTAAATATGGGAAAGACATTGGAAGATAGAGCTGCTTGTTTCAATGAATTTAGTGATTAATACCACAGGTTAAAATAGAGAAATTAAAGCAGGCAGAACATTTCTATTTTTAAGAATACATTAACCACACACTTTTAGAATAAACTAAAAATAAGAAATCTCTCCATATTCAGCTTGAACCTAAAACCTTGGTAGCATAATGGCCAATTGGGGATTAATATAAAGATAAACATTAAATGGTGATGTTTTAGGAATAAATATAATTGAGCATATATGGGTTAGAAGTGTAGGTATTTCGAATTTGTCAGAAGCATGAAAAGAAGCTCTTATTTATGTAATGGTAGAGCTAATCCCAGAGTTTTTTCTTTGAGGGATGAATCATACATTGTGTATAAAAAAGTAATGACTGTAATTAGTAAATGTACCTGATCGTCATTATGTTTCAGTGAGAGCTTACCTATGGCAGTGGTTATAAAGGAGACCTGCTCCATCTGTTTCCCATCATTGTAGAAGGCTAAATGCCAGATTCCAGAATCCAGATATCTGATGAATCCAGTCTCACGATTTGTCAGAGGGATCAAAGTCCTCTGTTGGTGTTGCTGGTATCCCTCCAGACTTCTCATTTCCTGTGCTAGCAATCGCCTGCCATCCAATAATTCCACAAATCCAAACTAGAAGAAAAGAATGACAAAACATGCTATTCTTAATGCTGCCCAATAATCATAGTAAACATGAATCTCTGGCTGTTATCTGCCCTATAAAAATAACTGTACAAATACTGCACAAAATAGCCATTCCTCAGGGCCCTCAATGTAGGGGGCAACAATGGGTCACTCTTGACAATGGTTAATGTTCTGACTCTGGTGGCACGGTGGCGCAGCGGTAGAATTGTTGACTTACAACACCAGAGACCAGGGTTCAATCCTAACTATGGATGCTGTCTATACGGTGTTTGTACATTCTTCCTGTGACCGCATGGATTTTCTCCCGGTGCCCTGGTTTCCTCCCACATTCTAACGATGTGTAGGTTTGCAAATTAATTGGCTTCTGTAAATTGCCCCTAGTGTGTAGGATAGAACTAATGTACAGGTGATCGCTGGTCGGCATAGACTCTGTGGGTCAAAAGACCTGTTTCCATGCTGTATCTCAAAAACAAAAGAAACTAAAACTATTCCCTTGTCTCTGATGCTATTATGACACTCAATCTCTACTATTGCAAAAGTAATTTTGTTTTAGTGATCCAGATCAACTTCTTAGCTTACTCACAATAATATTTCTTAGGTGATTTGGGGAAATTGCTGATCCCAGTTTAAATTGTATCTAAATTGTATTAAAGATTTCTCTTGTTTACAGATCAACAAATCAATCCAATCAGGTGACCAAATGAAAGAGTTAAAAATAAGTTGATTTGTAAAATGTATTTCCAAAAGAGATAACTTGAATGTTGATGACAACAGATTCAGGTTCAACACTAAAAGTGTGTTATTTACACTGTTAATTACACTGTATTTACCTATCTAACTGGCAGCAATCCTGGATGTCTACACATACTTAGTTACGTGCTAAAGTCCTAAGCTTACCAATAGTTGGTCATAAAGTCATACAGCGAGGAAACAGGCACTTTGGCCCAACTTGCCCACACTGACCAACACGTCCCATCCACACTAGTCGCAGCTGCTTGTGTTTGGCCCATATCCCTCCTGATATGTCCTATCAATGAACCTATCTAAATGTTTATTTTAAACATTGAGATAGTCCCTGCATCAACTACCTCCTCTCCTCTGGCAGTTCGTTCCATACATTCATCATCCTTTGTGTGAAAATGTTACTCTTGGGTTCTATTAAATCTCCCTCCCCCCCCCCCCCTCGCCTAAAATATCCTCTGGTTCTCGATTCCCCTACTCTGGACAGGAGACTCTGTGTGTCTATTCCTCTTATGATTTTGTACACCTCTATTAGATCGCCCCTCAACCTGCGCTCCAGGGAACAGTCCTGGCCTGCTCAACATCTCCCCACAGCTCAGGCCCTTGAGTCCTGACACCATCTTCGTAAATCTTCTCTGCACCCTTTCCAGCTTGAAGCTTTTCCAGTTGGTAATTCATATGTTTCTGCCGTCCACCACTATATTTCCCCGTGGAGTCCTGCAACTGAGCTCCACCCTGCCGAGTATCCCCAGAATATACCATGGGGAAATCAACTCTTCCATCCTGTGTAAGTTAAGAGCTGGTGCAGTATCTGCAACCTCATTCATTCCAGAGGAAATAGGCTCAGGGAAGAAAGGCAGAAATTCATTTCCTTTCTTTTAAAGTTTAGAATCTTGTTCAATGTTTTAAATTATTTTATTAAAGTGTTTAAAATATATTTGTTTCCTGTTTTTAAAAGTAAAATTTCAGATGTTTCACATTGGATTTCATTCTTAATAGTTTTTGTGTTTCTGCAATGTCAGCAGCATCTAGAAACATTTACAACTCTGACAAGATTTGTTAGCTGGCAAAGTTAGGAGCAGAGACATAAACTGATAAAGGTTTTCAAGACAGCCACAGAGGATAGGTCAATGTGGCTGCAGGACCTACAACCATTTTGGGGTCTGCTTTCTGCACTACAGGAGGCTTCAGGCTTGCAAGTTCGGTTCCTGGCATCTAAAGTAGTAAGTCTTGGCATGACTGCAGGCATCAAATATTGGGCGGCACAGTGGTGCAGCTGGTAGAGCTGCTCTCTCATAGGGCCAGAGACCTGGGCTCCATCCTAACCTTGGGTCGTGGAGTTTGCACATTCTCACTGTGATCGCATGGGTTTATTCTGGGTGATCCGGCTTCCTCGAAATCCCAAAGATGTGCAGGTTAATTATGGGTTAATTGGCCTCTGTAAGTTGCCCCTAGTGTATAGGGAGTCGATACAAAAGTGGGATATCGTAGAACTAGTGTGAACGGGTGATCGATGGTCGACATGGACCGAGTGTGCCAAAGGGCCTGTTTCCATGCTGCATTTCTAAACTAATTATGTGCAGTGGGCCCATGCCACTTATTTGGTGATGAATGGTATGTTATCTTTTTCAATTTATTGTTGGCTCCAATAGTACGACCAGCATTTAATACCTACTCTGTGTGCTCTTAAATCACCTTCTTGAATGGCCGCAGTCCTTCTATTGAGCAGTCCATTCATGTGCATGTTATTTCACAAATTATAGGAGCAGAATTAGGCCATTCGGCCCATCAAGTCTACTCTGCCATTCAATCATGGCTGATCTATCTTTCCCTCTCAGCCCCATTCTCCTGTCTTCTCTACATAACCACTTACACTTACTAATCAAGAATCTGTCAATCTCTGCTTTAAAAATACCCATCGACGGCCTCCACAATAGACAATAGACAATAGGTGCAGGAGGAGGCCATTCGGCCCTTCGAGCCAGCACCGCCATTCAATGTGATCATGGCTGATCATTCTCAATCAGTACCCCGTTCCTGCCTTCTCCCCATACCCCCTGACTCCGCTATCCTTAAGAGCTCTATCCAGCTCTCTCTTGAATGCATTCTGTGCATTCTGTGGCAATGAATTCCACAGATTCACCACTGACCAAAGAAATTCCTCCTCATCTCCTTTTGAAAGGCTATAGCCTCTGGTCCTTGACTCTCCCACAAGTGGGAACATCCTCTCCACATTCACTTTATCCAGGCTTTTAATTATTTGTTAAGTTTCAATGAGGTCCCCCCTCATCCAACCATATTTACCTGTGTGTGGGATGGAGGGAGACCACGACGACCATAGATTCCAATCAGAGCATCCTTTCCCAATGATACATTGAATTTCAAATACATTGGGTGATCTATGAACACTTGGGTGCGCCAGAATAGGCCGGGTGGTATCTTTTCAGTGATTCTTCGCCCGATATCAATTTCTCCTGAATCAATGTAGCTGTCTTCTGGGATAAAATTATCTGTTTTTCCTGTGAAAACATTGAGAATTGTACTTCCTTGTTAACTGAAGGGAAAATTGCTGCAACAAAACCTGAAGGAAGAAACTGCACAAAAAGAATCCAAATTTAGAGAAGAAGGGAAAGGAAGAGAAAGCAAACTCATAAATATGCAGAGACAAAAACCAAATGCAGTGTTCATTACCCAGCTATGTGTAATATAATATTTTTTGCAATCTGACTTATTACAATCATTTAAAAAAACTTTTTTTTTTTAACTTGCAATTTAGATTTTCTAAAAGCTGAGCCAAATTGTCACAAAGAGCTGATCCAGTTAATAGTGACATTCAACTGATGTTGCTTACAAATGAATTTAATTAAATTTTGTTTCTCTAAAATTAAGCTAGACTAAGACATGAATAATCCTATAGCTTGCTATCCGTAGGTTATTGATTTTGATTCATATTACCATGCACCTAGCATGACATTTAACCGCTATGAGTGCCTTTTTAATATAGAGCTCTCAAAGGCTAACTATCTGCCGTTCAGGTCCAGAGCATTAGCAAAAAAAACAATTTTATTTCTTCATCCTATTGTGTGACTCAGAATAAAAGCATGTCTGTAATTACATTTTACAATTTAGCCTGTTTCTCTGCAATTTTGTGCTGTCAGTTATGATTTGCAAAATAGCTAACTTTTGTTATTGGTATTTTTTTAATAACTGAAAATAATATCAGGTAAGGTTCCATTTTAATACACTTCTGCCTTCTATTGAAGCTTGCAATTACTTTTGACATATGTTATATTCATGACCTATTTTTTGGGTTGATATAAAGAAGACTCCATTGATAGTTGTTTAAATAAATGGTTGTCATGAAAAAGACGGGTTCAAATGATGCATCAAAAGTCAATGTTTTACTTCAAACTGAACTGCCAAAGTTTGCTCATGATAATTCAAACTTTGAAAGGTTTCAAATTTCTTGAACTATTCCAAAGCTTGGAATTGTACAATATAAATTATACTGAAGAAGGGTCTCGACCCGAAACGTCACCCATTCCTTCTCCCCAGAGATGCTGTCTGTCCCGCTGAGTTACTCCAGCTTTTTGTGTCTATCTTTGGTTTAAACCAGCATCTGCAGTTCCATCTTACACATCTAATATAAATTATACAGCAGGTTGGGATTTAATGTAAAGAAAATTAATTATTTAAAAAGTTGACTTGAGAAGATTTTGTATTAAAATTCATTGATGTAAAGTATATTTGATGCACTGATGGATTGAGTTGAGGTGCATATTTGAGCACTAATGCAATCAATACACGTGAGTGTGTGTGATGGGCTATTGCTTGGCATGACAACACACAGAGACTGCAGGGTTGGTTGACAGTTCTCACATCAATTAGCATTCAACTCTTGAGCAAACCACAAGTGCTGGAGTAATTCAGCAGGTCAGGCTGCATTTGTGGAGGAAAATGGACAGACAATGGTTTGGGTTGGAACCTTCTTTGGACTGAAACATGACTTGTCTATCCCTCCACAGATGCTGCCTGATCCGCTGAGTTAGTCCAGCATTTTGTGTTTGCTTAGGATTCCAGATTCTGCAGTTCCTTGTGTCAGCATTCAAGTCTTGTTTGAAATCATGACGACAACATTGGACTGAGTGAACATGACTAGGGAACAGCATTGGTTTTGACCAGGAAAGCAAGCCTTGAAATATAATAAGAACTTAAGTGTTACTTGAAAGAACATCCCCTATTTCAGCAAGTATCCATTATGGAATAAAATGATGGATTCTTCTATGGTACACACTTGGCCCAGATTTGTCTGTGTTCTGCAGGTAAAGGCATCTCCATTCTCTGTGCATGGGAAGCTGAGCCATGTTCATTTTTGGATAGGTTTCCTTAAGCATTGTGCTCACTCCAGTGTATACTCCTTAAGTAAAGTGGCACCGTGGTGCAGCGGCAGAGTTGCTGCCTTGCAGCGCCAGAGACCCGGGTTCGATCCTGACTACGAGTGCAGTCTGTATGGACTTTGTAGATGGTCCTCTCATCAGCTGGAGTGTGGTCCTGATTTCCCAATTACCTCATTGGAGACCTTTGAACGATCTTTAATCGGACTTTATTGAACATCAATGTTATATCTTTGCACTAAATATTGTACCCTTTATCTATGCACAGTGGACAGCTTGATTGTATTCATGTAAAGTCTTTACTTTGACTGGATAGCATGTAAACAAAAGCTTTTCACTGTATCTCGGTGCACGTGACAATAATAAATTAAACTGAACATATTTGCGCACCACTGTCAGTTAGACTACTCTGTGCTTATGGCACCTTGGGGCACAGTCAACAGGACTGTTCATCTGTGCAGGCCTGCTAATGGCACAGCTTTGAGGGACCTGAGTATGCCAAACTGTAGTCATGAGGTGTGGTGCATGAATTCTCCCGCAGAGTAGGAGCTCTTTAACTTTGCTACTTACTCCATTCTCTCCCTCCTGGAAACCTTCCTCACGCCTGTCACACATGGACAGGGCCTCCCGCTCCAGCTAAATGTAATTTCAACCCCCTCCACAGATGCCGGCCCCCTCCTCATGGCCTGATGTGACTTGCTGACGTCTCTGTCCTCTGACATTTATTGAAACTGCACTCCCGACCTCTCTCCTCCACACTCACACCCCATGCCCCACAATTCCTAATCTACCTGAGGTGAAACTGAAGATTAGAAAAAATGTTGGTTCATTGTCATATACACCAGGGTGCAATGAAATTCATTATTCACATGAAGGTCACAGATTAGACAGTATATATATACAGTAATAATGGATACAGCATAATAAAATACGATGAGTTCAAAACAGCTGAATGTTTTACGATTGTAGTGCAAATCCAAATAGTGCAAAAGTATATTAACGTACAATAACACAATAACCGAATGAGGTAGAGTTAAGAGTATAAGTTCATAAGCACTGGGAGCAGAATTAGACCATTCAGCCAATCAAGTCTACTCTGCCATTCAATCGTGGCTGATCTATCTTTCCGTCTCAACCCCATTCTCCTGCTTTCGCCCCATAACCCCTGATACCCTTAAAGAATCAAGAATTTGTCAATCTCCGTCTTAAAAATATCTATTGACTTGGCCTTCACAGCTGTCTGTGGCAATGAAATCCACAAATTCGCCACTCTCTGACTAAAGAAGTTCCTTCCCATCTCCTTTCTCAAGGTATGTCCTTTTATTCTGAGGCTATGGCCTGTGGTCCTAGACTCTGCCACTCGTGGAAACATCCTCTCCACTAGAAAGGTCCAGACCTTTCACTAGTCAGTATGTGGCAGCACCTCTGGGAATCGGATGTAAAAGAGGTGATTGTTTCAGGAGTCAGATAGCTGTGGGGAAGAGGTTGTTCTTAAGTCTAGATGTCTGGGCTTTCAAGCTCCTGTACCTTCTCCCAGATGGCAGAAGATAGAGAGGGGATTGGCCAAGGGCGCAGGCATCCTTATTCACATGGGGCTGTGTACATCACTCTCTGCAGATTGAGGTGGTCAAGGGAAGAGCAGTTGTCATTCCAGGGCAAGATGCATCCTGTCGGAATACTTTGTAGAAGTTCGAGAGAATCCTCGTGGATATACAAAATCTCAGATGCTTAAGAAATTAAATATGCCGATTTTTTTCCTTAGATCCATAACAAAGTCTGTCATATTACTGACATTAAGAGCTCTGTTTTTCTCCCACACCTGGGCACAAGGGTCTTGATCTCCTTCGTTTCATCATTGTTTTAGATCCGACAGACAACTGTGGCATCAGTGGTTCAATGGTTCTAGATTATCATGTGCACCAAGGTACAATGAAATTCCTTTATTGCATGCAGTTCGGTAAGATCATTGTCATCCCTGATTAAGTACAGAATGCATTGTACAGAATGCATAGATACAGCACAGATAGAGTCCATATGCAAGTCATCATGTTTTGGCGCCATTTTCAAAGTCCCAGCTGCAGCCGGCCGTAAAGGCCTGTTGCAGCCGTCACCTCCATCTCGCTGACTCGCCATTTCCCGGCCTTCGGGGGCGAGCAGGAGACGAGCCTTGGACGAGCCTCCTACTCCAGGCGGGTTCCCGATGTACAGCAGGCAAACCAGGCCTGCTGCCGGGGAATGGCCCCGGCTCGCGGCCCTTCGGGAGCTTCTTCCCTAAACTTAAAGACTGAGTTGCCATTTTGTACATGGCCACACAGTTCTACAGATACAGGGAGAAGAGCATGTAACTGAGCATATAACCCTGAGGGTCACCAGTATTGAGGGTCAGGGTGGAGGAAATGTCATGACTGACTGAGGTCTGTCGGCCAGTAAGTCCCAAAACCAGTTGCAGATCGAGGTCCCAAGGCCAAGGTTCAGAAGTTTAGAGATGAGCTTATTCTGTATTATGGTGTTGAAGGCTGAGCTGGAGTTAAAGAATAGCATCCAGACATGAGTGATCCAGGACTAGAACCTTGCAGTAAGGACCTACCCACACTACATTCATTGGCCACTGCACATTTCCAGTTTAATGGCATCTTGATGCATGTAATAAACCTTAGTTTGATTTCATGTAAATACAAAGTAGATTTCCAAAAGTATTCTTCAATTAACCATTTAAGTCTTTACATTTCTGTAGTACTTTCTCATCAAATTACAATTACATTTTTGCAATATTGCATACATCGAATGCTAAATCGAAATATTCCCTCCAAATCCCTCCCTAGCTTTGCCTCATGATTGATGGATTCTCAAATATTTCCTTAACTTCTCTCATGTTCATCTCTATTACATGTATCCATTTTTGTCTGAAACTCTCTCGGCAATTCTGGAAGCCCTCCCCAGTCTCTCCACCCATCTCCCTACTTCCCCAAATTTCCTCGTGGGTCTGCTCCTGCTATATCCCTTCATGATTACCCCTGCAGTCTTCTTAAGATTTGTGCCCTGAGAGTACTGAGACTTCTACCCACTCAAGATTTGCACTAGTAATTTAAATTGTGCTTAATGCATTCTGACCTGCTATACACATCAAACTGAAGATGTTTGTAAAATCAATAGAATGTGTAGTTGTACATCAAAGTACTTGCTGTGCAGTTTGCATTTATACCTCTGTTAGGGTGCACTACAATATATCCTGCAGCCTGTATTTTTCAATCTGCTGGGTATTTTAAGGCAGAGATTCTTGATTGGTAAGGGTGTCAAGAGTAATGGGGAGAAGGCAAGAGAATGGGGTTGAGAGTGAATGATAGATCAGCCATGATTGAATGGCGGAGTAGACTCAATAGGCTGAAGGGCCTACTTCCACTCCTATGGATCTCTCAGCATGTTCTTTGAGCATTTTTATATGCATTTCTCTGATATCTTACTGATACAGGGCTTGCCTGGGTAACTGAAGATCTGACAAGGAAATCCGGCTTTATGCAAATCCTCCCATTGAGCTCTACACAGTGCATGTCACACTAAAAATAAACGTGGCAAATGTACTTGATCATGGAGGTTTGTTGGAGAGTCTTTAAAATTTAAAATACTGCGGAATAATTTGTGCTGGTAATTTCCAAGAGTTTAAACTGCGGCTTGGAAAGAAGTACTGGAATAAAAAGAATATTGGAATAAAACAATGATTGGATTTCCGTTGCCTCTGCTGTTGCTCTGGCTCTTTCATGGCCTTATCTCCTGCAACTGGCTGCAAATGGGTGAACTTCTGTTGTAATTTCTACCACCCATTCAGTTTCTCTGAATGAGAAATTGTTCGTTTCTGAGTGAACAAAAAAACCAGTTTACGGACAGTTCTGAAGGACGGAACCCTTACACGTATACAGTGACAGTGCTGTTCCCCAATGTCATATAGAGACTGAGCCCTATTCTCCAGTATTGTAACCTAGTGTAATACATCGACAGAGCTGTACTCTCCAATACTGTTTCTTTGTGTTATACACTGCCCTGCTGATGCTTTGGACCTTCACATCTGAATCATTCAGAAGTATTTTGAAATGGTATTAGAGGTAGATAGAGCTCTTAAGGATAGCGGTCAGGGGGTATGAGGAGAAGGCAGGAACGGGGTACTGATTGAGAATGATCAGCCATGATCACATTGAATGGTGGTGCTGGCTCGAAGGGCCGAATGGCCTACTCCTGCACCTATTGTCTATTATTACTACTCACGAGTTCCATTGAACCAAACTTTTGAAATAGAGGCCTGCTGAATGTTGTTTTGTTAGATGAAGTGCCCACTGTTTCTTTCTGCAGTTCGCAAAGCCTTGGTCAAAATGTCAATTGGCACTTTGAGTTCAGTTTGTTGAGTTTAGTTTATTGTCACATGTACCGAGGTACAGTAAAAAGTTATCCCGTGAATCCTCATTTCTATTCTGCCTTTAAGAGGAAGACTTGCTGGCTGACTGTACACTGAACTCTCTGGCTCATTTTCTACATCAACTTTATATCAACGACTGTGGGCAAGAACTTGGCTTCACTGTTTCACTCCGTTCAGCATTATGAATGGAGTGTGATAGCTTCTGAATACTTGGCTGGACCCAAGCTGTGTTGAGAGCAAAGAACAGAATAAGGTTATTTTCATTCACTCATTTTTTTTTCCGAATCTCTGAAATTTTAATTCTTTCCTCTCCCAAACTTTCCTTTCTCTTTAGTTCTTAACATGTAAAGCCTCGGCTTGGTATCACCCTTTCAACAGCTTCATCAAATTACCTCCCCGCTCTTTAATAGTTTTTGAAACATTGTGGGAGCATAGATACATAGAAAATAGGTGCAGGAGTAGGCCATTCGGTCCTTCAAGCCAGCACCGCCATTCAATGTGATCATGGCTGATCATTCTCAATCAGTACATTGCACACTGAGACGTCACCAAGTCACTGAAAAACTGGGAGAAAATTAACATGGCATTCGTGAGTTCAGAGGAAGGAATGTTGTACATAATGACAAAATGGATTCATGGTTTGAGCTAATCCTAATCTTTGAAACTCAAACTCAAATCTGATCAATAACAACATATGTGTGTGTGTGTGGAAATTCATCCTAAATCACTTGCACTAACATGCTGTGTGGTAACATAGCACCACGGGTGATAGATGGTGCGCGTGGACTCAGTGGGCCAAGGGGCCTGTTCCCATGCTGTATCTCTAATCTAAACCAAACTATAAAGCAACAGTGTGTTGTACTCTACAACCTGAATTCAATTTTATTGATGGCAATAGAAGAAACTTCAGAGTACAATGTGCTGATGAGGCGATATTGTAATGTGGTCAATTAAGGATGAATTTCAGAGACAATAACAGCTGCTATTTTGTGACAGATCTGAATAGAATCAATGTGCCATTCCAGCCGGTCAATCATCCCACAACTGTGACCATATCATTTGCCCTGCCAGAAGCATATTAGAGCACAGAAAAAACAGAAACAACACATGCCCAAGAATTAAGTTGTATAACAGCTAATCAGAGCCCTTGAAATTTATGTTGGATCTGTCCATTTGATAGGAAATGGAATCCCCTGGACCATTTGAGATACTAATCTTGAAATTCTATCATATAATGCTCGTTTCTGTGTGTCAGGATGCCATTTTAAACCTGATCACACTCAGTCCACCTCTGATTTTTGTGCTGAGTCCACAGTGCACGTACTCTACATCTTTGAGAGTGCTGGGTGTGGCAGTGACAATACTGACTGTGCAAAGCTCATTTTGGTTTCTCTGCAGCAAAACCCTTCTGTGCATGTCCCAGAATGGCATTGGGACCTTAAAGTAGGAGACCTGCCTAGACTTTGGAACCTAATCAGGGCGGCACAGTGGCGCAGCATTAGAGTTGCTGCCTTACAGCGCTTGTAGCGCTGGAGACCCGGGTTCAATCCTGACTGAGGGTGCTGTCTGTACGGAGTTTGTACATTCTCCCCGTGACCTGCATGGGTTTTCTCCAAGATCTTCGGTTTACTCCCACACTCCAAAGAGGTACATTGGCTTGTTAAATGTGAAAATTGTCCCTAATGTGTGTCGGGGAGTGTTTATGTGCAGGGATCGCTGGTTTGCGCGGACCTGGTGGGCCAAAGGGCCTGTTTCGCGCTGTACCTCTAAACTAAACTAAACTAAACCTCACTTGGTCTGCTGCAGTGGGGTCCAATGCATCCATATTATTCCAGTAGCATGCCCTGCGAGTAATTTCTTAATAGTAGCTTTCTCCCCTGCTCAGCATTTCTAAGTACCTCTGACAAGCTTTGAGAGGAGGAAAATATATCACCCACCGTTTTTCCTTCTGATAAAAGAGATCTGGTCACTCTGGGGGCTTCTACATATGCCGTGAGGTTGACGTCACCTGGACGCTAGAGCTTGGCTCTGGGTGCTGAGGACCAGTGAAAGTGACCTTCTATGCTTAGTCCAGGTGAGCGCGGGCATGGGGCAGCCATAGGCTACAGCCTCTGGTGGCGGTCTGGCCTCTGGAAGATCCAGCCCAAGATCACGTAAAACCATCACCACCACCCTAGTTCACCACTGGCATTATGCATCTTTTTAGAGAAGATACAATTTCTAACAAACAAACGACAATCTCTTAAATGATTTTAAAAAACTTGAGCAACTACTTGCACAAGTTCGGGACATTTTCAAGTAGTTGACAAAAAACGGATTGCTTTCGAACTGCAGTTCTCATCTTTTAGATATATGTATTGCTGTGTACAGTGCCCTCCATAATGTTTGGGACAAGGAGCCATCATTTATTTATTATCCTCTGTACTCCAAAATTTGAGATTTGTAATAGAAAAAAATCACATGTGGTTAAAGTGCACATTGTCAGATTTTAATAAAGACCATTTTTATACATTTTGGTTTCACCATGTAGAAATTACAGCAGTGTTTATACATAGTCCCCCCATTTCAGGGCACAATAATGTTTGGGACACAGCAATGTCATATAAATGAAAGTAGTCATGTTTAGTATTTTATTGCATATCCTTTACATGCAGTGACTGCTTGAAGTCTGCGATTCATGGACATCACCAGTTGCTGAGTGTCTTCTCTGGTGATCCTCTGCGTATTGCAGCCATCTTTAGCTTACGCTTGTTTTGGGGGCTAGTCCCCTTCAGTTTTATCTTCAGCATATAAAAGTCATGCTCAATTGGATTCAGATCGGGTGATTGACTTACCCACTCAAGAATTGACCATTTTTTAGCTTTGAAAAACTCCTTTGTTGCTTTAGCAGTATATTTGGGATCATTGTCTTGCTGTAGAATGAACCGCCGGCCAATGAGATTTGAGGCATTTGTTTGAACTTGGGCAGATAGGCAGGTGGATTGTTTTCCGGATCGTATCTCTGGGCGCTCTGCGGCCTAACATCACTTCAGAACACATTATGCTTGTACCATCAGCAGTTGTATCATCAATGACAATAAGTGAGCCAGTCCCTTCAGCCGCCATACATGCCCAGGCCATAACACCCCCACCACCGTGTTGCACAGATGAGGTGGTATGCTTTGGATCTTGGGCAGTTCCTTCTCTCCTCCATACTTTGCTCTTGCCATCACTCTGATATAAGTTAATCTTCATCTCATCTGTCCACAAGACCTTTTTCCAGAACTGTGGTTGCTCTTTTAAGTACTTCTTGGCAAACTGTAATCTAGCCATCCTATTTTTGCGGCTAACCAGTGGCTTGCATCTTGCAGTGTAGCCTCTGTATTTCTGTTCATGAAGTCTTCTGCAGACAGTGGTCATTGACAAATCTGCACCTGACTCCTGAAGAGTGTTTCTGATCTGCCGGAAAGGTGTTTGGGGATTTTTCTTCATTATAAAGAGAATTCTTCTCTCATCAGGTGTGGAGGGCTTCCTTGGCCTGATAGTCCCTTTGCGATTAGTAAGCTCACCAGTGCTCTCTTTCTTCTTAATAATGTTCCAAACTGTTGATTTTGGTAAGCCGATGGTTTGGCTGATGTATCTAACAGTTTTATTCTTGTTTCTCAGTCTCATAATGGCTTCTTTGACTTTTATTGGCACAACTTTGGTCCTCATGTTGATAAACAGCAATAAAAGTTTCCAAAGGTGATAGAAAGACTGGAGGAAAGACTAGGTGCTGAGAGCTCTCTTATACCTGCATTAAGGAAGCATTTAAACACACCTGAGCAATTACAAACACCTGTGAAGCCATGTGTCCCAAACATTATGGTGCCCTGAAATGGGGGGACTATCTATAAACACAGCTGTAATTTCTACATGGTGAAACCAAAATGTGTAAAAATGGCCTTTATTAAAATCTGATGATGTGCACTTTAACCACATGTGATTTTTTCTATTACAAATCTCAAATTGTGGAGTGCAGAGGCAAATAATTAAATGATGGGTCTTTGTCCCAAACATTATGGCGGGCACAGTATTTCCAATTCATGCAAACTGTTTGGGTTATGAACAGTTCTCAGGAATGGAACTGGGCTGTAACCAAGGGAAAACCCAGTAAACCCTCTTTACAATGGACCATATGGGCGAATGGTATCCGTTATTGCCGATTGTTCACGAAAAACCGCACGATGGCTGCCTCGCCTACAGTCTGTCTGTCCTTTTCAAACTTTTTGTTATTTTTGGTAAGTTTTAAAAGTTTGTGTAAATGTTCTCTGGTTTGTTTTATGTGTGGTTGGGAGAGGGGGTCGGGGGAAACTTTTTTTCAATCTCTTATCTTGCCGGAGATGCGATTGTTTTCCGGATCGTATCTCTGGTCGCTCTGCGGCCTAACATCACGGAGCTGGAGGTCTTGCCTGGGACTGACCTTGAGTCCCCGCGGGGGCGTGGACTTATCATCTGAGCCTACGATCGACGCTCCAATGCAGCCTGTGGACTTTAACATCAGGAGCTCACAGTCTCGGGTTGAGACCGGTCGGGAGCTCCAAAAGCTGCACGAGGTTCGACTGGTCCCGACCCGGGGTAGATCGCAGGCACGGCGGAGCTGAGATCCCCCCCGATGAAGGAGCTTGATCGCCCCGACGAGGAAGGCTCTCCGCTGGCTGCGGGATTAAGATCATGCCGTCAACGGAAGGTTAGAGCCCCCGATCGTTGGAGGACAAAGAAGGGAGAGATTGAACTTTTTTTTCACCTTCTATCACAGTGAGGAATGTGGAGGAGTCACTTGGTGGCGGATGTTCGTGTTAAAATGTATTTTGTGTGTCCTGTTGCTTTTTATTGTTATGACTGTATAGCAAATGAAGTTCCTCGTATATTGCAAAACATACTTGGCTAATAAAGTTTTATTGTGATTGTGATCAATGTATTAGTAGTAGAAACAAAGAACTTCAGATGCTGGTTGATGCACAAATGGACATAAAGTTCTAGAGTAACTCAGCAGGTCAGGCTGCATGTCTGGAAAACATGGGTAGGTGTCCTTTTGGGTCGAGACCCTTCTTCAGACTCTCGGTCTGGAACTGGACCTGGAATCTAGGTGAGTTGAGGCAGAGGATCGGCGGAGTCATTGGTCGCGGCCCGCTTGCCGCCGGAGTGCAGGTAAGGGCCAGCAGCGGCAGCAGGTATGGCCTGGAAGTGGCTGAGGAAGCTATGTGGGCCGGCAGTAAGTCCGGCCTGGAAACGGTCGGGGAGACGGAGCAGGCCGGGGGTGACTTCGGCAGCCCAGCTTGGGGGCAAAGGTCAGTCCGCTACTATCAAAATCCGTTATAAAGTGGGTTCATAATAATGAGGGTTTACACACAGAGGAGGACATATAGACACACATACACTGGTCCTCCCCATGTTGCAGCAGAATTCTGTTTCTGATAACTTTTCATAACCGAACAGTTTGCTAGTGGGAAATACAAAAGATGACGCAGACTAGCAGCGGCTGGCAAATCCATCCTCCCGTCTCCCAAATGCCTGCTTATATGTACAGTTGTACATAATTTGGGCGTTTGTAAGCTCTGGAAGACCTGCATTCAATCCTTAAGATACATTGTCATTTTCAAAACTATCTATGCCTCCTGCCAAAGAATTTACATTAAAATATTTTGAATTGCAAATCAAAAATTCTTTGTTCCACAGTCCTTTGGATTCAAGAAATGTCATCTTGGATTATAATAACATTGGAATGCAAGAATGTTTTGAAAGGTATCCAACTCAAGGTCAACTGTGGACCAAATTTTAAATCTCAGTGTTGCTGAACAGTTTTCACATCTGAATAAATATTGGAATATGGTATTCATGTAAAAGTTAGATCTGCCTGCCTGAGTGGTAGTGTGCAATATGTCCTCAAAGCATCTCTCTAGATGAGGATTTCATGGTCATAAAATAACCTTGCTCTGCTAAAATGTCTATTTTTGCAAAATATATCAATGTGACAGAAGTTCATGAGAAGGATGTTGAGAATCTGTAAACCTTTTTCAAAATATGCTTTGCAACAATAGTAAGGCAGAAAGATCGTAAAAGGAAACATTGCATGTAACGTTTTCAAATATAACTAACAAATAAAGCCTTGAATGTTAAACATAAAGGACAGTGAAGATTCAAAGAGCAGGTTCATAGTAGTGATTATGCTTAGAGTAGACCATACCTTCACTGGTTCCTTTGCCTTTCCTTTCAGGCAAGTCTAAACCTGTGCCACCAGAGGGAGACAATGTGACGTCCGTTGGCACAGGCCAACTGCTGGCTTTGTTCTCACCGATCTGGTACATCTGCCCATCCATCGGCTGCAGGTGCCAGTTTAGGCCAAACAGGTGCATGGCTGTGATAGCAATGAGAAAAGTCATCTTTTTCTGGCTGGATCACTGCAGGAGTCCTGGACAAAATAGGCACTGATGTACAGTACACTGAGGTGGCTTGGTATGGGGTATTACTAATTTTAAGGACTGCACTATCTGCAACTCTGTAATCTAGTCTGCTCCAAAAATTGTACGAAACTTGAGATGTGTCACATATGGTTTAAAATAGCACAGTTTACTATCAAAATCAGTCTTACAAACAGCTCTTCACAAAGGTTACAATCGCCGCACCATGTTACTTTATACTTATAACACTATGATATTAATAGAATCTTCTTGTTTATTACTAATGAGGTTTTCCTTTGTCTCTTACATAACCTGACACTATTCTTGTGCAAAGCCCAGCACAGTTGTTGCTTTGCACACGTAAACTGTGCACTTTTGCTTCACAAACAAATTCCCTTTTTGCTAAAGGACAGCTTCATTGATGTATTACAAGGAACACAAAATGGATGGTAATGGACAGCAATCTTGATTAGGAAGGAGGGTAAATGGGATCAATAAGAGTTGGTGAGCCGGGCCCAGCTTCGACTCTCAATGGCAAATTTTGCAATCCACATATCTGCCCTGCCTTGAAAGAACCGCAGAATAAATTGCGTCTCAAAATTGCCCACTAAACAGGAGCATAAAAGGATGCTTAGTGTAGCATCTTATTACACAATTTGTGGAACAATCTCAAGGAGTCCAATGCTTTGGTTCAGTGGGATTATTTTTAGGGCATAGTGTGTAACACTGATATCAGAACATGGACAAATTGTTTTCTCAGCGAGCCATGGAATGACATCCAAATTTGGTGCATAATTATTTCAAACTTTTATAAAAGTAAATGCCCTAGAAAACAAAAGTAAATAGGATAGCACTATCCTATTAAATGCTATTTGTTCTCATTGTCATAGAGGAATTGTTGGTAAGTATTTAATTTTGGAACTTATCTTGCTCTGGCTTTTTTTGTACTGTGCAATAATCAATCATGAAGCTGTCATAGTTGTTTTCAGCATTATGTTTGTGCCTCCAAATTAAAAAAATATATTGCTTTTCAAAAATGTGACCTTGAACAACAGCCAAGTGAAGTCTATATTTTTGTTCCATGGGAGAAAACATAGAAAACATAGAAATTAGGTGCAGGAGGAGGCATTTCGGCCCTTCGAGCCAGTACCGCCATTCATTGTGATCATGGCTGATCGTCCCCAATCAATAACCCATGCCTGCCTTCTCCCCATATCCCCTGATTCCACTAGCCCTAGAGCTCTATCTAACTCTCTCTTAAACCCATCCAGTGATTTGGCTTCCACTGCCCTCTGTGGCAGAGAATTCCACAAATTTACAACTCTCTGGGTGAAAACGTTTTTTTCTCACCTCAGTTTTAAATGGCCTCCCCTTTATTCTAAGACTGTGGCCCCTGGTTCTGGACTCCCTGCATCTAGCTTGTCCAGTCCTTTTATTATATTATATGTTTCTATAAGATCCCCTCTCATCCTAAACTTCAGTGAATACAAGCCTAGTATTTTCAATCTTTCCTCATCCTAGGGATCAATCTCGTGAACCTACGCTGCACTGCCTCAATTACAAGGATGTCCTTCCTCAAATTAGGAGACCAAAACTGTACACAATACTCCAGATGTGGTCTTACCAGGGCCCCATACAACTGCAGAAGAACCTCTTTACTCCTATACTGAAATCCTCTTGTTATGAAGGCCAACATTCCATTAGCTTTCTTCACTGCCTGCTGTACCTGCACGCCAACTTTCAGTGACTGGTGTACAAGGACACCCAGGTCTCACTACACCTCCCCCTTACCTAACCTAACTCCATTGAGATAATAATCTGCCTCTTTGTTTTTGCCGCCAAAGTGGATAACCTCACATTTATCTAGATTATACTGCATCTGCCATGCATCTATCTGCCCACTCACTCAACCTGTCCAGGTCACCCTGCAACCTCCTAACATCCTCTTCACAGTTTGCACTGCCCCCCAGCTTTGTGTCATAGGCAAACTTGCTAGTGTTGCTTCTAATTCCCTCTTCCAAATCATTAATATATATGGTAAACAGTTGCGGCCCCAACACCGAGCCTTGCGGCACTCTACTCGCCACTGCCTGCCATTCTGAAAAGGACCCGTTTACTCCTACTCTTTGCTTCCTGTCTGCCAACCAATTTTCTATCCATGTCAACATCCTACCCCCAATACCATGTGATCTAATTTTAGTCACCAATCTCCCGTGCGGGACCTTATCGAAGGCTTTCTGAAAGTCTAGATACACTACATCCACTGGCTCCCCTTCATCCATTTTACTTGTCACATCCTCAAAAAATTCCAGAAGATTAGTCAAACATGATTTCCCTTTCATAAATCCATGCTGATTTGGACTTATCCTTTTACTGCTATCCAAATGCACCGTTATTACCTCTTTAATAATTGACTCCAGCATCTTTCCCACCACCGAAGTCAGGCTAACTGGTCTGTAATTCCCCGTTTTCTCTCTCGCTCCTTTCTTGAAAAGTGGGATAACATTAGCTATCCTCCAATCCACAGGAACTGATCCTGAATCTATTGAACATTGGAAAATGATCAGCAATGCGTCCACTATTTCTAGAGCCACCTCCCTGAGGACCCTGGGATGCAGACCATCAGGCCCAGGGGATTTATCGTCCTTCAGTCCCATTAGTCTACCCAATACTATTTCTCGCCTAATGAAAATTTCTTTCAGTTCCTCTACTCCCCTAGATCCTCTGTCCTCTAGTACCTCTGGGAGATTGTTTGTGTCTTCCTTAGTGAAGACAGATCCGAAGCACCTGTTCAATTCTTCTGCCATTTCCTTGTTACCCATAATAATTTCACCCGTGTCTGCCTTCAAGGTACCCACATTTGACTTTGCTACTCTTTTTCTCTTAACATATCTAAAGAAGCTTTTACTGTCCTTCTTTATATTCTTGGCCAACTTCCCCTCATACTTCATCTTTTGAGAAGTTACCTTTTACTTTATTTATCACTGTCCAATGCTTGTAAGCCCAATAATACATCCAGAGGTAATTATTATTCTTTTCACAAAGAATTAAACTTTGGTCATAGAGACACAGAGTTATAGAGCCATACAGTGTGGAAACATGCCCTTTGGCCCAACTTGCCCACGCCAACCAACATGTCCATCTACGCTAGCCCTACCTGCCTGCCTTTGGCCCATATCCCTCCAAACCCATCCTATCCATGTACCTGTCTAAATGTTTTTGAAACATTGGGATAGTACCTGCCTCAACTACCTTCCCCTCGTTGTAAAAAACATTGCCCCTAAGATTCCTATTAAATCTTTTCCCGCTCTCCTTAAACCTATGTTCTCTTTGGTTTAGAGTTTTTTTCTATACTTGTCCTATGGAAGCAGAGAGGGCACTGATTGGGATTAATTACTGATTTTCATGATGTGCAAATCAAAGTTCTAAGTTAGCACTATGACTATTATGTTGGCATGGTTCCGGTATTGTCAGTGGCTCTGTGAGCCATTTCACTGTACTTAGTACATGGGACAATGAAGAAATCTTTGAACCATTCAGATGGTTAGGATCTTAAAGGCTCAATGCCAGTCATGAGATAATCCACCCCAGAAACTATGCTGTGAAGTACCAACTTATGAACAATGTCTTTCTCCCCAGAAACATCCTCTCTTCTTTAGATGGAATTTATAACATCAAATACAGGGATTAAAAATTAGCCAAAGGGACAGGTTAGGGAATGTGTGGCAAATATGTTTATTTTAGAGAAATATACATGTAAACAGAATGAATAGGTGATATGACTTAAAATGCCACAAAGCGCTGGAGTAACTCAGCAGGTCAGGCAGCATCTCTGGAGAAAAAGAACGGGTGACATTTCTGGTCGGAACCCTTCTTTAAATTTTGCTCTGATTCAGGATTTCTTCCAGGGTTTGAATGTCTCCACAAGTGGAAGTAGTCAGAGAGGCTTGAACCACAAACCATTTTTCTGCATTATTTGTTGTTTGGAAAAGTAGGAGTGCATCATCTCTTCACAGAAAAATAATGTCCCCATGGGTGCTGACTTCCTTTCCAACCCTGGCTCACCTACAGTCTCTGATTCTACAAGACACCTGCAGTTAAACTTTGGACAGGCTTGAATTTCTACATTTGCTCTCCAAAAATCCTTTCTTGTTTTCCTTCTCAGAAATAAATAAATGTTGAAGCTCTTGCATCTCCAGCATTCCCGTTTGCCTGACTTATCATATATTTTTTAAATTATTTAGACAATGACAACAATGCAGCTAAATAATTTACCCAGGAAATTATTGGTGCAAATATTAATGCATAAGTAGTTCTCAGATTCTCAACGTTCCTTCTTAAGGGTCCAGACATCACCTTTCTTTTTTCTCCAGAGATACTGCCTGACCCGCTGAGTTATTCCAGCACTTTATGCATTTCCCTGGATAAGTGACATTTTGGGTCGGGACCCTTCCAGGGACAATACACGACAGCCCCCTCTCCTTCCCCTGCTCTTTCCTATGCCCCACCTGGACTCACATTCATCTCTCTCATTCCTCCTCCATCCACATGCACCTTTCCGGCTACACATCTAGCATATCCTCTCCTTATCTCACACCTTTTGTCTTTCCATTTCTGGCCCCAGTCTAACCATCCACTCACCAAAGCCCCCCTCACCTATATCCACCCATCACTTGCTAGACCCCGTCCCGCCCCCACCATATCCTCTAACCCTCTCTCCCTCCCACCACAATCAATCCAAAGAAGGGTCCCTTGGCGAAACGCCACCCATCCATGTTCTCCATAGATGCCGCGAGACAAATTAAAGGGTTTCCAGGAAATGGAGAAGAGTGCAGGTGAAATAGCTCATATGATTGAGGATGATATTACTGCAATAAAGAGGGATGATGGAACAAGAGTCAACGAGGCACATTAAGAAAAAGTAGAGTGTGGATAGGTCTCCTGAAAACAACTCCCGAGTGATAGTATGACCACGTGTATAAATGCAATGAGATTAGACAAACATGGAGCAAAAATACAAATTTGTTGATAGAAATATAAGCATGTTATGAATTAGAATAACCTGACTAGCATATATAAATTAGGAATACCTAGAAATTCAACCCTATTCTTTTTACACATTTATTATTTGTACATAGTATTTTGACTCCTTTGCTTTCAATGTGGCATATTTAGTGCTAATGACCAATGATGACTTTCAAAGCAGTCACAAATTCTTTGAGTGTGAAATGGTATAATAGAACCAAAGCGTGGGTAGGGCATATTGGCAAAGAGCGACTTTAACTGTGCATGATCATTTAAAATTTGCGATGAGAATATGATGACGTTGAAGTAGTTTTGAAAGAAAATCCTTGATCAAGGAAGTCGATTGAATGCTATGCATGAAACGGCCCAGATCAAAAGGAGTAAACTCATTCATGACTGAAACAGAAGACCAATGGGAGGTTCTGTGGACAACTTTATACTTAAAGAAGAGCAAAGGCACTTCATGTCAAGAACAACAACCTTGGATAACTGAAGAGCTACGGGAAACATAAAAGTAAAGGGACACAAGCCACCACAGGACCTTGCAACTGGAGGAGCAGGAAGGTGACAAAACGGAGGGGCAAATCCAAAACATGAAAGGAAATTTGCAACCAAAAAACAGTGCAAAGGTTCAACATGATATTACGGAAAATAGTGTAGACAGGACTAAAGTGCAGCCCTTAGAAAATTGTAATGAACGTATTGTGAATGGAAAATAGTCAACATTTTGAAAAATTATGTTACGTCAGTCTTTATGGTAGAGGAAATTGATGATATATTGGAGAAAATATCACAATGAATCAGTCAGAGAGTCGTCAAATTTAATGGAAACAAAGTAACGTGAGAAATATAATGGCACAGAAGTCTGACAAATCTCTAGGTTAAGACTTTGTCCATCTGATGCTTTTTGAAGGAAACAGCTAAAAACAATATAGATATCCTAACATGAAACTTCCAAAGGTCTCAAGAGGTAGAGTCCCTTTAGGATGGAGAACTGTGAATGGCACTCTGCTAATTGAGAACACGGTCATTGGAAAACCAATGGAATATAAACTGATCAATTTAACATCTGCTGTTGGGAGATTATGGGAATCAACAGAGTAATAGAATACTGAACATTTTCAGTTGATTTAAAAGGGGCAGCATAGATTGCAGATTATGTCTGACAAAACGTGATCATTTTATTTTTAAAAAGGTACTGGAGAATGCCTATGGATTTTGTTATATGTACTTCTGGAAGACAGTTGATAAAGTCCCTCTAAGGAGAGTCAGATAAATTTGAAGCTCATAGGATTGAAGCAAGTGGCAGAACAGGGCACAAATTATTTGGACATCGTATGTACTGACTGAACACTCATGGATGAGCAAATATTGTGCATTCCTAGCAACTTCTAGAAAACTAGCAGCACTTTCCTTTTGTTGTGCACCTCGTTAGGGCTTTCCATTCTCTTTCAGTGTGAGATATCCCTACATAAGCCAGAATTACTGTATTAGCCAGCAATTAACAATGAATATTTTCATTTCATAGATTATTTGTTTTAGACTTATTATTGTTACGTGTACTGAGGTACGGGGAAATGCTTTCTTTTGCATGTTATCTAATCGGATCAGATAATACTCTACACATATACAATCAAGTAAAAGTACAATAGGTAGAGCAAGGGGAAAATACAGAGTACAGAATATAATTCTCAGCATTGCAGTGCATCAGTTCCACAGACAAAATCTAACAAGGTAGAGGTGAATCGGACAGTACCCTGGCTTATTGAAAGACCGTTCAGAAGCTTGATAAACAGAGGAAAAGAAGCTGTTCCTGAGTCTGTTGGTGTGCGTTTTTGAATAAATTATTAATCTATTTATTTGAAGTGTATTACAATGCATTTGTCATCAGGCCACCAAATGAACTCAAGCAAAGTGAACTTGAAAAAAAATCCTACTTATGCTGGAAATCTAAATTATAAAGCGCTGGCAATACTCAGTAGATCAAGCAGAATCTTTTGTAAGTGAAACAGAGTTAATGCCTCATAGCCTTCATTAGAATTCATTTTTTCATTTCTAATGAAGGATCCTCAACCTGAAACATCAATTCCGTTTCTCTCTCCAGTTACCGCCTGAGCTGCTGAGCATCTGAAGGAAAGTAGTATTTTGCTGCAATGTTGCTGCCAGTATTGCAAACAATAAAGCAATGATATGACTCTATTAATCAAAAGTTAGCAGTTCAAGGGGAAATCGTTATTTTTCAGTGCATCGGGGAACAGAACTACATGAATCTTATTTCTAATTTTTACAGTAAATAGTGCATTAAACACCAATCTGTTCTGACTTAATGGAATCTATTGTTCTTTTGTTAGCCCTATCACCTTGCTAATTCATCACACAGCTGGATAGGCAGAACAAGTACTGCACTCAGCAGAAAAAAAAAGTGTCACAGCAAAACGAAGACCAACAAAATGATAATTCACAAGGTCAATGGAGAAAGGTCCTTTGGGACAGATTGATGGAATGAGAAAGAGAAAGAGCACTCAGGATGAGAAGACCATGACTGATTGCAGAGAGAAAAAGAAGCAAAAGGTAGTACAAACCCCAACAAACAAAACACAGTAGAGAATAATAATTCACGTCAGGTTTCTTCTGCAAGCTTGCTGACTTGGTTTGGCCACCAGAGTACAGTAATAAATTTCCAACTAAATCATTTATCATACATGAAATTAAATGTAAAATTAAAACAAGCCAGGCTTTGGTTGCTGGCGGTAAATGAGTTTGTCTTAAAGATCTTGGCATCAACTTTTGTTAGAGATGAACAAAAAGATAACGTGCAATACTCTATGTAACAAAAATGGTCATATATCTCAGCACAGTCTAACAAAGTATATTTAATCTTGGAAGTGCATAATGACAAATAAATTATTTTGTCCAAACTATGCAAAGGTGACAGTTAACTGGAAAAATGTAACGTGATACGTTTTTAATAGCGAAAGCCAGTCAATCTCTTGTTGCTAAATATAGATCGACACAAAATATTGGAGTAATTCAGAGGGTCAGGCAGCATCTCTGGAGAAAAGGAATAGGTGATGTTTCTGACCCGCTGCCTGACCCGCTGAGTTAATCCAGATTTTGGGGCTTATCTGCAGTTCCTTCTTACACGTCTTGTTGTTAAATCTGCTAGGCAGCTCAAGGAAAATGACTTGTGATTGGCAAGCTGCTGATTTTGGATCATGCCAATGTAACACGAACTGTCTTTTGCAGTTGACTGCGTGCAATATGCTAATCTATCAAGCATAAAAACGTTCACGTTAGTTTTGCCCAGAGTACAGGAATAGCTGTAATAATTACGTTTTGTCTCATTATCACATCGGGAAACAATTTGACAGAACATGATCATCGTATGCGATTCAAAGCATGATATATACAATGGGAAACAAGAGCACTAATAATAAGCGAAAATATAAAAGTGTCAGCCATGCATCTTTCTTCACAACTATTGCTTTGATCCAGGATGCGAGAGAGAATTAATAATTTGTTTTCTCTGTTAGCAAGCAGGCCAAAAACTGAGTGAAGGTGTCAAATGACTTTGATTTAATCATCATATGACTGATCTAACCATCTCATGTCAAATGGATGTTTCGTATTTCAGTACACAGCATTAACTGTTGCTTCCAAATTCTACAGTCGATCTTTTATTCATGGAAAAGTGAAATAATCTTTTGTATTAAAATTTACAATAAATATACGTCTATTGGCGATATTTATGCCTGGTTCAGTCTCTGACAATACACTTAATCGTGAAAACACACACCGGAAAAAATATTCTTTTTTGTAAATATATAGTCAAAGGTGGCTCACCTCTATTACAAATGGTAAGATAACAAACAATATTAGCTATCTTATTTCACTTCCATTTTAAACAATTGTTTTTCACAGAATAATCACGTGGGCAAAAATAGTGTGGCAGGTGCTTAATATAGAATATATTAAATACATATTTAATTTTTGAAAATTAGTGTGATGAAATGTGGGATTTTATGAAATCACATATGCATTAGAGTTGGCATATCTTGATCTATACATCAAACCATGCCCCACATTAGTCCAAAACTACTTCCTGTTTCAGATAAACATATATTTTTGCCTTATCTTGCATTCTGCAGATTATTACTTCCATAAATATCAAATTTCATATATTTTATATGCATTTGAGATTTTTTTAGTTTTTAAGATCCCTGCACACTAACAATATCCAACACACACTAGGGACAGTTTACAATTATACCAAGCCCATTAACCGACTAACCTGTGTGTCTTTGGAGTGTGGGAGGAAACCGGAGATCCCGGGGAAAACCCACGCAGGTCATGGGTAGAATGTACAAACTCTGCGTAGGCAGCTCCCGTAGTCAGTATTGAACCCCAGGTCCCTGGAGGAATGCTGACTCGCTGAGTTACTCCAGGAACTTTGTGTTTAACTTGGGTTCGAAGTTTAATTGGCCTCTGTAAATTGCTCCTAATGTGTACAGAGTGATGTGTAGGGAATGGAAAGTGGGATGGGATAGAACTAGTGTGAACAGATGATCAGTGGTCAGCATGGACTTGGTGGGCCCAAAGGTCCTGTTTCCCTGCTGTATCTCTGAACTAAACACTTTGCAGATGATTTAAACACTTCTTCCGGCACCAATGACTGCTTGGCCATCAAATGACTGCAGACTTTCCTCTCACTGACCTGGCATGGTGGTGCTGCTGTGGTCAATTGCAACACCACAATTGCCAGTAGGATGTGATCTGAAAACCCAGCATGAAGCAGGGACTTTGCCTTCTGTCTGCAAAGGTTGAGGGAAACTTAACCCAGTGTACTGACTGAAGCAAAATGAGGCATTCTTGTCTGTTACCGATCTTAACAATGATGTGCAAAAGATTAAAACAAAGTCAAATTTCACTTTCCACTTCACATTTTCCTTTCGGAATAATAACAGGGAGGAATGTTGATTGCATTTTATGAATAAATGTTATGATACGCGGAATTACTTTAGATCAAAGGACAAACTGATCTTCTACTCAGAGGCGGAGAGCTGGCCAGCGTCAACTCTTGACGAGACCCCACACACACAGGCGTCAGTGGGCCTCCATCAGTTTATTCTACTGCTCTCCTCAGAAAAAACACGATTTAGGTCTCATTGCAAGGTCATACGACCTGCTGCAGAAACCTAGTCACATTACAGCAATACCGAAGGGAGATCGTTTATTTGCGGGAAATCATGCCTTACGCAACAAGCAAGGTGAAGAACAAATTTGCAAAGAACTTACCGATGAAGTAGGCAAGTAAAATCACGAGTGTTACGGAAATGATGATGGCACTCAAGGCCGCACACTTCCAGTTGCAGTATTTGTAGGGCTTTTTCAGGCTGAACGCAGACCTTGAGAATGTGCCACGGGGTAAGGGTCGAGGTGGAGGAGAGTACACGGTGCTTGAAGTGAGGGGGTAACCAGGACCCGCTGTACAAAACAGTGGAGAAGATCCAGTTCCAGGCTTAAATAAGAAGTGCCTAACAAATAAAGACAGGTTACTTCTCAGAGGTTGCAGAGGTCCAGACCATGATTACTCGCTGTGTCTCTCTATTTAATTACTCTGAGGTACTTTTACACAATATTTAATACAATTGAAAATTCTCTACAAATGTATAACTTGGGGTTGAATTATATTATGCATTAATTCGAAACAATGAAATGAATTAACTTCTGAGATTTATTCTGGGCTATATTTTTCAACAAAGACTAGACTTGCAAGTGTTAGCTAACTTCTCTTAGACCTGGATAAACCCAATTTTGATATTGTTTACCCTAACTGTTTGGGTATTTCTTTTTGTAAGAATGATTGCATTTGGTGGGAAAGCAGTCCAATGCATTTTGTATGTAAAATAATCTTGTTTTTACTGTGGAAGAATGATTTAGACTGAAATAATGGCTTTAATAACTTCAGAATGTTCCACGGCACTTTACAAGAATTAAGTGTTTTGAAACAGGACTCGTACTCTAATGAAAGGTGCCACAATGAATTCTAATGAATTGTTGCCCATGGATTTTGCTTACCCTCTTTGTATAATAAGGCCAGTTTTCTGGCCCCAAATTTTCCTGGCATCCAATATTGTGGCAGTGACCATCTTCACACTCCCCCCAAAACACAATTAAAAGTTTTGCCAGATGCAAAAGCCCTATATCCAGTTGTGCTGGCTGACTGTGGGCTTGACATTCAGAAGCCCATAGAAAGTTTTAAAATTAAAGTAATTAATAAAATAATGCACCATTTAAAGACAAAGGGAAAAAGTTAACCAAATCACAAGAGATTCGAAACATTGAACTAAAATGAGGTAACTTTAAAGACGTGTCATGTAACAAAACAAAATCTTCCACTTTGTTCCAAAATCGCATAATCTTCATGGAAGCAACTGGAGCTCGCAGATTATGCACAAAATCCACTCAGTACAGGATCTCTTGGATAATTCTCCAACACTACACTCAGAGACCCGGGTTCGATCCTGACTTCGGGTGCTGTCTGCATGGAGTTTGCATGTTCCTCTTGTTACCACAAGGGTTTCTTCCGGGTGCTTCAATTTCCTCCCACATCTCGAAGACGTGCGGGATTGTAGGTTAATTGGCCTCTGTGAATTGCCCCTAATGTGTGTAGGGAGTGGATGAGAAAATGGGATAACAAAGAATTGGTGTATACTGGTGATTGATGGTCAGTGTGCACTCAATGGGCCGAAGGGTCAGTTTCCAGGCTGCATCTATAAACTAAACTAAACTAAAACAAACACTGGGAACTGTCAGCAAGATGGGACTTTGCTGTTGGATACATATGTGGAATCTAGTGATGGAGCAAACCAGCTGATATGCATTTGGAATCATGGGCATGAACCAGCAGGATAAATCCCAGCTAATGGAATGTAATCTGCAGGAAGCAACAATGTTGTCAACAGCCTATTCTTTGTAAGAGTGAATAATTATTTCAAATACTTTTCTTACCGATTCTCTGACTTTGATATAACAGCCCAACTAATAACGAAGAGTAATGTATCAGTCTAGGAAGAGTAGATTAGGTAAACGCACAGAGGAATCGAGAACCTGGGGACATTGGTTTAAGGTGAGGGGGAAAAGATTTAATGGGAACCTGAGGGGTAACTTTTTTATACAGAGGGTGGTGGATGCATGGAACAAGCTGCCGGAGGAGGTAGTTGAGGCAGGTACTTTTATAATGTTTCAGAAACATTTATACAGGTACATGGATAGGGTATGTTTAGAGAGATATAGGGCAAGAGCTGGCAGGTGAGATTAGCGTAGATGGGTTGTGTTAGTTGGCATGGGCAAGTTGGCCCAAAAGGCCTGTTTCCATGCTGTATGTCTCTATGACTGTGACAATGATAGGCTGGGTTTTCAATTAAGCTGCACATTCTTTCCTGTGAATATTAGTTCTATTAGTGCCAACTGGACCATAAAAGTATCAATTGTTGAATGGGTAAAGTGCAGAGACCCTTTTAGTTAATGCACTTTGTGAGGTTGTCCCTAACCAGTGTCCATTAATATGTGCTGGCATTCCTTATGATGCTAAGATCCATACAATACTCAGAAAAAGAACTCTTCTCAAGAGTGAAGGAGACCTGAATGGTTTCTTTCCTCACAATCTCATTGAACAAAGTTCTTTGTAGTGCAGTTCTTTAGAAGTACTTCATTGTTCTATGTGTTAATGTCAGGATCGTACCCTAGGAAAGACATTCCTCCAAGCCGTTCAGAGGTTTCTGGGGCTGTCGTATCCATGTTTGTCCGGAGTGGTGAAAACAGGCTGATATTCTGCGTAAAGCATTAAGGTTCTAGAAACCAAAGTCGCTGAATAAAAAGTAACTTTTTATAATGTGTCTGCACGGCAAATCTTTTCTACACAATCCCTGTTATAGCGAAGATTCTACTAAACTGGAAAGAGTGCAGAGAAGATTTGCAAGGATGTTGGCAGGACTTGAGGGCCTGTGCCCTCGGGAGATGTTGTGCTGGCTGGGACTTTATTCCTTGAAGTGCAGGACACAAAGAGAGAGGAATGAGAGGAACAGATAGGGCGAATGCACAAACCCTTTTTTCCCAGGACAGGAAAACCTAGAATTAGAGGGCATAGGATTAAGGTGAGAGGGGAAAGATTTAACAGGAACCTGGAAGGCAACTGTTTCACACTGACGGTGGTGGGTATAGTTGCCAGAGGAATTGTTGAGACAGGTACAATAACAACATCTAGAAGACATTCGGTACATTGATAGGAAACATTTTGAGGGATATGGGCCAAACACAGGCAAAGGGGACCAGCTTAGATAGGGCATCTAGGTCAGCATGGTCAAGTTGGAACAAAGGCCTGTTTCTGTGCAGTATTACTCTTGGCTAGAGTAATACAGGGGAGTTAATCTGTGGAAATCATTGCTGCAGAGGGCTGTGGAGGCCAAGTCAGTGGATATTTTAAAGGCAGAAATAGACAAGTTCTTGATTAGAACATGTGTCAAGGGTTATGGGGAGGAGGGAGGAAAATGGAATTAGGTGGGAGAGATCAGCCATGATTGAATGGCGGAGTAGACTCAATAGGCTGAATGGCCTAATTCTACTATAATTTGTGAACTTGGCTCTCTGATGCATCTTCCTGGTGACCTCATCCCAATTCAAATTCAGCAGCTCAACGAGGATATGGTATGACCTGCACTTGATACTTTCCACAGTAACATGAGCCTAATTTGAATTCTTCACATCCCATGAGGAAAAATAGAATGCACAAATAGCTAGTTTAAGTGGCGTAAAATTGAGCGTTTCATTGCTCGGCAAAACATTACAGACAAAGAACACTTAGCGGTTGTCTGTAGCAACAGCCCAAAATAAGTTGAAGAATGTTTGATTTTTGACAATTACTTTAACTCTCCAACCAAAGTCTTTATGAATTCAAGCTCTTAAGTTATTCCAATAAAGCTTGAGAACAGCACCACACTTTCCATCTGAGCACATTACTGCTTTCTGGCAACAATACTGACATCGACAATCATTTCTGTTCCAGATTTACACCATGTTAGATAATCAGTCTACATTTGCACCCCATCTAGGCTTTTGTTTAGTCAGTTAATCTTTCTGGCATTTCATCCCATCACACATTATACTTTTTGGCTTGTCCCGCCTTCCCCCCCTTTTCTATAACTTAAAAGTTGTTCCATCTCTAACGAATCTAAGGTCTGATTAGACTTCATTCATCTGAAATGTTAACATTTTTCCTCCATAGATTCTGTCTGCTCTGTTGAATATTTCCAGCAATTTCTGTTCTTATTTTCGATTTCCTGTCTCCACAGTATTCTGCTTGTTTTCTGTTTTAAGGAAGCTGTCTTATAAAGGCCATTCAGGTATTGTATTTTGGCAATTGTCTGCATCTGCCCTCCAGACACCACTTTCTGCTGCAGGACTTTTCAGGTCATTATCTCAAGAACAGGTACTCACTCCTAAAGGGAGGCACAGTGCTGCAGCTGAACAATCTGCTGCCCGACAGATCCAGAGTTCGATCCTGACCACGGGTGTTGTCTGTGCGGAGTTTGCATGTTTTCCCTGTGGCCCCGTGTGTTTCCTTTGCGTGCTCCATTTTCCTCCCACGTCCCAAAGTTGTGCGGGTTTGTATGTTAATTGGCCTCTGAAAATTGCCTGAGTATGTAAGGTGCGGATGGGAAAGTGGGATAACATTGAACTAGTATGATCGGGTGATCGATGTGGACTCGGTGGGCCTAAGGTCTGTTTCCATGCTATACCACTGAACTAAACTAAAATGCACCAGAACATGCAAATACTTACAGGTTAACAACTGGGAGAAGTTCCTATAATTTATTCTTTACCTCAAGGCAAGTTCGTTCAATGAAAAAGCTAGCACTGATTGAGTAAGCTCTTTTCTATTTTACATTCATATATGTTACTGCATGACTAGTATTTATTACCTATCCCCAATTGCTGTTGGCAAGGTGATTGTGAACTACTGCCTTCAACTGCCTGCACCATGTGAAAAATAACTATTACCATACTTTCAGAGAGGAGTTCCAATGGTAATAAACTTTTAATAATGTGATTTTTTAAAATAAAATGCATTAGAGACAAAACTCAGACGACACAGTCTCTTCCACAAATGTACAAAGAAGAAAATTGGTGGTTTGGAACATTTTCAAATTAAAAAATAATTGTCTGGTTAGAATATGTACTTGTTTGATTATAGTTTGGTGGCATCAAAAAGTGAAGTGTGAGTATTGCAACATGAATCACCACTTTAGCTTCAAAGTTAACTCTGCACTGTTGTATTAACAATTTGACTGACCGCAAATAGTAGCTTGCTTTCAGATGTCAAATCACAATTAGTGGGATTATGAGAGGCCCAGAAGTGCAATTAAAGCTGTCTGCATTCTCCCATGTAAAATGAATTCAGCCCAAACTCACAGGCAAATGGCTGTGTATGCAACTGTCCATTAACACGGTTGCACATTAAGGAATATCAGTTTTTACTGGGGGAAAAAAAGCTTTTGAAAGAATCAGAAATTTGGAATATGTAAAGATCAGTGAGAAGTGCCACTGAGGAAAAAAAAATGACAACAGTCTTCAATATACTGTTGAGGAAATAGAGAGTAATGGACACATAAAAGAAAGCAATATAACGTAGTCAAAAGGTTCAGAAAATGTTCTATAACAACAGAAATAAAGCTTGAGTGCTTTACAACTGACATCCAAGCTGCAGTTTCATTAGCTTCTGGAACTTTCTGAAGCCCTTAAAAGACATTTTCTGCCAATGTGGAAGTCATTCATTGTCAAATAAATGCAAAGAAATGTGCTAATGTTATGACTTTGATGTTAACAACAGATTTAACGAGATTTCACAAAGGTTTGCCTGACTGCATTTCTGTTTCATCAGAACCAAGTAAGATTGCAATTTGGATTTTTGGAACTCTTCAAATGAATCAGGAAAAATAGATGGTGTCAGCAAAATTGGGTTATAAAATTAATACTGGGGTAAAAAATCAACAAAAGTGATGTTGCAATTAGGAGAAGAAGTCCATAAGAATTTTTGAGTGACACTCTCAAGTTTGTAATTAGATATATATTATTGTCGTTATCAGTTCTTGCCAGGTCCAGAGTTAGAACTAACACCCACAATTTCAGTCCCTACAGAAAAGACCGTGAGTACATCTATAAAACAGACATTCTCTGAACATAACTAGTCAGAACATATCTGCAAAATATGGTGAATCTTTGAACACAATTAATTAGCTCTCGAAGAAAAGACAGATCCTAGACAAGAGATAAAATAATGACATACAGTCACTTTATCATTGGCTACGGGACAGATAGTCTGCAAAGTTTGAGGCAGGACATTGTAAATTGAGACTTCAACTCTAAAACAGGAAGAACTGAGCACAGAAGCCATCACACCCAGCAAGAAGCGTCACATACCCATCACTGTAACCACCATCATGTCGAGCAGAGGTAAAAACGTCCATCTCAATTAGGTTGTCCTGCAAACTCTCTAGGAATGTCTGCTTTGCTACATTTCTACATTCAGATGGAAATATGAATGAAGCCAATGAGCTGCATATGAATAAAATAGTGAATGGAGAGAGCAAAAAATCAAAAAACAGCAAAATGGCTGAAAGATTAAATGTAGACATCAGTGCTATGATAGGAATAGAAATGACATAAATTACTGATGTCCCATTTAAATTGTGATATTCAGATCAGCATTTTAATCATTTTAAGGTATATGGGAAAAATGGTTAGGATAAAATTACTTTTTATGAATGAGCCCTAAATCCACCACCGTTGACCTGGAGTCTCTGCATGATTTCTACCCAAATATCAGTATAATGAACACCAATATAATGAAAAAAAGTTGTTGAACTTGAACCAAAGACCATTACCACTTATTCTGGACTTTCTGCCCTCTTCATCCCTGCTTATAAAACTAGTCATATCATGAGGTAATCACAGCGACTAAACACTGTTCTACCTCCGGTTTCCAACCCCCCTCTACTTTCAGTCTGAAGGTTTCGAGCCGAAACGTCACCCACCCTTTGTCTCCTGAGATGCTGATGACCCGCTGAGTTACTCCAGCACTTTGTGTCCATAAACACTGGTTCTTACTGTTTGGATTTGTTTATCACACTTCAACCAGAATTGCAGACATAAAGACAGTCAGGGACAAGTGAATCCATCACGAAAGATCCACGATTGCAAGGGCTAACAGTTAATTCAAGTCTCACCCAGGTCTGTTTCTGAGGATGCACTAACAATTACTTCAAATTATTTTAATATCTATTTAATTGAGTCCCAATTCAGATGACTGATTCGGAAACGGATCCATCCGATGCAGCAATTATTTGAAAGCCTTTCCAGTTTAAATCAGTTTACTTCAATTCGCAGTCATCTTCAGGCCAATGTCGTGATCAATAATCAATTTCTATTGAAAAGGTTGTTCACGGCAAACTTTATTCAACAGTTTAAGCCAATGAGTTTGTATGGAAATTTGAACATAACTTTATCGTTCTGAAATTCCACCTATCCATGTTTTCCAGACATGCTGTTTGACCCCCTGAATTAATTCAGCACTTGGTATCTTTTTTTAAATGTTCAGCAGAAACTCCAGGTCATTATATTCAAACAAAGTATAATTCAAAAATACAATCTCATTCTACTTTTCTTCTACATACAAGTTTAAACGGATTGTAAGAAATGTGATTTAGAGAGATTTCAGATTGTTTACATGCTTTCATTATGTGGTATTCCACAGAATCGATGGTAAAACTACTGCGGCAGTTCCCGTAGATTATTGGCAGAACGCCTACCTGGTCTCCAAGGGGATGTTGCTGTTGAGGAGCCAGTTGTCCTGCATGTGGGCAGGCTCCTGGATGCAGGGAGGTGGTTCTGGAGGGGGAGGGAGATCAGCCGGACTGGGGCTGGGATTACTACGTGTGGTGAAGTTCCCCCTGTTCAACGAGTTCACTGAAGTGGCAAGTGGCTGGTTTAGAGAATGGGGGTGCGACGTTGGAGGAGGGGGTGTTCTGAGCAGTGAGTGATTCTGAGGATTGATCGAGGGATCTGAAAAAACAAAACAAGGCACATGGTTAGAAATATCTGTACCTAAGCTATTATCCTGCAGGCATGTATTCAAGAGACAGTAAGATATAGGTCTTAGGGCTAAAGGAATCAAGGGATATGGGGAGAAAACAGGAACAGGGTACTGATTTTAGATGATCAGCCATGATCATATTGAATGGCGGTGCTGGCGCAAAGGGCCGAATAGCCTACTCCTGCACCTATTTTCTATGTTTCTATGATGTTCTTAGCTAATAACTTTACCTCCACAAAAGATAGAACTGGATATCTTTGTCTTTAATTATATGGTATGAAAAATTTAAATGATTAAATTTTAACTCAACATGACAACATGTCACAGGGAGAACATACAAACTCCATACAGACAGCAACCGGAGTCAGAATCGAACCTGAGTCTCTGGCACTGTAAGGCAGCAACTCTACTGGAGTACTGTGTGCAGTTTGGTCTCCAAATTTGAGGAAGGATATTCTTGCTATGGAGGGCGTGCAGCGTAGGTTCACTAGGTTAATTCCCGGAATGGCGGGACTGTCGTATGTTGAAAGGCTGGAGCGATTGGGCTTGTATACACTGGAATTTAGAAGGATGAGGGGGGATCTTATTGAAACATATAAGATAATTAGGGGATTGGACACATTAGAGGCAGGAAACATGTTCCCAATGTTGGGGGAGTCCAGAACAAGGGGCCACAGTTTAAGAATAAGGGGTAGGCCATTTAGAACGGAGATGAGGAAAAACTTTTTCAGTCAGAGAGTGGTGAAGGTGTGGAATTCTCTGCCTCAGAAGGCAGTGGAGGCCAGTTCGTTGGATGCTTTCAAGAGAGAGCTGGATAGAGCTCTTAAGGATAGCGGAGTGAGGGGGTATGGGGAGAAGGCAGGAACAGGGTACTGATTGAGAATGATCAGCCATGATCACATTGAATGGCGGTGCTGGCTCGAAGGGCTGAATGGCCTCCTCCTGCACCTATTGTCTATTGTCTACCGTTGCGCCACCTTACACCAGCTATTGGAATACCATCAATGTTGTAGAACCTAAGTATTTCATCGGCAATTAAAAGATATATGAAGACTACAATATGATATCTTCACATAGTATTTCACCTCTCTGATGTTTTTTTTTGTGTGATTTGCTGCTTCTAACTTGGTTCTAGATGTTATTCCAATTTCTCTCATCAGCTGCCCAAATGTCTGTTCTCGTACCAGAAAACAGAGGATACAGATTAACCTCTCTGTATTGTTTTGGTATAGAGAAACATGATTAGCCATTGAGATTATTTTTTAGTATATAAAATAAATTACCACAGTGCAAGCAAAAGTTCATGTACACATAATCATCACTTGACTGTTAAGAAGGATGTATCCAACTCACAATACACAGGAATACAATGAATCAGTTGAAGCAGTCCATTGTGCAAACTTAATTGAAATTCATTGTACCGTATTCAGATAATGCAATTTCAGATTAACTGCAATTTGTTCTGTTCAGTGCCTATGTTAATGTAATCCTTAAACTATAAAGCATGAAACACTGGGAATGAGAATTAGCCTGGATCTTCTCTTGCCATGACATGACTGACGCCAGGAAGTATTCGGGTTAGCGGTGGTCTCGCAGGTCGACAAAGCCCGCTGCCATCAGTGCCTGGGTCAGCGGAGCCCGCGGCTGGGGCCGGGGTCAGTGTCACAGAGGCGTCCGGAGAGGACCCGGCAGCTTCAGTGGAGAGATCGGAGTGGCGGCCGATGATGGCGCCGACGGACAGACGAGGACAAGCACGTGGAGTGAGGACGTCGCTGCCGAGGGAAGGAACATAGGAGGACCCGGCATGGGGGGACCGCCATGCGGAGGGGGGTAGAACGATGGACACCCGGCTACCATGATGTACAATGGTCGATGGAGGACCTGGCATGGGGGGGACCACCGTGAGGGATAGGGGAGGTGGGGAAGAACAAAGGGGGAACTGGCGCGGGGGGGGGATTTGTAACTTTGTCAATGCCCTTTATGGGCGACTATTTGCATACCTTGGCACGGTATGCACGCAAAGTATTTCACTATGACTTGTCACATGTGACAATAAAGTATTCCATGCAATTCAATTCAATTCAATTCAATTCAATTCAATATACTCTTGGAAGTCCCAGTCTCAAGTCCTGTATTTAATGGTGGCGCGTTCTGTGCTTGTTGCACCACTGGTTGTTCCTGAGCTGTGTCTGCTTGCTCTAGGTCATGGCTATTCACAGGAGGTTTGTGACATTGACCCTGCCAGTCCTTCTTTTCCACTATTTTTCCATTTCATCTGAGCTCTCAACTTCAGTAAAACCAAGTAAATGATTGCTGACTTTAGAAGAGGAAGGTCAAGGATCCACAAACCCGTCTTCATCAACAGGACGGTGGTAGAGTCAACAACTTCAAGTTCCTGGGTATGCATATCTCTGAAGATCTGTCCTGGACCCAGTACATTGATCCAATCATAAATAAAGCCCATGAACACCTCTACTTCCTGAGAAGATTCGGTATGTTGATGAATACTCTCTTGAACTTCTACAGGTGTACGGTACGGAGCATATTGACTGGTTGCACCACAGCCTGGTTTGGCAACTCGAATGCCCAGGAATGAAGGAGATAACAAAAAGAGGTGAACACTGTCCAGTTCATCACGGGGACTGACCGCCACGTCATTGAAGGGATCTCCAGAAGGCACTGCGTCAAAAAGGCAGCCATCATCATCAGAGACCCACATCACCCTGGCCACACTCATTTCACTCCTGCCATCGGGAAGAATGTACAAGAGTCTGAAAATTATAATGACCTGTTTCAGGAACAGCTTCTTCCCAACAACCATCACGTTATGGAATGCTGTTTTTGTTTTTGCATGATACATGTTTCTTAAATTTTATTTAACCTCTTGTTTATTGTGGTATCAACTGAGCACTATGTCCACATAGCTGTTGTGCTGCTCCAAGTAAGAATTTCATTGTTCCGTTTCAGGTCATTTGACAATAAAATACTCTTTACTCTAAGTAGCTCTGCCCTATCTCACTTGGCTGTCTGTCCCTTGTGGCCCTATCTCACAAACGTTGTCCTTTGTTGCTGCTTCCTTGTACCCAACTCCCACCCTTTGCCTAGTTGACTCCTCAACCCCCTCACAACCACTCAAGATCGAACCCAGGTCTCTGGCGCTGTAAGGCAGCATCTCTATTCTGCCCCAGTTTAGCAGAAATATTGTTCTTCATCCACAGAAAGACAGAAAGATAGACATATCAGACCGCAGGAAATGTGCCAATTTCCTGAACTGCCAACAACTTGTTAAAAAATAGTGAATATAAACAATAAATATATAGCAAATACAGAAAAAGTTATTTCCCTTTAACCTTCATAATAAACTGAACTGGAAGCCCAGTCCATAACTAAATATACTTAACAGGGAGGTCAGCTGATCTGTCTAGTCTTTTTCTTACACTGTCTATTAAGCTTCAGATGAATGGTATTTGCTTGACAGTTCAGATAAATCCTTAATGGAGTGAAAACATTAACATATATCTGTCTCATCCCCATATCAGGTAGCTAGCCATTAACAGAATCAAACATGTATTAGCTCACTGGACTGCCAGTCATGTACTTCAAAAGATGAATAGAGTACTTGGCTGTGAATTGAATTATTTGACCTTTCACCTATATTTTCCTGTCCAACTGATTGCTCCTTTATATTGACTCTTATTTGTAACTGCATTTTAAACACAATGAACCAGAAAAAGGAGTGGAGCTCAAGGAATTGTAGAAATTTATAGCACAGAGGATCCTGTTGTATCAACTTGGCATCACTGCTATGATTTAGGAAGAATAACAAATAATGAACAATAATAATAATAATAATAATGCATTACATTTATATAGCACTTTTCATACACTCAAAGACGCTTTACAGGGATTTAAAGAACATAGGGAAGTGAATAAATAGATAAATAAGTAAACGAACAGAGAAAGGAGACAGAAGGTGAGGTGACCTTCAGTGGTTGAAGGCAGTACTGAACAGGTGAGACTTCAGTGATGTTTTGAATGTGGTGAGTGAGGAGGAGTCTCTGACGGTTTGGGGTAGTGAGTTCCATAGGGTGGGAGCAGCGATGGAGAAAGCCCTGTCCCCCCAGGATCTGAGTTTGGTCCGGATGGGGGGGGGATAGGAGATTGGCAGCAGCAGAGTGGAGGGTGCAGGTGGGAGTGTGCCTGTGGAGGAGGTCAGTCAGGTAGGATGGGGCCAGGTTATGGAGGGCTTTGTAGGTCATGAGGAGGATTTTGTACTGGATTCTCTGGGGGATGGGGAGCCAGTGGAGTTTGTAAAGGATGGGGGTGATATGGTCACGGATCGGGGTGTGGGTGAGTAGACGGGCAGCGGAGTTTTGAATGTATTGAAGTTTACTGATGATTTTTGAGGGTGCGCCATAGAGGAGGCTGTTGCAGTAGTCCGGACGGGAGGTGATGAAGGCGTGGATGAGGGTTTCTGCAGCTGTGGAGGAGAGGGATGGATGGAGACGGGCAATGTTTTTGAGGTGGAAGAAGGCTGTCTTTGTGATGTGTTTGATGTGTTTGTCGAAGGAGAGGGTTTGATCAAAGATGATTTCAAGATTCCGGATGTGAGGGGAGGTGGATACTGGGAGACCATCAATATTGAGGATGAAGTTTTGGGTGGATTTGGTGAGCGTTTTTGGACCAATGATGATGATTTCAGATTTGTTGCAGTTGAGTTTGAGGAAATTTGATTGAAGCCAAGATTTTATTTCAGTGATGCAGTTTGTCAGTGTAGAGTGTGTGGTGGTGGAGATTGACTTGGTGGAGATGAGGAGCTGGATATCATCGGCGAAGCAGTGGAAGTTGAGACCATGATGGCGGATTAATTGACCAAGGGGGAACAGGTAGAGGATGAAGAGGAGGGGGCCAAGGACTGAGCCTTGGGGGACACCTTGGGGAGGGGAGCGGTGGGGGATTTACAGTTGTTAATGGAGATGAACTGGTGCCTGTCAGAGAGGTAAGATTTGAACCAGGATAGGGCTGTGCCGGTGATGTTAAAGGAGGTTTCAAGTCGGGTGAGGAGAATGGAGTGATTTATGGTGTCAAAGGCGGCGCTGAGGTCAAGTAGGATGAGGATGTTGAGGTTGCCAGCGTCGGAGGAGAGGAAAAGGTCGTTTGTGATTTTGAGGAGCGCAGTTTCAGTACAGTGGTTGGAGCGGAATCCGGATTGGAAAGTTTCATACAGGTTATCAGACGGACGGACTGGACATAATCAGGTCTGTTTGTGCAAATAAATGTTTCATGAACTTTAGACAATTTAGCAATTGAAGTAATGCTATTTCTTTCTAGAACAAGATATAAATCTTATTGCCAATCAAAATAAATTAATATCGGTAGTAATATTAGATGGAATATTTTACACATGCCCCATGATAGTTATGTTCCAGCTCTATGATGCGACAGCCCATTGCTGGAACCTCCAAACTATCAAAATGGCAGAGTGAAGGATGCACTTTTACATTATGTTCTGTTTTAGGTATCAGCTTGTTCATTATTTACTTTTTTTGTGTTGCCAGTTTGCATTTTACTTAATAGCATTAGTTAAAATGCAGAATCCAATTTAAAAAAAAATCATTAATCCTATTTATTCCCTTTTCAAGAACCACTTTTTAGAAATATTTATTATTGTTGTAATCTTAAAATCAATTCCACATTTGCAGCCATACAAATAAGTGCACTGGAAGCATTTCACCATGGTATTGACTTTTGAGGTTTAAACACAAAACACATTAGACTCATTAGTCTTTAGTTATACTGCAGCAGTTCTTATAATACATGAGGGTTCTGTATGAAATAAATAATACGGTTAATGAATGTAAAGGCTTGCACTGCTTATGCCAACTGTATGCTGTAATGACGTTCTTAATTGATTTGTTTGCCACCTGAACTAATGTTAATGCCAGAAGGCACTCCAGTCGAAGGATACAGATATTTAAGGTTCCAGCAGGTTTTTTTTTACCCTCTGGGCCAATGCAACCAGATGTCAAAGCAAATGCTCACATTGGAGATTCAGATACTCAGCTTCTGGGAGTGCTTAACACACTTAGAGCTGGTTTGGATCACTGCACATTGGGGCTTGAGTTCTTGCTCTATTGTGCTGAGTTTTCTGGCTGATTCAGCTAAAATTGGCATACACTGAAAAAAAAATTGGAATTATAAATGTAGATTATGTTCAGTGTAATTGAGTTTCCATAATATTTTGTGCTAGCTTCAAAAATCGTGCTGAAAGCCAGTCGTGCTCGACTCCAGGGTGAAGGATTCTTTTTTTTTTGAGCAACATTAAGTCAAAATTAATCCTTGAAACAATGTGACCGAATTGCACCAATTCATGGCAATGAACAATGGAAGCTCAGGAGTAAAGAGAGGGGTGAAATTAGTGCGGGAATCCCTGCAATGTCTCATAGAATTAAAAAGTCTCCAATATACAGGTACTTTCCACCATATCACCATTCTTACACTCCACGTCAAACCCAGTGTGGGATCCATGAGCCCATTGGCTTCAAAGGGAATTGTAGAGTGGCAGGGAAAAAGGCAATTGAAAATAAGTGAAATTATACCTTTGTTAATGGTTTTAATTATTTAATGTTGTTGTTAAGTGGTTTTGGTTCATTTCCTTTTTTGGAACATAGGAATTAAAAAATATGCAGCACAGGAACAGACCCTTTGGACCTCAAAGTCTGTGCCAAACATGATGCCAAAATAAATCAATCTCACCTGCCCTCACATGATCCATATTCCTGCCTGTCTAAAAGCCTCTTAAACATCATTATCTGGTCTGCCTCCACCACTACCCATCGCAGCACTTTCCAGGCACCCACCACTCTCTGTGTAATAAGTTACCCAGCACATCTCATTTGAACTTTGTCCCTTGTGCCTTAAAGCTATGCCCTCTAGTCTGACATTTCCATCATGGGAAAAAAGTTCTGACTGTCTATTGTGTCTATGTCTCTCATTACCTTAGAATAAATTAAAATAATCCTTAAAAAGTTCAATTCTTTATTTTTATAAATAGTTTAGTTTAGTTCAGAGATGCAGTGCAGAAACAGGCCCTTCCGCTCACCGAGTCAGCGTGACCATCGGCCCCCATATATTAGCACTATTCTGCACGCACTAGGGGCAATTTATAGGAAGTCAATTAACCTACAAACCTGCATTTCTTTGGAGTGTGGGAGGAAACTGGAGCACCCAGAGAAAATCAACATGGTCACATGGAGAATGTATAAACTCCGTATAGACAGCACCCATAGTCAAAATCAAACCCGGATCGGTGGCACGGCGGTAGAGTTGCTGCCTTACAGCGAATGCAGCGCCGGAGACTCGGGTTCGATCCTGACTACGGGCGCCATCTGTACGGAGTTTGTATGTTTTCCCCGTGACCTGCGTGGGTTTTCTCCGAGATCTTCGGTTACCTCCCACACTCCAGACATACAGGTATGTAGGTTAATTGGCTGGGCAAATGTAAAAATTGTCCCTAGGGTATGTAGGATAGTGTTAATGTGCGGGGATCGCTGGGCGGCGCGGACCCGGTGGGCCGAAGGGCCTGTTTCCGCGCTGTATCTTTAAATCTAAAAATCGCTGGCGCTGTGAGGCAGCAACTCCACTGCTGTGCCACTGTGCCGCCCTTTAAATATTTTGACAGTTTCCGGAAAGTTCTATGAGCAGGCCTTATTGTTGGCACACTTTTGCCACTCTGTGTCTCCTGCCTTTATATTAGTGGACTGACTTGCCACAAAGTCCCTGCCTTCCAGATCTGGTGGAGGAAGGTTTGAGTGCATAGTGACCATGGTGGCAGATGGGGACAACAGGCCCATGGCAGTGAAGTCCAGGATATTTTCCAATTTTACCAGCAACTTTGTTTAAAATTTATGCTAGAATTGCGAGTTATGCCCAAAGTGAAAACTCTACCTTTTATGTTCTCAGCTATTGTCCTTCACATGGATTACAACAATAATTTGTATGTCTATGAAACATTACTTTAACAAAATGCCCTTGGCTAACTAAGAAAATAGATGAACCCAGGACAGGAGACATTATCTACATGAAGATCCTTCATGATTGGCTGGTCTAGAAAGTTAAGGCACATGGGTCAAAGATGAGCTGGCAAATTGCTTTCCAAAATTGTCCTGGTGATTGGAAGTAGAGGGTGGTGGTGGAAGATTACTTTGCTGATTGGGAGTCTGTGATCAGTGCTGCAGTGGAGATTTTGGTGTTGAGACCCTTGTTGCTTGTCATACCCCCGACATTGGATGTCAATGTAGGATGTAATGTTAGTTAGTTTGCCGATAGTGAGAAGGGTTGTTTAACATAGAAACATAGAAAATAGGTGCAGGAGTAGGCCATTCGCCCCTTCGAGCCAGCACCGCCATTCAATGTGATCATGGCTGATCATTCCAAATCAGTACCCCATTCCTGCATTCTCCCCATACCCCTTGATTCCATTAGCCCTAAGAGCTACGTCAAACTCTCTCTTGAATGTATTCAGAGAATTGGCCTCCACTGCCCTCTGAGGCAGAGAATTCCACAGATTCACAACTCTCTGACTAAAAAAGTTTTTCCTCATCTCAGTTCTAAATGGCCTACCCCTTATTCTTAAACTGTGGCCCCTTGTTCTGGACTCCCCCAACATTGGGAACATGTTTTCTGCCTCTAACGTGTCCAACCCCTTAATAATCTTATACGTTTCGATAAGATCTCCTCTCATCCTTCTAAATTCCAGTGTATCTATAAGGTCCCCTCTCATCCTTCTAAATTCCAGTGAATATAAGCCCAGTTGATCCATTCTTTAGGCTTGAGCAGGACAGAGATGAGATGGAAAGTTGGACAGAGCATTGCCAGATGGAATTGAATCCTGGAGTACTGTAGTTCTGGTCGCCGCACTATAGAAGGGCATGGTTACATCGGGGAGAGTGCAGAGGCCATTCAACTGGATTGCAGTACTTTAGTTATACTATCTGGATACGGTGGGCTTATTTACTGGAAAGGAGGAGGTGAGGATAAGTTGATAAGCTGCATAATGTTTACAAGAGACATAGATAGAATAGATGGCCAGAATCGTTTTATTCCATGCTCATTGGCTCAAGTACAAGAGGGCATAGGTTTAAGATGAGAGGAATGAAGTTTAAAGGAGATTTGAGGAATAAGTTTGTTTACGTAGAGAGTGGTTGACATCTGGAACATTGCCAGAGGAGTTACTGGAATCATAGACAATATATTTAAGATTCATTTTGACCAGCACATGAATAGGCAAGGCATGGAAGAATATGAATTTAATCTAGGCAAACAGGATTAGTTAGATGGGCAAAATGGTCAGCATGGATGTGGTAGGCTTGATTCTGTTCTATTCTATCTCTATGAATCTCCATCACTTTTGAGTGGGCTTGTCACAAATATTTTATCCAACAGATTTTGACACAGAGCAGCAAAGCAATATTTGGGGTTTTCACAAAGATATAGGTAAGATAGAGTAGAAAATAAAATGGGTCTTGTTTATAAAGGAAAGTCAAAGAGACTCTCTATCACATCCAACTCTCAGCTCTTCCAGACTCACACAAGCATTCTTCGCCCCATGCCATTTTAGATTTCCCCAGACATCATTTTATCCCTGAGTTAAAAGTCACAAAACTGAGATTAAAGTAGAATTTCTGAGGAAAGAATCCTTCAGAGAACATCTGTGGAGAGAAGCAATGAATGATCTACCCAAACAATGGACTCTTCATCAAAACAGAAGGTTACGACAGAAGAACAAAACCCCGCTCCCCTTCAATACTGTTCAGTTGATACCTTTTAGAAATAACAATCTATTTCTACAATCTTCCACTTTAATCTCCACCTTGTTATTCATAGAGCATGCTGGAGTGGGTCTCCTTGCCTTCATTGCATTCTCTAGCTCTGTTGACCGAGACAGAGTTGAATTAATTGGTATTTTCTGCTTTGCCTTTAATTGAAAGAAATTTCTAATAAAATTCAGGCACCCATGCCTGCACCTCTAATAAATCTAAAGTCAGTACAACATTCATAGAAACATACTGGAGTTAGAGAAGCTAATGCCTTTTACTGTTCGTACAACATTATTGTTAATCTGTTTTGATTTCTCTTTCATAAATTTGCTGTAATTGTTGTGCTGCTACAGGCATTTATTGCATCATTTTGCCGAGCTCAAAGAACAGATTGATTTTAGTTTTGTGTTACTTTCTATAAGTGCAAATTGTATTCCATAAACAGATAAACTAATTTCCCATTTACAGCTGCTGCAGTGGTATCTTACTTCTAATGTACTGACAGCTGTTGTATGTGGATTATGTTTCACCTCTAATGAACTGTAACTTCATCTCCATTCATCATGTTCGCTGTCCTCTGGGATTATCGCCATACTATCGTTCCTTAATCTCTCCCTTCACACAGCCTTCCAAACCCACATTCATGGTTCTCCCTTTACCTTATCATCTTATACTGCCATGCCACTCCTACATACCGCACACACCTTCACATTTACGGCCACCTCTGATCATTTTTATTGCTCTCCATCCTTACACAACTGCACAGTGTAATGGGGAGACCACACATGGAGTCCTGCATACAGCTTTGGTCCCTATCTTTAAGGAACTAAGTGCTTACATTGGACACACTGTGTCGAGAAGGTTTACAAGTTTGATTTTTTAGGATAAAGAGGTTCAGTTATGAGGAATGATAGAGAAGGATGGGCCTGTAGCCAATTTAGTGAATGGCTACAAATAATGAATGGTCACCTTCTTGAAAGATACACAGTCTACCCTCATTATTATTGACCTCTTTACAATAGATTTTGGTTATAAAAGATAAATTTGTTGACAAATACAAAAGGGTTCCTTTCGTATCCTGTTTACTGTCTTTACTCACTTTTTTTGCTTTAAATTGTCATTGTAGTGATTGACCATGGCTTCCAATAGGTTATCTTTTAAATTTATCTACAATGTTTAAAGTATTCTGTATTTTATGTCCTTTCCTGGTTATTATGTGTCTTGTTTGGTGTATGTTTATTGGCTGATTTTCCAATACTATACATATTTACTCAGTTATTGTGGACAATCGTCAATAATGGACACCATTCCGACCCCCCCTCCCTCCGGTCCGATATAACAAGGGTGATCTGTAATATTTTGTGGAGAACAAAGTAGATTCTGAATGACAGAACAAGCCAAGGGGTCATAAACCTAACACTTGCTCCTATTTCTTTCACCTTTCTCTCTCCCAATCCTACTTATTTCTGTGGCCATCCTGGTAAAAGCTCTCTCCTGATTTACTTACTTCAGTGCACTGATGAAACTTCAGCCGTGCAACCTTTTCTCCTTAATTCACTTGAGAACTATTGATGTTTAGTGATAACTATTATTTAACTATTGACATAATAGTGAACTATTGATGGGCACCCATTCCTGCACCCTTGAAAAATTATTTCCTATTATAGAGTACATCTCACCCTCATCCCTGCGATTCCTCCAGTTCAGATCATCAAGGAGTTGTTGGAAAGTGGTGGCACATTGCCTCTATATTAGGCACTTCTGAATTCTATGAAACTCATCCCCTGCTTCTATAACTTTATTTGCACTAGACTCTTGATCTTCCACCACCATTTTCTGGTGTCCATGTCAGTTGTTAGGTTTCTCCTGGCACTATTCCCTCAAAATCTGTCATCATCACCTTATCACCACCTACCCTTATTCTTTCCTTTGCAAACTACCACCTCATCTCCAACCTACCATTCCTCTTCAAAGCCTTGGGAATGTGTTGCACTATCAATTTTCATTCCCATATTTCCTGTAGCTTTCAGTTTGATTGCTTTAATCAAAGTTCAGCCCTTGCCATTGCAAAGTCTGTTACTCAGCCCATCCTTCAACCTTGATGAAAATAACTCAAATTATCCTCTACCAGCACCTCTGCACCACTTTCCACTGAAAGGCCAGCAATGCCTGCTTCTATTCCTATTCCTAATGCTCTTCTGGAGAAACAAAAAACTGCAGATGCTGGAATCTTGAGTAAAACACAAAATGTTGGAGTAACTTTATGGGTCAGGCAACATCTATGGAGGATATGGATAGATGATATTTTGGGTTGGGACCCTACCCTGCCCTTCATCAATCAGGGTTCAGTATAGAAGTTGGGACGAGCTCCAGAGATGCTGAGTTACTTCAGCTCTTTCAGTCTTCTTTTGTAAACTAACATCTGAAGTTCCATGTGTCTACATTCTATGCTCAACTGGGAAATCTCCTCCTCCAGGTATACTTACTTTGAAAAGGTTCTACTCTTGTTTGAAAACAAGTCTTGACCTGCAACATCATCTATCCATGTTCTCGAAAGATGCTGCCTGACCCACTGAGTTACTCCAGCACTTTGTGTCTTTTTTGCAGAGGTTGGGACGTTATGTTACAGTTGTACATTGCAATGGTGAGGCCATATTTGGATTTCTGCGTTCAGCTTTGGCCGAACTGCTATAGAACGGATGTTATTAAGTTGGAAAAGCGCAAAAAATATTTAGGAGGATGTTACCAGGACAAGCTTCCTGGGCTTTGCAGCTGCAATGACAAGGCAGCTGCGATTCTAGGAACCATCTTGGAAAGGTTCTCTCCATTGAATGTAGGTAATGAATTTTTAACTGGACTTTGTGATATTTTCCTGAATTTGTGTGACACCAGACCAGGAACTGATGCTACATACAGCTCCCATTCAGCTTCGCACATAGCATGAACTTCATATATTAGATATTAGATTTATAATCGCAATCTCTCTCCAGGGGTACTTTTTGCGAGAATTGCAATGAAATACAAAATTACAGGAATCATATAATTATCATATATAATCTAATTGTTTGAGTTAATTTCTATTAAAACACCAAAACAATTGAATTACTGTAATATTAAGAAACTGGAGTGCCATTTCACCTTGTGCACCTCAACTACAGCTAAACATATTGGATTTCTTTTATGCTTTTGAACAAATGCTCACTTTCACAAATGCCATTGAATATTGAGTATGGCATTAATATTGATGAGTAATCTGATGTTACAAAACACGAATTAAACGAAGCCTTAGAAGAAACAATGAAATAGATTTGCATTTCTTTCCGAGCATCGAGTTGGCCGAAGCATTTTAGTAAAGAAATGTTGAACACAATTTCTGTTTGGTTATAAAAAGCTGTTCCCCTCAGATTACAAATATGACCTTGCCGATACAACAATGCCTTGGCTTTTGGTTTGGAGATTCAGTTCATGCTTGCCGACATCTTCAGCTGCTGGTTCAAATTACTGCTGTAGACCTTGACTGAAGTCAATATTTGTGTATGATTACTGCAAAATCAGAAGCCTAGAATCTGACAGAACAGTTACTGCCATAAGCAAGAGTATCAGATGACAGTGGGTTTGATGAATTTAATGCTGCTAGCACCAAACATTTTCCACATTCCCTTTAGAACTTAGTGACTTTAATTAATCTCAAAAGTCAAAATAAGAAAATTAAGGTTTTTCTTAATACATTATTTTGCTCTCAGCAACTTGCAAAAACAAATCGAAACACTCAAATAATAAACAAGAAATAAACAGAAATGTTGATGAGTTTGCACAAATTATTTGAGTGATAATTAAGTAGGGCGTAGGCATGGTGTATATCAACAGCTACAGGTTAGGGAGAATGGGGACATGTGGGATATATATTTGTAAATATTTATAAATTAATATATAAATGACCTAGACATAAATGTTGATAGGTTGGTGAGAAAGTTTGCTAACGTCGCCAAAATTGGAAGAGTTGCAGACAGTGGGGTGCCTAAGAGTGGTGGGGGCCTGAAACGCATTACCAGGGGTGGTGGTGGTGAAGGCAGATATGATAGTGGATAGGGTTATGGAAATGCAGGGAATAGAGGGATATGGATCATGTACAGGCAGATGAGATCAGTTTAACTTGCCAAAGGGCCCGTTCTTGTACTGTACGGTTCTATGCTCTATGTTCTAAATCTATCTTTCCAAGTGTTTCTTGTGTAAAAACACAGGAATGATGCAATTTTATGAAAATGACATGTGTGCAATGCTCTCCTGTATATCCGACATCGGAGCCTGCAATAGAAATAAATGGCTATTCATTCAGTTGTACAAATGTAAAATCCGACACTCCTTTCTCTACCAGATATTCTCAGGTCCCATCCAGCTGACAAAGATAAATGGCGGAGAGGTGCAGTGATGCAGCTCAAAGTATTGGGGCTTCACAACCCCAGGGATCCACATTCGATCCTGACCTCCAATGTTGTCAGTGTGAGTTTGCATGTTCTCCTAGTAACCATGTGGGTTCCCCCACTGTCCCTGGTTTCCTTCCACATCGTAAAGACATGCAGGTCGGCAGATTAATCAGCCACTCTAAATGGTCCCTAGTGCCTAGTTGAGTGATAGCATCTGGGGGGGAGTTGATGGGAAAATAGTGAGAGTTCAATGGGATTAGAGTAAAAGGGTGCTTGGTCGGTACAGACTCGATGGATTGAAGGGCCTGTTTCTGTACTCCAACAATTCTGTGATTCTATAGCTGAATGATAACAAAAACAAAATATTTGTAATAAAGAAAATTGCAAGCGAAGAAAATAATAATAATTTTAAAAGTAAATTCAGGGGATTTATTTCACAGAATTATAGAATGCAACAGCCCAAAAACAAATAGGTTAAATTAGCATGATACTTTCTGCTGGTTACCAGTCTGGCTGCCCCTCAACGTTTGTTCCCATGGTCTTTCAATATTCTTGATTATCTAAATCAGGGGCCTCCAAATTTTTCAGCACGAGGGTCACATTATATATTTGACACATTTTTGCGGGCCGTAGGAAAAAATAAAGAAATGTCAGTTTTATAAATTTAATGAGGTTTCTCTGGCAACAAATAAATAATATTCAATTTTTAAAAAGAGCTTGAAATATTGGAATAAATATATACCGTAGGTATACAATTATTTATAAAACAGAAAAAATGCAGTGACCACCAGTGGGCCTGCAGACAGTATAGAAATATAATGATATAATGGCGGAGTGACCATGTGTGTCACCGTCGCAGTGACTCACGGGTGGGCACTCCGCTAAGAAATCATTAAAATTTAAAATTATTATTAAGTCGGCAGCTGCATAAAAACCCTCAACTTGATAGCCTACCTGACGTGTAAGTTCGTAAATTGCCGCTGAGATCGGCCCTGAAGACCAGAGAACCGAGGAGGAGGGAGCCGCTGACGACGACGGACACGAGGAGTGGGCCATTAGGAGAGGGGTAATGCCTCCAGCGCCTGCAAGGTCGGCTGCAGAAGGGTTTCCCCCCGGGACACACAGGCGGTCGGTCGGGCGAGGAGAGGGGGCGTCGATCGACAGACCGAGCCAGTCGAGGGCGACAGAGAAGGCCCTGCAGCAGCGCCTGGATTGGGAGCCACTCCAGCACATCCAGCACTGGAAGCATTACCCCGCTCCTACTTTTTGTTGTTGTCGTTTTGTTAAACTTTGATTTACTACTTTGATGACGTACACATGATATTCCCAGTCAGTGTTCACTGATCCTTCAACTCCCGGAGGCGACGGATGGCAGACTTCACCGTGACTTCGCCGAGATGGTGTTGTAGGCCCAGGCTCCTCCAGCCACAGTCTGCATGCAGGATCCAACAGCTCGCCTCTTCATCTTGGTCTTCCCACAGAAGGAGCAGGTAGACTTGGCGTGCTGACTGATCTCGATCTTCTTCACCATTTTACGGAGCGACGCTCCGTAGCTGGTGCCGTACCATTCATATAGGCCACTAAAAAAAAAAGTTCCCACGCTACCACAGAACCACGGAACGTGCTTGCTGCGGGCTGGATAAAATCTCGTGGCGGGCTGGATGTGGCCCGCGGGCCACAGTTTGGAGACCACTGATCTAAATTTTAGCACAAGAAAAGGTTTGGAGAAAGGGAGGGATTGAGGCCAATTGAGAAAGGCCTTCTTATCGGGCAAGCTCCATTCAGCCTCACACATTGGATAATGCTGCCATCCAATATCTGCTCAGACCCACACATGGTAAGCTTATTCAATTCAACTGCAATATAGGAGCACGTGTACATCTATTGCTTCTCAATACTCATGAATATGAACAACAACAGAATACACTAAACATAGAGGAACTGAAGGAGGAAGAGGGAATACAGATCAGAGAATAGATATAAAGGATACAGGAGGAGTGACATGAAAGAGAAAGCTAACGAGACAGCACAGGTGAGACCATTTGACTAAGACTTTTGACCTGAGTCAAGAGTGTTTGATTGTCATACCAAAATGGAGCAATTAAATTTTTACTTGCAGACACAGAACTTAATACATATTATAAATAAAAAATGCAATAAAAAACCCAATATAGTTTCGTTTATTGTCACGTTATACCAAAAGTACAGTGAAAAGTTTTTGTCGCGTGCTGACCAGTCAGCGGAAAGACAATACATGATTACAATCGAGCCATTCACAGTGTATAGATACATGGTGAAGGGAATAAAGTGAATTACGTTTAGTGCGAGAAAAAATTCAGTAGTGTCGGATCAAACGTTGTCTGAGGATCTCTAATGAGGTAGATAGTAGCTCGGGACTGCTCTCTAGTTGTCAATAGGATGATTCAACAGCCGTAGACACAGTGGTTTGCTATTGATTGTTAAAAATAAAGACACACCTCCAAGGCAATTAAAAGGCTAAAGGCAAATCCTCTGGAAGCACATTTCCTGGAGACTACTCAATCTGCCGAGACATTCACTGTTTTGCAGAAAAGAGAATGTGATAAGGAGTACCAGTCTTTTGTGTTGTTGAATTACATAAATGAAAACTCTTGTGGGCAGTGACCCATGTATGTGTTTCATCAGAAGGTCGGAACTCACACATGGTTCCATGTTACTATTTGCATTTCAAAGCAAAATGCATTGTGGACTGAATATTTATTGATTCATCTGCTGCAGAGAGAGAGACCTTATGCCCTTTGGCAGAGCAGCAGGAGCTTGGGGCTGAAGGCAACAGCAGTATCCATGTTTTATCCCCATTCAGTCAGAGGTTTTTCTGGGATTGCAGTGATACTTTTAACATTACAAAGAAATATTCTATATTTGCTTCCTTTTAACAACAATCTGGTCAGGTTTCAAATGGGTATCCAGAAAAGCAGAATATACTAAGAATTGAACATAATGATCGAAAGTATTCATCAACAGTTGGCAGGGCTAGACATGTTATATTGTTTTCATCAGTTTAAAAGGATCTGAATTTTGAAATTGAACAGAATGCACAGCAATAATTATTTAACACTTTTTTAATGCCATTATGGCAAGGAATTTACAGACAAATAGGTTTAAGTACAGTGGCACACACCTGGAGACTTCAAGCTCAATTCAATATTCAATAAGATCATGTACGAGTCCTCAGTGCTGACCATGTCTCATGTCCCTTAGCGTTCAAATACTGAATTGCCTCAGGTTTGAACAGACTCAGAGCATCTACTGTCAGTGAGCAGAGAATTGCAATAATTCTTTTGAAAAAAGCATTTCACATTATCTCTGTGTAAATGATCATCACCTATTCCACAGATTGTGCCCCATAATTTCAGCAATTTTATGCCCCATAATTTTAGCAATTTTATGCCCCATAATTTTAGCTTCATAATTTTAGACTATTGGGGCAGCACAGCAGCACAGCGGTAGAGTTGCTGCCTTATAGCGCCAGGGAACCGGGTCCAATCCTGACCATGGGCACTGTCCTTATGGGGTTTGTACATTCTCCCTGTGACCGTATGGGTTTTCTCCAGTTGCTCCGGTTTCCTCCCACACAGGTTTGTAGGTTACTTGGTTTTGGTAAAATTGTAAATTATCCTTAGTGCGTAAGATAGTGCTGGTGCACGTGGTGATCGCTGGTCGACATGGATTCGGTGGGCCGAAGGGCCAGTTCCACGTTCTATCCACGGACAGAGTTGACGTGGGTAGGCTTTTCCCTTTGAGAGTGGGGAAGATTCCAACAAGGGGACATAACTTCAGAATTAAGGGACAAAAGTTTAGGGGTAACATGAGGGATAACTTCTTTACTCAGAGGGTGGTGGCTGTATGGAATGAGCTTCCGGTGGAAGTGGTGGAGGCAGGCTCGATTTTATTATTTAAGAGTAAATTGGATAGGTATATGGATGGGAGGGGATTGGAGGGTTATGGTCTGAGAGCAGGTAGGTGAGACTAGGTCAGAGAAAGTGGTCGGCGTGGACTGGGAGGGCCGAACGGGCCTGTTTCCGTGCTGTAATTGTTATATGGTTATATGGTTATATGCCCCTTATTTGTTTCTCCTTTCAAACAAAACAGCCTCCTAAAATCTAACGTCAACCACTCAATATTTCACATGTCTCAATGAGATTGCCTCTCATTCTTCTGGACTCGAAATTGGTAAAGTGCATTTCAATAGTAAAATAATGTATTATTTGTAACTTGGAAAAATAATATGTATTTGGATACCCCTTTGCATTATTACACTGCCTTACAATGAAGATCATAATCTTATTTTTATATGCACAATGATGAACAAATCATATATTTTGTGGATTCCTGGGAACATTCTCAAATTCAGTTAGGAGGGGGGGTTAAATTAGTGATGTAATGATAGGATTCTCTAGACCAGCGTTGCTCAACCGGGGTTCTGAGGAACCCTAGGGTTTCGTGAGAGGTCGCTAGGGGTTCCGAGAGAAATTAGTGTTTGTTGCATTTGGACAGGCCAACTCCAGCACTTTGTGTCTATTTTCGAAACTAGGAGGTTAACTAGTGATGGAATTGGAACCAATTTTAATGATAGCATCTTCAGTGATGGTATTCCCTGAGGTGCGATGCGGCAGAGGCCTTCCCGAGGTGCCATGGCCGTGGTGCGGTGCCCGCCCAGAAGGAACCCGCCCAAAGGCTCGGCGATCAGGACCAGGAGGGAATTGGAGACTTCAGGCGCCAGCAGTGGGTTGGTAGAAGGGTGAATTGGAGTAATGGCTCCAACACCTTCAAGGTAGGTTGCAGGAGGCGCCGCTGAGACATAAAAATGGCCGGGAGAGGGGAGGAGAGGAGAGGGACGTCGGTTCGTGGGAACTGCTCCCGTACATTGAGCACCTGGGCCAACCGGACTTTGAATAATGGTGCTGAAAATGGCAGCGCCCGCATGTGCAATACATGGAAAATTTTGCCCATCATTTAGGGATGTTAGATGAATTTTAAAAGTTTCAGTATGTTTATGTTTATTTTTGTTAGTTTATGAAAAGTTTGTGTCAGTTTTTTGCATTGTCAATAAACTCGAGAAAAACGGAAGTTATTTTTTGCTTAAACCAGTTTTTGGAAAAATATATTAAGTTTGTCCGATGGACTTTAAGTTTATGAAAGAGATTAATAAAGATATATAATAATTTTTATGTGGGGGTTCCTTGAGACATGAAAATTATTTCAAGGGTTGTGCAAGGGTAAAAAGTTTGAGAAACTCTGCTCTAGAGAAACACGCCAAATACCTGTTCACACTCTCTGAAGATGGACCACATGACATGTTTATATAAGATATGAATCTACAATTTGTTTTGTTACGCAGTACAACAATATGGCAAGAGGACCTCATAAAACAAAATGTATCCATTCATTTCAATCCCCATCCCACCCTGAATCACAAACTTTTTTGCGTTGAAAATATTGTATGCAACTTAAAATCATAACTAAGAGATTCCAGACAAAAGTGAGAAAAAAAAATCATAAAACATGGGCTTATCGTGGGTTGGGTTGAAAAGAAATAATTGAGAAAAAGATATGGGTATGGTAGGTTACACAACTGACAGCTAGAGCTTTGAACTATCGATTCAGAGACAGCAACGTGAATCCCATCGAGGTAGCTGGTGAATTTAAATGAAAATAACTACTGGACTGGTAACAACTGGACTGTTGTAAAAAACATGCCATGTTTCAAGGGAGGAAAATTGACATTCTTACCTGTTCTTGAACTTATCACACCAGAGGCAACAATGTGGTACATTTTTAACAGTTTTGGACAATTAAAATATAAAATAAATGTTGGCAATTGACAGCATGTTCGGATGCTATGAATTAATATTATTTTTACAAAATGCCTCAGAATAAAAAAAATAATGAGTGGGAGATGCAGGGGTATTTGTAGAAAGCAGAATAATGGGGTTTAGATTTGATTGAGTCAACAAAGAGCTAAATTCAATATCACAAACCTGAAAGGCTGGAGCGATTGGGCTTGTATACACTGGAATTTAGAAGGATGAGGGGGGATCTTATTGAAACATATAAGATAATTAGGGGATTGGACACATTAGAGGCAGATAACATGTTCCCAATGTTGGGGGAGTCCAGAACAAGGGGCCACAGTTTGAGAATAAGGGGTAGGCCATTTAGAACGGAGATGAGGAAGAACTTTTTCAGTCAGAGGGTGGTGAAGGTGTGGAATTCTCTGCCTCAGAAGGCAGTGGAGGCCAGTTCGTTGGATGCTTTCAAGAGAGAGCTGGATAGAGCTCTTAAGGATAGCGGAGTGAGGGGGTATGGGGAGAAGGCAGGAACGGGGTACTGATTGATAGTGATCAGCCATGATCGCATTGAATGGCGGTGCTGGCTCGAAGGGCTGAATGGCCTACTCCTGCACCTATTGTCTATTGTCTATTGTCTATTGGTCAGGTAGCATCTCTGGAGTATGTGGATAGTTGTTTAACGTCGAGACAGTTTTTCAGAAGTCTGAAAAGGGTTCTCGACCTGAAATGTCACCTATCCATGTTCTCCAAAGATGCTGCCTGACCTGCTGAGTTACTGCAGCACTTTGTTTCTTTGTATATTAACCAGCATCTGTAGTTCCTTGTTTCCACACACGTTCGTCTTTCATAGATTTTAAATCAAAAGTAAAATAATCACAAGAACATTTTCGATTTTATCTTAAATACTGCTTCTGACACAAAGAAAATACTTATTTGTTTTATTTTAATCCCACTATCTAGAGTATGTCAGGATGAGACAAATCACCCTGCTCCAATTAGTTCTGCTCCTTGACTTTCATTTTCCATAATGGGGATTTATCCCATGTAGGAAATTTAATTCACATCTTCACCCAACACCTCTGAATGTTTTACCATTTTCAGAGCTTTGTGCAGGAATTTGTTACCTACTTTCATATTTGATAACAACATGGAAGGGACCATTCAGCCCATCAAATCTATGTCAGCTCTCAGAACAATCCCAACAGCACAGTGGCGCAGCTGGTAAAACTGCTGCCTCTTAGCGCCAGAGACCCGGGTTCGATCCTGATCTCGGGGGCTGTCTGTGTGGAGTTTGCACACTCTCCCTGTGACTATGTGGCTTTCCTCTAGATGCTCCGGTTTCTTCGCACATCCCAAAGACGTGCAGGTTTGTAGGATAATTAGCCTCTGTAAAAATAGCCTCAATGTATGGAGTGAAAGAGGAAGCAAGTAATTTACTGTAGGACTGGTGTGAACAGACGATCAATGGTCTTTGCGCCAAAGGACTTGTTTCCATGCTGTATCTCTGAACTAAACAAACACCTACCGAACACATATTCCCATAACCCATTTTCTTTCATGCTCACTAATACCAAACTCCTCCGATCCTCCTACCTATACTGGAGATACTTACCAAAGCTAAATTAACCTACAAATAGCATGTGTTTGGAATCACTCCAACCAAAGAGTTGTGTGCGAACATGGTGCATTAATTGAATAGGTCCTGCACTGTTGTCAAAACTCCACCTAACTGATGGATTATAAATGGGGTACAGAAATATAAGATCCCAATATTTTAGGAAAGATTAACTAGCTATTTCAGTGAAAATGCTCTTCACTTAATACACAGGTAATAAAGTAAACAAGTTATTTTACTTCTAAATTGGATGATTTATACTGGTGTAGTTGATATATCAGTAATTCATCAAGTTTTGTGTGGCTTGGTGGTGCAGCTGGTAGAGCTGCTGCCTCACAGCTCGAGTCAAACAACTTTAATCCTGACCTCCGATAATGTCTTGTAAGAAAATAACTGCAGATGCTGGTACAAATCAAAGATATTTATTCACAATGTGCTGGGGTAACTCAGCAGGTCAGGCAGCATCTCAGGAGAGAAGGAATGGGCGACGTTTCGGGTCGAGACCCTTCTTCACACTGAGGATTGATGGAGATTGCGCACTGAATTTCACACTGAATTTGCACAACTGAATTTCCCGTGTGTTCTAGCTCCCTGCCAAAGATGAGTAGGTTGGTATGCAAAATGTCTACCACGAATTGCTCCGACAATGTAGGTGAATGTAATGTAGAAACTGAGGCAAACAGATGAAAATGTTGGGAGAATAAAACTGAATTACTGTAGCTTGATGGTCAACATGGGTTCAATGGGCCAAAGGGTCTGTTCCATGCTGTATCTGTCCACAAATCAACGCTTTACCTCAAAAGATTTCTGAAAAGCCCAGATTCAAGTATCAGTCTAACATCTCTTCTTCACCAACCATCACGTTATTCTGGTGTTATCCTGATGAATATTGATTTGGCTACCAGAATAGCAAGTACCTGTCATAGTTCATTAACAATATCTCCTCCTCACTAACTATCAACCCTGCTGTACCTTGTGGCTGCATGTTCTGTCCCCTGCTTTCCTTTCTATTAACACCCATGAATGTCCAGCTAAGCACAACTTCAATTCCATCTACTAATTGGCCAAAGACACCACGGCTGTTGGCCTAATCACGGATGGTGATGGGTCAACGTACAGGAGTGAGCTAGGACACCTATTGAGCGATACCACAAAAATTATCTCATTGGTTCAATCAATGTTTCTTTGTTGTCATGTATGCACAGCACAGTAAAATTCTTTTGCACAACCTATATATGCACAGTCACCATATTTCATCGTCATTTACAAAGAAAAAGAAACAGTTCAAAGTCCAAAGTCTGGTCCACATGTTGGAGGTACTGGAATGCCCCCAATCCAGGTAAGCCCAGGAAAGCACAAATTGCTGGAGTAACTCAGCGGGACAGGCAGTATTTCTGGATAGAAATGCAATGGGTGGCATTTCGGGTCGAGATCCTTCTTCAGATTGTGCTTCAGACTCAATCTGAAAAAGGGTCTCTACCTGAAACATCACCCATTCCTTCTCTCCATAGATGCTGCCTGTCCCGCTGAGTTACTCCAGTAATTTGTCTCAGAATCTTGAACTGACTTATCTCAGTAATGGAACACTATGGATCACCTCTTGTCTGAACATAGATTTGTATCTAATTAGTTTTTTTGCACTAAGGCCGTGTTTTTATTTCCAGTCTTTTTCTTCTCACTGTCTTGTATAATATATATATAATTTATATCTGTGTGTCGGGAGGAACTGCAGATGCTGGTCAAAACCAAAGACAGCCATAAAAAGCTGGAATAACTATATCTGTGCGTTGTCTGTGTCTATGAGCCTGTGATGCTGCTTTAGTTTTAGTTTTAGAGTTACAGCGTTGAAACCCACTGAGTCCATGCCGACCAGCGATCACCCATATACTAGTTCTATCCTACACACTCAGAACAATTTACAGAAGCCAATTAACCTACGTCTTTGGAATGCGGGAGGAAACCGGAGCATCCGGAGAAAACCCACGGGGTCACAGGGAGAACGTACAAACTCCATACATGCAGCACCTGTAGTCAGGGTCAAACCCGTGACTCTGGCGCTGTAAGGCAGCAACTCTACCATTGCGCCATTGTGCCGCCCTTGCTGCAAGCAAGCTTTTCATTGTACTAGTGCATCGAGTTCGGCTTGATTTGACTTGAAGAATTTAAAAGGAGAGAAGGTGGCAAGGCACAATCAAGCAGCCTCAGCACCATTCAGGCAATTACTGAATCCGTTTAAGAGCTATGATCAGAACCTGTCATGAGAAAAGCCTGGAGGAACCTACACGAACTTCCCAAAGGTTTAATTGAACAGCTGTGCATCTTGTGTAATTGATTTTTACTGCTTACATAAAACAGGTTAACATGAGGTAAGGAGAGATAACATGCTCTCAGTAGTTTAAGAACCATCACTAAGAAATCCCCGGACAATGGGCTGAATATTAAATTAAAAAGTCCATTTACTGGGTGGTGAATGAATGCAAATGCCTGGATTTGTTATGGCATTATATATTTTTAGAAATATATATTTTGGTAGCAGGAGATCAAATTAGAAAATGAACAGCTTATTTTCATGCTTTTTGACCTCTAAACTATTTGTCAGGTTGATCCTAAAATTTGCTCAGTGTTGGCATTCAACATTAGCTTCCTATAGATGGCTCGTCAAAATGTCGATTCTCCTAAAAGTATTAATGCAGCACCTTTCACATCCTTTCCAGTGACTTCAGCCAATGAGTTACGTTTTGAAGGGTGGTCACAACTGTATCGTGGACATTGTGGCAGTAAATCTGCTTATAGCATTGATCCAACACCTTTTGGTAAGTTTTGCATGATGGATGAAGAAGGGTCTCGACCCGAAACGTCACCTATTCCTTTTCTCCAAAGATGCTGTCTGACCCGCTGAGTTACTCCAGCTTTTTGTGTCCACCTTCTGCATGATGGATGATCATTGATGACGTGGCCCCATCACAGATGCGTCCACGTCGCGGGGCTGGAAACTGGAAGTGGCCTGAGCTAATTCTGCTACCACCATCATCTATTGTACAAGTGATGGCTTGCATTGATTGTCGCCGGAAGCTTGCGCCCTTTTGAGGACAGACGATGGCAGTGATGTAACATTTGAAACTTAGAAACATAGAAAATTTAGAAAATAAGAGCAGGAGGAGGCCATTCGGCCCTTCGAGCCAGCACTGCCATTCATTGTGATCATGGCTGATCGTCCCTCATCAATAACCCGTGCCTGACTTCTCCCCATATTCCTTGATTCCACTAGTCCCTAGAGCTCTATCTAACTCTCTCTTAAATCCATCCAGTGATTTGGCTTCCACTGCCCTCTGTGGCAGAGAATTCCACAAATTCACAACTCTCTGGGTGAAAAAGTTTTTCCTCACCTCAGTTTTAAATGGCCTCCTCTTTATTCTAAGACTGTGGCCCCTGGCTCTGGACTCGCCCAACATTGGGAACATTTTTCCTGCATCTAGCTTGTCCAGTCCTTTTATAATTTTATATGTTTCTATAAAATCTCCTCTCATCCTTCTAAACTCCAGTGAATACAAGCCTAGTCTTTTCAATCTTTCCTCATATGTCAGTCCCGCCATCCCAGGGATCAATCTCGTGAACCTATGCTGCATTGCCTCAATTACAAGGATGTCCTTCCTCAAATTAGGAGACCAAAACTGTACACAATATTCCAGATGTGGTCTTACCAGGGCCCTATACAAATGCAGAAGAACCTCTTTACTCCTGTACTGAAATCCTCTTGTTATGAAGGCCAACATTCCATTAGCTCTCTTCACTGCCTGCTGTACCTGCATGCCAACTTTCAGTGACTGGTGTACAAGGACACCCAGGTCTCCCCCTTACCTAACCTAACTCCATTGAGATAATAATCTGTCTCCTTGTTTTTGCCGCCAAAGTGGATAATCTCACATTTATCTGTATTATACTGCTTCTGCCACGCATCTGCCCACTCACTCAGCCTGTCCAGGTTACCTTGCAACCTCCTAACATCCTATTCACAGTTTATACTGCCACCCAGCTTTGTGTCATCCGCAAACTTGCTAGTGTTGCTTCTAATTCCCTCTTCCAAATCATTAATATATATGGTAAACAGTTGCGGCCCCAACACCGAGCCTTGCGGCACTCTACTCGCCACTGCCTGCCATTCTGAAAAGGACCCGTTTACTCCTACTCTTTGCTTCCTGTCTGCCAACCAATTTTCTATCCATGTCAACACCCTACCCCCAATACCATGTGCTCTAATTTTAGTCACCAATCTCCCGTGCGGGACCTTATCATGGATGATGGACATGAAAGAAGATGATTGATTAGGCCATCAGGATAACTATCTTACATTCCATTTGGGTAGGTTACAATCTAAGAGTATGAGCATTGAATGCTCCAATTTTAGGTAACACTCCCTTGTCCCCTTTTCCCCCTTCCTTTCCTTGAGCCTCATCCTGGTCTGGAGCCACTATGTTGCCTTTCCTTTTCCTTTTCCCTTGTGTCCTTCCACCTATATACCTCCCTCTCGCTTTTCATTTCACTCCTCTTCTTTCCTCATCTTAGACCCTTTTGTCTCCTTTTTCATTTCCAGTCTTTGTCCACTCATCTTCCAATCAACTCCCCCTCACCTGTATCCACCTATCACTTGCCAGGCTCTGTCCCACACCTTCTCCACCTCTTTTCCAGCTTTCCCCCCCACCTCCAGTCTGAAGAAGGGTCCCAACCTTTTATAGGGAATTTGTACGTACTTCCTATGACCAGGTGGGTTTTCTCCGGGTGCCTCCCCCACTTCAAAGACGCATTGGTTTGTAGGTAAATTTGTTTTGGTAAAAAGGTTGCGAATTGTCCCTGGTGTGTGCCTGTGCATGGGGTGCTCTCTGGTCGGCACGGACTTGGTGGCCGAAGGGCCTCCTTTGCTGCTGTATCTTTGAAGTTTAAAGACCTGAAATGTTGCCTATCAATGTTGTCCAGCAATGCAGCCTAATCAGCTGAGTTAGTGCTACACTTTGAAATATGTTTGTAAACCACCATCTGCAATTCCTTGTGTCTCCATCTTGTGTCACTATACAGCGCGGAAACAGGCCCTTCGGCACACCGAGCCTACGCCGACTGTGTCTGACTGCCAACTATATGATCTAGATAAAAGAATGCAGAGTCTGTTAAAAATGGATGAAATGAAAGGGCAGTAAGGCAGCAAAGAGGAAGAACAGTATTTTTAAAAGTGAGAAACGGGTAAATGTTTGTGCACTGAGAGATTTTGGTGAGCTGATTCATGTGAATCAGAAAATAAATATTCAGGCATGTAAGCGGTGAAGGCAGAAGATCATGTGTTGGCCTTCATTGGAGTGCAAACAGACAGGTCTGGCTAAGATTGTACTGGGCTTTATTGATATCACATTCAGTATTGTGTGTGCTGTTTTTGTCTCTTTGTGCTTGAGCAAAGAAACCAAGGCAGCTTTTGTTCACTGGATGAACTTGAGGAATGAGTGGGTTGTTCTGTAAAAACTGATTGAGGAAAATGGACCTATGCTTTCAAAAATTTAGGAAAAAAAATAGATGTGATATCAATGAAAGTAATACAGTGCTGATTAGTGTATGACAAAGTAGATGCTGAGCTATTACAGGTATTAGCTGGAAAATGTAGAATGAGGTGACAATGAGAGGACGGTGTCTATGGAAGTGATGTGCCATAGTGCTGAGAACTATATTCTATGCTCTGTACCTTCTTCCCCTTTATTCTATTGTACCTGAGTTTGAACTGATGTATCTATATATGGTTTATTGGATCTGTTGGATAGCATGCAAACCAAAGCTTTTTGCTGTACCTCAGCACATGTGACATTAATAAACCTAAACCTAAATCAAATAAACATAAATCTAAATCAATGTTTTAGTCTTGGAGATGGCCCTCAAATAGTGAGTCGGAACAAAATTGTCTTCCTCCAAAGGCCGTAGATCTTCGTAATTTGTTCAAAACTAAGATTGATAGACTTCTGGATGTTAGAAGAATCAAGGGGTATGGGCAGCGCACAACAATGGGCAGGGCACGACAATGGGCAGGGCACGACAATGGGCAGGGCACGACAATGGGCAGGGCACGACAATGGGCAGGGCACAACAATGCAGGGCACAACAATGGGCAGGGCACGATAATGGGCAGGGCACGACAATGATACCGGGCACGACAATGGGCAGGGCACAACAATGGGCAGGGCACAACAATGGGCAGGGCACAACAATGGTGTTGAAGTAGGAAATCAGCCATGATCTAAGGAATCATGTGCAGCCACAAAGGGCTGAATGGCCTCTTCATCCCCCTATTTCTTGTTGGTCCAGGAAAGGCAACTTGAGGGACAGGATCAGCCATGGTCTCACTGAGTAGTTGAGTGAGTTTGAGGGATCATAAGGCTTATTCTGAGATGCATTCCCATTCCTGCAAGCCTATAAACTGCACTGTACAGGGACTTGCTTCATGGATTCAGCCCTGCACCACTTTCCACCTGCTGGGTTTCCTGAAGCTGAGTTAACTCAGTTAATAACTGTGCAAAAGGAAGGCAGACAGCCTTATTATATTAACGTTTGGGTAACCAAATTGATCCCTTCAAGCATATTCGTTAACCACTCGTCAATTTGCCTCCCTTCAAACTGGAATTGGGCAAATTCATTGTTGAGTTCTTTTAATTTTATATGCTGACCCAAACCTAGTCCTTTCTGTTTTTGAGAGTTATGATTTGGTAATCCCGTATGGGGAATTATTTCAAGTCAAGTCGAGTTTATTGTCATATGCATGTGCACAGTGAGGTACGGGTACAATGAGAAGCTTGCTTGTAGTGGCATCACACACACACATAGACTCACAACACACAGAAACATATTATACATAAATTGCGCATAAATTGTACAAAACATAGAATATTGAACAGTGCAGCAGCAGGAACAGGCCTATGGACCCCAATGCCTGTGCTGAATATGATGCCAAGATAAACTAATCTCATCTGCCATATACCTCCTTTCCCTGTATGTGCACACACCAAACCAAAAAAGTCTGTTAAACAGTACTTTTGCACCTGTCTCACCACCACCCCCAGCAGCGCATTCCATACACCTTCCACTCTCTGTGTAAATAAACTTGCCCCACGCATCACCTTTAAACTTTGACCCTCTCACCTCAAACCTATGTCCTCTAGGTTTCGACATTTCCACCCTGGGGAAAAAGGTTTTCTATCTATCTATGCCTCTCATAAGTTTATTTACTTCTATCAGGTCTCTCCTCAGTCTCTGCCATTGACTCCGCAAAAAAAACACATTAGTACTAAAATCACAAAACAAGTCCAAATAGGTCAAGAGGTGGTCCATACTACTGAAATGAGGACAATGTTTGGGAATCTTTCCAGAGAAAAGGTAGATTGAACAGGAATTTGTTTCTTTCAGCATGTGGTCAGGTCCCCTAGTTCAATCTCTCCAGAGATGCTGCCTGTCCCGCTGAGTTACTCCAGCATTTTGTGTCTACCCCCCCCAGTTCAATGCTGCTCCAGCCAAGAATGCTCTGAATATGACAGCATAGTCTTTGTCCCGTTTAAACAAAAAAATATGATCAGAGAAATAGATTTTTTTGAAGTCTAATGTACAAAAATCCATTTCTAAAAAGAGACATGCATCATTTTAAACATCAGACTTTAAGATGAATTGGACAAAGCAAAATAATTCTTAAATTGGTAAATTCTGTTAGAAACAAAAAAATAAACTTGGACGTCAAACAAAATCAATGAAATATTGAATGAAGTCATATTAACACTGAACTAGGATTTAGCTAAAGTTCCATCCAGATGTTCTGAGATCTATCAACAGTTGATCCTCTCTGAAAACCAATTAAATCAAGTCTCTTGCGTTGGATTCAATAATTTTATAGGAATGTTTTATTCTTATTGAACATTCAATTCAACTTCTCACATTCAGTTAACAGTTGGTAACTTGTGCCAAGTATTTTCATGAGGTTTAATTTACAGAGGTCACAATGAGTGCCGGTGCTGTCTCGGGGCCAAATGGCCTCCTTCTGCACCTATTTTCTATGCAGCATCTATGAGGTTGTCAATATTTTGAATTAAAATACGTTTCTCTGCTTAAAAAAGGGGATTTTAAAAAATCTGCAGATCAGCAATAAAAAATATCAGATAAACTACCAATTCGAGTTCTGGAGCAAGTATTTACTAAGTTGAACGTGTTTCCAATGAACAATGCAGACAACCTGTATCATCAAAGGCATTACAGTGGCCACAGATCTGCTGTAGTCTTGACAGATGCATTGATGGAGGGTTTAAGGTGTAAAAGAATGGGACACAAGATGGCGGCCACGGTGGTACAATGGTAGAGTTGCTGCCTTACAGTGCTTGCAGTGCCGGAGACCCGGGTTTGATCCCGACGCCAGGTGCTGTCTGTACGGAGTTTGTACGTTCTCCCCGTGACCTTGTGAGTTTTCTCCGAGATCTTCGGTTTCCTCCCACACTGTGTAAAATTGTCCCTCCTGTGTGTAGGATTGTGTTAATGTGCAGGGATCGCTGGTCGGTGCAGACTCTGTGGGTCGAAGGGCCTGTTTCCACGCTGTATCCTAACTAAACTATACAAAAGGCTGAGGAAGGGTGAGGAAGATCATGATAGGTGAGGTACCAGGTTGTTAGGTGCTTAGATAAGGGTGAATCTAAGGTTTCCATCGCGTTTAACAACCATTTTTAAACATTGGTTCTGTTTTGTTTAGTTTTACTGTCACGTGTACCGAGATCTACTGAAAAGCTTTTTTGTTGCTTGCTATCCAATTGGAGGAAAGACTATACAAGATTACAAACAAGCCATCCACGGTGTATAGGTACAGGATAAAGAGAGTAACGTTTAGTGCAAAATAAAATCTGATTAAAGATAGTCCAAGGGTCTCCAATGAGGTAGAAGGTAGCTCAAGACCGCTCTGTGCACAACTTTGCAAAGACTTTCTACTTTTGAGCACCATTATCAATAGAAATATAGCTTTTATCTCTTTCTGAATTACTAACATGTCTCTTGGAAATGTTCTTCCCTTCACTCTTGAAAATAAATAGCTTGTGTCTGGTGTGGTTCCACAGCACCGGTTTCTTTCCATTGCCGTGATAATGATTCCTGGGTGGTGACGGCAATATATTTCAGTGGTGCGGAGTGATCGGGGCATCACTGAAAAGCATTATCTGAGCAGATAACCTTGATAGCACCATCGGTAATAATAAACATAGTAATAACTATGAAGTTCTCTAATCATGGCTCATTTACCAGAATCCAGTTAAAATGAGCAGACATGCAGCACAGAGTTTACCAAGTGCCCCGCTCAATAATTATTCCTCAACCACATCACTAAGATCATAATGCGATTATTATGAGTCATTTTCGTGTGATCTTGCTGCATGTGAGGTACATATGTCAGTCCATGAGCAGTCCAGAATGGACATGTGGAGCAAAATTAAATCAAGTTATGTTCCAACATTAGGACTTACCATATTGTGCTTTCCTGCATGTTAACATCAGCAACCTTTTTGGCTCCTGCCAACATCAACAGCCTCAAATCTTATTGGCTGTTCGTTCCTTCTGAAGACCTTGTTCCTCAATCTTGGTGTTCAGCTCAATTCTGCCCATTTTTTTAAATTTCAGGCTCCTGCACAAATTACTCCAGCACTGATGAAAGCTTTTTTTTGCTATCGCCTCAAGGTTTCACTTCTCAAACTTTCATCTCATCACCAACTTTCAAAAACATCATCTATTCGAGGACTTGCTGCCAAGGTCTTAACCTGCACAGGCTCCATTGATCTTTATCCAGTAGCACTGATTTTCATATCTAAGACATTGTACCTAATTTAACAATGTTCACAGCCTTGTCCATCTTTTTTGAGGCACTACTGTATCAACCACTCCTTCAACTCTAGATTATTTCTTACCCTATTATTGGAAGGCAATAATGCGGTCATTTAGAAAAAAAGAAGCCTTTGCCTTTTATAACAAGCCTATCAGAAATTAACAAGTATAGCAAGTGGAGTCAAGTAATTATTGTTGAAGTGTGGTCCCCATTCAAACGTAAGAAACATGATTGCCACTATATGCACATGACATTTGCACAAAAAGTAATAATGATTACACAATGTTCCCTCGTCAAAAAAGCACAGGAAAGTGAGGCAAAGAAAACGCACCTCTACTTCCTTTGAGGAAATTCGACATGTCTCCAATGATTCTTACCAATTTCCACAGCTGAAAGAATCCTATCCAGATTCACCACAGCTTGCTAAGGCATCTGGTCTGCCCAAGATTGCAAGAAATTGAAGAGAGTTTTGGTTGCAGCCCAGTGCATCACACAGGCCATCACATTCCCCAATTGACTCTATCTGCACTTTACACTGCTTCAAGAAAGCAGGCAAAATAATCAAGGGCTATTAACAACCGGTTATTCTCCTCTCTCTCCGATCAGCCAGGAGATGCAAGAGCTTGAAAGCACATACCACCAGAATCAAGAACATTGATCAATAGCATGCTGTTATCTGACTCCTGAATGAACCACTTAAATGCCAAGGATGTGTTCCCGATCTCCCAATCAAACTCATTGTGGAATTGAACTTTTATTTGTATTGCACGGTCTCTGCAGCTGCTGTACTATATTTTGCACTGTTTCTTTTTCTCATTTGTACTATTTTGATGTATTCATGTACTGTATGATTTGTGGCTGAATAATATGCACAACAAAGTTTTTCACTGTACTGCGGCACACATGACAATAATAATCAACAGATATCAATATCAAATACTACTTTGTTCCCTTCAAATCATCTTTGAATAAAATCAACATCCTCACAAAACCTTGAACATTCAGTCAGTCTGAAGGAGGGTCTCGACCCGAAACGTCATCAGTCTGAAGAAGGGTCTCGACCCGAAACGTCACCCATTCCCTCTCTGCTGAGACGCTGCCTGACCTGCTGAGTTACTCCAGCATTTTGTGAATAAATACCTTCGATTTGTACCAGCATCTGCAGTTATTTTCTTACACTTGAACATTCAGATGTCCTCTTTTACCCAAGAACTATGCGGCAGATGCAAATTATTATTGTTGGTGCAGCACGGAAACAATAACTATTTTTATATTTCCAATTGGAATTTGCTTACAGAAACTTCAAACCAACTGCTCACACCAATCAATGAGTCTGTTTTAAGTGGACCAAATAACTGCAGATGCTGGTACAAATAGAAGGTATTTATTCACAAAATGCTGGAGTAACTCAGCAGGTCAGGCAGCGTCTCAGGAGAGAGGGAATGGGTGGCGTTTCGGGTCGAGACCCTTCTTCAGACTGATGACGTTTCGGGTCGAGACCCTTCTTCAGACTGACTGAATGTTCAAGGTTTTGTGAGGATGTTGATCTTATTCAAAGATGATTTGAAGGGAACAAAGTAATATTTGATATTGATATCAGTTGATTATTATTGTCATGTGTGCCGCAGTACAGTGAAAAACGTTGTTGTGCATATTATTCAGCCACAAATCATACCGTACATGAATACATCAAAATAGTACAAATGAGAAAAAGAAACAGTGCAAAATATAGTACAGCAGCTGCAGAGACCATGCAATACAAATAAAAGTTCATTTCTACGACGAGGTAGATTGGGAGATCGGGAACACATCCTTGGCATTTAAGCGGTTCATTCAGGAGTCAGATAACAGCATGCTATTGATCAATGTTCTTGATTCTGGTGGTATGTGCTTTCAATCTCTTGCATCTCCTGGCTGATGGGAGAGGGAGGAGAGAGTAACCGAGTGTTATTGGCCCTTGATTATTGTGAAAAAGCAGCAACTTTCGTAATATTAAGCATTTGATAAGTCACTGCACTTTCTTGATGCTATGTAAAAGGAGCTTTGGATGCACTGCAGACTAAATATATGATAATTAGAATGAATTCATTTTTAAAATAAACACAACAGGTACAATAATGGAGACAGAACCATTTTACACTGCAAGTTCCATTTGGAATTTTCAAAGACTGCAGCCAATATGAAAATACAATATGTGTTGGTAATATATTGGAATTATTTATGGTTAATAATGATGTTGCATTTTGTGTTACTTGTCTATATACACAGCATTAATTTATATTAGAGCACAGCATTAGGGCAGAAGGCAGGTTAACGACAAATAATGCAAATAAATTCAACTCACCATTTGTGGGAACATACAGGCTTCCAGAGTCAGTTTTAACCAAGAAAGAGTTGTGAACAAACTCCTCATCTGAGTCTGAATCTGGGTTTGCCTGGGTCATCTTACTGCTGAGCAACATTCGCTGGCTCTCATGGACTTCAGAAGGAGGGGGAGGGGAGATGTACTGCTCCACTGAGGTTGATGAAGCAGTGGAGCAAGGCAGGGGAGGACCTGGAAATGAGACAAGAAAACAAAAAGACAGATGAAAGTGAGGGACTAGGAAAACACTGAGGACACATAATGAGACAAATGGATCGACACTCCAAGTACAACTGCCGCATTAGTGGCGAACAACAACAGTTGTAAAAGCAAAGACAAATACCAATTGAAAACGGCCTCTCTTTTAATTTTTCATTGTTCTTCATATTTCTGTATGTTGTTCGCAACTGCTGCATGGCGAGATGATACTGATTATAACAAAGACAGACACAAAACGCTGGAGTAACTCAGCGGGTCAGGCAGCATCTCTGGGGAAAATGGACAAATGACATTTCTAGTCGAGACCCTTCTTCAGACAGGCTGAAATACTTTTGATGCTGAATATATTTAGCTTAATACAAATTAAAATGCTGCAAATTCTCCTGAATTTATGAGGTTTGATATATATTTGTCTGAAGAGTTGAAATCAAAGGAAAAGACTCAGTTCAGTTCAGTTCAGTAATGAGAATCAGGTGGATTTTAGTAATTGTTTCTGGAAAAAAAAAATACTTTTTGAACTCCGGCTGATCAATTCAGATTTTCAGTATTTGATTTTTAAAAAAACATCCAAACTGAGCTGGTTTACTCATTTACTTCCTAAGTTCCCTGCATGGGCTGGTGCAGAGATGAGGTTCAAAGAATTGTTGACATGTGCGTCTTGTAAGGGTACACTATTCTCCAGTTTGGAGTCAGCATTATGCACTCCAGGAGAAGGTAGCCTTTGGAAGTTTAAAACAGAGGTTCATACAGCACTTTCCTTACGTTTACTCTCAGTTTGCAGTGCTCCTCGGCCACACTGATCAGACACTTCCCTTGTTGCTCTCTGTCTAGAGTAGTTTAAATAGCTCTCAGCACAATCAGGAACTTGTTTGTTAATGATTACTCATGGTTGTCAACCCCCATCTTCCCATTTGACCACACCACGCAGAAGGATAGGGTGCAGCAGTTGAGTTGCTGCCTTGCAGCGCAAGAGACCTGGGTTCAATCCTCTCTATGGGTGCTGTCTGTACAGAGTTTATACCTTCTCCCTATGACCGCATGGGTTTTCTCTGGGAGCTCCGGTTTTCTCCCACCTTCCAAATGCTTGCAGGTATGTAAGTTCATTGGCTTCTGGAAATTGTCCCTAGTGTGTCGGATAGAACGAGTGTATGTGTGATTGTTGGTCGGTGTAGACTCGGTGGGCTCAAGTTCCTGTTCCCACGCTGGATCTAAACTAAACTAAGCCAAACTTGACAAACAGGCACCTTGTGGTTTATGGGTTGTTTGATTTATGCTTTTTTGAAATAACACACTTGTTCCTTTAATACCAAAGCTTGATCTACGCGGTCATATTTGGGAATTACACGCTCAGATTTACTGCTGACATCCAAGTCGCCTATATGTACAGAGGATTGTGATCAGATTTTGTCACCTGTTATAGGAAAGATGGTGTTAGGCTCGAAAGGGTGCAGAGAAGATTTACAAGGATGTTACCGGGACTCAAGGGCCTGAGCGGAGGGAGAAGTTGAGCAGGCTAGGATTTTATTCCTTGGAGCGCAGGAGGATGAAGGATGTTCTTACAGAGGTGTAAATGATCATGAGAAGAATAGACAGTGTAAATGCACAGAATCTTTTACCCAGAGTAGGAGAATCACGAGCCAGAGGATAGTTTTAAGGTGAGGGGGGGAAAGATTTAACTATCCGCCTACCAAAACCCCCCTCACCTGTATTACCTGGCACATTTTGTCCTACTCCTCCTCTCTTCCACCTTTATTAACTCCCCCCCCCCCCCGCATCAGTCTGAAGAAGGGTCCTGACCCGAAATGCCACCGATCTATGTTTTCCGGAGATGCTGCCTGACCCGCTGAGCTACTCTAGCACGTTGTGTCTTTTTTTTGTTGTAAACTTGCATCTGCAGTTCCTTGTTTTGACACCAGATGCGTATGGATAGAAATTCAGGAAGGTGGGAAACATGTTGATTAATTCCAAAGCCACGAGAAAGGAGAAGGTTCAAACTAGTCGTCAGGATGGTTGGAAGGAAAGTTAGTTGGGGAAGAGGGTGAATGTGGTTGGGGGTTGCAGTAGGTGTCACAAGCTACAGGGGTTCTGACAAGTGGTGGGGAAGATGAAGGAGAACTGGGCAGGAGATCAACTGAAGAGGGTTCCTATCCCAGAACATTGCTTTTCCACTTCATTTTAATTTTTCATTGAAATTGAATCCTCTCAGCGTAACCACATATTCTTCACACACGATGCCTTTGATGCACTAACTCTGCACAGCAGCACATTCCCTACATTCGCCACTGCAATCTCATGAGGTACAGGCAAAAACCTAATTGCTTGGAAGCTGTCAATTCTCAGTTGTTGAAACCAAAGGGTGGAGGAGTTTGGAAATGCCACTCCCCCAAGGATGTAGAAGAAAAATGTGTATTTGAGAGGAATGCACCCATCATTGACTTCCTACTTATACCAGCAGACTGTTTTCCATTTTCAAGTGGGGATGGATGGTCTCTGAGGATTTTTCTCCCTTCCAACATCTCACACTGTTTTACCACGAGAAGCCTTTTTTTGCCCTAAATAACGGCAATCTCCCTGTTACATATTCTGCAACAAATGAAACAATGCTTCGGCAGTGCCATTATGATCAACTAAAACATTGTTTGTCCCGTCAGGCCATCTCCTTTAATAATTCTTAGAGGCTGCTTTGCCAGATTTTCTGATTTCCACAAGAGGAGTCAATCCAAGGTCTCTAACAAGTTCGCAACATAGGTTAAAGGAGCAGAATTAAGTCATTCGGAGCATCAAGTCAACTCGGCCACATAGTCATGGCTGATGCAGCTTTCCCTCTCAACGCCATTCTCCTGCCTTGACACCCATCAAGCGTTCCATGTAGTCAGATCTGCTTTCATTGGAAAAGGCACAAAGTGCTGGACTAGCTCAGCTGGTCAGGCAGCATCTCTGGAGACCATGGATAGGTGACGTTTTGGGTCTGGACCCTTTGTTAGTTCCCTTTTCCAGAGATGCTGCCTGACCAGCTGAGTTACACCAGCAATTTGTGTTGTTTTTTGTAAACCAGTATCTGTAGTTTCTTTATCCACATTTTACTGCTTTCCCCGTATTTGCAGGTGTGCCGACGCATCCCATTCTCCACAGTGTAAAGAAAACTGGGCTTCACATTTAGATTTAGGTTGAATATTGTCATGTGTACCCAGGTATTTTGAAAAATGTTGTTTTGCATGTTGTCTAATCAAATCAGATAATATGATACATAAAAACAATCAAGTCTCATACAATAGAGCAAAGGGGAAAATACACAGGGCAGAATATAATTCTCAGCAACTGTGGCACAACAGTTCCATAGACAAAGTCCAATGTCCACAACGGGGTAGAGGTTGAATTAACCAGTACCTGAGCTTATGGAAGGACCGCTCAGTGGGGAAGAAGCTGTTCCTAAAATAGCAGAGGATTGCAGATGCAGCTCAGCCCATCACACAAACCAACCTCCTTTCCATTGACACCTCATACTGCCTCAGCAAGACCACCAGCATAATCAACGACGGGTCGTACCCCGGCCACTCCCTCTTCTCCCCGCTCTCATCAGGCAAGAAGTATAGATGTGTGAAAATGCACTCCTCCAGATTCAGGGACAGTTTCTTCCCAGCTGTTTTATGCAACTGAACCACCCTACTAACCAGAGAGCATTCCTGAGCTACTATCTACCTCATTGGAATCCTCAGACTATCTTTGACTGGACTTTGCTGGACTTTATCTTGCACTAAATGTTATTCACATTTTCCCTTTATCATGTATTTGTATGATCACCAACGGGGATGAAACAAACTATAGAGCGGAGGTGCAGAACCTGGCGGACTGGTGCTCGGATAACAACCTGTCCCTAAATACCACCAAGACCAAGGAGCTGATCATCAACTTCCGTAGGTCACATAACGGGGAATATGCCCCGATCTCTATCAACGGGGACAGTGTGGAGAGAGTGTCCAGCTTCAAGTTTCTGGGCACTCACATTTCGGAGGACCTAACATGGTCCAATAACACTGCTGCGCTGGTCAAGAAGGCACAACAAAGACTGTTCTACTTAAGAACACTGAAAAAGTCTGGTCTACCCCAACAGCTGCTGACGACCTTCTACCGCTGCACCATAGAGAGCATCCTAACGCATGGCATCCCTGTGTGGTACCTCAGCTGCACGGAGGCAGAAAGGAAAGCTCTACAGCGGGTAGTCCATAGAGCTCAGAGGGCCATCGGAACACAGCTACCAGACTTAGAGGGCATCTACAACACACGATGCCTCAGAAAAGCCACCAGCATCCACAAAGACTCTTCACACCCCTGCAACAGTCTGTTCGAACTCCTTCCATCGGGCAGACGATACAAGGCCTTCTACGCCCGCACCTCCAGACTCAGGAACAGCTTCATCCCCAGGGCCATAGCTGCTATGAACCGGTCCTGCTGAGCCGGATGGCCACAACGCATAGATCAACTTGCACTTTACCCTGTCCAAAACTGTTACAACTGTTTCGTTTCGTTGGGTTGCTGCTGTCTAAATCACTTAAATTATTGCATCGTATGGGAGGCGCATTCCCAATCTCGTTGTACCCCTGGGTACAATGACAATAAAGATATATTGTATTGTATTTTATTGTATTGTATTGTGCATGGCTTGAATGTAATCATGTGTAGGAAGGAACTGCAAATGCTGATTTACACCGAAGATACACACAAAATGCTAGAGTAACTCAGCGGAACAGACAGCATCTCTGGATAGAAGGTATGGGTGATGTTTTGGGTCGAGACCCTTCTTCAAACTAAATCATGTATTGTCTTTCTGTTGACTGGATAGCATGCAACAAAAGCTGTTCACTGTACCTTGATACATGTGACATTAAACTGAACTCAAACTTAACACTAAGTACAAACTCAAACATGCATGCATGTCTGATTGTATCTTAGTAAACTGAAGGCGACTGGGAAACTATTGTAGGAAGTGAAGAATATTCTGATGATTACTTGTTGAACATAATTGGGGAAGATGAAAGCAGTACTTGCATTTGATGCAATTATGTGCAGGAAGAAGATGGCCTTTTAACAAAATGTAGCCTTGTTTAGTTCCAATCAGAGTCAAGTGGCAGTGGTAGTGATCTGACCTACTTGAACTGAAATCAGGATGTACTAAATAATTTGATATGAATATGTACGGCAGGCTTTGGTTGCTTACGAAACATTAAACATTGTGTCAAATTGAGCCACTGACCATGTAGCGCCGTCTTTTCACATTTAACGCTTTTTAATAAAACACGCTTTTTGAAAGAAACCAATCAGCCAAAATGAGGGAACATCAAACTTAAATTCTCCAGGGGTCAGAGGGTGTTCCCTAGCATTAAGCTACTGAAATTCAAAGGCACTTTCTGTTGCCTGTCCGTGGGATGTCTGGGCCTCTGTGTATTTGTGCTACGAAGTGTTACTCAGCAGTTGTCCTCAATGTGATTGCTGCAGGCAGTGTTTACTCTTGAAGCTAAAGGGAATCAAAAAGGTCAATAGGTATGACTCCAGTCCTTAGATCACTGAACTATATAGACTATCAAAGGGGATTGAAATTTTGTCCCTGCTGGAAAAACAGTCAACTGGGTGGTGGATGCTGCCGTTTTTGTTAAATGACAAATGGACCACCTTGTCCAAAGCCAACAAATAAAAACTCACAGTGCATATAAATGTAAGGAAACCACAGGTTTTACATACTAGCAAATGGGACTTCATTATCAAAGTGTTTAACTTCCAGAACAGGCTGCTATCTAGTGCTATAACATTGGCTTGATGTATAAGTTGATGCCATTAACTTTAATGGAACCAGATTTTTGAAGTGCAGCGTAACACGCTATTGTTGTATTATTGCATGTTTAGTACAAGTGACAAAGGACAAGAACATGATCTTATTGCTTTTTTTGTGGCACAAAAACCAGGGTGCCGCTTCTTTGTCGCAGAAGGCTGTAGAGGCCGTCAGTGGATATTTTTAAGGCAGAGAAAGATTTTTGATTAGTGCAGGTGTCAGAGGCCATGGAGAGAAGGCAGGAGAATGGGGTAAGGAGAGAGACATAGATATGCCATGAGTGAATGGTGGAGTAGACCGAATGGCCAAATTCTACTATCACATGACCTTATGACCTTCTCAATAGTTCCGGTAAATTCCCGCTGAGAGTGTAGGAAGATATGTACAAAACATGTTTCTCACTTTACCCTACTTTACAAGGGGACCTATGCCAGGATTCTGTTTGTGGACTTTAGCTCTGCTTTTAACACCATTGTGCCAGAGCTACTACACTACAAACTCTCCCAGCTGACTGTGCCTGAACCCCTCTGTCAGTGAATCATCAACTTCCTGACGGACAGGAAGCAGCATGTGAGGCTGCGAAAGCACATCTTGGACCTGCAGACCCTCAGCATAGGAGCTCTGCAAGGCTGCGTACTCTCCCCTCTCCTTTACTCTCTCTACACCAACGACTGCATCTCCACAGACTCCTCTGTCAAGCTCCTCAAGTTTGCAGATGACACTACCCTGATTGGACTGATCGAGGATGGGGAGGAATCTGCCTACAGAGGGGAAATGACACAGCTGGCATCCTGGTGCCATCGCAACAACCTGGAACTCAATGCTCTCAAGACAGTGGAACTAATTGTTGACTTTCGAAGAGATCCCCCTCCCCTCCCCCACTCACGATCAACAACATCATAGTCACATCTGTGGAGTCATTTAAGTTCCTTGGAACCATCATCTCCAGGGACCTTAAATGGGGGGTCCCATCATCTCCAGGGACCTTAAATGGGGGGCCACCATCGACTCCATAGTCATAAAGGCCCAACAGAGGATGTACTTCCTGCGGCAACTGAAGAAACACAATCTGCCCCAGGCGATGATGGTCCAATTCTATACTGCTATCATTGAGTCCGTCCTCACCTTCTCCATCATGGTCTGGTTTGGCTCAGCCACCAAGCATGACATCCGGAGGCTGCAACGGATCGTTCGCACAGCTGAGAAGGTTGTTGGCTGCAACCTTCCCCCCATTGATGAACAGTACACTGCAAGGGCCAGGAAGCGAGCGGGCAAGATCATCTCTGAACCCTTTCACCCTGGCCACAAACTCTTTGAAGCACTTCCCTCTGGAAGGCTACTCCGGACTGTCAAAGCAGCCACAGCCAGACATAAAAACTGTTTTTTTCCATGAGTGATAGTTCTATTCAATAACCAAAGTCTGTAGTCTCTTTTTTGCTCTGGTTTATTTTCACCCACATGTTTAGACCGTAATGGTGTATCCTTATTGTTTTGATGTGTTTATGCTTTATTCTTAATTGTTAACTGTATGTTTGTGTTGTCATTTGGAGCGGAACACCAAGGCACATTCCTGTATATGCATACTTGGCCAATAAACTTATTCATTCATTCATTCATTCATTCATTCCATGAGTATAAAAAGTAGAATCAGAATGTAATGTTGATTGCAAACAACAAACATATTGCAACAACAACCACCTTCAGCTATTCAGATTTATGGGATTCTTCTTGGAAGAATTCATCTAATCTGAGAGCAGCTTTGTGAATCTTCAGGAATGGCTACCAGGAATGGTTGGATAAATAAACTTGGATTGTTTTATCTGGAGCCTCGGAGGTTGAGCGGAGACCTGATGGAATATATAAAATTACGAGAGGCGTAGATTGGATAGACAGTCAAAGGGTGGAAATGTCAAAGCCCAGAGGCCATAGCTTTAAGGTGAGATAGCTTTAAGGGCAAAGTTTAAAGGAGAAGTTTTTTGACATAGAAGGTGGTGGGGACCTGGAATGTGCCAGCAGGGGTGGTGGTGGAGGAAGATACAAAAATGGCAGTCAAGGAGCTTTTTGATAGGCATGTGAATATGCAGAACATGGAGGGACATGGATCATGTGCAGGCAGATGAAATTATTCTAACTTGGCATTATTCAATTCAATTATACTTTATTGTCTCATGTACCTAGGTACAGTGAAATACTTTGTTTTGCATTCAACTAGGTAAAATCATAGAGCAGACCTCTTTTGGACAGTACACACGTCGTGGCGTCGACAAAGGTGCAAAAGTTCACCGAACAGTCCTCTCTACATCCTGCCGCTGCACGGGTCATTTTTATATCCTCTCTCGTGCCTCCATATACTTTGTAAGTTATGGAGACTTACCAGATCTCTCAATGGACTCGCATTGTGATCTCATCAAGATTTCTCATCAACATCATGCAGTCTCTTGACCTGTTGACTATCTCTTTGTAGTTCACAGTGTGAATAAGTTCCATTTCTCTGCCTTTAACCCTCATTCCAACCCTGGGCTTACACTGTCTGGAGATAAACACAAAATGCTGGAGTAACTCAGCGGGTCAGGCAGCATCTCGGGAAAGAAGGAATGGATGATGTTTCGGGTCGAGACCCTTCTTCAGTCTGAAGAAGGGTCTCGACCTGAAACATCACCCATCTTCTGCGGGACCTCCATGAGGCGGGCGGCGAGGACTTCGGCATAAGGTGAGGGCGACGAAACTATCCACAAACTGAAGGAGAAGGCGAAGAAGAGGAAGGGGCGAGGATTTGGCTCCGAGGAAGGCGCTCGATCCTGGCTACGAGAAGACGACGACTCCGTGGAGCAAGATGGTGACGAGCCAGGCCCTCAACGCTGGATGGGAGGGGTGGATCCTGTTTGTGACCGGGGTCCACGAGGAAGCCACCGAGGAGGACATCCACGACAACTTTGCCGAGTACGGTGAGATCAAGAACCTGCACCTCAACCTGGACCGGCGCACCGGCTACCTCAAGGGCTACGCTCTGGTGGAGTACGGGACCTACAAGGAGGAGCAGGCGGCCATGGGGGGTTTGAACGGGTCAGAGCTGGCCGGGCAGCCCATCAGTGTGGACTGGGGCTTCGTCGGGGGGCCCCCTAGGAGCAAGAGTCAGAGTGGCCGCACGAGAAGCCGGAGCCTGGAGCGGAAGCGTCACTGAGCCGGGACGGAGTGCGGAGCGACCGGTGGGACGGAGCGGCCCACACAGCGCCGGGGACCAAGACACGCCCGCAGATCACCGTGCCCAAACTGAGCCGTGCGTTACAGGGGCCGTTTAATCTAAGTCGGGACTGTCGTGGGGTTGTGGAGAGGGTGGGGAGGGAAGGGTAAGGTTGGTTTGTGCAAAGCAACACTCAGAAATAACGTATTTTAGTTTTTTTTAAATCTTTAGTCTGAAGAAGGGTCTCGACCTGAAACGTCACCCATTCCTTCTCTCCCGAGATACGGCCGGACCCGCTGAGTTACTCCAGCATTTTGTGTCTACCTTCGATTTTAGCCAGCATCTGCAGTTTTTTTTCGGGCCTACAGTGCCCCCCTGGACCTAATACGGGACAAGGGCGGTCCCGTACAGGACAAACCAATTTAGCCCAAAATATGGGATGTCCCAGCCAATACGGGACAGTTGGCAACATTAATTGGAATTATGCACTGCATGAGAGCAAAGTCTCATCACTTTTGCCCAGTGGAGAAAGCAGGTCTGCCAGAGTCCCTGATCCCATGACATCTGGTGGCTTTGGGTTTGCTTACGACTGAACCTCAATCTCAAAACCCATGGTGTAGTTAGAGGTTGTAGAAGAAAATGTTTTATTCCCCCATAATCTTCTGCTCGAAAGTGAGGCTCTCTTTATTGTAAAACACAGCAAAACACAGTTCACATGCAAATTCTGACACCTGGAGGACATCTATTGAAAGTCAGCGGCAGATTAAACTTGTGGTTACTGGATGCATTCCACATATCCCTGAGGAGAAAAAGGAGTGCATTCATGCACATATCCTGTGACTTAAATCAGTTGTAGCGGTTATGTAATCCTCTAGATAAAAATGTTCCCGCACACAGGGGAACAGGGCCTAAGAGTTAGAGCAATGGCGACCATTGGATTTTTTATTAAAAGCAAGTAAGCCTCTTTAACAATCTTGCTTGCCATTGTTACCATATTAAACACGAGAACCCCCATGCAAATATTTCAAATGCAAAATCAAAGGCAATATTTCTATAATTCCACCTGCTATTTTAAAGGGGTTTATTACACTGTTAAAGCATTTATACTCATTCCAAAACACAGCCAGAGTATGACACAGAGATGAATTTTAAACCTTGAGCCCTAAGTCTCCTCAACTTATTAATGGCATTGTTTGTTAAACAATCATTATATTTGTTATTTTTCCTCTTGTGTTCTAAAAATATTATTCCCACCTCAAATGACGCCACTCTTTGCCTGAAATGTTTTACCCTTGCTGAGAGCAGCATGGGTCACTTTAGGGTGCCTCAGCTCATCCAAGTGTGGTGGTGGGGGCAACTGGGGTATGGATCCCTTCAATAATCAACTCCCCAACAAACAACACTCAGTGGTCATACAAGGTCTTGTTCTCATGAAGTATATGTGAGAGTCATAGTTATACAGCATGGAAACAGGCCCTTCGGCCCAACTTGCCTATACTAACCAAGATGCCCACCGAGATTAGTCCCACCAGCCCACGTTTGGCCCATATCCCTCCAAATGTTTCCTATCCATTCACGTGGCCCTTCAAAAGGCAGCAATACAGGAAATCCTTGCAATAATGGACCTCTCTATCGTGTATTTCAGTTTTGTTGGACCGAAGCTCCTGTTGCACAGCCCCCCACGTCCGCCATTTACCAAACGAGTTGGTGCCACATTTTAGATTTTTTAAAAAGATTTAGAGATACAGCGCGGAAACAGGCCCTTCGGCCCACCGAGTCCGCGCCGCCCAGTGATCCCCGCACATTAACACTATCCTACACACACTAGGGACAATTTTTACATTTACCCAGTCAATTAACCTACATACCTGTACGTCTTTGGAGTGTTTGCAGTTGCAGGAGCGGAGAGACCGAGCAGCATGACAGCGGTGTGAGTACCGGGGCCGTCCCCAGCGCACTGCGTGTGGGGCCAGCTTCCCCAACTGTGAATTCTCGCTTGTATAACCCCCCCTTGCCCCCACCTCCCAGCCTTGGGTTAAACGTTAGATAGGCACCAAAAGCTGGAGTAACTCAGCTGGTCAGACAGCATCACTGGAGAAAAGGAATAGGTGACGTTTCGGGCTGAGACGTCACCTATTCCTTTTCTCCAGAGATGCTGTCTGACCCGTTGAGTTACTCTAGCTTTTTGTGTCTATTTTCGGTTCAAGTCAGCATTTGAAGTTCCTTCCTACACACTGGTTTAAACTTTACCCCCTCGCTCTGTTATAGCAGACAATCACCAATAACGGACACCATTATATTTCTCTATAATTCTAGCAAAAGCCTGCAATGTATGCCCTGTACATTTCTCACATGAGCATTTAACAGTAAGAGCAAGATATTTCAGTATAAGCAGCATCCGAGCTGAAAACCATCCGTATCTTATTCATTCAAGTACATTTTCAAGCAGGAGACACTGGTTAAAGATCAACAGCAAGAACAATGATGAATTCATTGCTCACCATTTCTGAAGAACTGGCATTAAGTCTAAAGTCCCTCACTGCCATCACAGCAAATTCAGCACAGTTCAAGATCTAACTCTGCACCAGGTATCAATATGTGTATTCATTCTCTGGCTGTCAGCTACTGAAGTCATCGTGATGTTAAAGCACCATCACTTCAACCTGACATGCTAATCTCTGTTGCACTGCTGTCAGCAATGGCAGCAAAGAAATTGCACTTATAGGATGTTAAAGAATAATTTAAAAAGGCTTCTGGAGTTCGCTCTATTCATCCCTGCCAACTGGGCAAGAATAATGCCAACACGAGATTGTGTTTTCCATTGATGAAGCTCTTTTAACGCTATTTTAATGCTCGCAAGTCATTGTTAACATTTTCACTACCTTTTTAGCTGCTGTTCCTTTTTTTAAAAACTTGCTTATCATATATCAATCACAGCAAATTTAAACAAGTCACTGTGGAATACGCCATTTAGCGTAATAATGACCATCCTGTTGCAGTTGAAATTCATTTAATCACCAGCACTTTGTACTTGCATGTTTTGAAATGATTGTTACTTACTATTGTCCCTTTATTCTGATCAGAGTTGACACCAGACTTGTGAATTCCTCCCACAAGCATAAGACGTGTGGGTTTGTAGGTTAATTGGCGTCTGTGAAATTGCCCCTCGAGGGATAACATACAGCTGGTGTGAACAAGCAATTGATGGTCGGTGGGCCTAAGGACCTGTTTCCATGTTGCATCTCTAAACTAAAAGAAGCGTTGTTGTCAAATGTATCATGCGACAGGTAACATTTCTGAGTGTAATAGGTCTGCCAACTATGTACATGTTATTGCATTTAAAAAATATATATTTGCAGCGAAATGTACTTTGTATTCCATCTCTCATGTCTGTGTATGTCACACCTTGGAATCAGTCTGAAGAAGGGTCTCGACCCGAAACGTCGCCCATTCCTTCTCTCCTGAGATGCTGCCTGACCTGCTGAGTTACTCCAGCATTTTGTCAATAAATACCTTGGAATCATGAAGGTCGACACCAAAGCAGGAAAGAATAGATGTGTCGGAAAGAACTGCAGATGCTGGTTTAAACCAAAGATAGACACAAAATGCTGGAGTACTAATAATAATATATTCCTTTATTCGTCCCACACCGGGGAAATTTACAGTGTTACAGCAGCAAAGTGGATAGCAAGAAATCATTCACCATAAATAAAAGTAAAGACAAGGATAAATTGTCATCAGTCTTCTGTGTATTCTTAACTGTTACTGTTGACTCATCTGCTGGGAGCAGTGCTGGTTGTGCAGTCTCACAGCAGCGAGAGGGAAGGACCTCCTATACCTCTCCTTCATGCACTTGGGGTGAAGGAGTCTGTCACTGAAGGAGCTACTCAGTGCAGTGACAGTGTCCTGCATGGGGTGGGAGTCGTTGTCCAGCAGCGATGTTAACTTTGCCATCATCCTCCTCTCTCCCACCACCTGCACTGAGTCGAGGGGGCAACCCAGGACAGAGCTGGCCTTCTGACCAGCTTGTCGAGTCTCTTCCCTTCCGTCGCTGAGATGCTGCTGCTCCAGCTGACCACTCCATAGAAAATGGCCGATGCCACCACCGTGTTGGAGAAGGTCCTTAGGAGTGCCCCCTGCACTCCAAAGTACCTGAGTCTCCTTAGCAGATAAAGTCTGCTCTGGCCCTTTCTGTATAGCGTATCGGTGTTTTCGGTCCAGTCCAATTTATTATTGAGGTAGACACCCAGGTACTTTTAAGAATCCACCCTCCCGATGTCCATTCCCTGGATGTTCACCGGTGTCGGGGGGACCCGGCTGCGCCTGCAGAAATCTACCACCATCTCCCTGGTTTTCCCCGCGTTGATCCGGAGGCAGTTCCGCTGGCACCAGTCCACAAACTCCTTGATCAGTTCTCTGTACGCCCTGTCATCGTCGCCTGTAACAGCGGGACAGGCAGCATCTCTGGAGAGAAGGAATGGGTGACGTTGCTTCCTTCTTTCGCCGAGTTACCCTCTGAGTTACTCCAGCTTTTCGTGTCTATCTTCAGTTTAAACCAGCATCTGCAGTTCCTTCCTACACATAGTATAATTATGTGGGATCCCATGTCCACACTGGCTTCTTTTAGTCATCCAAGGCACACAAGTGGTGTGGGAATCTGAATGCGGATATGACTCAAATGACAAATTGCTTCCCTCAGGAACCCCACTGGTTGTACCAGGCACTGAGCAACTGAACACAGAGATCCTGGGAAAGGAATTTCTGGAGGCTGTTCACAAAAGGATCTGGCAACGGTTCAGGCCAGCAGAATCGGCTCGCTGTCAACTTTATATTTGGGTGCAAGTCAGGTTTCTCGTCATTTATTTATGTTTGCTGATGATGGAAAATTAGCAACAAGACAACCTCATTAGCGATCAGGTGCTTGAAGATATATGTTAGGTGGCTGATGAAGTTTGATTCAGAGAAGTTAAGCTGAGTACTTCAGAAAAATAACAGTAGAAGTATGTCCCAAATTGAAATGCTTCAATTTATTGCAAGAACAGGGAGATAGAGTAATCTTTGAAGGAAAGATTATTTAAAAGGTAAATGAGATTTTAATTACAACTTTTTAAAAACACTTGGACAGATTTCTGGATATGGTTTGGAGGGAAATGAGCCAAATGCAGGCAAATGGGACTAACCCAGTAGACTAATTTAGTTGACATGGATTAGGTGTGCCAAAAGGGCCGGTATATGTGCTGTACAGCTCTATGACTCTGTGAGATCCTGTGATGTTCATGTTCATAAATCATAGAAGCAGAATTAGGCCATTTGGCCCATCAGCCCAATTTGCTTAAAAGAAATGCATGATAATGCATGAAAATCCATTTGCTGTGTTTTCACCCACTCTTTAGACTTTAAAGATGCAGTGCAGAAACAGGCCCTTCGGTCCACTGAGCCTGCGCTGACCAGAGATCACTTTGTGCAAAAGCACTATCTTACACACAAGGGACGATTCACAATTTTACTGAAGTCAATTAACCCACAAACCTGTACGTCTTTGGAGTGAGGGACAAAACCGGAGAACTCGAAGAAAACCCATGTGGTCATGGAGAGAATGTACAAACTCCATACAGACAGCACCCATAGTCAGGATCGAACCCGGGTCTGTAGCTATGTAAGGCAGCAACTCTACTGCTGTGCCCTTACCTCATTCAACCAATCCACACCCTGCTGAGTCTACATTACAACGTGTCCTTTTACCTTCATGGAACAGTACAGCACAGGAACAAGTCCTTTGGCCCACAACGTCTGTGCCGAACCTGATGCCAAGACAAATCTATCTGCCTGCACATGATCATATCCCTCCATTCCCTGCCTGTACCATGTGCCGAACAAAAAGTCCCTTCAATGCAATTATCGTAACTACTTTCATGTCATCGGCAAACTTGGAAACCTTACACTCTGTCACCCTCAAGATCTGATCCTTGGGACACTCCACGAGTTATATCTTTCCAGTCTGACGAAAGATCTATTTATTCTGGCTCTTCACATTCTCTGTATTCTCCACTTCGGGAAGAGGTAATAAATGGAGTTTGAATTAATAATTTTCCAAGGAGAGTGAAAGGATAATCTATCAGAATTTCTTCACCTTGAGAGTTATTAGGCAGAGACTACCAAATCATTTTGATGTATTGGCACTTTGAAAATGAAGAATTATACAAAGTTATGAAGGACAAGGATTAAAATAGAGATCTTTGCTTGACAATTTACTACTGGCAAAGGTCAATGGCAAAAGAGACACCTGTTATACTGAAATTTATGATCCTATTGGAATGATATCTCCGGGAATATGCATTTTGTTTTCCTGCTGTTTTTACAGTTCAGAAGTAACATGGAAAACTGTGAAAGCACATGTTTAGGAAGAAATAATGTAGACAAATGAACTTAATAACAATGTTTTTAAAGTGGAGTAGCATAAATCATTGAAATTGAAAGGACATTGATAATGTGAAAATATAGGAATCCTGTGTTCACAAATAACGGCAAGAACATAACAAAGGAATTAATGATAATCAATTCAGATGACTCGCACTTAAATGTGCCAGGCACAAAGAACCCAGTGCAAATTTATTGACTTACAAGACCAGTGCAGAAAATACCCTAATTAGGTTTTAAAATAAATTCATTTGCATGCTGCAGATAAAGTTATTTTATGAGGAAGAATTTCTAGATCAAGCAATGCTTTCCTGTGATCACGGTTAATAAAATGTGTAGGAAAAAAACTGCAGATGCTGGTTTGAATTGAAGGTAGACACAAAATGCTGGAGTAACTCAGCGGGTCAGGCAGCATCTCGGGAGAGAAGGAATGGGTGACATTTTGGGTCGAGACCCTTATTCAGACTGATGTCAGGGGAGGGGGCGGGACAAAGATAGGATGTAGTCAGAGGCAGGAAGACTAGTGGGAGAATTGGGAAGGGGGAAGGGATAGAGAGGGGAAGCAAGGACTACCTGAAGTAGAGAAGTCAATGTTCATACCGCTGGGGTGTAAACTGCCCGAGTGAAATATGAGGTGCTGTTCCTCCAATTTGCGCTGGGCCTCACTCTGATAATAGAGGAGGCCCAGGACAGAAAGGTCAGATTGGGAATGGGAAGGAGAGTTGAAGTGCTGAGCCACTGGGAGATCAGGTTGGCTGACACGGACTGAGCGGAGGTGTTGAACGAAACGATTGCCAAGCCTGCGCTTGGTCTCACCGATGTAGAGAAGTTGACATCTGGAACAGCGGATACAATAGATGAAGTTGGAGGAGGTGCAGGTGAACCTCTGCCGCACCTGGAAAGACTGCTTGGGTCCTTGGCTGGAGTCGAGGGGGGAGGTAAAGGGATAGGTGTTGCATCTCCTGTGGTTGTAGGGGAAAGTACCTGGGGAGAGGGTGTTTTGGTTGGAAAGGGTCGAGTGTACCAGGGAGTTTCGGAAGGAATGGTGTGGACCAGGGAGTTTTGGAGGGAAAGCAGAAAGGGGTGGAGATGGGAAGATGTGACCAGTAGCGGGATCCCGTTGGAGGTGGCGGAAATGTTGGAGGATAATTTGTTGTAGTGGCGGAAATGTTGGAGGATAATTTGTTGTACGGGGTAAATGTTGGAGGATAATTTGTTGTATGGCGGAAATGTTGGAGACAAAATTGTCAACACACTCCAGAGATTTAGTGAACACGCTGCTGAGACTGGTGAGTGAATAAATCTACGGTTAAACAACTGGGTTTGTAAACAAGAGAATTTGCAAAAGTACACACACTGTTTCACCAGCTAACTTGCATTGGCATTGGCATTGGCATTGGCATTGGCATTGGCATTGGCATTGGCATTGGCAGAACACAAATATACAACGGTAAACAAGCGTTGATATGGAAGAACAGAATTGATAAAGAATTGTAGCTGACGCATTTTGGACTCATTAATTTAATCAACTGACAAGCATATTAACCAGGTACCCAGACACAAAGGCAGGCGAGCAAGGGTGAGTTTCCGGGCGGACAGAATTCCTTCATGCTACCCGTTGCGTTACAATTGGATTGGCAAGATGAGGGATGGAACTAAAACAGTGATTGATATGGCGGCTCTTTCCTGTTGCTAAATCAACCATACAATCAGACATCACAGAGTAGAATGTAGGCCAGTGACCGTTGAACTTCTCAAGGTGGAACAAATGTTCACGTAACGCCTTCATCAAATCAAGACAACAAGAGAAGACCCTGTTGCCCTCGGCCAAAATCGAACCATGTTGCTACTTGAATGCCTGACCTATTGTGACAACACTAGTTATGGGTCACTTACTTACTTTGTATCTGTTGCATAATTCTGTTATTAAAAAATATGCTAGCTATTGTTTCTTCATCAGCTTCAAAACCACAGTATTCTGTAAACCTATCCAGCTAATCTGTATTGGGATAGAGTCAAAATCTTACAAGACTCAAGGATAAAAACAACAGCATTCAATCCATCTCAGTTTATAGCCAGCTGATTTTCTCTCCAGCTTTATTGCAGTCATGAGTGAGCAGGGGTGTCCACACCAAAAGTTAATGCATGGTATATAACAAAAAGAGCAGAATGAAAGCACCAAGACCTCATAGACTTGTGTCCAGTTTAATTCTGCAAGGAATTTGAGAGTTCTATACACACAGGAATTCATTATATGTGAAATAACGCAACATAAATTACCCATGAAAATGATTAACATTAAAATATTACAGTCTATGGAAAAAGCATTGAAAGACTCCCATCTAATCTTTCAAAAATGGCGTTATATTCTTTGTGTGATTCATCAAAGCAGGCAAGAAACTTGCAAAAATAAATCTCCATGAAATAATGAATATGAAAGATAGAGGGAGAGATTGTTTGATTATTCGTTGCATGAACATAACCAGTGACTGTTAGTCTTAAGATTATTCTGGCCAGCTGCTGTGTCTGAAATTCCTGACAGCTATTCTCAGGAGAGCTGCCCTGTAAGCCTCTCAAGCAACTACGAGCCCTAAAAGCCCCAGTTGCAACCTGACACTCCACACAAGCAGTTTCATCTGTTCAGTCCAACCTTAATTAATTGTCTTTCCGTATAAATGGAAACAGCTGAGACTCCTGTGGCGATCAGGTATAATGCAGAGTCAAAGGACGGCTGTGCAGATGTATAATAACAGCACTTAAAAGCATATTTTGGAAATGAATGAACATTCATTTTTGGAAATGAATTTTAAACCTGGGACATCTCATTCAGAGGGTTTGGATTTTTAAAAATTTATCTTTTATATAGTGATGCATTATTTCTTGCAGAATGGAAATTTGCAGGAAAAAAAATCATAATATAATTGGTCACATCAATTACTAATATTGCTATATGGATCATGCATTCATTTTGCAAGACTTTTTATCTGCAGAGGTCTTCCATTAGACTTGCATTTACAGAAAATATATTTTAAACAGAATTAGATTATGTGCAAAAGGCAACAATATAAAAATAGCAGATACATGGAAATGATTTCAATAATTTTGTCTCTGGGTTCTATAAAGTAGCTCGCTGGTAGCTATAAAAATACTACACTCATATTACTGTTATAATTCATTACATCATCCGACCTATTAGCTGAGATGTTGTCTCTGAACACAGCACGGTGTCCATTGCTCCCAACATTAATTACTTGATGAAATAGGAGGAAAGATTTGATTGGAGAAAAGGAACAGCTGGTGTATTTTTACAGAAAGATTTCCTCAGATTTACCAACTGGGTTCTGCACTTAACCAGAGCAATCTCACCACATTGAATTAAGGACACCATAAAGCTGATTGGTTTTAGTTTTACCAACTGACCCTCAAAACCCTTTAATGACTGTTCACAATTGTACAGACAGAATAATTAAGAATTACAAATAATTTGTATAATTAAGAAATTAAGTTAAACATTCTAATGATATTTTGGAGGAAGGTCATTTGAGGGGGTATTAAGCCAAATGTGCAAATTCTAAACTGTTCCTTTAATCTTTTTTTTTGCTTTTACTACACAAATTCCTCGTATGATGCAAAACATACTTGGCTAATAAAGTACTATTAAGATTATGACAATCACTGATCTATTCTCTTTGATGAAATGTTTAAAATATCAGTTGATTACCTGTTCATCAGCTTAGAAGTCACATCTTCCTGGAAAAATCACTGAACGTCATATATTCCATGTGTAATGTGCAAATTGGCTGAATTCACAGGATCAACAGCAGACCTCCCAACATTTGATTTTACAAATTCAGAATTTTGATGTCCAAAATTTAGAATTTTACATCAAAATTCATAATATGGCACGTAATGCAACTTTTCAGCAAAAAAAAAGGTATGCACACCAAATGCGCATACGCGTTGCGCTACATTCTCGTGTGAAAACGACTATTATTTCCAACAGTCTGTTCTTGGACTACATGTACACTGCCAGGCCTATCATGAGTATATTCTACTATTATAGAAAGGTTATTGAACAGAAATACTTTTTACACCAAAGAAAAAATTGTTTTGTTTTGGTTTTTCTATTTTGGTTTTTCCTTACACATCCCAATTCTCTTGGTATTGAATAAAAGAACAATAGTCATAAAATGTATGACTAAGTTATGAAGAAAGAGTTTCATTTAAAAAACTGCACATACCTAATTTAATTGAAGATATACTTGCTCCAGTGGTCTTCAACAGCAAATCACAATGGTCCATGTCCCCCCCAACCCTACTCCCCCCACCCCCTTCTCCCCTCCCCCCCACGCCCCCTCACCCCTCCACTCTGTATATCATGTGAACCATGTTTTACAATTTTGTCTTTTGATGGTAAATAAAAACAAGCAATCTTCCGACATTAAAGGCAGCGTTTGGCCAAATCTCTGCTGGCAGATATAAATGGAATTAAACAGCAGATGTTGTCAGATATGTTGTCTCTAACTCCGAGCAGACCAAGTTAATAATTCTTGTGTAAAGGATTGATGAAAATATTGTCCACTCATATCAGTAGGCATTGAAAGCCATCTTCAATGGCCTGGTTTATTCATCACATTTGAACTACAGTGGCGTGACCAGGGCGCAATCATGACAGGAGAAGTTGGACAGCTCAACTTAATTTGTCACCATTAGCAACTGCACTGCTCTGCAAGTCATCTGCCACAAAACACTACAGTGTTATGGCCTTCCTTGGCAGGTTGACAAGAAAAACATCCATTGCTCCTGCACTTAGTGGAGCCCATCAACTTGGAGATCAGTTTGGCCACTCTGCCAGCTCTTTACAAGAGCACAAACATGACAGAAACAGCTCATCAAAGGTTGCAGCAGCTGAGCCCAAGCCAGTGTGTGCATCAGGCTTAACATCCCTGCTACCATTGCCTTCAGCTTAGCTGCACCTTGTAGATATGTGGCCTAATGGGCATATGACAACGTGTGATCCAAGTCAATGGTGCTTTGGGAATAAAAGCTTTATTAAAAATATATATAACTGCACATTTGAACTTTCAAGTCCCACTTTCTCGCCTGAAGGTACAGAGTATTTATGTTGTTGGAGCTACTAAATTGGCGTTGTTAGATGTAAATTTGAATCACAAAAAGGCTGCAGAAAAGATGAAGCCCATTCAGCCTGTCAATACTGTGTCAACACTACAGAAAGAAATCCAGCAAATCCCACTCTCCCCCGACAACCCTTTCAAGTATAAATTCAGTTCGCTTTTGAATCTGACAATTGCGTCTGCTTTCCCTACACTCCAGGTAATGACTTCCAATTCTAAAGACACAATGTGTTAAAAAAGTTTAATCTAGTGTTAATTTTGGTTCTTTTGGCATTATTCATTCTAAGTCCTCTGGTTCTTCAATCTTCCAATAATTGGAAGTATCTCTCTCTATCTGCTCTGAACAGTCCCTGTATAATTCTAGATACCTCCATCAGATCTTCTTTCAACCTCTTCTAAACCAAGGATGGATCAGAACAGGAAAAGATCCCAAACCTGAAACATTATATCTGTTAAACTAATCTCCTCTGTTTGCACGTGATCCATATCCTTGCATATCCATAAGCCTGCCTAAAAACCTCTTAAATGATGCTATAATCTCTGCCTCCACCACCACCCCTGGCAAAACATTCAACCACCCACCACACTGTGAAAAGAACCTGCCCTGCATATCTCCCCCAACTTTCCCCCTCTTACTTTAGAGCTATGCCCTCTAGTTTTTGACATTTCCACCATGGGAGAAAGGTTCTGGCTCTCTACCCTGGATATCCTCTCATCATTTTATATACTTCTATCAGGTCTCCCCTCAACCTCTGTGCTCCAGAGAAAACAATCCAAGTTTGTCCAACCACTCCTTAATTACCAGCATTCTGGTAAACCTCTTCCGTACTTACTGCATTGCTGCACAAATATGCTTTGTACACATCTGTGGTACAAGCAACTGTAGTATGGAACAGCATGCCTTTTAGACTCTGATTAACAGATAGCAAACTGAGATGCAGATTGATGAGATGGCACACTATTTCATTATGGGGAAGGAATCGAACAACAAGCAGTTTGGTCATGCGCCCTTAAAAAGGAAGACGTCAAAATTAATCAGTACAAGTTTTTAAAGACTTGGAGCAGAAAAGATTAGATATTGGTCAGAGAAATTTGATTTCCACACTGCAACTTGTTGAACTTAATTTCCCTGTAACAGTCAATGAGGTTACTCAGATAATTTAGCAAGACAGGGTGCTATAGAGGGCCAGTGACAGAAGTGAATATGGAATGTGTCCAAATTGCACTCTGCAACCATTCTACTGTTGTTGCTTTGAACTACAAACTAACGAGGAATGGGTAATTGGAACTGATTCCAAGTGTCTTCAGGAGAAAGATTGGAGGCAAGACATCTGCTAAACACAATTGGATTGTCAATTTGAAGGTAATTTTCTGTATTAGCTAAAACTTGGTATAAAAAAAAGAGAAAGTTATATCACTGTGCCAAGCAGGGCAATTTGCAGGATCGTGGAAATAGTTGAAATGACCATTTGCAAAGTCCATGTTAATGTTTATCACAAATGGGAAAAAGATTTCCTTGAGCTTATTGCACATTCAAAATGGATTGAAGTCAGAGACATGTCGATACTTGTAGAATGAACCATTAAAGACATAAAATGGATCTTTTCCGTGAATGGAAAATGGTAGAACGAATGTTTTGCACTAAACCATCATTCGATAGGGTTAAATACTGTTCATTGGTCATGGCATGTTGCAATGCAAGTCAAAACGCAGCAGGTTCCTTAGTTCTGGTAATGTCATGGACAGGTAGACAATTGCGAAGGTCAAATCGATTAATGAAGTATGTTAACATACTGAATCTGTAAAGATGGTGAGTAACTGTGAAAAGTGTTGAGACAAAATTTCTCCTGAGAGGGAAAGAAGAGGTTCATTTGTCTCCAGTTATGTAAGTCATGTGGTCAAAAGCCATATGTTGTAAGTGTTATATGCAATGGAAGTTCCCTGTTCTTAGGATTAGATCACCACCCTTGCTCAAAGCTTATTTCTGCAATCCATCAGTTCTTGGGCATCATACCTGGATCTACCGATGTTCTAAAAACCATGGGCACCCTTACTTTCCAGAATAATCTAAGGTAAATACCATCAGGAACTGATGATATATCGGTAATGGAAACAATGAGTCTTTGTGGTATTGGATTAAATTCTATTTAATTTCTACCTTGCCTATATCATTGCTCCAGCAAGACTTGGAAACAGTGCATCAACCAAACCTTGCTAATATAGAAACAAGGAACTGCAGATGTTGGTTTATCAAGAAAAGCCACAAAATGCTGGAGTAACTCAGCGGGTAAGGCAGCATCCCTGGAGAACGTTGAGACTGAAACGTCACATATCCATGTTTTTTTTACTGTGAAAGTTTGTGCTGAGATTGAAGAACATTGTTGATTGGATCAATGAAAGTTGGAAATGTCTGGCATCGATCAAACCCAATGTGTTTTAAAATATTTGACTGTTTCACTTGAGATGCTGTGAAACAACTAACTCAAGGATTTTTACGCTTATTGACACCCTGGTTGATTTAGAAACAAGAAAACGTAGTTGTCGTTTTGCAATAAATAAATAAAAACGGCTGTAGTAATTGCGGTTCGGGCAGCATCCCTGAATAACATAGATAGGTAGACACAAAATGCTGGAGTAACTCAGCAGGACAGGTCGCATCTCAGGAGAGAAGGAATGGGTGATATTTTGGGTCGAGACCCTTCTTCAGACTGATTCTATAATTGTTGCGCTGAACTATGAACTACCAAGGAATGGTTAATTTGGGAATGGTTAAAAGGATTGGTTTAAACCAGCATCTGCAGTTCCTTCCTGAACATAGATAGATGATGTTTTGGGTATGGACTCTTCCTCAGACTCATTCGAGTTGGGACCCTTCTTTGGTTGATTTATTACTCCCAGGATGCGCCGCGGAGCCGAACGGCCGGCGGCCCAAGAGCAACCCGGCGGGTGGGCCGCAGGGAATGATGAGGGACCCGGTGGGGGGGGCACAGAATGATGAGGGACCCGGTGGGGACGCACAGAATGAAGAGGGACCTGGTGGGAGACAACCGAGAGCATAGAGGGACCCGGCAGACCTGATTCACCGCTGCAAGAAGATAAGACTGCACGAGGAACATTTGAAACTTTGCCAGCGCCAGAAACCTGGCGAATCTTTGTGTACTGCTGAGGTGAAGTCTGCTGCACTGTCTCACAGCTGAAGTGTGGGACTCTAAGCTGAACATTCACATTATATAGAATGTAAAACAGTACAGCGCAGGAACAAGCCCTTTGTCCCAAAACGCCTGTGCCAAAATTAATGCCAGATTGTCTGATTGCATTCATATCTTCTATAAATTATCAAAACCATTCTCAGATTGTGCAACATGAAGCTGTTTGGGACAGCACCTGAGAGTTATATTCTTCACTTCTATGCGATATAAAAGATTTACAAAACAAATGGGAGTATTTGTCTGTAAATGTGTCATGGACAAACGCATTTTATGCTCACACAAGTTTATTTATATACCCTATTAACATTGAGGATCATTCCTTCTCTTAAAGTCTTACTTTCTCCACCAATAATTTAATCATCACTTTTTTGGCAAGTTGTTTAATGACTTCCTTTAAACAACACTCTCTCTCTCTTTCTGTTGTTCTTTGGCAGGGTTGCTGAGAGCTTTCCCCAGTTAACTGAGCACACAATTTATGCTGAGCCTTCAGTGGAGCATGCCGAGGGAGTTTTGCATCATCAGTGATGCCCTCTTGATTTCAGCGTTTAACTAGTGTACACCTGCTCCAATATTCCAGGGCACGACTGAATGATGATCATTGCTTCTCCTGGTGGCCCTGGACAACATTATATCCTAATCAACTCCACCATGAAAATAAGTTACCTGATCATTCCTGTCTGCTGTTTCTGGACCCCCCCCCTTCATTGCCAGCTTTTAAATTGATGCCCGATGAACTAATAAGTGCCGGTTTCCATTTTGGACAGGAAAGATGGAGCAGGTGCTGCGAATTCTACAGTCTATAAGGAAATGTCAATGACGAGAGGGCATAGCTTTATGGTGAGAGGGGCAAAATTTAAAGGAGATGCGTGGGGCAAGTGAGGGTGGTGAGTGCCTGGATCATGTTGCTAGGGGTGATGGGGAGGCAGCTACAACAGTGGCATTTAGATAGGCACATTGAAAGGTTGGAAAAAGGACGCAAAGTGCTATAGTAACTCAGCAGGTCAAGCAGCACTCCTGGAGAACATAGATAGGTGACCCTTCTTCAGACCTGAAAAGTCAGCTTTCCATGTTCTGCAGGGATACTGCCTGACCTGCTGAGTTACTCCAGCACTTTGTGTCCTTTTGTGAATTAACCAGCATCCGCAGTTTTTCATTTCCGGATATGGAGGGATATGGATCATGTGCAGGCAGATGAGATTAGTTTTTCTTAGCATTATTTTCGGCACAGACATTGTGGGCCAAAGAGCTTGTTCCTGTGCTGTACTGTTTTACATTCTATGTCCCACACTTCAGCTGTGAATGGCCACGCTATTCTCACTTTCTCACCCGCTCCCCACACAATAGTGGCAATTTCACAGAGGCCAATTAACCTGCACACCTTTGTCCCCCTCCACATGGGAGAACTTGCAAACTCAACATAGACAGCACCCGAAGTCAGGGTTTAGCCTGGTTTTAGAGATACAGCGCAGAAACAGGCCCTTCGGCCCACCGGGTCCGCGCCGCCCAATGATCCCCACACATTAACACTATCCTATACCCACTAGGGACAATTTTTACATTTGCCCAGCCAATTAACCTACAAACCTGTATGTTTTTGGAGTACCTGAGTCTCCGGCGCTGCATTCGCTGTAAGGCAGCAACTCTACCGCTGCGCCACCGTGCCGGTTACTGTGAGGCAGCAGTTCTACCAGCTGTGCCACAGGGCGACCCATTGAGCAAGCCCCAGGCAGCAAACTGTTGCTGAATTTGCTGAAACTCTGGTATCAACAGAATGTGCCACAGTGTGCAATGTTGAGGGAACTGGCTGTCAGGAATGCTCTCCATGTTTGATGAGGTAACGTTTCCTATCAGTGTTGATTCCATTTGTGCTCTTGTTCCTGGGAATGTACTCAGAAAGGTACCATTGCAGATTGGCAAATCATCTTGGGCGACAATCATTGTGTGTCAGCTTTACAATATAATAATTTATTTCTCTTTTTGTTCCAGCTGACGTTTATGAAATGAAAAATGAACATGAAAGAACCCTGCTGTTACAAATGCCTGTCTCCATGATATTAATGTGCACGTTATTAAGGTCAGCCAGCAACAGCAAGGAAAGATCCTCAGAGTTGCTTAATATTCACCCACTATGTAGCTGTCAACCATTAAAAATCCGCAGGTCAGTGGGAACATTCAGGGAACCTCTGAACTTCACGATGTAAAATAACAAAGATCAATGCATCACTTAAAAGAACATAAAGCTTCAACAAGAATGATAAAGTCTGGATGAACTATAAAGACACTTGCTTCTGGTGTTAACAATTTAAAGTCACTGTTAAGTGGTTTCTGTACTTTCTCCTCCCAGTTGTTACTTTGCTGGACTTGTTAATCCTTGGTGTTGCGGGAATATTTTTCTATTGGAAATTCCAGTTTCTGAGCAGATTTACTGTTTGTCATCCCTGGTTTGCAGTCTTTGATAAAGGTGTCTGGTGTGAGTCCACTGACAGGGTGCTTCCTGCCCTGCACAAGGAACCACATTCCCACATCTCTGCACAATACAATAATGCTATTTTCCCCAGATATCTCAAGTTCTTTGTTATTGGAGAAAGACAAAGCCTGGTGGGGATTTCACAGATACAGCTTCTCTCCTGCACCACAGTGCAGAGGTAGAGTTGCAGCCTTACAGCGCCAGAGACCCAGGTTCGATCCTGACCATGGGTGCCGTCTGTACAGAGTTTTTTAGATTTTTTTTTAGATTTAGAGATACAGCGCGGAAACAGGCCCTTCGGCCCACCGAGTCCGCGCCGCCCAGCGATCCCCGCACATTAACACTATCCTACACACACTAGGGACAATTTTTACATTTACCCAGTCAATTAACCTACATACCTGTACGTCTTTGGAATGTGGGAGGAAACCGAAGATCTTGGAGAAAACCCACGCAGGTCACGGGGAGAACGTACAAACTCCGTACAGACAGCGCCCGTAGTCAAGATCGAACCTGAGTCTCTGGCGCTGCACTCGCTGTAAGGCAGCAACTCTACCGCTGCGCCACCGTGCCGCCACAGTTTCCTCCCACACTCCAAAGACGTTCAGGTTTGTAGGTTAATTGGCTTCAGTAAAAATTGTAAATTGTCCCTATTGTGTGGGATAGTGCTAGTGTATGGGGATCACTGGTTGGTGTGGGTTCAGTGAGTGGAATGGCCTGTTTCCGCATTGAATCTCTAAACTAAATTAAACTAAGATGTTGATTTGGACAGTGAGGGGCAGAGTCTGATGGGGACATCCCTCAAACAATGGAATGGATATCATCCCAGAGAGCCACAACAGTGACATGGGGTTTTGCTCAAACATAGATGCAAATACTATTATGACACCAATGCATGTGTAGGTGCTGAGAATGCCTGAAGAGTTTTTGCATTGATTTTGCTTTGTAGATATCTTTTATTCTGAATAAAGTTTGTAGTTTTATAGTTTTATTTTGAGATATAGCGCGGAAACAGGCCCTTCGACCCACTGAGTCCGCACCAACCAGCGATCACTGCACACTAACACTAGTCCTACACACTAGGGTCAATTTACACTTACATCAAGCCAATTAACCTACAAACCTGCATGTCTTTGGAGTGTGGGAGGAAACCGATGAGCTTGGAGAAAACCCACGGGATCATGGGGAGAACGTACAAACTCCGTACAGACAGCACACGAAGTTGGGATCAAACCCTGGTCTATGGTAAGCGCTGTAAGGCAGCAACTCTACCGCTGCACCACCCCGGGGGGGGATATGGAAATTAAAAAATGCAGCTTCCTTTACTAAGGCTGCCATGCCTTACAGATATCTTCCAATTTCACTGAGGGCACTGCATCAACGGAGAAAACAGTACAGGCCTGTGGTTTTCTGAGCGATTACAAGTTTGCACATCTTGCTCTTATTACCAGTTGATGGTTCACTTTGACAGGATAGTGACAAATTAATTTGTGTGAACTCATGGAATTCTATTTCTTTTGAGACGGTAATTCATTGTCCAAACCTGGTTTGCAATAAAACAGCAGACAAATTGATCTTCAATGATATCTGTGACTTATTCTATTTGAAATCTATCTAATTACAGGAACATTTCAGGACCTGTCAAAGTTGTGATGTGGATATTTCTGGGGTGGACATCTGGATTGTGTGAATGGGGTCGAGGAATACTGAGCTCATCATAATCATAATCATACTTTATTAGCCAAGTATGTTTTGCAACATACGAGGAATTTGATTTGCCATGCAGTCATACCAATAAAAAGCACCAAAACACACAAAATACATTTTAACATAAACATCCTTCACAATGACTCCTCCAATATTTCTTACTGTGACGGAAGGTGAAAAAAAAGTTCAATCTCTTCCATTTTTTGTCCTCCCTTGGTCGGGGGCCTCGAGTCTTCCATTGTCGAGCCGATCGTGCCTCCCGTAGCCAGCGGTCGGCCCCTCCGCATTGGGGCGAACAAGCTCCCGCATCGGGGGGATCTCAGCTCCCCTCGCCGGGTGATCGGACCCCGGGTCGGGGCTGGTCGAACCTCCTGTGGCTTGGAGTTTCCCGACATCAGTCTCTACCCGAGACTGCGAGCTCCTCAGTTGAAATCCGCAGGCCACGGTTGGAGCGTTGTTCCCAGGCAAGGAATCGCAGGCTCCACCGCCATGGACATTTAAGTCCATGGCGGTGGGGCTCAAAGTCAGTCTCGAGCAAGACCGCCAGCTCCATGATGTTAGGCCGCAGAGCGACCGGAGATACGATCCAGAAAACAATCACATCTCCTGCAAGGTAAGAGATTGAAAAAAGTTTCCCCCAACCCCTCCCCCACCTCCCACATAAAACAAACCAGAGAACATTAACACATACTTTTTAAAACACACTAAAAATAACAAAAACGACAAAAAGACAGACAGACCGTTGGCGAGGCTGCCATCATGAAGTTCCCATTAAAATATCCTGGATCTGCGTAGATGAGTTTTCGAGTCATTCAGCAATGGAAACAGGTCCTTCGGAGAAGGCATTGTCAGCCTAACCTATCCATGCTGACCAAGATGTCTCCTCTCAGCTACTCCTATTTCCTGTGCCTGACCCATATTCCTCCAAGTACCTGTCCAAATGTCTTTTAAATGTTGTTTTTGTAAGTGTCTACTGCTTCAGCTTGTTCCATATACCTACCTCGGTTGAAAATGTTGCCTCTCAGGTTCCTATTAAATCTTTCTCCTCTAACCTTAAACCTATGCCCTCTAAATCTTAATCCAAACCTGGGAATAAAGAATCTGCACATCCACCCTATCTATTCTGTACGGTAACTCAAATTTCACTGTACCTTAATTGGTACATGTGACAATAAATTGATCTTAAAATCTTATTCCCATTATGATTTTGTACACCGCAATCAGGTCACCCTTCTGCCTACGCCTCAAGGAATGAAGTCCTTACCCTTAGTCCTGGCAACATCCTTGTAAATCTTCTCTGCACTCTTTCCAGCTTAGTGACATATTTCGTATAGCATAGTGACCAAAACTGAATACAATACTTCAAGTAAGAGTCAGGCGAGAGGGCGATTCAGAGACATGGATGGGTAAGGTGTGAAAACGAGGGAACAAAGGGGACGAAGCTCAAAGAAAATGTAGAATAGGTCATTGTTAGCTCCGGGCAGGTGACAACGAGGCATATAAAGATAAAATTTAATCAGGGGAACAGTCAGACAGGTAGGAGAACTAGGATGGGGGAGGGATGGAGAAAGAGGGAAAGCAAGGGTTACTTAAAGTTAAAGAAGTCAAAGAAGACCGCTGGGGTGTAAGCTGCCCAATCGAAATACGAGGTGCTGTTCCTCCAATTTGAGTTGGGCCTCACTCGGGCAGTGGAGAAGGCCCAGGACAGAAAGGTCAGTATGGGAATGGGAGGGGGAGTTAAAGTGTTGAGCAACTGGAGGATCATGGAGGTCGAGGCGGACTGAGCGGAGGTGTTCATGTACTTGTATTCACTTCCTTGCCCAATCCCTATACCTTTGTTTCCTTTAATCAATTGGACAGAGCTGACCCCCATTCTATGTTGTTCAGCCCCCGCTCCCACATCAGATGGGCAGGGCTAATATAGGAGTTTGTGTTTCTATCTGAGCTCTCTGTTGCAGCATGAGTAACTGACTCCAGCTTTGGGCACTGTGGAAAAAGTCCACCATTTGATGGTTTCTGCAGCTGCCGGCAGATAGATTCTTCTCAGTGTGAAACATCCCAGTGCTCTGGGAAACATTGCGCGCACATTCTGAAGACATACTGTCAGGCACAAAGCCAAACTCTTCCCTGCCTTCTCCAATTGGATTTGTATCCCAGAGGCCTCTGAGCAGTGAGTGATCACTTTCACAGCTATTTTACTTCCAGAGACGATCAGCTTGAATTATCTTAAAAGTTAAAAAAATGTCACACCCACAAACAATAACTTGCAGTGTAAGAGTTTGAGCCACAGGTCACGGCATGCTCTCAAGCACTAAAACAGGTTTTAGACCGTAACATTGTCATTTTAAATTGCTGCTTCGGGGATAATTTTCGGAACCCTTCTTGCCATGGTGACACGCTCATGTAAAAATTAATGGCCGGGAAAATTCATCATTGGTGTTTTCACACCATCCAGGTTACTTTGGGAGGAGACCTGTTTACGCTTCCAAACTGGATTTCTGCATCACTTCTAATGAAATAATAACAGCCTGAGTAGCAAGTCCGAGGAGATTTCCAGCCAATTTCTTTACTCGGCGCATCTCAAGCAAGAGGAATTATTTGCAATAATGGTCATTCAAACTCTAGTGTTTAGTCATCCCAAGAACAACAGCAGGAATCAGTGAAACAAATTACATTTTAAAAAGGCACAAAGTGCTGGAATAACTCAGAGGGTCAGGCACCATCTCTGGAGAACATGGATAGGTGATGTTTCAGGTTGGGACTCTTCTTCAGGCTCATCAAAGTAAACACCTACTGCATCACTCTGAGTATTTTAGGCAAGCTTACACACACACATTGATTTATTCACAAAATGCTGGAGTAACTCAGCAGGTCAGGCAGCATCTCGGGAGAGAAGGAGTGGGTGACGTTTCGGGTCGAGACCCTTCTTCAGTCTGAAGAAGGGTCTCGACCCGAAACGTCACCCATTCCTTCTCTCCCGAGATGCTGCCTGACCTGCTGAGTTACTCCAGCATTTTGTGAATAAATCGATTTGTACCAGCATCTGCAGTTATTTTCTTACACACACACATACACACATACATACGCACACACAAGCCTGACCTTGCACTCTGTCATTTTGATTCAATGGAGTGTAAGATTAGGTTTATTTTCCCCATTAAATGACGAGACTTCAATCTTTGTGTGATGAGCCAGAATTCAAATTTCACTGTACCTTAATTAGTACATGTGACAATAAACTGACCTTGAAACCCGTGTTCACGCTCCATGAATGTGCGCATGAAGAACATCCCTAGAGCTACTAGGCAATCTAGAGCCACCTTGATTTGCATCAATTCAAATCGGCAGAAAATAATGGTAAGGTGACACAAAAAGGATGTCCCTTCTCTGAGCTAATCTGTCTGCCTTTAGACTTTAGAGATACAGCGTGGAAACAAGCTCTAAAGCCCACTGAGTCTGTGTCGACTAGCGATCGCCCTGTACATTACCACTATCCTACACATGAGAAACTGTTTAGAATTTTCCAGGAGCCAATTAACTCAAAAACCTGCTTGTCTTTGGAGTGCGGGAGGAAACCGGAGCACCCGGAAAAACCCCACGCAGTCACAGCGAGAACATACAAACTCCATACAACCAGCACCCAGAGTCAATATCGAACCCGGGTCTGTTGCAGTAAGGCAGCCACGCTACCACTGTGCCACCCTACCCTGTGACTGCCCTGCTCCCAGCAAAGAAAGCAGACAAACACACTTATAACCATGATACATTTTGTAAAAGTCATTATTGTCCAGTGAACATTTATTGGCACTCTGTATCGCTCTTGATTGTAACGATCAACACAATGCCTATATAAAATATTGGTATAATGTGCTTTGACTAACTGTCTTGACAGTTTTCACCAAATGCTGAGAGGGTACTAATCAATTGCAAATTGGGCAATCCTGACATCATTCAATCTATGTCCAATTGGAGTGAGTGTGAATGTTATTGCTGACGGAATATAACTGGGAATTGCTTGAATATTCCCAGCGGACATTCCTACTGCATTGCATGCTGTCCGGAGCGCCCTCTACCCATGGAGCTCACAAGGAATTAAAAGCACTTCAGCATGAAAATGGACATTCCACCAAGTGGCACATCTGGTGGAGCTGCTGCCTCACAGCGTCAGAGACCCAGGTTCGATTTTGACCTTGGGCGCTGTCTGTGCGGACATTCTCCCTGTGACCGCGTGGGTTTTCTCTGGTGTCCTCCCACATCCCAAAGACACGCGGGTTTGCAGGCTGATTGGCCTCTGTAAATTCCCCCCTGCGTGTAGGGAGTGGATGAGAAAGTGGGATAACATAGAACTTGTGTGAACGGGTGATCAATGGTTGGCGTGGACTCGGTCGGCCGAAGGGCCTGTTTCCTACTGTATCTCCAAAGTAAAGTAAAGCACAGTAAACTAAACACCCGCACGACAACATAAAACAAAACATAAGATTGTAGCTGCAGAATTGACAAAATTTGGGATTTCTCTGGTTAAAATAGGCTCAAAGGTGCTGTGTCCCTCCACCAACATCAAAAGGGAATGGATGCTAGAATAATGGAACCAGGTAAGACAACCAGCAAGATAAATATTTCTAAAAGCAAGCACAGTAATTTTAACCTCATCCATCAGCAAGAATCTAATAGAATTAGTTCAGTTGCCTCAGTTTTATACTCATACAGTTGTTATGTCAATATGAAGTAAAATTAGTTAATGCTCAAAATGGAAGGGTCAGTTGATTACATCAGTTACGAATAGGGCAAACTAGTTGCAAAGACCGATAAAGACAGTCTTATAGAAAACTGGCAGAATCAGACGACCCAAATAAATATGTAGGAAGGAACTGCAGATGCTGGTTTACACTCAAGATAGACACAAAATGCTGGAGTAACTCAGCGGGACAGGCAGCATCTCTGGAGAGAAGGAATGGGTCTCTGGAGAGAAGGAAGAGAAAGGGTTGAAAGAAAGAAGGGGCCCATTCCTTCTCTCCAGAGATGTTGCCTGTCCCATTGAGGTACTCCAGCATTTTGCATCTATCTTTGACCCAAGTAAATATTCTGCTTCCACCACCATAATGTTCCTGCCATACAAAAGTGCTTGAAAATAACCTGCTGTTCTTTTGCTGTTACCTCAGCTATAGTAGTTGGATAATCTGCTGAAACCCTTACCAGACATGGCCGTACTTCAACAGAGCAAAATTCCTGGTACAACAGACAACCAACACAACTGTTGCATTAAAATTTGAAAGGGTAGCATTCACCAACCAACCTACTACACGCTTCATGTTAGTTTGGCTATGTAATAATGAACCCTTTCCTCTAATCCATTTGGCCCTGATGAATGTATTGATTTTCAAATGAAACTGTATTCTCAACTTAGTTCTGTTGCTGTTCAGTGGGCAAGGAAATGAAAAAGAGTGCAGAACTTCTTATCAATCACTTATTTTGACACTCAAGTGGAAAACTAATTGTTTAAAAACTTGCATTCATTAAATACCTTTCACTACCTTCAGATAGCCCAAAGTGAATTTTGGAAGCAACGGTCAAGGTGATGAAATATTTATTGAAGTATAATCACTGTCGTAATTTGCAGGGTATTGTAATAATGACCAGATGAGTGCCTTGAATTTCATTGTCTGTTGGTAGAAGTATTATATTGTCACCTTGACCTCTGCTTCCACAATTCATTGCATCAATATCAATAGAATAAAGTACAAAGTCAGAGCACAATGAGATAATGCTTTTGTTTAGTTTATTTAGCACTACTCACTGGGGATATATCTCAAAGCAAATGTTTCATTTCTAAACATTGTTGCAAAAATGTTGGCCTGAACTTCAGAGGTAGTTTCCCAGCCCATCTTCAAAATATGGGTAGGACACAAAGCGCTGGAGTAACTCGGCAGGTCAGGCAGCATCCTGGGAGAACATGGATAGGTGACGTTTTGGGCCGAGACCCTTCTTCAGAATTTGATGAATTCTTCGGACTCTGAAGAAGGGCTTCAAACCGAAACGCCGTCAATTCATGTTTCACCAGGGATGCTGCCTGACCTGCCGAGTTATTCCAGCACTTTGTGTCCTTTTGTGTATTAACCAGCAACTACGTTCAAAATGCGGGTTATGTCCAATGGAGAGAAAGCGGGAGCTTTGCTCAACATCTTATCCAAAAAACTATTTCCAACAGTGTAGCAGTTCTTTGATCCTGGAGTTTCAGCCAAGGTGCTGAGTGTTCAGGTCTCCAGTGTACAACCTGAACAAGCAACCATTTGACCCAGAGGTGAGAATACTCCCTAAGGACACTTCACTGATATGATTCTGTAAAATGAAATAAATTAACGCAACATACATTAAGTGCTGAAGATAGACACAAAAAGCTGGGGTAACTCAGCGGGACAGGCAGCATCTCTGGAGAGAAGGAATGGGTAATGTTTCAGGTCGAGACCCTTCCTCAGACATAGTGCTGAAGGGTTTCAATGGGAAAATATGCTGTTTATATTTCTGCAAGGTCCACTTGTTTGCTGTGGCTCTGTCCTCTGCAGTTTGATATTTTTGTTCGATAGGACAAAATTAGCTGGTGGACAGATTTGTTTGGGTAATCATGGTTCAGCCATTTCTAATATCACATAACATCCTTCTTCAGTTATCTATCTGGAAAGGATGCAAACATATCCTGTAATTTTGTACTGAGTTAAGTTTTTAAAAAAGTCAACCAAATATTTTTTTTAAGATTTCTTCCAGATTGGGGGAAGGCTTTTAGAAGGTGATGAAAATGGCTGAATTGAGAGTGTTGCACTTTTGACAAGAGAATCAAGACCTTCACAGCAATGTTAATTCTGAGTGCATTAGGTTTTGGTAGAAAGCTCTGTAATGCTCTATGCAGTTAACTGGCAATCAGGTTAAGTGATTTGCACCAAAAAATGACACAATGTGCTGGAGTAACTCAGTGATTTTCATAATTCCAGACCTCCTTATTTTCTGGCCCTGCACAATATCCTAGTTTGAACAACAGAATATCCAATGTTTTAATTTAATATCAATGATTATAACAGTTTATTCATAACAATTTTCTTAATTCTGAGGAATCACAAATAATACTAATATGGATTTAAAAGAAATGCATTATCTAATGAAGATAAATTCTGATGTCCTATTTCTTTAATGCCATCATTAATGTTTAATGTTTAATGTTCATATATTCCTATATTTCCTATATTTCCTATATTTAATGTTCATATATTCCTATATTTCCTAATTCACAATTTTGGTAAGATGTCGATGCACTTTGTACAGTTCTGGTCACCAAACGATAGGAAGGGCGTAATTGCATAAGAAAGGGTGCAGAGGAGATTAACCTGGGATTTACCCTAGCGTTGGGTAAAGTGTTAGTTGTGAGGAAAGACTGGATAAGCCATGCTTGATTTCATTGGAAGTGGAGAGGACTGAGCGAGACCTAATTAAGATAGGCAAAATGATTACGGGAAGAGATATTGTAAATGGCAAGAAACTCTTCCCCATAATGGAGGTGCCAACAAATACAGGGCACAGGGAAGCAAAGAGTAGGAGGTTTAGAGAGGATCTGAGGAAGAACGTTTTCACCCGGAAGGTGCACTACCTGATGGGATGGAGGATGCATAGGTTCTGTATGGCGGCAGAAGACTCCAGGGATGTGCCGTGGAGCTGGAACCCACTCAGTGGACCCGGCGGGCTGTGGCCTGTAGGGGGCAGTCATCAAGCCTCTCGCAGCCATGCGGTGGCAGGCCTGGGCCACATCTGCGAAGAAAGACCCGGTGGGGGTCACTGCCTGCAGTGGGATGCTTGGATTCTGCCAGCTTAGCTTTGAAGAATGGAGAGTCGAACAGGAGGGAGCCACTAGTGACGATGGAAGCGAGGACTGGACCAGTAGGAGAGTGCCTGGGGTAATGCCTCCAGCACCTTCAAGGCCGGCTGTAGGAAGCACTCCCGAGGCACAAAGACAGTCGAGGGTGACAGAGGCAGCCGGGGCTTACCTGGATTGGGAGCCGCGGGAGCACATTGAAAGTGTGGACCGGATTTTTGGACTTTTTATGAATGGTACCAAAATGTGGTGACTCGTGCATGTGTGATCTTTGCAAAAAGTTCACTGTGCAGGGCACACGTGACGATAAAGCGCCATTGAGATGAACACTTTGAACCACCATGGCATTAAAGGTTATGGGCCATATGCTGGAAAATGGGATTAGAAAAGATGGGTGCACATTGATCACCATGGGCATGGTGAGTCAAAGGTTCTGTTTCCATAAAGTATTAACCTTTGACATTTTGATTCCGTGGCTGATAAAATAATTATCTTGAGATCACAGCCTCTAACAAGCTTATCTGGGGAGTATAAACTGCACAGAACGGGCTGCAATTCTTTTGCTCTACTGGCAAAAGCATGGACCGATTGTTCACATGGTGTGGAGAGTGTTGGACACATTTTTCCTCATGCATAATTGGCATTCATCCCAGAGGAAGAGAGCCGAGAGTGGCCACACTTCACTCAAAGCAAAGGCACTCTCTGTGGTTGGTTTGGGAGGGTCCATTGTAACTGGATCCATGAGAGCAAATGGGGAAGACGTTCAGTGTTGTCATGTCAGGGTTAACACAGTCTTTAATTAAAATCACACTTCCTTAAGACGTGAAGAAAAGTGAAAATTTCCTTACCACTGGCTATTATACCACTAATTTGTCGTTTTCAAATGGAACAAGCCTCTCACATTTCCTCACACTATTTTGCAGCCAATGAACTACAAACAGATGCTGTAGTGTCTAGGCTGAGCTGTTCTTCCTGTGTTCAGTGTTTTCTCAGGGGCATTAGCACAACAGATGCAGAGAATGGCTCTGTTAACCTTGAAGCCTTCTTCCTGTGTGTCTTCTCCTTCAAAAATGCATGTGTGGTGCAATGATGCCCACCAAAGACTGTTTTCCAAATAAAGTCATACTGCACACACGTAAATAGGCCCTTCGGCCCACCTTGTCCATGCAGACCAAGTTGGCATATTGGGCTCATGCCCTTTACCTGCGTTTGACCCTGCGTTAGAAGGATGAGGGGGGATCGTATTGAAACATATAAGATAATTAGGGGATTGGACACATTAGAGGCAGGAAACATGTTCCCAATGTTGGGGGAGTCTAGAACAAGGGGCCACAGTTTAAGAATAAGGGGTAGGCCATTTAGAACGGAGATGAGGAAGAACATTTTCAGTCAGAGAGTGGTGAAGGTGTGGAATTCTCTGCCTCAGAAGGCAGTGGAGGCCAGTTCGTTGGATGCTTTCAAGAGAGAGCTGGATAGAGCTCTTAAGGATAGCGGAGTGAGGGGGTATGGGGAGAAGGCAGGAACGGGGTACTGATTGAGAGTGATCAGCCATGATCGCATTGAATGGCGGTGCTGGCTCGAAGGGCTGAATGGCCTACTCCTGCACCTATTGTCTATTGTCTATTGACCCATGGCCCTCTAAATCCTTCCTATCCATTGATACCATTTAAATGCGATATCATTGCTAGCATTCTTACTTTGAGCAGGAACGGAAGTTTAAGTAATTGTGGAGTGTCCTGTGTAGGCTGGAATTACACAATCACAGACATACTAAGCATAGGAGGATACATGTTTTGGGATTTACAGTTCCCATTTATACAAAAACATAGCAGAGAATTCTGGACAACATTCATTTTTGTTAATGGGATGTTTCTTAACTTAAATGAAGTGTTGCAGTAACCGACAGAATTAACACTGACTACATGCTAGAAATGGTGGTGTGATTGACTATAAATGCAATGTAACATGGTTTGTTTTGTGGCTTGGCATTCCCTTCAGAAATCTGGCTATCCTTTGAACCGATGAAACCAGGTTATATTTGATCCAACACTGGCTCAAACTTGGCCTAATCTCTCGGTCCTGAATTTTTGAAAGAACATTTAACACTTTTGGTACCCACTTGCATACAGACTTTATCACTGACTACTTATGAAGCTTTTAATTTGTAGGAAGGAATCTCAGATGTTGGTTTATACCAAAGATGGACAAAAAATGCTGGAATAACTCAGCGGGTCGGGCAACATCTCTGGAGTAAAGGAATCGGTGACGTTTCGGGTCGGAGCCCTTCTTCAGACACTTTTTAAATTTTAATTACATTTTGAATTTGCAGGTTAGTGCATCTGAGACTTTTCATCCCTCCTCCACACTGAACTGAAACTGCTATAAAATAAAACACTGGCTGACACATAGAGAAGCTATTCGGCCCATTGCATCCAAACCAGCTCTGAGGGGAGCAATCCGTTACATTCAATTCTCCCTCTTGTATAATCTGGGAAGCAAACTTTCAATTTGCAGAAATTTGATCATGAATCAAGCAACTTTATTTTCTCAAAGGATTTGGTCAAGATCTACTGTCTATTGTTAAAATTAGGAATCCTTGAAAGCACGAGAGTCCAGGTTTGAAAAGTGATCACCCCTTCGTATAGATCAAGAGAATAGTGATGCACATCCATTAAATGCCTATGGGTGTATTTTTAGAGATACAGCGCGGAAATAGGTCCTTCAGCCCACCGAGTCCATGCCGATCAGTGATCACCCAGTACACTAACACTATCCTATACTCTGGGAACAATTTTTACAACTTACCAAAGCCAATTAATCTACAAACTATCATGTCCTTGGAGTGAGGGAGGAAACTAGACCACCGGGAGAAGACCCACGCAGTCACAGAATTAACGTACAAACTCCGTAGTCAGGATCAAACCCGGATCTCTGGTGCTGTAAGGTAGCAACTCTACCCACTGCGCCACTGGGCTGCCCTGTTTCAAAGGCACAATAAACCAGGAGCATTAGACTCCAGTGTGCTGGGTCATTTTTAGTGCACGTAAGACACAGACGTTGAAATTTGAGCAAGTGATAGTGGTCACTTGTTTTCTTACTCACGAAGTAATGGCAACAAACAACACCCAAGCACTTATTTCGAGAGGAAACCAATGAGATGTTTATCACAGGTGTTCCAATGACCAGTTGCACATAATCCTTCTGCTTTTCAGGCTCATTCTGATAAATGTTTCCTGAAAACGTAATTTAAACATTCGATCTAAGTAAAATCAAACCACCGTCAACAGAAAGTAGATCTAATTCCTATTACAGTATGATGAAGTCCATTTAATTCCTGATTTGGGAAAGGAGGTGATTGTGTAATTTATTTCACCTGGTATTTGTGGTTTACCATCAAAACAAATTAATATCTGCCATTCAGAATATTGAGTTACTCATCAGGATTAGAAGACCCAGGGGTTTGTTCAATTTAAAACAAATTATTTCTAATATCGTTAAAGAACTTTTTTTTTTAATGGCATTTTATAACTTGAAAACAAATTCTTCAGAGAACATTTGCTGAACTTGAATGGTATACTTTTGGTGAAATTAAAATTTAACCAAATTTAATTTATTGAATCATTGTAATATATGGCACAAGAACATATGGTGCAAGACCAGGCCCATTGGCCCACAATGTCTGTGCTGAACATGCTGCCAAGACCGTCTCTTATCCAACTGCTCATAATCCATATTCCTCTACAGCCTGCATACCCATATAGCTATCCAAAAGGCCCTTAAGTGCCATTATCTTATCCCCTGCAACCCGCTACTCCCAACAAAGCACTCCATGTGCTCACTACCCTCTATGTAAAAAAAACTTGCCCCACAGATCTCCTTTAAACTTTGTCCCTCTCACATCAAAGCTATGCCATCTAGTATTTGATTTTTCCATCCTGGGAGAAAGGTTCTGACTGCACACCCTATCCTTGCATCTCATTACTTTAATGGGGCAACCAGAACTGCACGTGATACTCCAAATGCGGCAAAACCAAAACCATATAAAGGTGCATCATGACTTCCTGACTCTTGTACTCACCCACTGCCCACACTCATCGATCACCTTCGTCACCTCCTCAGAAAAGCTCCATCGAGTTAATAAGAGGTGATTTGTCACATGAAAGGCCACGCTGACTGCCCCTAATTAACTCATTCTCTTCCAAATGGAAATATATCCTATCCTAAAGAATCCACTCGAATAGCTTCGCTAACGCTGATGTGCGCCTTACCGGCCTATAGTTCCCTGGATATTCTCGCCTTCTTAAATTTGCAGATGCCATTAGCAAATTTGCAGATGATACTAAGTTGGGGGGTAGTGTGAATTGTGAGGAAGATGCAATAAGGCTGCAGGGTGACCTGGACAGGTTGTGTGAGTGGGCGGATACATGGCAGATGCAGTTTAATGTAGATAAGTGTGAGGTTATTCACTTTGGAAGTAAGAATAGAAAGGCAGATTATTATCTGAATGGTGTCAAGTTAGGAGGAGGGGGAGTTCAACGAGATCTGGGTGTCCTAGTGCATCAGTCAATGAAAGGAAGCATGCAGGTTCAGCAGGCAGTGAAGAAAGCCAATGGAATGTTGGCCTTCGTAACAAGAGGAGTTGAGTATAGGAGCAAAGAGGTCCTTCTACAGTTGTACCGGGCCCTGGTGAGACCGCACCTGGAGTACTGTGTGCAGTTTTGGTCTCCAAATTTGAGGAAGGATATTCTTGCTATGGAGGGCGTGCAGCGTAGGTTCACTAGATTAATTCCCGGAATGGCGGGACTGTCGTATGTTGAAAGGCTGGAGCGATTGGGCTTGTATACACTGGAATTTAGAAGGATGAGGGGGGATCTTATTGAAACATATAAGATAATTAGGGGATTGGACACATTAGAGGCAGATAACATGTTCCCAATGTTGGGGGAGTCCAGAACAAGGGGCCACAGTTTGAGAATAAGGGGTAGGCCATTTAGAACGGAGATGAGGAAGAACTTTTTCAGTCAGAGGGTGGTGAAGGTGTGGAATTCTCTGCCTCAGAAGGCAGTGGAGGCCAGTTCGTTGGATGCTTTCAAGAGAGAGCTGGATAGAGCTCTTAAGGATAGCGGAGTGAGGGGGTATGGGGAGAAGGCAGGAACGGGGTACTGATTGATAGTGATCAGCCATGATCGCATTGAATGGCGGTGCTGGCTCGAAGGGCTGAATGGCCTACTCCTGCACCTATTGTCTATTGTCTATTGTCTATTGTCTATTGGAGGAACAACTTTGGGTACTCTTCAGTCCACTGCGTCCTCAACTGTGGCTAGAGCAGATGCAAAGATCTTTGTCAAGGCTCCCGCAATCTCCTCTCTTGTCTCTCTCAATAACCTGGCATAAATCCCATCAGGTCCTGGGGATTCATTTATTTTAATGCTCTTCAAGAGCCCCAACACTTTCTCCTTCCTAATCGCAAATTACCCTTGCGTACCAGTATTCTCCACTCTGATCTCATTGCCCTCCATTCTCTGCTCCTTGCCCTCTGGTCCAAGCCTTTCCCACAAGCAGAAACATCCTTTCCACATCCACTCCATCCAGGCCTTTCACTATGGGGTAAGTTTCAATGAGGTCACCTCTCATCCTGTGTTGTATGTAAATCCTTCTAAACAAGCCCAGTACCTTCAAATGCTCATCGTACATTAACCTAATCATCCCCGGGATCAATCTCGTAAACGTCCTCTGGACCCTCTCCAATGCCAGCACAGCCCCCATCAGATATGGGGCACAAAACTGCTCACGTTACTCCAAATCTTCTCTTAATCTTCTTTGCTCTGAGTGGAACAACCTTTAACTTTATGTTATGATTTTAAAAAAAACACGAGAACCAGTCTCCATTGTATTATCATTGGCACGAGGGCTGATGCTAGCACAGCTCCTCAACATTCAAAGGGTGGTGGAGGTTTGGAAGTCTTTGGTAAACAGCAATTGATGGTAAGTCAATCATTAAAATTCAATGTAAGGTGCTGACATAAGGAACTGCAGATGCTCGTTTCCAAAAAAAGACACAAAGTGCTGGTGTAACCCCACAACCCCACAATCCATCTGATGAATGGTCTGAACCCGAAACATTGCCTACCCATGTCCTCCAGAGATACTGCCTGACCTGCTGTGTTAGTCCAGCACACTGTGTGTTTTAAAAAAAAGAACTCTTCGATTGCTGGAGCTGAAATTAATTGCATTGGAGCAAAAATTGGAGAGAAGACTTCTTACAGTAGGGTGTTATCATTAGGGTAAACGGAGAAGTTGTTCTCGTGAACTGATGCTTCCTGGACTAGGGAGGTCATTTCAAAATGATGTCCAAAACACAAAGGCAAAGGCAAATCTGTTTTACCCAGTGTATTGGTGATGTGCAACTGTAAGGGACTAAGAAACAGGGTCGATCAGGACTTTCAAAAGGGAAAATGATAGGAATGAGGGAAACTAATTTACAGGATTGACTGGTTTGTTCTACCAGGAATAGCATGGAATTAAACAGTAAATTAAAAATTTTAAAAAACTGCTAATGTTAGAAATATGAAACAAAAGAAGAAAATGCTGGGAAATCTCAGCAGGTCCGGCAATATATGTGGAAATAGTCAACAATATGGATCTATGACTCTTCTTCAGCATGGAATTGGTGGACTGCATAGCCTCCTTTGATACCACAATGATCCACCCAGGTCATTCCTTCTTTTCCCTGCTCACATCAGTCAGAAGGTACAGAAGCTTGAAAGCTCACACCACCAGACTCAGGAGCAGCTCCTTCCCCTCGGTTATCAGGCTTCTGAATGGTCCTTCCACAAGATAGGGTACTGTCCAATTCACCTCTACCCCTTTGCCAACATTGAACTTTGTCTGTGGAACTGATGCATTACAATACTGAAAACTATATTCTGCATTCTGTACCTTCTGCTTTGCTCTATCTATTGTACAAGAGTTTGACTTAATTGTATTATGTACGGTATGTCTGATCTATTTGGATAGCATGCAAAGAAAAGCTTTTCACTGTACCTCAATACATGTGACAGTAATAAACCTAAACCTATACCTGGGCTCTTTGATAGGTTTGTGTTTACTACAAGGTATTGAGTGTTATGGAGCAAAGACAGGGGTTATATCATAGATCAATAATGACAATCAGGGGTAACAGTTTAATGAATGGATAGGGAGGCACAGTGGTGCTGTGATAGAGTTGCTGCCAGAGACTTGGGTTTGATCCTGACTGTGGGTGCTGTCTGTATGGAGTTTGTACATTCTCCCTGTGACCGTGTGAGTATTCTTTGGTTCCTCCGGTTTCCTCCCATATTGCAAAGATATACAGGTTGGTAGGTTAACTGGCTTTGGTAAAATTGTAAATTGTCTCCAGTGTGCAGGATATTGCCAGTGTACACTGGTCGGCACGGACTCGGTGGGCCGATGGGCCTGTTTCCACGCTGTTTCACCAAAGTCTGAAGTCAGTATCTCAAAGAGCTAAATGACCTTCTTCCTTCCGTTCCAGTGTTGCTTTGGCCATGCTACATTATTGTGGGAACACACGTGAAAAATGTTCTGATTTGTGATCCCAAATTTTGGATTTGTTTTTCTGAGATGAATTTGCTTCCTCTGGGGTAAATTGCAGCTGTTCTGTGCAGCTGTTTGGATTTGTAAATTCAAAGTGAAGGTCACGCCATATTAAAAGCACACAGTACTTCCATCTGCTGCTGTTTGAAAGTGCAATGCACAGCTTCGTTCGAGGAAGAAAATTCCCAGACGGAGATATTATTTATAATTACAGCGCAGGTTGGTACTGACCCACGGTGCCTGCACTAACTCTAATACTTATCTCTCCACCCTTTTAAGATTTATTCATTTAACTTTTAAATTATGACATATTTCCGACTTGAACAGTCATTTGTAGCAAAAAGTTGCTGCACTTGTTCCAAAACCCTGCTGGCTTTCCCCAATCATGCTTGCAATGATATTTCCCCAAAGAAACCTCTTTATTCTCAATTATCTAACTACACGAAACACAATTAATCTTTCAGAAAATTGAAAAACTTTTTAGCATCCCCTTAATTTTTCTATTCCAGAGAGTATTTTCCAATTTTCTGAACTTACTTTTATCATTTTCTCTTCGAGATGGAGACTGATTGTACTTTATCTAGTCCACCAAATATGTATCTCTTGGCCTGTGTGATTATTGCCCTCTGAAGTGCTATAACAAGCCATCACATCAAATTGAAGCCAAACGATTACCTTGCAAAGGCAGTGAACTTGAGCAATAAATGGTAGCGTTGCCAACTGAACCTACATCCAAAGAACTTGACAAATGCCGTTGTCTTTTAATGGGTAATTCTAATTGCCGTTGACCGTTAAAGTACATGCATCCCTGGGTCATTGAGCCTGATGAAAGATCATCATTCCGAAATTCGATGCTGCTCAACCTGCTGTGTATTTACAGTATTTGAGGGACAATTTCCAATTTTACCAAGCCAATTAACCTACAAATCTGTATGTCTTTGGAGTGTGGGAGGAAACCGGAGATCCTGGATGAAACTCACGTAGGTCACGGGGAGAAGGTACAAACTCCATACAGACAGAACCCGTAGTGAGGATCGAACCTGGATCTCTGGTACAGTAAGGCAGAATTCTACCGCTGCACTATTGTGCCGCCATTTTATTACTGTTCCACCAGTTCCTTTAGTTAGAATTCCTTTCACAATTTATTGCCTTATATTTACCTGCCATGAACTGCATTTGCCAGTGACTACTGCATCAACGTAATCTTGCATTACATGTCATAAAATGCTTTGTTTCCTTACAAATAATTTCTTAAATTTGATTACTTGTTGAGGAATCTTATGAACCGAGGGTCTAGGGAAAGTGAGAGGTGAGGCCACTGAGTGATCTTAAAGCAAGCTTTATAGTTCAGCAGAAACCATGTCAACTGTCAACGTTAGATTGTGTGGGAAATAAGGAATGGAGAGCACTGTGAACACAGCAAGGAAAGGCCACATGCCAAAATGAATGGCAAACCTCAGCAGGGACTGGTTGAGCCAAACAGCCTGTTTCCTCATTATATCTTCACTATATGTTGGAATATTTGTTATTCTTCAGTTCTTTGGCACAAATCCAGTTCAAAAGATGTTTGGAAAACTATGGCCAATGTTTCAATTTGCTCCTCCCCAAGCATTCCAATGGTTAACATTTCATAAAATTTAATGTGACAAACCTCACTCTATTTAACCGCTTTTCTTTTCATCAACAGTCCAGAGATAGCTCTTCCAAAGCTCCCTCAGATGTTCTGTAATTTTGACCATCTTTTAAAAAAATATAATTTGATGTAAACTATTTAATCATTTCCTCAACACTGATAGGAGTTCACTTCACATTGGTTGTTAACATTTTCTGACACACCTTACTTTTATTTTCCTTTCTTTGCTTTCTGTTCCTCTCATCCCTCGTTCAGCTGCTTCTCTATTGTAAACAATTATCATCACACAGCTCAGATCAAATTAAAAAAATAAAAGACGCCAACTATCAACTTCGCCCCTTGTTATTCTTAAACCAAATAGTATTTTACTCTGGCGAGCTGTATTTCTGCATGCAAGTAGAATTCTAGCTAATGGGGTCTTAAATTACTCTATATTGAATGGGAGTAAACAACGGCATTTTTAAAAATACATTTGATAAGAAGAAACTGAGCCCAAGGTAATTGACTCATTAATAACCATCAGGACAGGTATAATTTATTACGAGAACAAAAACTGCTGGAAGCGCTCAGCAGGTCAAATAGTACCAGTGGGGAGAAAAACAGTCAACATTTCAGGTCAAGGACCTTGGATCAAAAAGTGAGAAAGCAAATGAGTATTAAGTTGTAGAGGGTGGAGAGAAGTGAGGGAATTATAAGGTGCAGACTAAAATTGTCGAGGTAACAATTACTTTAAAAAAACAGTAATTAGAGAGAGAAGACAAAAAGGAAACAAACTGTAACAGAAAACCCTGAAACCACATCTGGGGGTTTGGGATGCAGGAGTGGAGAGAGGGAGGGAGAGGAGAGAGGGAGGGAGAGGGGGAGAGTAGGGGTGCCAACTATCTCACTCCCAAATAAGTGACAAGGTGATGTCACCGCCCCGCGCCCCACGTGCCTTCACCCGGCCAGTGGCTACGTGCTCCTGCTCCACCAATGGCGGCCGCCCGGGCCAGGAGAGGGAGGGAGGGAGGGAGAGAGGAAGGAAGGGAGACGGAGGGAGAGAGGGGAGGGAGGGAGGGAGAGAGGGAGGAAGGGAGAGGGAGGGAGAGAGGGACGGAGAGGGAGGGAGGGAGAGAGGGAGGAAGGGAGAGGATGGAGAGAGGGGAGGGAGGGAGGGAGGGAGGGAGGAAGGGAGAGGGAGGGAGAGAGAGGAGGGAGGGGGAGGGAGGGAGGGAGGGAAGGGGGAGGGAGGGAGGGAGGGAGGGGGGGGAGGGAGGGAGGGAGGGAGGGAGGGAGGGAAGGAGGGAGGGAGGGGCGAGGGGGAGGGGGGGAGGAAGGGAGAGGGGGAGGGAGGGAGAGAGGGAGGGGGAGAGGAAGGGGGAGAGGAAGGGGAGAGGGAGGGAGGGAGGGAGGGAGGGAGGGAGGGAGGGAGGGAGGGAGGGAGGGAGGGAGGGAGGGAGGGAGGGGGGAGGGAGGGAGGGAGGGAGGGAGGGAGGGAGGGAGGGAGGGAGGGAGGGAGGGAGGGAGGGAGGGAGGGAGGGAGGGAGGGAGGGAGGGAGGGAGGGAGGGAGGGAGGGAGGGAGGGAGGGAGGGAGGGAGGGAGGGAGGGAGGGAGGGAGGGAGGGAGGGAGGGAAGTTGGGAGGGAAGTTGGGAGGGAGGGAAGTTGGGAGGAGAGACGAGGGCAGTAGGGTGGTAGAGAGGGAGAGAGGGGGGGGAGTGGGGAGGGAGCCAGGCAGGGAATATAGTTACTTAAAATTCGAACTTTTATATTAAATTCCGAGAACTCTACCTAGAATGAAGAAGCCGGATGTTAAACGTCTAGACCACTGCAACACCATGATCAAGTATGCTTATCACCATCCCTCACCCACATTTTGGGCCATCTGAATATCTGTTGCTGCTGCTCCTGCCAGTTTACAGAGACTGGAGCACGAGGCACCAAAGAGAATTCTCATGCCAACTCAATCTCTAAGTTCACTGATGATACCACTGTTGTCGGCCGCATCAACAACAATGATAAGACAGCGTACCGGAGATTGGGAACCTTATTTCATCATGTCAGAACAACAATCTATCCCTCAACAAGATGAAAGAGTTATTTGTTGACCTAAGAAGCAAAAGTGGGCGCTAAACACACCCCATCCTGATAAATGGAGCTGCTGCAGTAATAGTTGACAGCTTCAGGTTTCTTGGCAATCATGTCACCAGTTATCTAACTTGGTCCCTTCACATGAATGCAGTGATCAAGAAAGCACTTCAGCATTTGTACTTTCTTTGGCATCTGTGAAGGTGAGGGATGCCCATGATGTAGCTCTCCAAGTTCTATAGATGAGCAATAGGAAGTATTCTGACGGGATGCATCTTGTCCTGGTAGGGGCAACTGACCTTCTCTTGACCAACTGAATTTGCTTTCTCCCCCCCTACTCCATCCGTCTAAAGAAGGATCCTGACCTGAAACGTCATCGAGCCATTCCCTCCAAAGATGCTGCCTGACCTGCTGAGTTACGCCAGCACTTTGTTTTTTGCTCAATGGTTGTGGGGTCAGTTAACTCTGCCTGCCATGCGCTTCTTGCCCTGTTTTGTCAGGCTGATGAATCATTTCCAGTTATCCCTGATGCTGCTCCTCATCGAGCAGTTGCCAAGGGTTAAAACCCAGGCTTGACTGCAATGCTGGACTGAGGGAAATGCTGGACCATGACTGGAAGGAGAGGAAAGACGGTGATGTGCAGCGAGAAAAAAATAGAAAACGGTCAGTCGTGAGAAACTGAGGGCCTCGATCATGAATGTTCAAAGTTAGCTGTGAGCTGAAAAGAAATTCTGGAGAAGCTATTCAGGCAAACACAAACAGGATGTGGTGGGAACCTGGCTATCTGTCCCTATGGTGTTGTTGTCAACAAGATTTACAAGCCAACACATCAGTACCATCCCTCGTTCCACAAAGTCTAGATTTGTCCCCAACCTTTAAAAGTGATAAATATGAGAAATCAGGTTGGAGTACAACCAATGCAGCAATCTTTTCAAAACGTCGATTAATTCAGACTTTTACCCATCAAAACATTTTTGTTGTTGTAATGGTCAAACGTTAAAATGAGTGATCTTTCTATATTAACCAATTCCTGGACTTACTACAAATGAGAAGGATAAAGATGGTAGATACAAGAGTGGCATTGAAGAGGCCTAGTGGAGAAGTGGATACGCCCAGCAAATTGGCACAGGTGTGAATTGTGTCTGATAAAATAAGGGAGGTTTAGCGCTAGCTTGGAGTGGGCTGTGCACAGCACTGATCCCAAGCCTCTGCTCTTCCAAATAGGACCTCAGTTCTTCAATGTTCTTGAGGAGCCTTTGTAAGGAGATGGGAGCACTTTGGCCACATCTGAATTGGGGTCAGTACTGGGCCATTTGATTAATTTTATCCTCATTCTTAGTTTGGTTTAGAGATGGAACCAGCATGTTACATTGCATTATTTTTGGCAGTTTCTTGTAATATCATAGAACAGTACAGCCCACCAAGTTGGCGCCAACCAACAATCACCCATACACTAGTTCCATCCTACACCCTAGGAACAATTTACAGAAGCCAATTACCTACAAACCTGCACATCCTTGGAATGTGGAAGGAAGCCAGGGCACCCGGAGAAAACCCACGTGGTCACAGAGAGAACGTACAGATGATTAGTACATTAGCACCCGAGGTGAGGATCACACGCAGGTCTCGTTCATTTTGAGACATTAGATACACAAACATGCACGGGGAAGCAATTATGGGTTTGGAAAACAATTTGCCTCTTAAACGTTGCAATTGTACCTGCTTCTGCCTCCTCCCCTGGTAACATGTTCCAGACACTGCTCTCTCTCTGTGTAAATATAGGTGTCAGAGGTTATGGGGAGAAGGCAGGAGAATGGGGTTAGGAGGGGGAGATAGATCAGCCATGATTGAATGGCGGAGTAGACCTGATGGGCCGAATGGCCTAATTCTACTCCTATTCCTTATGACCTTATGACCAACTCCACAAGGACAGCATCATAGTCAGGATTGAATCCGGGTCTCTGGAGCTGCAAGGCAGCAACTCTACCACTGCACCACCACTATAAATGGACTTACTATAAATGGGAGGGATAAAGAGAGGTATTCTGTAGTAGTGTGGGATTTACGAAGCATTTGGAAGCGGATTTGTTTGAACGTTCAAATTCAAATTTCACGTTAAAGTTATGGCCTTCTTTTTTTGATTAGATATTTAGGTTAGTTTACAGACACTGCGAGGAAACATGCCCTTCGGACCACCGAGACCGCGCCGACCGACAATTACCCATACACGAGTTCTATCCTACACACTAGGGGCAATTTACAGAAGACAATTAACCTACAAACCTGCACGTCTTTGTAGTAAAAATCCAGAGCACCCAGAGAAACCCCACGTGGTCACAGGAGAACGTGGGTACGGGTCCAGATCCAAAACATTACATCCATGTTCTACAGAGAAGCTGCCTGACCCACTGAGGTATTCCAGCACTTGAAGGTATTTATTCACAAAATGCTGGAGTAATTCAGCAGGTCAGGCAGCATCTCAGGAGAGAAGGAATGGGTGACGTTTCGGGTCGAGACCCTTCTTCAGACTGAGCCTCGACCCGAAACGTCACCCATTCCTTCTCTCCTGAGATGCTGCCTAACCTGCTGAGTTACTCCAGCATTTTGTGAATAAATACCTTTGATTTGTACCAGCATCTGCAGTTATTTTCTTATATTCCAGCACTTGGGTCCTTTTCTTCCCCATAAACCAGCATCTGCAGTTCCATACTATCCGGCCCATATGCTCATCATTCTTTACCCATTCTCGGTCCACCAATCATCCTCCCTTCAGTCTCATTACTCTCCCCTCTCCTCTTCATTCTGGCTATCGCCCCTTCTGCACTTCCAGTCCTGTTACAGGGTTTCAACTCAAAGCATTGGCCATTCCTTTCCACCCAGAGATGTTGCTCAATCAGCCAAGTTCCTCCAGCAGATTTGTTAACCGTTGTGGTTGACATCAATGTTCTCATTAATATTGATCAAAATTATTTGATTCCATGTGCAAACCCTACAAGGCCCATTAACTGGGAGCTAGAAGCCTAACCCGCTGAGTTACTCCAACACTTTGGGCCATCTTTGGTATGAACCAGCATCAGCCGTTCTTTGTTTCTACATCTAGAAGGTGTGACTGGGGATGTCTGCTCATTTCTCACCACCAGAGGTTAGCCAAATAGCTAATCAACTGCGTACCAATGTTTGAGAATTCTGATTTTATCAAGCCATACTTATTGTTTATTCATATGTTGCCTTTGATTTATTTTTCCCTGTGAAACAATGGTCACTTTTACTACCTATATTTCATCTGAGCTCAATGCAAGCAAATCAGCAATTACACGAGTGAAAGTTGAATTTTTACTCAGAGAACAGTCGCAGTGCAACATAATCTATCCTGCAGTTGTGTCAAACCAAAACTGCACAAAATTCTCAAATGCAGGTACTAAAAAATAACCTATGGGCTATCTCTGCATTAAAACTCGTTAACTCTCACAAACTCTAACCCCAAGATAGTTCACAATAAAACCTAATCCTCTAGCTGGGCACGAATCAATGGTGGTGACTTAATGGCCACAGTTCTCTGAGTTACATTTCTTTTTAAAACCACTTTAGTAATAATCTGTTCTTAGAACTTAGAATTTTACACTTTCTTCTCATACTAGTTTATTTAAAATCCAATTTTCTCTGGCTGGCTTCGTAACATGGATAATTCAAAGGATCGTCCAACTAAATTGAGAGACATCGACAATGAAAGAATCAGACTTCTTTACAGAGTAAATCTTTACTAAGCTGGCTGCGCTTCTAAATCCCATATTTCAAATAAAATTCAAACTAAAGCAGCATTTTTACAATTGTCAAATGAATTGTAATATTTTTTTCCTGAAAGCAATTTTTCATTCATTTTATTTTTGCATCCAGTAATATATTGTGATGCCTTATAGTGCATTGTGGTATTGCCATTGCTGGTAAGGCATTACTCTTGAGGACGGAGTGTGGAGTTGCTGCCTCGAACCGTCATAGTCGTAGATTAAGACCTAGAGATGGTGAAGGAATGACACTACGTTTCCAAGAAAGGATGATGAGCAATTTGGAGGGCATCAGAACCAGTAGGTAGTTGCATTCCATTGCTTCATACTGCCCTTTTCTGAGCTGTTTGTAGTGGTAGTAGGGCTGGCAGATGCTTTTAGAGGGAGGCAGGTAAGTATCTGATGTGGAATTTGAACATTACACATCCTGCGGCCACACTACCCGAGTGATGGAGGAACTGAACATTGAGGATGGTGGAAATAATCTCAATTAACTGGACTGCTATTCCCTGGATGATATTCACCTTCATGAATGTTGTTGAAATTGCAGGTAGGTGAAGAGTGCTCTTGCATAGAAACATGGAAAATAGGTGCAGGAGTAGGCCATTCGGCCCTTCAAGCCAGGAACTGAACATTGAGGATGGTGGAAATAATCTCAATTAAGTGGACTGCTATTCCCTGGATGATATTTAGCTTCTTGAATGTTATTAAAATTGCAGGTAGGTGAAGAGTGCTCTTGTATAGAAACATGGGAAATAGCTGCAGGAGCAGGCATTTGGCCCTTCAAGCCAGCACCGCCATTCAATATGATCATGGCTGATCATCCAAAATCAGTACCCTGTTCCTGCTTTCTTCCCATATCCCTTGATTCCATTAGCCCGAAGAGCTATATCTAACTCTCTCTTGAAAACATCTAGTGAATTGGCCTCCACCTCCGTCTGTGGCAGAGAATTCCACAGATTCACAACTCTCTGGGTGAAAAGGTTTTTGCTCATGTATATTCCTGACTTGTACTGTGGAAAGGCCCAGAGGTGAGTCATTCACCAGGGGAGATAGCCAATCTTTGACCTGCCTTCATAGAGGCAGTATTTATGTGGTTGGAACAGTGGGGAACAGAGGAAATGCAGGATTGTTCCTTGTCCCAATTCATCACAAGACCAATGTAGATCAATGGATAAGGTCTGCACCAGGTAGTTTTCAATTATCACCCGCTAAATTACTGCTGAATGTACCATTTTATAGTCTACAAACTTGCATACAGTAACCCAAAAACATTTCCTTTGCCCTAAAGACTTAAAATGCTGATGAATGAAGTGTTTATGATTTGAAGTGTTCTGATATGAGGATTCCGTTGCTTTTTTCACAGGTGATGCCAGGCAAGTCAAATGTTTCCAACATTTTCTGTGTTTTTAAAAAATTTAGATTTCGGCATCTGTAGTTTTTCTGATTTTCTGATGCAGCACTTCCTCAACGCTAATACAAACTGTCCTCAAGACATAGACATTAACTTTCCCAAATTCCCCCTTCTTCATATGTTTATCCGTGTTAAAATCAGAGGAGAAATATTCATTGAGGACCAGGCCCATCTATTGTGGCTCCACAGATGATCACTTTAGTTTCTGATGAGCCCTATTCTCTCTCTGGCTTCAATTTTCTCCTTGATAAAAAATCACTTTGTATTCTCCATAGATAGACACAAAAAGCTGGAATAGCTCAGCGGCACAGGCAGCATCTCGGGATAGAAGGGTTGGGTGACGTTTCGGGTCGAGACCCTTCTTCAGACTAGTCAGGGAAAAGGGAAACGAGAGACATTGACGATGATATAGAGAGATAAAGAACAATGAATGAAGGATATGCAAAAAAATTACAATGATATAGGAAACAGGCCATTGTTAGCTGTTTGTCGGGTGAAAACGAGAAGCTGGCGCGACTTGGGTGGGGGTGGGATAGAGACAGGGGGATTGCCGGGGTTACTTGAAGTTAGATAAATCAATATTCATACCACTGGGCTGTATTCTCCTTCATCTTTTCTGGCAGTGCGACTCATGCCCGCTTTTTGCCTTTTTGATTTCCTTCTTGAGTATGCTCCTCATTCCCCTTTGCCCCTCCAGGGATGCACTGATCCCATTTGCCCATCGATACCTGATCCACGCCTCCTTTTTCCACAGTTCGTGTCAGTTCCTTACCCCTGCCTGCCTTGCCCTTCACTGACAGGGTCATGCACACTTTGAACTCTCACCATCACACTTTTAAAAGCATTTCGCTTTCCGGATGGCCATTTCCCCGCAAACAAACTACTCCATTGAATTATGGGGCACAAAGTCACATTTATTTAGCGCACCATCATATGGCAGTAATCCTTGACATGCTTATTAAATGCTGAAAGGATTTTTTTTTGGTGTCGATTTAAAGATGATATCTGACATGTGTCTGCACAGTCTCCGATAACTTTTAACAAGCAATTACTCATAATACCAAATCGCTTGTGTAACTCTGCAATAACTGACAGCTTTAATGTGCCGCACTAATGTAACATCGGCAATAGCAGGGTACTGTGATAAAGTGGAAGAGTGGTAGGCTAAATTTAAACGGACTGAATCCGCCCATGGCAAATAATGTGCGTGCTCCCACTGTTATTTGCAGATAACAGGCATCATGCCTTTCCTGGTTACTACTGTTGTTCAAGTCTTGTTGCTGAAATCATGCAGACAGCACAGAAACAGCCCCTCAGCCCCTCAAGCTTGTGGCAATCATCGATCATCCACTTTGTACAACAACCCTTCCCAATTCATTCCCCATCACTGTCCCAACAGATTCCACACGCACAAACTTAAAGCACCCAGAGGAGACAGGGCGGGTGTGCAAACTCCACACAAAAACCACCATAGGTCAGGGTTGAACAAGGGTCATCGGAACTGTGAGGCAGCTGCACTATTATCCTCTGTTGACAGGAAGACTCACTGAGCACCGAAGGACAGACAACAAAATAGAGCATCTAAATGGAGCGCAAGACAGTTGCTTATGGGAAGTTCAGAGGGGAAGTAAAAAAAGAAAACAAGAAACAAAAAGAACATGACAAATGTCTGACAGCAGACTTTAGAGATACAATGTAATTTAGAAGCAGGGCCTTCGGCACAACGTGTCCGCGCCGACCAGCGATCACCCCGTACACTAACACTATCCGATACACTAGGGACAATTTACAATTTACAGAAGCCAATTTACCTGCAAACCTGTACAACTTTGGAGTGTGGGAGGAAACCAGAGCACCCAGAGAAAACCCACGCGGTCACAGGAGAACCTACAAACTCTGTGCAGGCAGCACCCATAGTCAGGAACAAACCTGGGTCTCTGGCACTGTAAAGCAGCAACTCCACTGATTCTAATTGGACTGACAATTGAGATAGGTTTTAAAAATGCAGACACAAAGACCTGCAAATGCTGGAATCCTGAGCAAAACACAAAGTGCTCATTAGGTCAGGCAGCATCTGTAGAGGAAATGGACAGGTGGCATTTTGGGTTGGGACCCTTCTTCAGACTAGACCTGAGGCATAGCCTATCCATTCCCTCTTCAGATGCTGCCTGACCCGCTCAGTTCCTTGACTACTTTGTGTTTTGCATTAAAAGGTTGGCTGCATGTAAAATGGATAAATCATCTTGTCCATTTCAAGTGTAGCCTAAATTGTTGAGAGGAGGGAGGAAACTGTACACCCTGGACAGAGTCTTCTGAACATCGTCACATTCAGATGGTAGCAAATTGCAAATGTTACCCTTTTGTCTAAAGAAGTGTGCCAGGTCAACAGAGCAAGTGCAGACTAGTTTGTTGGTGTAACAAAATCCTAGAAACAATAATCAGGACAGGATTAGCAGCCACTTAATTAATGGGGAATCAGAAAAAGGCAGCATTGATGTGCTAAAGGCAAATTGTTTATAAATAAAGAGCGTTTTGATAAAGTAGTAGAATGCAGTGGAGGGAATTGAGTTACTGGATAGATAAGAACTTTCAAAAGGCAATTGTTAACATGCTATTCAATACGCTGGTCATCAAGATTAAAGATCATGAACTAAAAGGGGTATAGTAACATGGATAGAAAATTGGCAATGTAAAGGGAAAGAGAGAATAGTAGAGTAACAAAAGGGTATTTTTTGGACTCCAGGCAAGTGTTGAATGACCCAGAGTCGACATTGGGACTATAGATTTTCTTTTTTTTTTAATTTAATATTTAATTAAAAAAAAAATATTTTATTTAAGTTTTAACAGAACTCATACATTTTAAATTTCATAATAAACAATAATAACTACATTATAAATTCGATTATACACGTATTGTTCTGTATTTTCTCCCCTCCCCCACCCCCCTTCCCCCCACCCCCCAGTTAAAAAGAAAGAAAAAGAAAAAACAAAAGAAAGAGAGAAAGAGAGGAACCTGGAGTCCCGAGAGTCACTTCCGAGTACTTTCTTATTAAATTCTTATTAAAGGTAACAAAACAATCCTGAATTTAAATATTTCCAATTCTTAATCCTAGCTTTAAAATGAATGGGTTCCACACCTTCAAGAAGAAGTCATATCTATTTCTCAGATTATACGTTGCTTTTTCTAGTGGGATACAACTACGCATTTCTGCATACCATCTTTCAAATCTTATTTCATTTTGATCTTTCCAAGTGACCGCTACACATTTTTTTGCTACTGCTATTGATATTTTGAGAAATCTTTCCTGATGTTTATCTAAAATTAGCTTTGGTACTATTCCTTTTGTGTCTCCCAATAAAAACAACCTTGAATCCATTGGTATGATCTTATTCATCAATTGTTCCAAATTGTTTTTTAGGTCTTTCCAAAAAGGAGTTACCTTCTGACATGCCCATGTAGAGTGTAAAAAATTACCTACGTCTTGGTTGCATCTAAAACAACTTTCAGATGAGTTTGGTTTAAAATTGTTTAATTTTTTCGGGGTTAAATATAGTTGATGTTGAAAATTATATTGTACTAAACTATATCTCACATTAATAGTATTTTTCATACTATCTAAACACAGTTTTTCCCAACTTGGTTCATCAATAATAATATTAAGATCTGTTTCCCATCTTTGTCTTGATTTTTGAATTCCTATCTTTGTAATAATTTATACATTGATGATATAATTTTTTTTATTCCCTTGCCCTGAATCAAGGATTCCATTCCTTTAATCTGAAATAGAGACATTGAATTACCTAACTTTTCCCTTAAAAAAGATTGTAATTGATAATAGAAAAAAATACTATTCCCTGGAATTTGATATTTATTTCTCAATTGGGAAAATGTCAAAAATTTATTTCCTTCATAGCAATCTCCTATATTTTTAATACCCTTCTGTTCCCAGAGTTGTAGTATTTGATTATTCCTAGCAAACGGCAATAATCCATTTTTTACTAATGGAGTTTCTTAATAACTGGGACATAATTACATAGAGTGTAATTTCTAAATTTGAGTGTGACACAAAACCTGGAGGCCGAGTGAACTGTGAGGTGGATAATAAAAGAACATGAAAGATATATTAGCGGGCTGGTGGAATGGGGGTGGAGATAGCAGATGAAGTAAAGTGGTGAGAACAGTGAGGTGCTATATTTTGGCCGGAAAAATAAGAGCTACATAAACAAGGGCACAGTTCTGTAATGGGTACCAGAACAAAGAGATTGGGGCTAAATGTGTTGTTCATTAACGTTGGTGCATTAGGTTGAGAAAGAGCCAGAACCAAAGGACATAGGTTTAAGGTGAGGGAGGAAAGATTTAATCGGAAGCTGAGGGGTAGCTTTTTTTACACAAAAGGGTGGGAGATGTATGGAATGAGATGCTGGAGGAGGTCGTTGAGGCAGGTACTACCACAATGTTTAAAAAACAATAGGCTTCGAGATATGAGCCAAATGCAGGTAGGTGGGACGAGTGCAAGATGGGATTTGTTGGGTAAGTTGGGCCGATGTTTCCGCACTGCATGACTCTATGACTATACAAAAGTGGTTAAAAAATTGTACTTGGGATCTTGGGGTTCAGAGGTGATGATATATAGTAGTTCAAGGAAATCATGACAAAACTTTAATAAAACAGTGGTAAGATCACAACAATTTCTGGACACCATATTTTAGCAATGTTGTGAAGGCTCAGAAGAAATTTACCAAAATGACTCAAGGAATGACTGTCATTCGCCGTGTCAACAGAGTGAACGAGTTGGGGTGTTCTCCTTGGAAAAAGAGATCTGATAATTTATAATCATGAAAGGTACAGATAGACAAGAGAGAGAGAAACTGTTCCCATTGCGGGAGGAGTGATGAACCAGGGAACTTCAAATTAAGGTGAGTGGTATGATCAGCAAAGGTTGCACACTGTATTCATTTTTATGTATCAAGTTATAACGGTTTGGAATGTAATATCCCAGGTTGGGGAGGAGACAGATTCAGTCGTAACATTCAAAATACTTTAGACTTTAGATATTTAGGCTTTAGAGATAGCGCAGAAATAGGCCCTTCGGCCCACCCAGTCCACGCCGCCCAGCGATCACCCCATACACTAGCACTACTCCACGCAGCAGGGACAATTTATAAAAAAAATTACCGAAGCCAATTAACCTACAATCCTTTACGTCTTTGGAGTGTGGGAGGACACTGGAGTACCCGGAGAAAACCCACGCGGTCACAGGGAGTTCATAAGGTCATGAGTGATAGGAATAGAATTAGGCCATTCAGCCCATCAAGTCTACTCTGCCATTCAATCATGGCTGATCTATTTCTTCCTAACCCCATTCTCCTGCCTTCTCCCCATAACCTCTGACACCAGTAGGAATCAAGATTCAATCTATCGCTGCCTTAAAAATACTCACTGACTTGGCCTCCACAGCCTTCTGTGGCAAAGAATTCCACAGATTCACCACCCATTGATGAAATAAATTTCTCCTCATCTCCTTCCTAAAAGATCTTCTTTTAATTTTGAGGCTATGACCTCTAGTCCTAGACTCTCCCACCAGTGGAAACATCCTCTCCACATCCACACTATCCAAGCCTTTCACTATTCTGTATGTTTCAATGAGGTCCCCCCTCATTCTTCTAAACTCCAGTGAGTACAGGCTCAGTGCCGACAAACGCTCATCATAGGTTAACCTACTCATTCCTGGGATCATTCTTGTAAACCTCTTCTGGACCCTCTCTAGAGCCAGCACTTCCTTCCTCAGATATGGTGCCCAAAATTGATCACAATCTTCCAAATGCCTCCTTACCAAGGCCTTATCGAGGCTCAACATTACATCCCTGTTTTTGTATACAAGTCCTCTTGAAATAAATGCTAGCATTGAGTTTGCTTTCTTTACAACTGATTCGACTTGCAGATTAACCTTTTGGGAATCCTGTACCATCACTCCCAATTTCCTTTGCACCCCCGATTTCTGGATTCTCTCTCCATTTAGAAAATAGTCTGCGCCTTTATTCCTACTACTAAAATGCATGACTCCACACTTTGCTACAATATATTCCATCTGCCACTTCTCTGCCCACTCTCCCAGCCTGTCCAAGTCCTTCGGCAGAGTCCCTGCTTTCTCTACACTACCTGCCCCTTCACCTATTTTCGTATCATCCGCAAACTTGGCCACAAAGCCTTCAATCCCCTCGTCCAAATCATTAATATCAATCATTAATATTCAACGTGAAGAGTGGTGGCCCCAGGACCGACCCTTGCAGAACTCCGTTAGTCACTGGGAATGTACAAACTCCGTACAGACAGCACCCATAGTCAGGATCGAACCCGGGTCTCTGGTGCTGTAATGCACAGGGTCTCTGGTGGTGTAATGCACAGGGTCTCTGGTGCTGTAGTGCACAGGGTCTCTGGTGCTGTAATGCACAGGGTCTCTGGTGCTGTAATGCACAGGGTCTCTGGTGCTGTAATGCTGTAATGCACAGGGTCTCTGGTGCTGTAATGCACAGGGTCTCTGGTGCTGTAATGCACAGGGTCTCTGGTGCTGTAATGCACAGGGTCTCTGGTGCTGTAATGCACAGGGTCTCTGGTGCTGTAATGCACAGGGTCTCTGGTGCTGTAATGCACAGGGTCTCTGGTGCTGTAATGCACAGGGTCTCTGGTGCTGTAATGCCACAGTGCTGCAGCGGGATCTGTTAAAGTTTCGGAAAATAAAATGCGTCGGCAAAAATGGAAGGAGGCTGGGGCTGGATTCATAGCTGTTGCACAATGCCAGTGTGGACTCGAGGGGCTAATTGACCTCCTTCTGTGCTGTGAGTGTTTTGTGATTATGAAAAAAAAACTGATCGGAACACAAAACACCAATATAATAAGTAGATAACATAACCAACATGGTTCATGAGAAAACAGATAAATCAATGAGATTTAATGTGGTCATTGTGAAATGTATTTTAGTTTAACTGTTTTCATTTAGGACTTTATTTTGCAGATTAAAGATTTTACCTACTGGGGAAAAGGCACCTGAAATATGTTTCTAAGCAATTCTGAAATCCGATAATTTCAATTCTGCTATTTAATTTTGATTATTTTTGCTCATTCAGAATTTCCCATTTTACTAAATGAGCGAGTTGTTATTGGCAGTTTTAGAGCCACTTTGTTTGCCTTAGATTGGCATATTTTATTTTTTTGCTTGTTTTACTTTAGATCAATTTACAAAGTGGCATTGTGACAGCGCTGGAAATAAGGCAATGAGAAAGGCAGGAAAAAGTAAAATGGACAAACAGAAAGAGAATGGGATATGACAAATCTATCGTGTGGACATGCAGGAAATCCATGCATTAATTTCAGTGAAAACTCCATTGTATTTCATTCCTGATATTATGAAGACTACTAATAAGGTTATACGATGCAATGGAGAATATTAACGTTCAGATATTTTAGATATTACATGGGGCATGCGTAGGCTATTAATGTATCTTGCTCCATTTACGTGCTGTTAGTACTTATTCCACCTGTACCTTTGCTGATAAAGTCTTTAGACATGCATCTTGGAAACAGGCCCTTCGGCCCACTGAGCACGCCTGCCAATGATCATCCATTCGCGCTGGTTCTGTTATCTCACTTTCGCATCCACTCCCAACACACTCAGAACAATTTTTACAGAGGCCAATTACCCTGCAAACCCACATGTCTTTGGGACGCAGTAGGAAACCGGAGCACCCGGAGGAAACTCACGTGGTGACAGGGTCACGGTGGTGCAAACGCTACACAGACAACATCTGAGGTCAGGAATGCACCTGGGTCTCTGGCACAGTGAAGCAACAGCTCTCTCAACTGCATCACTGTCCTGCCCCATCTCGATTGAGTGCAGTCACTAAATTCCATTTGGCCCAGCACTGCCACAGCCTCGCGGGGAACAGAAGTTTCCATTGTCTAAACTGTTAACCTTTTCAGTGAATGAAAGGTCTAGTTGAAAGAATAAATACTTGAATTTAAACTTTGAATTTCTACACCACCTTTCAGCTTTCCTTTCTTCACAATATTCCCTGGCAATTTACAGCAAATGAAGAACTCTTGCACTTGAATTTATGCACCATGTTTATTGCAGTAAAACATAGCAAAGTATTTCACAGGAGTATCACCTATCAATATTTGGCACCAAGTCACGGCAGGAGATGATAGGGTAGAAGAACAAAAGCTTCAAAGCGGTTGCTTCTAAAGAAAGTCTTGATGGAGGAAAAAGAGTTAGAGAAGCAAAAAAGACTAAAGATGGACATTTTAGAGCTAAGCATATTTGCAGCTGAAGTATGCCCCATCAATGATGATGTGATTAAAACTGAAGAGGCCCAAGAGACAAATATTGGACGAGTGCAGATATTTCTGAGCATTTCAGAGAAAACAAGGAATGAGGAGAATTGAAAACAGGGATGAGAATATTAAAACTGTGACTGAAATGAATCCAATATGTCAAGTGTGCAGAGATGCTGGAGTCAATTATAAAAGACGAAATTGCGGAGCATTTGGATAGTAATAACAGGATTGTTCCGAGTCAGCATGGATTTACGAAGGGGAAATCATGCTTGACTAATCTTCTGGAATTCTTTCAGGATGTAACTAGGAAAATTGACAGGGGAGAGCCGGTGGATGTGGTGTACCTTGACTTTCAGAAAGCCTTTGACAAGGTTCCACATAGGAGATTAGTGGGCAAAATTAGAGCAGATGGTATTGGAGGTAGGGTGCTGACATGGATAGAAAATTGGTTGACAGACAGAAAGCAAAGAGTGGGGATAAACGGGACCCTTTCAGAATGGCAGGCAGTGACTAGTGGGGTACCGCAAGGCTCAGTGCTGGGACCCCAGCTATTTACAATATACATTAATGACTTGGATGAAGGGATTAAAAGTACCATTAGCAAATTTGCAGATGATACAAAGCTGGGTGGCAGTGTGAACTGTGAGGAAGATGCTATGAGGTTGCAGGGTGACTTGGACAGGTTGCGTGAGTGGGCGGATGCATGGCAGATGCAGTTTAATGTGGATAAGTGTGAGGTTATCCACTTTGGTGGTAAGAATAGGAAGGCAGAGTATTATCTGAATGGTGTCAAGTTAGGAAAAGGGGGCGTACAACGATATCTGGGTGTCCGAGTGCATCAGTTACTGAAAGGAAGCATGCAGGTACAGCAGGCAGTGAAGAAAGCCAATGGAATGTTGGCCTTCATAACAAGAGGAGTTGAGCATAGGAGCAAAGAGGTCCTTCTGCAGTTGTACAGGGCCCTAGTGAGACCGCATCTGGAGTACTGTGTGCAGTTTTGGTCTCCAAATTTGAGGAAGGATATTCTTGCTATTGAGGGCGTGCAGTGTAGGTTTACTAGGTTAATTCCCGGGACTGTCATATGTTGAAAGACTGGAGCCACTAGGCTTGTATACACTGGAATTTAGAAGGATGAGAGGAGATCTTATCGAAACGTATAAGATTATCAAATGGTTGGACACGTTAGAGGCAGGAAACATGTTCCCAATGTTGGGGGAGTCCAGAACCAGGGGCCACAGTTTAAGAATAAGGGGTAGGCCATTTAGAACGGAGATGAGGAAAAACCTTTTCAGTCAGCCTGTTGTAAATCTGTGGAATTCTCTGCCTCAGAAGGCAGTGGAGGCCAATTGGTTGAATACATTCAAGAGAGAGCTAGATAGAGCTCTTAAGGATAGCAGAGTCGGAGGGTATGGGGAGAAGGCAGGAATGGGGTACTGATTGAGAATGATCAGCCATGCTCACATTGAATGGTGGTGCTGGCTCGAAGGGCCGAATGGCCTACTCCTGCACCTATTGTCTATTGCCTATATTCTTCAACATCCGTGGGAGATGATGAGCAGACTGTTCTCTCGAGTTCTCGCCACACGCCACGATGAAGACAGGTCAAATTACGTTATTGATTTGAAGCATGATCTCAACTGATGCACTTCCCCTCCTATTACTGGTATTCTCAAGACATTGCTGTCATCTCCATTCTCCCTCACATAAGATCACTTTCAGAAGCATTATTCCGACACCAAAGCTGGTACTTATCAAACTGTTTACGTTAGCACATCACAGCAACACAGGAGCAGAAGACGACGAGGCAGCCCCTGGTTTTCAATGAGATCTGTACGTGACTCATAATCACGATACTCTTACTGGATAAAGAATGAGAGCACACACACTTCATCCTTCCCCCTTGCCACCACCCCCACCTAGATTTAGACTTTAGAGATACAGCACAGAAACAGGCCCTGCGGCCCATCAAGACCACACCGACCAGCGATCACCCCATATTATCCTATACACTAGGGACAATTTACAATTTTATCAACGCCAATTAACCTACAAACATGTATGAATCTGGTGTGGGAGGAAACCGGGGCACCCGGAGAAAACCCATGCAGTTACTGGGAGAACGTACAAACAGCACCCGAAGTCAGGATCGAACCCGGGTCACTGGCGCTGTAAGGCAGCAACTCTACCGGTGCACCATCGTACTGCCCTTTGATGAAGCCATAGGAACTGCAGATGCTGGTTTACATAAAAGGACACAAAGTGCTGGAGTAACTTCGGAGGCCAGGCAGCATACCTGGAGTAACATGGATAGGTGACATTTCGGGTCAGGACCCTTCTTAAGACCGTTCAGACGAAGGGAAGGGTACCAACCCCAAATGACGTCTATCCATGTTACCCCAGAAATGCTGCCTGACCCGCTGAGTTACTACACCATTTTGCATTGGGATCTTGATGAAGGTTGGTGCTGATGCCCTGTCTGGCAGGATAAAAATAGAGTAGATCAGTATTACTGCCCCTGGGCAGGTGAGTAGCACTAACTGGTTGATGGCTGTTTGCTGTTCAATTTGGATCAAGTCTTGCGTCCAAGGCTTTTGAGACAAACGGTGCAAAAACTAAGGAATCAATCACAGGTCTGTTAAAATGTGAAAGGGATGACAGATTTCAGTGAAATAAATAAATTAAGTGAATCAAATGGTCCCTTTAATTAATTTGCCTTTTGTGATATCAGTGGACAATGCTTCCACACTCCAGTGGTATATTGGAATATCATGTTCATATGGTCATTGCAGCAGAATTAGGCCATTCGGCCCATCAAATGTACTCTGCCATTCAATCATGGCTGATCTGCCTTTCCCTCTCAACCTCATTCTCCTGCCTTCTCCCCATAACCTTTGACACCCTGACTAATCACGAACTGGTCAATCTCCGCTACAAAAATACCCAATGACTTGGCATCCACAGTCTTCTGTGGAATCAAATTCCTTGTATGTTTATATACTTGGCTAATAAATTAATTCCACAGATTCACCACCCTTGGACTAAAGAAATTCCTCCTCGTCTCCTTTCTAAAGCTACTTCCTTTTATTCTGAGGCTGTGCCCTCTGGTCCTAGACTCTCCCACTTGTGGAAACATCCTGGTATTCAGTGGTGCATCATATGAAACAGCTCACTGGAGATCTGGACTAGAGGTTGCTTCATGTACAGAAACAAGCTGGCATGGTACAGTACAAGGCACCTGTTGCATTTTGTCATAGGCTTTCAAGCTTTTACATCTTCTGCCTGATGGGAGAGGGGAGAAGAGAGAATGACCTGGGTGTAAACGGTCCTTGACTATGTTGGCTGGTTTCCAGAGGAAGCATGAAGTGTAACTGGAGTCAATGTCTGGGGGGTTGGGGTGAAGGGGGGGGGGGGGGGGGGGGGTGTGAAGGAAGCAGCTGGTTTGTGTGATGAACTGGACATTTCATCCCAAATCTCTGTAACTTCTTGTTGCAGTCTTGGACAGAGCTGCAGCCAAACCAAGCTGTGAAGAAACACAGTGGGATGCTTACTAACTGCGGTGCATCTGTAGAAGTTGGTGAGAGTCGTTGGAGACATGCCAAACTTCCTTCTTCTTCTTCTTCTGAGGAGGAGGAGGAAGGGGCATTGATATGTTTTCTCTCGATAGCTTCAATGTGGTTGGTCCATGGCAAATGATTGGTAAAAGTTACATCTAGAAACTGGAAGCCTCTGAACATCTCCACTTTGGCACCAATGTTGCTGACTGGGGTGTGGGCACCATCTTGTTTCCTGAAGTCAAATTACCAGCTCCTTCACCTTGCTGAGCGTACGCCAGGTGCACCTGCACTGTCCGCACCAGAGATTACTTTGTGAAGCACTGCATTTAGACGTCTCACTGCAGCAGAAAATTATTTGTCATTTTGCAAGAAAGTTCTTCCTCCCTTCCCTGGAATAAGGTGATGCGGCCCCTCAGAATCGTGTGACATTTCAGGGTGTTCTCACGAACAATGTCTATCTTGGTATGCTAGCAGTCTAACAAAGATCACAAATGCAATCTGGGATAAAGACTATATCAACTACTTTATAAGAAAATAACTGCAGATGCTGGTACAAATCGATTTATTCACAAAATGCTGGAGTAACTCAGCAGGTCAGGCAGCATCTCGGGAGAGAAGGAATGGGTGACGTTTCGGGTCGAGACCCTTCTTCAGACTGACCCTTCTTCAAATTCGGGTCTGAAGAAGGGTCTCGACCTGAAACGTCACCCATTCCTTCTCTCCCGAGATATCAACTACTTTGATGGGAGCCTGTTTGACATCATTGTTAATTCTTTGTATTCCTTGAATGATTCCACTTTTCCATAGAACCACGGACACAGTGCCAGCTCCTTCAAATTCGCCGACGACACCATCGTTGTTGGATGAATTATGGATGATGATGATGAGTCCAAGTGCAGTGTAAGGGGGAGATCAATCGACTTGACTGAATGGTGCCAGAGCAACAACCTTGCTCTCAATGTCGGTAAAACAAGGAACTGGTTGTTGATTGAGAAGAGGAAGGACAAAGATCCACAAACCTGTCTTTATCAATGAGACAGTGGTGGAGAGAGTCAAAAACGTGAAATTCCTGTGCGTCTATATCTGAAGATCTGTCCTGGACTGAGTACATCGATGCAATCATAAAGAAAGACCATCAATGACTCTACTTAGTTTCAAGATTGAGGAGATTCAGCAAGTTGACGAATATTCTCTTGAACGTCTACTGGTTTGGTAACACAAACATCTAGGAACAAGGAAGATTGCAAAAAGCAGTGAAAACTGCCCAGTTCACCATGGTGACTGACCTTCCACCATTGAAGGGATCTACATGAGTTGCTGCCTCAAAAAAGCAGCCAGCATCATCAGGGACCCACACCACCCAGGCCACACTCCAATTTCATTCCTGCCATCAGGAAGAAGGTAGAGGAGCCTGAAAACTGTAACGTCCAGGTTCAGGAGCAGCTTCTTCCCAACAACCATCAGGCTATTAAACACTACATAGACTTAGAGGACATTGTCTTTGCGCTATCAATACTTGTGTTTGTTTGTTCATTTGTTTTATATTCACTGAACTTCTTTTTGTTCTTTATTATGCTGTTTACAGAGTACTTTGCTTACATATTTGTAGTCCTGCTGCAAGTAAGTATGTCATTGTTCCGTTCCGGGAGATGACAATAACATACTCTTGACTCTTGATTTTTGCTTCCATGATCCCATCTGGAACACCTTTGTGTGCCTTATGAAGTGCATTGTGAACTGATAGTTCACTTTGATCTCCCTTTGATCTTGCTGACATAGTTTAATCTAATGCTTAACTCAGGATTAACCTTTCCTTAACGCTTAATGCCACAAGGTCAGCTCACTTTTTGAAATATGTGCGGAAATCCTCTAAAAGAATATCGCCCAGATGACATTCTTGAGGTGTTTTTTGGTCTATTCACTGCAGATACAAAACCCTGTCAAGGCTGTCATTCTTCATATAAAACAAGGAAAACAGCAGAGTTCGAAGCTGTCAAAAATATGCATGAATTATGTTCACCACTTGATAAATCAATCAGGACACGATCGAATATGTTTGGATTCATCATCCAGCCTTGCATAAGCTGACTACAAGGGCTGACATCCTGATGTTGAGCAGAGGAAGAGCAAGCAATACACAAAGGCTGCTACCCCAGAATAGGATACATGCACTCAGTAAAATTCAACAGCATTTCAGTAGAGACTGGTTAATATTATCTCATTCACAGGTCATAGTTTTCCTATTTGGCTGACTAAAAGCAGTATTTGATATGAAGACATTCAAAGAAAAGGGTGGGCAAGAACGCTGTTTGGTTTCACTGTATCTCTTGTCACCTCCTCTTGCACACACTAACAATGAATGTAGCAGTAAGGAAAGTACAATGTACTGCTGCCACTTCACCCATTCAATAAGTTACAATCTGTACAGTGGCAGGCCATTCAGCCCTTTCAGCATATTCCATCTAGATTCTGGGTGATCTGTGTCTCAGCTGCATTTAATGGTTCTCTTTCCCTCAATAACATTGGGGATTTCCCACATTATCAGTTTCTTTGCTCCATCTCGTTTTGTAATGTAGCTCCCTGCTAACGCTGACCAAAGAGTATTGCCTCTATTTCTGTAAAAGATAAGCTATTTTGGCATTTCATTTATTATCATATCATATCATATCATATATATACAGCCGGAAACAGGCCTTTTCGGCCCTCCAAGTCCATGCCGCCCAGTGATCCCCGTACATTAACACTATCCTACACCCACTAGGGACAATTTTTACATTTACCCAGCCAATTAACCTACATACCTGTACGTCTTTGGAGTGTGGGAGGAAACCGAAGATCTCGGAGTAAACCCACGCAGGTCACGGGGAGAACGTACAAACTCCTTACAGTGCAGCACCTTCATATAGAGCGGTGACGTTTTGGGACCATTCTTTAGACATTTTGAGTGTGAAGAAGGGTCCTGACCTGAAACGTCACCTGTCCATGTTCTCCAGAGATGCTGCCTGACCCACTGAGCTATTCCAGCACTTTATATCTGCTTTTGTAAACCAGCATCCGCAGATCCTTGTTTCCATAAAGTATAAAGGAGATGTGTACAAAGAGAATGCTGAGTGCCCGGAATATGCTGCCAGGGGTGATGGTGGAAGCAGATACGATAGTGGCTTTTAAAAGGCTTTTAGATAGGCACATGAGAATGCAGGGGGTGGAAGGATATGGATCATGTGCAGGCAGAAGGGATTAGTTCAACTTGGCATCATGTCCATCACAGACATTGTGGGCTGAAAGGCCTGTTCTAGCGCTGCACCATTCTATCTATGTATGTTCCCCAGATGTCCACCATTCCCTATGTATCTGGTTCCACCTGTCACCTTGCAGCCTCTGTCTCACCCATCTCTCTCACTTTTATTTTGTTTTAGAATTATAGCGCGGAAACAGGACCTTCGGCCCACCGAGTCCACGACGACCAGCAGCCCCCACACACTAACACTATCTTACACGCAGGAGATCATTTACAATTTTTACCAAAGCCAAATTAACCTACAAACCTGTACGTCTTTGAAGTGTGGGAGGAAACCTGGGGAAAACACAGGCATGAGGAGAACATACAAACTCCATACAGACCGCACTCATAGTCAGAATCAAACCAGGGTCTTTGGCGCTGTAGGCAGCAACCCTCCCGCTGTGACACCGTGCCGCCCACCTCTACATGCTGGCTATCTTCCACATGTACTTTCAATCCTTATGCAGGGCCTTGACCCTAAACATCACCTGCTGAGTTGTCTCAGTAGTTTATTTCGTGCTCCAGAATCCAGCATCTGCATCCTATTGTGTCTTGAAATCAATGCTTCTGGCGTATCAAACCTTATTTAGCATCTGGATTTTCAATGATTCTTCATCATGATCTGCATAAAGATGTTGGATTGCACAAGGAAATGTCTCCCTCACAATACCCATTGGTGTTAACCTTAGTAATGATTTTATTCAAACACTCTGTCAGAAAGCAATTGCTCATTTTCTCCTCTGATAAGCACAATCCAAAGCCTTCTAATCATAGCATGATTACTTGAAAAATAACTCTCATCCTCAACCACAGCTTCATTATCTTGAGCATCAAATAATTTCTGCTGGCTCTCCTTGCCTAGGGTGAGAAATTGATGATCAGCATGCAGACAATTTCATGTCAAGCTAAGGATCAAAAGCAGCTCTGGGTTTGGTTGATCTGGTTTGGTTGTTCAATGAATACTCTCATAGAATCTGTCTTCCCCTTGGAGGACAAAGATGCTAATTTTCTCCCTTTTTCAGTCTGAAGAAGGGACTTGACCCTTTCTTCTCTCCAGAGATGCTCACTGTCCCGCTGAGTTACTCCAGCATTTTGTGTCTATCTTTGGTTTAAACCAGCATCTGCAGTTCCTTCCTACTAATTGTTCACCATGTTTTGTTACAGGATGATTCAACTATTCTAATTCTTCATGGTCAAGGATAAGGAGAGGGTTGGTCCACAATCTGAAGCTCTAAATGGGGGAAGGCCAACTTAGACAGGAACTGGAACATTCGGGCTATCCTTAATTGGACTTTGCTGGACTTTATCTTGCACTAAACGTTATAGTCTTTAACTGTACGCCGTGGATGGCTTGACTGTAATCATGCACAGCCATTTGCTGACTGGATAGCACGCAACAAAAAGTTTTTCACTGTACCTCGGTACACGTGACAATAATAAACTAAACAAAACTAAAACTAAACTTGCAAAAGTTGATCGAAGGGACGTCTGGATGGTGTGATGCTTCTAGAAGTGTTTTACTGATAGCTCAAGGTCTGCATGTTCCTGTCAGAGTGAAGGGCAAAGCCGGTAAGTGTAAGGAACCCTGAATAATGAGAGAAATTGAGACTCTGGTTAGGAAAAAAAGGAGGCATTGGTCAGGCGGGATCAAGCGTACCCTTGGAGGAATATAGGGGATTGAGCAGAATACTTAAGAAGGAAATCAGAAGAGCAAAAAGGGGTAGGGGGATAATTCTGGCAGATAAGATTAAAGAGATTCCAAAGAGATTTTGTAAGGAAATTAAGGAAAAAAAAGATCTTGGGGGGAAATACGGCCCCTCAGAAACCAATTTGGCCATCCATGTGTGAATCCGCAGGAAATGAGCAAGGTCCTCAATTAATGTTTCTCCTCTAATTTTATCGTGGAGAAAGACTTGAAGACGAGAAAACTTGGGAAATTTAATGGGGATGTCTTGAATACAGTCCATATTACAGTCAAGAAGGTGCTGGATGGCCCAAGATATATGAGGGTAAATACATTTCCCAGGTCTGATCAGATATATCAAAGATCACTGTGGGAAGAAATTGCAGGCGTGCTGACTGCAAAATATGAATCATCCAGAGACACAGTTTACATCGACATAATCTATATGGACATTAACAAGGCCTTTCAAAAGGTTCCGTATAGTAGGCAGCTCTGGAAGGTTAGATTACATGGGATCCAGGGAGACCTAGCTAAGTGGATACAGAATACAAAGTAGGAAGCAGAGTGTGATGGTGGAATGTTGTTTCTCGGACTGGAGGCCTGTGGTTAGTTGGCAGCCTACGGGTTTGGTACAGGGCTCTTTGCTGTGTGTTATCTATATCAATGATTTGTATGAGAATGTACAATGCATGATTAGTACGTTTGCAAATGACAGTAAAATAGGTGGTTTCATAGACAGTGAAGATGATTGTCAAGAATAGCGCAAGGATCTTGGTCAGCTGGGCAAGTTGGCTGAGGAATGGCAAATGGAAGTTAGTTTGGGAAGTCAATCCAGGGTAGGATCTTCATAGTTAATGGCAGTACCCTGGGGAGTGTGGTGGAGCAGAAGGATCTTGGAGTGCAAGTATATACTTCCATGAAATTGGTGTCACCGGTAGAGAGAGTGGTGAACAAGGCTTCTGGCATGTTGGCCGTCATCCGTCAAGGAAATGAGTATATAAGTTGGGATGTTATGTTGCAGTTATGTACGAGCCATTGGTGAGGCTGCACTTCTATTGTGTTCAGTCTGGTGACCCTGCTTCATCGTTAGACCATAATCAACATGAACTGGCACCAGCACTTCCTCCATCAGTACAAGAGCACTTCAAAGCTGTGTACTCAGTCCCCTGCTCTACTCACTCTATACCCATGACCGAGTAGCCATAGGCAGTTCCAATGCCATCTTTAAATTCACCGACAATACCACCGTTGTGGGATGAATAGTGGGTATGCATTCGCTGGGCGTGCATATCTCTGAATATCTGTCCTGGGCCCAGGACATTGTTGCAATTACAAAATTAAGCTCATTAACGCTTGTTGATGAATACTCTACTGAACTTCCACAGGTGTACGGTAGAGAGCACCCTAACAGATTGTGTCACACCCTGGTTTGGCAACGTGAATGCCCAGGATCGAAGGAGGTTACATGGAGAGGTAGTCGAGGCCCAGTCCATCACAAACAATAGACAATAGGTGCAGGAGGAGGCCATTCGGCCCTTCGAGCTAGCACCGCCATTCAATGTGATCATGGCTGATAATTCTCAATCAGTACCCCGTTCCTGCCTTCTCCTCATACCCCCTGACTCCGCTATCCTTAAGAGCTCTATCTAGCTCTCTCTTGAATGCATTCAGAGAATTGGCCTCCACTGCCTTCTGAGACAGAGAATTCCACAGATCCACAGCTCTCTGACTGAAAAAGTTTTTCCTCATCTCAGTTCTAAATGGCCTACCCCTTATTCTTAAACTGTGTCCCCGCAATTGAAGGGATTATGAGGAGGTGCTGACTCAACAAGGCCGCTAATATCATCAAAGGCCCACATCACCCTAACCATGTTCTCACTTTGATCCTCCCGTCATAAGGAAGGAGGGGAATTTTGTGAATTTTGTTTTGTTTACCACATTTATCTGTGTGTATCGTGTTTACAGTCCTGTTAAGCTGCTACAAGAATTTCATTGTTCCAATGACAGTACATATGACAATTAAACACTTGACTCATACTATAGGTAAGATGTCATTTAACTGGAAAGAATTCAGAGACGATTTATGAGGATGTTGCCAGGACTGTAGGACCTCAGCTATAGAGAGAGAGTTTGGATAGCCAAGGACTTTATTCCTTGGAGTGCAGGAGGCTGAAGGATGATCTTATAGAGGTATAAAATCATGAGGGGAATAGATAGGGTGAATGTTTAAGAGTCTTTTTCCCAGCGTAGATGAATCACGAACTAGAGGGCAGAGATTTAAAGTGAGAAGGGGGAGATTTAATTGGAACCTGAAGGGCAACTTTTTCGCACATAGTGTTTTGGGTATATGGAACTTCCAGAGGAAGTAGTTGAGGCAAGTCGAAATGACAACATTTAAAAGACATTTGGACAGGTACATAGGAAATGTATGGAGTGTCATGGGTCAAGTGCAAGCTTAAATCAGGCATCTTGGTCAAGGTGGGTGAGTTGGGTCGAAGATCATGTTTCACTGATGTACGGCTCTATCACTCAATACATGCAGAGCCTATTTCACCATGGCTGTAGTCAGCCCTCCAGCTGCAAATAGGCCTGCAACTTTTTTGTTGCTTGATTGTCACATCTTTTTGTCATGTCAGTGGGCTAACTGTGAACCGTGAAAACTCAGCGCAGCGAGTTGGAGGTGAGAAAGCACGCAGGGACACAAGCCCCAATTATGCATTAAGTATTCAATAGTCTGACCTCCTCCTCAGTGACAATCCATCCACTTCTTATGTTCCTTTGAGAATGCAGAGTGAACGGCCTAGTTTTTTACTAATGGTAAGAGAGAGCGAGAGAAATGTAGAACATTGGTGCAGGAGGAGGCCATTTGGCCCTTCGAGCCAGCACCACAATGGCTCGAAGGGGAGAGGGGGAGAGGGGGAGAGGGGGAGAGGGAGAGGGAGAGGGAGAGGGAGAGGGAGAGGGAGAGGGAGAGGGAGAGGGAGAGGGAGAGGGAGAGGGAGAGGGAGAGGGAGAGGGAGAGGGAGAGGGAGAGGGAGAGGGAGAGGGAGAGAGAGAGGGAGAGAGAGAGAAAGAGAGAGAGAGAGTGCGGGGGAAATAATCACTGAAGTTGCCATTTTATTCTGGAGGCAGACTTGGCTCTGATTTAAACAACACCTTCTCAGTATGACATTTAATCTGTGTATCTCAATCACTTCAGAGGTGTATTATTCCTTAAGTCCTTTATCGGAAGGTTTTTGACAGAAAATGACTAGGTGTTTGAGTAAAGCTAATCAAGTTTCTGTCAGGGGAGAGGGAAGCTGGACGAGCTGTCCAAACCTGCTTCAGAGGGGGAGAGAGGAGATGGGGAGGTTCAGGGATCTACAAGCTACAGTCAACCTTGCATTCTGCGGAGAGTGGGAGTTTTCCTCTGTTGCAGTGGCCTATTTTATTCACAGCAGGAACTCAAATAAATGATTTCCTTACAAGCCAAAGTTTTAGGAGGCCAAAAAATAAGAAAGATGAAACATACAAATGGATTTAGCTTGCTGCATTTATTTTAAAATATATTACATGCAGTTGCTCAATGTTCTGTAGAAATTTAGTAGTAATGTACTCTATTCTGTCGGTGCAGTAGTTGTCCAGTGTAGTTCTTGCAGCCCATTGAAGACAAGAGCATTAAGCGATGTGTAGATGTCGGAATCTGCGCTGCTTGAGATTTATCCAAACAGGGAGAGGAGTTGAAGGGGGAAGTGGGAGCAAAGAGACTAAATATCTGCAGGTTCCTGGAGAGCAACTGTGAACTAGACACCTAAAGTGCAGACGATGGTAGAGTGCACAGGCTATTAGCAACTCACTGACATGCATGGGTTTTACAAACCACTTAATGCCGAAATATCAAAGGGCTCCGGCAAGCCTAGCTCCAATAACAGCAATGGGCTTTCAAGGATAGCTGGGGGGGGGGGGGGGGGAGGGAGAGAGAGGAGGAGAGGAGATGGGGAGGAGGAGAAGTGGAGGAGGGGAGGAGGATAGGGGAGAAGAGGAGGAGGGGAGGGGGAGAGGAAGGGGAGAAGAGGTGGAGAGGAGGGGGAGAGGAGGAGGAGAGGGGGAGGGGGAGGGGGGAGAGAGAGTGGGGGGGGAGAGAAAGTGGGGGGGAGAGAGAGGGGAGAGAGAGGGAGAGGGAGGGGGGAGAGGGAGGGGGGGAGAGGGAGAGAGAGGGAGAGAGGGAGAGGGAGAGGGAGAGGGAGAGGGAGAGGGAGAGGGAGAGGGAGAGGGAGAGGGAGAGGGAGAGGGAGAGGGAGAGGGAGAGGGAGAGGGAGAGGGAGAGGGAGAGGGAGAGGGAGAGGGAGAGGGAGAGGGAGAGGGAGAGGGAGAGGGAGAGGGAGAGGGAGAAGGAGAAGTCAGGGTCTGTGGCGCTGTCAAGCAGCAATTCTACCACTGTGCCACTGCGCTGCCCTAATGTAATGTAATCTATTGTGTGCTGCCCACTCATTTATAAAATTGTTGTGAGCACCTGAATACTCTCGTGTGTATGTGTTTTTGTGTACCTTTAAGAAATGCATGTACCCTGTGCCATTACTTCCGATATAGCACAGTGCTTTCCACAGCTGTTGAGAGTTAATCATCTTCAATAAAGGATGCATCTCCCTCTGTTATTTGCTTTACTGAGCAGCAATACCCAACAGCTTTCATACAGTGCACTTACCAAGCTGTTCATTGCCAGATCCTCTGAAGGAAACATATTGGTTAGCACTGCTTGAAGCAAAATACATCCCCTGAAGCTCATCCTGTCTCTCTAAGGACATCTGTACTGTGGCTGCAACAGTTAATGGTGGGCATTCTACAACAGAAGGTGACCTGAAAAACTCAAGAATAGCATTGCACAGGAGAGAGCAGGTCCCTTGATTGCAAACGCTATACAGGGAGTATGGATGCAGGAGGATATGGTGTGTGATTTACTTTGTATGGGATCAGGACGATCTCCGTGTAAATCTGCAAGGGTAATGGCACAGGTGACTGTGGGGATCAATGCCTGACGTCAAGGACTGATGATGTGGGTGAAGTGCTGCGAAATGTTCACTGACCTCTCACATGTACTTACGATCAATGATGGCAACTTCAAACAGCAGACTGCATGCCTGGGCTCACACACTGCTCAATGTGCCTTCCCCCTCCACTCTCCCCTCTCCCCTCGGGCAAAAGGTGCACAATGTGCAAAAGCACACCTCCAGATTCAGGGACAGTTTCTTCCCAGCTGTTATGAGGCAACTGAACCACCCTCCCACAACCAGACAGCAGTCCTGAACTACTATTGGACCATCTTTGATCGGACTTTACTGGCTTTACCTTGTGCTGAACATTATTCCCTTATCATGGTTCCATACACTGTGAATGGCTCAATTGTAATTATGTATTGTCTTTCCGCTGGCTGGTTGGCACGCAACAAAAGCTTTTCACTGCACGTGAAAATAAAACTAAACTGAAATAGCCTTGTAAAAGTAAATCACCACAACAGATTCATCTTGCCCTTAGTTAGCAATGATGCAAACTCGCACCTGGATTTGACAGCTGACTACTCAATCAAGTGAGAGATCGCTGAAACATTTTGCATGGCACTCACTGATACATTCCCTTCTCGCTTGTGGGCCGAGCTGGTGGAATAGCAGGGCAGAAGGCAGCTTGCTAATGGGGAGTGATCACACTCTGTGAGTTCACCAGCACAAAATCGTTGGTGCTCACCTAGACTGGGGAACCAGACTTTGACCACTGCTGGTGCTGAAACCATGAGGGAATCCACAGGCCTCGTTGTTCATTTCATAACCACTTCCTCCCTCAAACCACAATTTATTTTCATAAGTTCATAAGTCACAGGAGCAGAATTAGGCCATCGGGCCCATCAAGTCTACTCTGCCAATCAATCATGGCTAATCTATCTTTACCTCTCAACTCCATTCTCCTGCCTTCTCCCCATAACCTTAAAAATATCCATTGTTTTGGCCTCCATAGCTGCACCACCCTGACTAAAGAAATTCCTCCTCTTTCTAAAGGTACATCCTTTTATTCTGTGTCTATGGCCTCTGGTCTGAGAGTCTCCCACTAGTGGAAACAGACCTCTCCATGTCTGAAGAAGGGTCTCGACCCGAAACGTCACCCATTCCTTCTCTCCCGAGATGCTGCCTGACCTGCTGAGTTACTCCAGCATTTTGTGAATAAATCGATTTGTACCAGCATCTGCAGTTATTTTCTTATACTCTCCATGTCCACTCTATCCAAGCCTTTCACTATTCGGTAAGTTTCAACGAGGTCCCCCTCATCCATCTCCACTCCAGCGAGTTCAGGCCCAGACACGTCAAACGCTCATCATATGTTAACCCAATTACTCTGAACCCTCTCCAATGCCAGCACATCCTTTCTCAGGGATGGGGCCCAAAATTGGTCACAATGATCTTTAAGCTATGGATAACCTTTGAAAGCATCTGCATGGGGCTCTGCTGCAAGAAGGCAGCGTCAATCATCAAGATTCCCACCATCTCGGGCTCTGCCCTCTTTTCGTTGCGATCTTTGGGCCGGAGGTACAGAGGCCATCGGCTCTAATACATCCCACCCCTTGACAGGTGCCATTGTAACAAGATAATCATGTTATTCACTTCGCTTGTTAGTGGTCAAAATGTTTTGGCTAATCAATGTATGTACTGCAGTACAAGATGGCAGCAGTGAACTGCCTATTCTGCATTCTTCCAGGTGTTATCAGCTGCACATCTCCTCATCATACGATTACAGTCATTAATGCATACCTGCATCAGATCCAATGTTTGATACAACTCAAAATCCATAGTACGTAAAAAACAAATGCAGAGCAGAATCCTTAGTCAAAACGCTCACATACTTATACAGACAGGAAATAGGTCAACTATTAAGAGATACTTTGTTCAGCTTCTGAATAAAATGTATGGTTAAATAAAAGAGTTCATTGGTGGAATTAAAGCCGATAGCCTTATTGAAGTCTTAGCTCAGCAGCGAAACTAATGAACCAAAATGCCTCATTTTGTGCTGTAGTTTCTTCCATGGCTGGGAAGAGAGTTGGAATCTCTGAACCATGGGTTAAGTCAAGTTTACATTTGCTGTTTTTATACGTACAGAAAAATATCTACACAAGGACTCTTCAGAGCAATGTGATGTGACATGAAGCTGAAATATGTAAACAGTATCATTGGATAAAATTACCTGACAGGATAACTAGACTCAAGTTAAATGCTGGAACAATCAGGCATGAAAATAGCTGCATATTATTATAGAAACTTTGCAACATAGTACATTTGTGGATCTTAGCGTCCACTCCCCACCATCAGTTATTTTTATCAGCAATGACAAACCCTTACAGCAGATACACAACACACTTCTGAGCAACTAAGCGTGGCTGACAGGGAAAGCCTAATCAGGCATTCAGAGATGCCACACTGTGACAACGTAATATTGCTGGATGACTGGAAAGTGGGAGCTGGGTCTTTGCAGAAGATATTAGTGATCGGACATATCTCAACGAGCAATGCACCCACCAGTCACTGTGACACTCCACTGAAAGAACAGATGATCATCCCTGGGGACTACATTCACCAAGCATGCAACACTGACCAAACATGCCTCTTCCTTAATGTAAAGACAAACAAAATACACTTTTTTATGATCGGAAAATTGAAAGGATGGTCTGTTTTAAAGGATCTGGTTCTATGTTCAATATGTAGTTAACTTAAGATAGACACAAAAAGCTGGAGTAATTCAGCAGGACAGGCAGCAGGTGTCATGTGCAGGCTTGAAAGCAGAACTTGTATAGTCGCAATAGACCTTCAGAAGAAGGGTCTCGACCCGAAACGTCACCCATTCCTTCTCTCCAGAGATGCTGCCTGTCCTGCTGAGTTACTCCAGCTTTTTGTGTCTATCTTCGGTTTAAACCAGCATCTGCAATTCCTTCCTACACATGTAGTTAACTTAGTCAGGAAAGAGTGCGGACCAGAAATGTCACCTAGCTATGTTCTCCTGGGATGCTGCATGACCCACTGAGTTACTCCAGCACTTTGTGTCTTTGTGTGTTTTTCATTAGTTCATAAGTTACAGGAGCAGAATTAGTCCTCCGCCATTCAATTAAGGCTGATCTATCTTTCCCTCTCAACCCCATTCTCCTACATTCTCCCCATAACCCCTGACACCCTTTTCTCTTAACTGACTCTTTAAGTTCAGGGGTAAATAAAGATGGATAACAAATGTCAGCATTATTGACAATGTCCATGCCCTGTAAATGAATGACTTAAAAAATATAACAATACTCACCTTTAAAAACGTCTGTCAGAATCAAAGAAAGAGCATACATTATACGAGTTAAATATTTCCATGGAAATGTAAATAAAAACTGGAAGTGAAAGTAGGAGCAAAAATAAAACAAGAACGGGAAAGAGAATAATACCAGACATGTTATCAGTGCAATAAAATAGAAACATAGAAAATAGGTGCAGGAGGAGGCCATTCGGCCCTTCGAGCCAGCACCGCCATTCATTGTGATCATGGCTGATCATCCACAATCAGTAACTTGTGCCCAACGTCTCCCCATATCCCTTGATTCCACTAGCCCCCAGAACTCTATCTAACTCTCTCTTACATTGATCCAGTGAATTGGCCTCCACTGCCCTCTGTGGCAGAGAATTCCACAAATTCACAACTCTGGGTGGAAAAAGTTCCCTCTCACCTCAGTTTTAAATGGCCTCCCCTTTATTCTAAGACTGTGGCCCCTGGTTCTGGACTCTCCCAACATTGGGAACATTTTTCCTGCGTCTAGCTTGTCCAGTCCTTTTATAATGTTATATATCTCTATAAGATCCCCTCTCATCCTTCTAAACTCCAGTGAATACAAGCCTAGTCTTTTCAATCTTTCCTCATATGACAGTCCCGCCATCACAGGGATCAATCTCGTGAACCTACGCTGCACTGCCTCAATTACAAGGATGTCCTTCTTCAAATTAGGAGACCAAAACTGTACACAATACTCCAGATGCGGTCTTACCAGGGCCCTATACAACTGCAGAAGAACCTCTTTACTCCTATACTGAAATCCTCTCGTTATGAAGACCAACGTGCCATTAGCTTTCTTCACTGCCTGCTGTACCTGCACGCCAACTTTCAGTGACTGGTGTACAAGGACAACCCAGGTCTCGCTGCACTTCCCCCTTACCTAACCTGACACCATTGAGATAATAATCTGCCTCCTTGTTTTTGCCGCCAAAGTGGATAACCTCACATTTATCTATATTATACTGCATCTGCCACGCATCTGCCAACTCACTCAACCTGTCCAGGTCACCCTGCAACCTCCTAACATCCTCTTCGCAGTTCACACTGCCACCCAGCTTTGTGTCATCTACAAATTTGCTAGTGTTACTTCTAATTCCTTCGTCCAAATCATTAATATATATAGTAAACAGTTGCGGCCCCAACACCGAGCTTTGCAGCACTCCACTCACCACTGCCTGCCATTCTGAAACCGACCCGTTTACTCCTACTCTTTGCTTCCAGTCTGCCAACCAATTCTCTATCCATGTCAACACCCTACCCCCAATACCTTGTGCTCTAATTTTATTCACCAATCTCCCGTGTGGGACCTTATCACGTTGTTACCAAGAACTTACCATAATGTTAAAGACAAAATTGAAAAGCATAAACATGCACACATATCCACATCATACTTATTAACTTATTACAAATATGGTCTTCAGGGGCATGTTAATAGGGAATACGGCAATGTCACGCACATTCAATCTGAGATGAGAATGGAATTCGCCCCAAAGGAGGGAAACATGAGAAGCCAAGAACTGTTCACCAACTATCCCATCACCAGATCAAAAACTGATCTCTTTACATTACAATGAAAGGCTGCTCTGTAATTGGTATATATCTGGCTTAATAATAATGAATGAATACTAAGGTGATGACTGAAATACTTCAAGTATGCAAATTTTACTAATGCGTAGATTCTGCTTTGAAGTGGTTAGGTGGCGGCAATACAAGTTGTGCTTTCAAGCCTGTACATGACACAGGTAGAAATGAGATTCAAACAACTGTTGAAGCTGGTTTACAAAGAAAGACACAAAGTGCTGGAGTAGGATGATGTTTCAGATTGGAAAATGTGATGTTTCTGGGTCTCCAAGGGTCCTGAGCCGAAATGTAACTTATCCATGTTCTCCAGAGATGCTGCCTGACCCACTGAGTTACTCCAGCAGTTTGTGTCTTTCTTTGTGATACAAATACACCAGCTTTTACATTATACAAGAATAGAGCTTATTTTTGGCATCAATAAGAGTCACCAATATTGACATCCAACATTATAGCAAATTTAAAAAAAAAAATAAACACTAATATAATTTTCTCTTTTTTTGTTGAAATTTGTTGAAACAGACAGTAACTTGTGATGTTAGTAGCTTCCTTAGGCGTGACTCCATAATTCTCAACTGTTCTTGTAGGTTCTATTTTGCACTTTCGTTAATAGATTTACAATTATTACTTTATATGCTGGGGTTAAATTTCACTTACTTTCACTTCCTTTGAGCAAATGATTTGATACACAATAAAGTTCAAAATGATTGAAAGGTACACGTAAAAAAATCCAATCTTCCATCCACATTTACCTTTCAAGATATTATTAACATGCTTTAACCTGCAACATTTAAAGTAAGTAGGTGGGGTGGCTTCAGGTGAAATTTATATCAATGTCACGAAGTATTCAAAAGAGACTTTTTTACGATCGCACGTGGCATCAAGATCATCTATCCTGCCAATTAACAAATAAAGCCCAAGGGCAGGAGGAGGTTGGAGATTGAGAGGAAGCCTGACAGAAGTATATAAAGTGATGAGAGGTATAGATACGGGAGACAGTCAGAACCTTTTTCCCCAAGGTGAAAATGTCCAACACTGGAGGGCATAGCTATAAGGTGAGAATAGGAATGTTTAATGGAGATGTGCTGGGCAGGGTTTCATACACAGCGAGTTATGGAGACCTGGAATGCATTGCCTGGGGTGATGGGGGGGGCCGATATGAAAGTGGTGTTGAAGAACCCTTTAGATGGGCACATGGGAGTGCAGGGATTAGAGGGATATGGATGATGTGCAGGCCGATGAGATCAGCTTAACTTTGCATCAAGTTCGGAGCAAACATTGTGGGCCAGTTCCTGTGCTGTACTGTTCTATGTTCTATGTCATTTTTAATCGTTTGAATTGCATTGCTGTTTAAAAATGGAGTTTAGGTTTAAATGAGCTGAAACTCAACTTGTTTCGTAATTAAAGGAGCAAATCCAGGTGCAGTAAAACTCCGACAATCTGCTATCCAACCCATCAGAAATCATGGTATTTAACATCTCGGTTCCAGGCGATGCGTGATATAACCATATAACCATATAATAATTACAGCACGGAAACAGGCCCGTTCGGCCCTACCAGTCCACGCCGACCACTTTCTCTGACCTAGTCTCATCTACCTGCTCTCAGACCATAACCCTCCAATCCCCTCCTATCCATATACCTATCCAATTTACTCTTAAATAATAAAATCGAGCCTGCCTCCACCACTTCCACCGGAAGCCCATTCCACACAGCCACCACCCTCTGAGTAAAGAAGTTACCCCTCATGTTACCCCTAAACTTTTGTCCCTTAATTCTGAAGTTATGTCCCCTTGTTGGAATCTTCCCCACTCTCAAAGGGAAAAGCCTACCCACATTCCTTTTTGACCAACCAGTGTCCCTACCCCCTTGCAACCTATCAAATCACGTGACCCTACTTTCTGTGCTCCCTTTAAACTTAACTGGTTTACTGGAAAAATTATAAGATGGGTCTTTAACATCTGAAAAAAGGTGAATTAAAAGTGCGTTGGGGCATTAATGGAAATACCTGGCAGCAGTTCAGAAAATCTGAGATTCTGGCACAACCAAAGTTCTGAGCAAGGTAGATTATTGGAGCTTTACTGTAGAGAAAAGAGATCCCTTGCAATTCAATAATCAATGGAAACTTCTGTGTAAAGCATGAGTAAAATTAGAAAGGTAGGTGTAATTATAGGGCAGTAATATGATAAAGATATTTGATGCTGCCTTTCGTTGCAAAGGTGAAGCAAAAATCACATTCTAGCCTCAAAATTGTTCCAAGCAGCTTTGAAATCATTTCAATATTATTCACTTTTATATTTTCCACCACTTCTCATACTGCCACTCTGCACGGTACATTTTGCACCACTTCTCATACTGCCACTCTGCACGGTACATTTTCCACCACTTCTCATACTGCCACTCTGCACGGTACATTTTCCACCACTTCTCATACTGCCACTCTGCACGGTACATTTTCCACCACTTCTCATACTGCCACTCTGCACGGTACATTTTGCACTACTTCTCATACTGCCACTCTGCACGGTACATTTTGCACTACTTCTCATACTGCCACTCTGCACGGTACATTTTGCACTACTTCTCATACTGCCACTCTGCACGGTACATTTTGCAGATGGCGATAGCATTTCTGTGCAGAGAAAATGCAGCTTTATTTATTCAAATTGCTGACATCAATCATTTCCATTTGTTCTGAAGAAACATGCTTGACAGCTTACGATCAGATTTGTTTCTGTGTTATGGTTTCCTGGTTCTGGTGACTGGCTGGGACGAGTGCCTCTGTGTTTGCAGTTTCAGAAGCCTGCACAAAGTGACGAGGGGTTGGTCTTAAATAAAGCAGATGAGAATATTTGTAGAGCACAAAGTGCCAGAGTATCTCAACACCTGCGCTCGGTCCGCGTTGGCCAATCTGATCTCCCGGTGGCCGAGCACTTCAACTCCCCCTCCCATTCCCAGTCTGACCTTTCTGTCATGGGCCTCCTCCAGTGCCATTGTGAGGCTCACCGGAAATTGGAGGAACAGCATCTCATATTTCGCCTGGGCAGCTTGCAGCCCAGTGGTATGAACATCGACTTCTCCAACTTTAGATAGTTCCTCTAACCCTCTAATCCCCTCCCCCTTCCCAGATCTCCCTCTATCTTCCTGTCTCCACCTATATCCTTCCTTTGTCCCGCCCCCCCTGACATCAGTCTGAAGAAGGGTCCCAACCTGAAACGTCACCCATTCCTTCTCTCCTGAGATGCTGCCTGACCTGCTGAGTTACTCCAGTATTTTGTGAATAAATACCTTCGATTTGTACCAGCATCTGCAGTTATTTTCTTAGAGTATCTCAGTGGGTCAGGCTGCATCTCTGGTACATGAAAGGACACAAAGTGCTGAAGTAACTCAGCAGGCCAGGCAGCATCTCTGGACAATATGGATGATGTTTTGGGCCAGGACCCATCTTCAGTCATGGATAGGTAACATTTTGGGTCCAGCCCTGAAACATCACCAATGCACATCCTCCTGAGATACTGCCTAACCTGTTGAGTGACTCCAGCAATTTGCATTCTACATAAGAATCCAGCATCTGCAGATCCTTGCATCTCCAGGTAAGAACATGGATTGAAAAATAAATCCAAGGTGCACAACATGTGGCCAAAGTGGGCCATCTACATGCACTGCCTTCCCCATCGGCTTTTGTCTCATCTAACCTCCTGCTATGCTTGCCATGCCTACTATCCAGGCCTCACTGTCAGGTTTGCTGTTGGCCTGTGTTACGTAAGGTCCTCATGCTTGTGGAGTCAACTTCACAATGTTAGTTGGCTGTTGGTTTACCTAACAAGCATTTTCAAATTTGGACAATTGCGTTCAGTTTTGGACACCCTGCAATAGGAAGGATGTCATTAAGCTGGAAAGAGTGCAGAGAAGATTTTTATTAAATTACACAATTACAGAAAGGCTCCAGTACTGCAAAGCTCTGACATGAAGCACATTGCCAGCCTCAGAATCTCTGTGGTGTGGCTGGTAGAGCTACTGCCTCACAGCACCAAGCCCGGGTTCGATCTTGACCTCAGGTGCTGTCTGTGTGGAGTTTGCAAATTCTCTCAATGACTGCATGGGTTTCCTCCAGGTGCTCCTGTTTCCTCCCACATCCCAAAGACACTCGGGATGGTCGGTTAATTGGCTTCTGTAAAATTGGCCCCAGTGTGTCTGGAGTGTATGAGGAAATGGGATAACGTAGAACTAGTGCGAATGGTTGATTGATGGTTGGCGTTGACTCGATGGGCCGAATGGCATGTTTCCGTGCTTTATCTCTAAATGGAAACACCTCTTGTAGCATAACCACAGCTGCTTTCCATTCTGGGACAGTGAATAGCCTAGTTCTAGGGAGTAATTTAGTTTGCACAGATGATGATTATGGAATTATGATGTGAGCTGTCACAATTAATCATAAGGCAAGGCGACACAGGCTCATTTTCATCGTGTCGACTTTGCATTCAGCACACAGCCATTCCAGAAATCTGTTTATTGCAAAATGTAGCTGTGAAGTGCAGATAACTTTTTTATTCAACTGCTCTCTACGATCAGAATCGTACATGACTTAATTGCTTTAACGACAAAGAATGGACAACCCATTTCAGCAATCTTGGACGTTCAGAAGGTATTCTGAAGTATTACGTAATGCTGTCATGAAACAGTGAGTGGAGATTATCTGGTGTGTTATTTTTGACGCCCACAAGAACTAAAAACAGCTTCTTATAGGAGAATGTGAGATATTCTGAAGGCTGGCTGTCTGAATGAGTGGAATAGATTACAGCAGCTAACCAAATAAGGGAAGAGCTGCATTGAAGCCAGAACAAGTTCATTTTACTCAACTGCGGCAGAACTTTACATATGAAAGTAATCAGTAATGGTTGCAAGCAAATTAAACCAAGGCAAACATTAAAATCACTCCTTAAATAAAACACCAGATTTAAATTAGAAATAATTCTTAGGCTGAGCGACACAGCAGAAATTCAATACAAAAATTATGTTCAGATTGTGTATTTTAATCTAAAAGCAAAAATCTGCAGATGCTGCAAACCTGAAGGAAAATATTTCTCAAGAAAGATCATCAACCGTAAACATTAACTGTGTCTCTATACCCAAATGGCGCCCGATTTGCTAACTATTTCCAGCAGTGTTTTTGTTTATTTTGTTCAAATATTTGCCATGATTTTATCTACAAAAAAAGTTGCTTGTAACTTTAGTCTGCAGTCACAGACATATGCAGTACAGGCGAGTACAGGCCCAGTGCCGACAAATGCTCATCATAGCTTAATCTACTAATTCCTGGGATCATTCTTGTAAACCTCCTCTGGACCCTCACCAGAGCCAGCACATCCCTCCTCAGATATGGTGCCCAGAATTGCTCACAATATTCCAAATGCGGCCTTACCAGCGCCTTCCAGAGCCTCAACATTACATCCCTGTTTTTGTATACAAGTCCTCTTGAAATAAATGCAAGCATTAAGTTTGCTTTCTTTACTACTGATTTGACTTGCAGATTAACTTTTTTGGAATCCTGCACCAGCACTCCCAAGTCCCTTTGCACCCCCGATTTCTGGATTCTCTCCCCATTTAAAAAATCTATATATAATTACTAAAATTCTCATCTTGTATATTTATTTATTTGTTCCCAAAATACAGCCAAAACGGTACACGACGGCCCACCTTACTTACCATTGGCCTGCGGTTCAAATGGTTGGTACATTTTAAAAGTCATTCACTTTTTAAGCTTTAATAAATCTCTTTTTAAACTTTAATAAATCGTTCACACTTGCCCTGCCCGTCAGCCAGGCCTGCGCAGTAATACCTCCGTGTTCGACGTCACAATGGGAACCCAACGTGTCCGTGCCTGTGCAGTTGGGACCCGTTGATCTAATACTTACGTGTTCATCTTGCGTCACAACGGGAAAATGGCCGCCGGATCCGCGCGTGCGCATTTGGGGGAGGGTTGCCATTTTGAGATCGGCATTTGATTGCAACGGGTCCACGGGTCGTCAGTTGAGGGAGGGTTGCCGGGCCCGCTGGAGAGGTTTGGACGGAGGGTTGCCAGGCCCGCTGGAGAGGTTTGAACCCAACGGGTCCACACCCATCTAGTAGTCTAATAAAAATCCTAATGCTGGTGCACCAATTTCATCTTCACAATAATTCCCAGTGGAGGGGAATCAATTGCAAAAAAACCTATACACTGTAAATTGTAATCATGCACTGTCTTTCTGTTGACTGGTTAGCTCGAAAAAGTTTTTCACTGTACTGCGGTACATATGACAATAAACTAAACTACAGCCATGATTATATTGAATGGCGGTGCAGGCTCGAAGGGCCGAATGGCCTACTCCTGCACCTATTTTCTATGTTTCTATGTTTCTTTCCTAACACCCGAGGGCAATTTAACTTGATAAAAATAATAAGCATGGTAATCCAGTGAACCCCAAATTTCTCTTTGCTGACTCAAGTAGCATTAACTTGCTTCCCTGGCAAAGGGGAATTTGAGGAATATTCCCTAACTCAATGCCATCCAATTAGGTTCCTCACCAAGGGACCTAATATTTCAATTATTTTTGTCTATAAAAGAGTCTTGTGAAAAAATATTTGCTATTTGCACAACCTTGTAACAAATGTTCATGAATCTTTGAAAATATGCTAATATTTCACGCTCTGTGAAACCTTTTACTTCAATCTGCAGTTCTGCACTGTCTAACTTAATAGAGAAACAACATTGAAGAGGATAAAAACTAACCTTCCCATTCAGGAAAAACATGGGGAGTGCAAAGTGGAGAAGCCATGATCAAGAAGCTGTTCCTGAACCTGGATATTCAGGCTCCTATAACTTCTTGTTGATGGCAGGAATGAAATGAGAGCATGGCAGGGTGTTTTGGGTCTATAATGATGCTCGCTGCCTTATTGCCTTCTATAAATCCCTTTGATGGTGGGGAGGTCAGTACCCATGATGGACTGGGCAGTGTTCCGACACTTTTTGCAGTCTTCTTTGCTCCTGGGCATTCAAGTTGCCAAACCAGGCCGTGATGCAACCAGTCAACATGCTCTCTACTGTACACCTGTAGACGTTTAATAATGTCCTCTATGACAAATCAAATCTCCACATTCTTTGAAGGAAGTGGAGGTATCCTGTCTTGAAAACCTATAACTGGCTCTTCACTGGCACCGGGTCCAAATCTTGGAACTCTCTCCTGTATCATAATGTGGAAGTCCCTTCACCAGAACTGCAGCAGGTCAAAAGGTTGATTCACAACCAGCTTCCCAAAGGCAATTAGCGAAGCACAATAAGTGCTGCCTTTGTCATTCAAACCATGATCATAAAAATAAATTGAAGAATATTTTTGAAGGTCTCTCGATAGTTCGCATTTGTTAACTTTTCATAATTCAGACAATCTATTTCAAAATATTTAAATACTCGGCAAAAATCATTATGAATGCAAAATTATCATTTGTGTTAATTTTTGAGAAACAATTTAACACGATGTATGGATATAATTTTTTACAAAAGGATTGCTATTTGGTGCGTGACAGAATATTCTGCAGTTAAAGCTAATGATTTACTGTAAGTATTTGGCCTTACAATGCCTCACCACCAGTGCAGGTCTTTATTCGTTCACTGATGATAGATTCTTCTGGAACATCTCACACCAATCTCAGTGGAGTTACTCCAAGTGGAAATGTCAAAATCTGCTCAATATACAGAGAGCACTGATGATAGTTGACTTCTTGCTCTTTACGTAGCTGGTAATGAAGAGGACCCACCCTTTCTTCTGATTATCAAAGTGCGGAGCCAGCGAGGCTGACGCTAACGGAAGCAAATGTCCTGACCCGAGACATTCAGAGGTTTTACCCACTGCAAGTATTCATGTACAAAGCAGCTAAGAAAATCTGATCTATTTTAATTATTCAATATTGATGCCAGCAGCTGCTGGAAGGTTTGGCGTGACAAGCAGCATTTAATTATAGATACAATGTGCTGGAGTAACTCAGCGGGTGAGACAGCATCTCTAGAGGAAAAGGATGGGTGACATTTTGGGTCAGGACCCTTCTTCAGCTCCTTGGTCTCACTAACACTGAGAGTAAGATTGTTGTTAAGACACCATTCAAGTAGTTTATCGATCTCCCTCCTGTACTATGACTCACCCCAGGAATGAGTGGGTTAACATATGATGACCATTTGGTGGCCCTGGGCCTGTATTCGCCAGAGTTTAGAAGGATGAGGGGGGGGGGGAGCCTCATTGAAACTTACCGAATAGTGAAAGGCCAGGATAGAGTGGATGTGGAGAGGATATTTCCAGTAGTGGGAGAGTCTAGGACCAAAGGCCAGAGCCTCAGAATAAAAGGATGTACCTTTAAAAAGGAGATGAGGAGGAATTTCTTTAGTCAGAGGGTGGTGAATCTGTGGAATTCATTGGCACAGATGGCTGTGGAGGCCAAGTCAATGGGTATTTTTAAGGCACAGATTGACTGAATCTTGATTGGTAAGGGTGTCAGAGGTTATGTGGAGAAGGCAGGAGAATGGGGTTGCGAGGGAAAGATAGATCAGCCATGATTGAATGGCGGAGTAGACTTGATGGGCTGAATGACCTAAATCTGCTCCTCTGATTTATGATCTTATGAAAGGGAACCTCATCTGTATGTGTTATTTGTCCAACAACAGTGGAATCGTTGATGAATTTAAAGATAGCGTTGGAACTGAATCTGGCTGCACAGGCATGGGGGGGGGAGAGAGAGAGTAGAGCTGGGGAATGAGCACACAGCCTTGTACTGATGGTCAGTGAGGAGGAGATGTTGAAGCCAATTTGCACTGATTCAGTTGAAGACCCAGTTATCCATGGGGCAGTTGAAGACCCAGTTTTCTGAGTTTTCTTTCACATTCCTTTAAGATCAATCACTGATCAATTGAGAATCTTTTTATTTGTAAAAAATATATAATAATTGATAGCATCTTGTGCCACAGTCCTTCAACCAGATCACACACCAGTCTGAAGCAGGAGTTATAAATTTGATAACAAAAGTCCAGACGTCCCATGATCCATTGATCTTGTTCCAATGGGTCCCAAGCACACCAATGACATTGCTTTAAGATTATCATGGACATCAATTCACACGGATTAAAACAAAAGATCACCTAGACATTGTGCTGCTGAAGTGAAGATCAAAGATAATTCACACAATCATGGGGAGCAATGGGATATAGCTGAATATTAGGGAATGAATATAACTCAAGCACCAATACAACAAATACTGAGGATTGTTCTGAGAATGCTTATACATAGAACTATAGAAAATAGATGCAGAAGTAGGCCATTCGGCCCTTCGAGCCTGCACCGCCATTCAATATGATCATGGCTGATCATCCAGCTCATTAACCTGTTAATGTCCCAGTGTTAAACTTTTATCTGACATCTTAATCATCCTCAGAGACCATTAGAGCAGAGGATGTTAGAAATTGAGATATCACACTGACATAGTAGGGTGCTTTACCCAAATTATGGAGCTGCTTACTTTTTAACCCCTCTGTGTATAGTCTTTATATATTTGATGCCGATTCTTGGCTTGGACATGGGAAAGCATTCCTCACTAGTTACTGAAAAACATAAGCTTGTGAACAAGCCCTGGTTCATAGCAGAACTCAGACAGCTCCGCCAGTCAAAAGATGAGGCCTACAGGAGCGGGGATACAGACCTCTACAGGCAGGCCAAGTACAAGCTGAGAAGAGGAATCAGAGCTGCCAAGGAAAGATACTCTGAGAAGCTGAGGAGCAAGTTCTCAGCTAATGACTCTTTTGCAGTTTGGAAGGGCTTGCAAGAAATCATCAGCTACAAGAGGAAAACCGCACGCTCCTTTGACAATCGTCAGCTGACCAACGACCTGAACAAGTTTTACTGCAGGTTCGAGAAACAGAAACAAAAGAAGCTGTAATTTCTACATGGTGAAACCAAAATGTCTAAAAATACCCTTTAATAAACTCTGTCAATGTGCACTTTAACACATGTGATTTTTTTCTATTACAAATCTCAAATTGTGGAGTACAGAGACAAATAAATAAATGATGGGTCTTTGTCCCAAACATTATGGAGGTCACTGTACAAACCTATACGTCTTTGGAGTGTGGGAGAAAACGGAAGGTCTCGGAGAAAAACCCACGCGGTCACGGGGAGAACGTACAAACTCCGTACAGACAACACCCGTAATTGGGATCGAACCCAGATCTCTGGCGTTGCAAGCGCTGTAAGGCAGCAACTCTACCGCTGCACCACCGTGAACTGAGTTCAATGTGTTTACAGCAAATTTGTTTGCTAACTGATATCAATGTAACAGGCCATGAAGAGGACATGTTTGATTATTATAGCACTTTTAATGACCACAAAACGGTCCAGTAGGTTTTATAACTGAGACACATAATAACGTTTGTTCACTGTGGTAACACAGGGAAAGGTGGTGACCAAGTTGGAACAGCACAGTGGTGCAGCGATATAGTTGCTGCCTTACAACGCCAGAGACCTGGGTTCCTGACTATGGACTTGTCTGTATGGAGTTTGTACGTTCTCTCTAAGCCCATATGGGGTTTGTCCGAGTGCTTGGGTTTCTGCCCACACTCCAAAGACCTAAAGGTTTGTAGGCTAATTGGCTTTGGTAAAATTATAAAGTTGTCCCTAGTGTTGAGGATAGTGTTAGTGTAGGGGGTGATCATTGGTCTGCGTGGACTGGGTGGGCCGAAGGGCCTGTTTAGGTGCTGTATCTCGAAAATAAAAGGTTTAGCAATGTTCTATCAAAGCATTTTCAAAGGTGCATTTCTTCACTAACTCAATACTGTACTGAATCAAATATTAATTTGTTTAGCAAGGGTCAGCAATAGAAAGCAAGAAACTACGCTCACCTACTCCACCACAAGCCAAAGGGAAGGAAGGTCAGAGGTTGAGAAGGTGCTGGGAATGGTTGCACTTGCAAAGATCAATGTAGAAGAAGAACTGCCAGAAACCTGGCAACAGGTGTGCACCCTTCACACTGTGAGACACACGATAGGGAAGAGCGTTCAAGGGAAGAATTCCACAACAGACAACATTAAATATGATCAAAGTATTTTCATCTTTCTCTAGTTCCATACAACCAATGAGGCCTTACAGTCCATCAACAAGCTGTCTCTTCTGCACACTCATCAATCTCAAAGGTACATGGAATGGACAGGTTTTGAGGGATATGGGCCAAATGTGGGCAGGTGGGACTTGTTTAGATGAGGAATGTTGATCGGCAGGGACAAGTTGGGTCAAAGGACACACTGAATGACTATGACTCAAAACTTGGATGCTGGAATAAAATGTTGCTTACAGTCCATGTCTAAAACATTTACGGCGCAGAAGTAGTTCAATCAACCCATGAGAAAATGCCAACATCTAGTTTCAGCAATCACAAACCTATCCCATGGGATTGCGAGGTTCCCTGGTGCTGCATCGTTCCTTCCTTTATTTATTAGATGAACATCCCTTTCAGACTTCAATTCATGTATTTCATTCTTCCACAGACATCTTTGCAAGGAAATTTCTCCAAACCTTCCTTTTCATTTATTTTACAATCATTTCAACTTGCCAACAAACTTCTAAGCCAAAGAAAATAGATCAGAATCTTCAATAATTTTAAATTCCTCCATTAAAACATTTCTGAATTATTTACATCTGTTGTTGATCAAATACAGTTGGGGGTTGAGGTAAGGTGACATTGTAGAGAAGATGAAAGAATTCAGTCATAATCTATCTGTTTTTAATGAAGTCGTTTTGAATATAAACAAGCCAGCCAGTATTTTATTTTAATAATTCTCTGAATGCCATAATTGGTTATAATATTATTTCTACATAAGTGAACCCCCTTGCTGATATGTGATCATCGTTCATCCAATGTTTTTACTCAGACCATGAGCAATAGCACCATTTGGGCTTTTGAGCCCCCTGTGCAGAAGTAGAGATGAGTTCTCCATCTGCAGCAGCATGAACTTGCTGTAGAAATGAAGAACTGCAGATTCTGGTTAATACACAAAAGGACACGCAGTGTTTTTTTTTAGTTTTTAGTTTTAGAGATAGAGTGGGAAAACAGACCCTTAGACCCACTGACTCCATGCCGACCAACAACTCAGACACTAGATGCTAGGGGCAGTTTTTTAAAAACCAATGTCAATTAACCGAGAAACATGCACATATTTGGAATGTGGGAGGAAACCGGAGCACTCAGAGAAAACTCACACAGTCACAGGGAGAAAATGCAAACTCCTTTCGGACACCACCCGTAGTCAGAATCAAACCTGGGTCTCTGGTGCTGTAAGGCAGCAACTCTATCGCTGCGCCACTGTGCTGCCTTAAACAAGATCCAAAGTGTCATCTATCCATGTTCTCCAGAGATGCTGCCTGACCTGCTGAGTTACTCCAGCACTTTGTGTCCTTTTGGGCTAAATCTTCTCGTAAGTCTTTTTACACTCCCTCCAATTACAAAATGTAAATAATATAAAGTCTGGTTGTAAATTAGTGAACAACACATCCAATTTTATAGCATCAGAACTAAACATTTAAAAGCCACGCAGACATTATCCCATACTGTTTTAAATACCAACATGCTAAGATTTTTGATGCATCATAACACTTTAAAATCTAATTTTTGTAAGCTGTGAGGAATAAATACAGTTATGTTGCCTTTAGTTGACAATGTAGTTTTTGTTTGTAATTGATGTACAGGAAAAAACCTTTTCCACCTTTTGGTCAATCATTTATTTTTAACAATCCTCCAAAAAACCAGGTATTTCAATAGGATGTAATAATTACATTGGTAAGAAACAAAGGCAGCGTTGTTGCACAAAAAAGGCATTGCATTTGTAGCCAACTGGAATTGGATCACACAGAGGGACATACAGTCATAGAGTCATACAGCGTGGAAAGAGGCCCTTCGGCCCAAATTGCCCACACAGACCAACATGTCCTATCTACACTAGTCCCATTTGTCTGCATTTGGCCCATAAACTTCTAAACCAGTCCTATCCATGTACCTGTCTAAATGTTTCTGAAAAGTTGCGACAGTACCTAGCCTCAACAACACCTTCAGCAGCTCGTTCCATACACCTGCCATCCTTTGTGTGAAACCGTTACACCACAGATTCCTATTAAATCATTCCCCCCTCACCTTAAACCAGTGTCCTGTAGTTCTCGATTCCCCTACTCTGGGCGAGAAACTCTGTGCGTCTACCCAATCTATTCCTCTCATGATTTTGCACACCTCTACAAGATCACCCCTCGTCCTCTGCTCCAAGGAATGAAGTCCTAGCCTGCTCAACTTCTCCCTATAGTTCAGGCCCTCGAGTCCTGGTTACATCCTCATAAATCTTCTTTGCACCCTTTCCAGCTTGACAACATCTTTCCTATAACATGGTGCCTAGAACTGAACACAATACTCTAAATGTGGCCTCACCAGCGTCTTATGTAACTACAACATGACCTCCCAACTTCTAGACTCTGACTGATAAAGGCCAATATGCCAAAAGCCTCCTTGACCACCCTATCTACCTATGACACTACTTTCAAGGAACTATATACCTGCACTCCAAGATCCCTCTGCTCTTCATCAGTCCCCAGAGTCCTCCATTCACAGTGTAGGCCCTGCCCCTGTTACATTTCTGTGTATTAAATTCCATCAACCATTCCTCAGCCCACCTGGCCAACCGATCAAAATCCTGCTGCAATTTTTGACAACTATTTTCACCATCTACAATATGAATATCACAATCTATGAGGAATAGATTAGCCCATAAATTAGATGCTGTTGGATTCATATTGCTGCGATTTCAGTTCATCACGTGGAATATACCAAAGTCGTCATCGACAATCACTGCGGCCTGCTAAACTAACATTTCCTTTATATAACTGCAAGCCCTCACCTTGACAGAGTAATTTTTTCCCCTGAAAGTTATGCCTCAAATCCCATGTAGCATTAATCAACCGTAGCTAAAAATATTGACATTTGAGGGAAATATGAAAAACTACCACATGACTCCTCAGAGAAAATTAGGTCATTCAGATCAGACCATCAGCTGGAAAAGTGAACATCATTATCTTTTGCGGTCTTTTTACCTTTCTTCTTGTGAATTATTTTAGCTTCAGTTGCTCAGACAACATTTTTAGGCATGAATAAACTTCCAACAACTTCAAAAATGCCCACCCACGTTTCGAGATCCAGTTATACCTGACCTTCCAGCGAGGAACTATGCTTTATAAATAACAATCAAAACATGTTGCGCCATTACTGCCTGCATTTCCTCTACACATACTCATTTGTGTTGATGTTCAGTGACCTCTTCAGCATTTCAGCCTCCACTAAACATAGATGAAATAAAACAAATTAAACACATTTTTCACTTTTATCTTTTGGCAGCCAGAAATGCATCTTCTGTACCAGCCCACTATGATTTTAGCTTAGAGATATAGCATGGAAACAGGCCTTTTGGCCCATCGTGTCCACGCTGACCATCATAGTCGTCACTCCTTAACACGAGTTCTAAGTTATCCTCCTTTCTCATCCACTCCCGATACATTAGGGGCAATTTTACGTTGGCAGATTAACCTCCAAACCTGCACATCTTTGGGATGTTGGAAGAAAGCGGAGCATCCAGAGGAAAGCCACACGGTCCCAGCGAGGGTGGGCAACCTCTACACAGACAGAATCCAAGGTCAGGATGGAACCCGGGTCTCTGGCGATGTGAGGCAGCAGCTCCCCCAGCTGCAGCATTGTTGATGCTAGTCTCAGAATAGTTGCATTCTAATACATTCCTGCTGCTGCAATGGGTTGGCTTGACACAGGGCAGATCGCTGCAGTCATTTACCGAACCCTGTGCAATTAAATTTGATTTGATCCTCAATAATTCTCTTCCTTCAATTTACTGTGACAGCATTTGTCTCAACAATCCATTAAAATTTGTAAACAATTTAACTTTGCGCTCTCTCTCGCTCTCTCTCTCTCTCCGCCCCATCTCCTAAAAACTCCTTGCTAACCAGCCATGACTTAATCCCAGAGGTCCTCACACCGACTCTCGAGTTCAAAGAGATAAGTTTTTACATCCCACTTAGGTTTAACCAGAACTCATTGGATTCAATATAATTTATTTAATGGCCTGTGCAAATTGTTTTTCTATCCTGTCTGGTTTTAAAGAAACAATAAATTAAACAGAGACTAGATAAAGCAAATCTTCCTTTTCGTCTTGGCTATTATAGCCAAAGATGGCTGCATGATTGACAAACAATTACAAAAAAAAACCTTATCAAATAAACTCGTGATCTTGGTCTCGGTGGTTCTCACTGAAGGAGTTCTGCCTTTGAATACTTTAGAGAATTACCTGTCACTGCTTGGATAACCTTGAGGAGAGATCCACCAAAAATTTTAAATGGCCTTTCATCAGTGCCAATAGGCATTGCTTTCTTGAGCAAAAGACAAAAGAGCTGGAGGGACTCAGTGGGTCAGGCACTATCTGTGGAGGTAATGGGCAGATGATGATTTGGGTCGGGACCCTGCAAAGGTCGTGACAAAAAGCAGCGCCTGTCTATTCCATCCACAAATGCTGGCTGACCTGCTGAGTTCCTCGAGCACTTTCTATTTTGCTTAACATTCCAGCATCTGCAGTGTTTTGAGTTTGCATTGCTTTCATTCTTTTTAAAGCACTTGATTTTTACTACATTTAATACTTCTCCTACTCCTTTTATTCTGTTGGTGGAAGGGACGGTTTCATTCCATGCTGATTAACTTCCTTCAGGTCCTAATGTTCTAACCACTTAAAGCTTTTGACATCCTTAGAGTGCAACCAACAAATCACTTGACATCTTCCATTTTATTTGGATCAATAAAAATCACGTTTCCCTCAGTAATTAATGGACAACAGACTTCTTGCAACTCTGACCAAAGGTCATTACTTCTTAGCTTCAATTAATCCTAATTTAATCACACTCATTTTACAACACATCTTTCAACACAACACATCCTTTATTATTATCAACTCTGGCCACTCCTAAAATTATTTTTGTCATATATTGTACAAATCATCCAGCAAGCGTGAAGTGCAGCACTTTGGGAGGTCAAGTGTGAAGGAAAAGTATACAATTAGTGGCAGGTTCTTTAACAGCATTGTAGAAACATGGAACAGCAGATGCTGGTTAATATACAAAAGGACACAAAGTGCAGGAGTAATGCAGCAGCTCAGGCAACATCTCTGGAGAACATGGATAGATGATTTTAAGGGTTAAGACCCATCTTCGGTCTGAAGAAGGGTCTTGGCCTGAAACGTTGCGTGCCCAAGTTCTCCAGAGATGCTGCCTGACCTGCTGAGTTAGTCCAGAACAATGTATTCTTTTGTGTCCTGAACAGTATTGATGTCCAGAGGGTTCTTGGGGTCCAAGTCCATAGCACCCTGAGAGAAGAACCACCAGTAGTGAGTAAAGAAGGCGCACGGTATGTTTGCTTTCACTGGTCAGAGAATAAAAACTAGGAAGTTATGGTCAGCTTTGTACAACTTTGGTGAAGCCGCATTGCAAATATTGCGTGCAGTTCTGGTCACTGCTTTACAGGAAGGTCATTCCATCATGAGAGGTACGAACAGGGGTTTCTGCGGCAACGAGCGGGATTCAAGGACTCCCTGGTACCAGGATCCAGGATGTTACGGACCGAATGCTGTGCATCCTCAAGGGTGAATGTGAGCAGCTGGAAGTGGTAGTGCATGTCGGCACAAACGACGTCGGGAAGAAGAGGAAAGATATTCTGCAACGTGACTTTAGAGGGCTCAGAAGAAGGCTGAAAAGCTGGACCTCCAGGGTGGTTATCTCCAGTTTGCTTCCAGTTCCTCGTGCTGGTGAGGGCAGGAACAGGGAGATACGGGATCTGAATGTGTGGCTGAGGAGCTGCTGCAGGGGGCAGGGATTAGATTCTTAGACCACTGGGATCTGTTTTGGGGTAAGGGTGAATTGTACAAAAGGGACGGGTTGCACCTCAACAGGTGGGGGACCAGCATTCTGGCAGGCACGTTTGCCACTGCCACATGGGTGGTTTTAAACTAAATAGTGTAGGGGCGGGCGGGGATCTTTCAAATGGGATAGACAAGGATAGAGTTAAAGGGAAGGAGAGTATAGGAAAAATTAAGAAACACCGCACAATTAACGGGACAGAAAGCTCACGAAGCAATAGGAGAGAATGACCAAGTGTAATAGGATTCGATGTGGAAGCTGAGATGAGCAAAGGATTAAAAGTACTATATATGAAAGTACGAAGTATAAGTTGAGTGGATGAGCTTGAGGCTCAGTTAGAGATTGGTAGATATGACATTGTGGGAATTGCAGAGACGTGGCTGCAGAAGGATCAGGACTGGGAACTAAATATTCAGGGTTATACATCCTATTGAAAAGACAGGCAGGTGGGCAGAGAAGGTGGGGTAGGTCTGTTGGTGAGGGATGGAATTCAGTCCCTTGCGAGGGGCGACATTGGGACTGACGATGTAGAGTCACTGTGGATAGAGTTGTGGAATTGTAAAGGTAAGAAGACACTAATGGGAGTTATCTACAGACCCCCAAACAGTAGCCTGGATATAGGGTGTAAGTTGCAGCAGGAGTTAAAATTGGCATGTAACAAAGGTAATGCCACTGTGGTTGTGGGGGATTTCAATATGCAGGTAGACTGGGAAAATTAGGTTGGTTCTGGACCCCAAGAAAGAGAGTTTATAGAGTGTCTCCGAGATGGATTCTTAGAGCAGCCTGTACTGGAGCCTACCAGAGAGAGGGCAATTCTGGATTTAGTGTTGTCCAATGAACCAGATTTAATAAGGGAACTCAAGGTAAAGGAACTGCTTGGAGGTAGTGACCATAATATGATTAGTTTTAATCTGCAATTTGAGAGGGAGAAGGTTAAACCAGGAATGTCAGTGTTGCAGTTGAAGAAAAGGTACTATGAAGGCATGAGAGAGGAACTGGCCAAGGTCGAATGGAAAAGGATCCTAGCAGGAATGACGGTGGAACAGCAATGGCAGGAATTTCTGGGCATAATCCAGAAGATGCAGGATCATTTCATTCTGAAGAGGAAGAAAGATTCTAAGGGGAGTAAGAGGCAACCGTGGCTGACAAGGGAAGTTAGAGATGGAATAAAACTAAAAGAAAAGATGTATAAGATAGCAAACAGTAGCGGGAAGACAGAGGAGTGGGCAACTTTCAAAGGACAACAGAAGATAGCAACACGGGCAATACGGGCTGAAAAGATGTGAAGCAAAGCTGAGGTGCGAAGCAAAGCTGGCCAAAAATATAAAGAAGGACAGTAAAAGATTGTTTAGGTATGTTAAGAGAAAAAGATTAGTAAAGACAAATATGGATCCCTTGAAGGCAGAAACGGATGAAAATATTATGGGAACAAGGAAATGGCGGAAGAGTTGTACAGGTACTTCGGATCTGTCTTCATTAATGAAGACACAAACAATCTCCCAGATGTACTAGAGGACAGAGGATCTAGGGAGACAGAGGAACTGAAAGAAATTTGCATTAGCCGAGAAATAGTATTGGGTAGACTGATGGGACTGAAGGCTGATAAATCCCCAGGGCCTGATGATCTGCATCCCAAGGTACTCAAGCAGGTGGCTCAAGAAATCGTGGAAGCATTGGTGATCATTTTCCAATGCTCAATAGATTCAGGATAAGTTCCTTTGGATTGGAGGGTAGCTAATGTTATCCCACTTTTCAAGAAAGGAGCGAGAGAGAAAACGGGGAATTGTAGACCAGTTAGGCTGATATCGGTGGTGGGGAAAGATGCTGGAGCCAATTATTAAAGAGGTAATAACACCACATTTGGAGAGCGGTAAAAGGATTGGTCGAAGTCAACATGGATTTGTGAAGGGGAAATACTGCTTGAATAATCTTCTGGAATTTTTTGAGGATGTGACAAGTAAAATGGATGAAGTAGAGCCAATGGATGTAGTGTATCTAGACTTTTAGAAAGCCTTTGATATGGTCCCACACGGGAGGTAGATGAGCAAAATTAGAGCACATGGTATTGGGGGTAGGGTATTGACATGGATAGAGAATTAGTTGGCAGACAGGAAGCAAAGAGTAGGAATAAACGGGTTATTTTCAGAATGGCAGGCAGTGGAGAGTGGAGTGCCGCAAGGATCGGTGCTGGGGCCGTAACTATTTACAATATATATTAATGATTTGGATGATGGAATTAGAAGTAACACTAGCAAGTTTGCAGATGACACAAAGCTGAGTGGCAGTATGAACTGCGAAGAGGATGTTAGGAGGTTGCAGGTTGACTTGGACGGGTTGAGTGAGTGGGCAGATGCATGGCAGGTGCAATATAATGTAGATAAATGTGAGGTTATCCACTTTGGTGGCAAAAATAAGGAGGCCGATTATTATCTGAATGGTGTCAGATTAGGTAATGGGGAAGTGCAATGAGACCTTGGTGTTCTTGTACACCAGTCACTGAAAGTAAGCGTGCAGGTACAGCAGGCAGTGAAGAAAGCTAATGGCACGTTGGCCTTCATAATGAGAGGATTTGAGTACAGGATCAAAGAAGTCCTTCTGCAGTTGTCTAGGGTCCAGGTGAGACCACATCTGGAGTATTGTGTGCAGTTTTGGTCTCCTAATTTGAGGAAGGATGTCCTTGCTATTGAGGCAGTGCAGCGTAGGTTCACAAGATTAATCCCTGGGATGGAGGGACTGTCATATGAGGAAAGATTGGAAAGACTAGGCTTGTATTCACTGGAGTTTAGAAGGATGAGAAGAGATCTTAATCTACCGTAATTTAAAAGAGATGAAATAAAGAAAAGTAAATTATAACATTTAGAAGAACTTTACCTTTTCATGGAGGGTCAGCATCTACTTTCAAATCATTGTGATCACCACCTATAGACCAGCTGAGGAATCAGATGTAAAGTGCAACCTGTCCTCAGCTCCCCACATTCTGGGGCCACCACTGAATTCAGTCAGTGGGTCCAGTGGCAGGATGGGATGTTTATCGTTGGTGCTCGAATGAACTTCACACTTCTGGGTGTGACGCAGAAGGCAAGGATGTGATGCCTCTTCATAATCACTGGCCACTTGGGAGGTAGACCTGGCCCACAATGTCAGACGTCTTAAAATATTGTAGCATTAGAGATCTACTTGTGTAACAGGCACAGAATCAAATGGTACTTACACTAGAGGTGCCGTAAATGAATATTTTGAAAGACATATAAATGTTGGGAACATTTATTCACAAAATGCTGGAGTAACTCAGCAGGTCAGGCAGCATCTCGGGAGAGAAGGAATGGGTGACGTTTCGGGTCGAGACCCTTCTTCAAATGGGTGACGTTTCGGGTCGAGACCCTTCTTCAAATCGATTTGTACCAGCATCTGCAGTTATTTTCTTATACTAAATGTTGGGAACACATTTGTTGGCATTCATAGCGAGGGGATTTGAGTATAGGAGCAGGGATGTTGGGGAAGTCCAGAACAAGGGGTCACAGTTTAAGGATAAGGGGGAAGTCTTTTAGGACCGAGATGAGAAAGATTTTTTCACACAGAGTGGTGAATCTGTGGAATTCTCTGCCACAGAAGGTAGTTGAGGCCAGTTCATTGGCTATATTTAAGAGGGAGTTAGATGTGGCCCTTGTGGCTAAAGGGATCAGGGGGTATGGAGAGAAGGCAGGTACAGGATACTGAGTTGGATGATCAACCATGATCATATTGAATGGCGGTGCAGGCTCGAAGGGCCGAATGGCCTACTCCTGCACCTATTTTCTATGTTTCTATATTTCTATGTAACACAAAGTGCTGAAGTAGCTCAGCAGAGCATTCAGCATCTCTGGAAGACATGGAGAGGTGATGTATCAGGTTAAGATCCTTCTTCAGAAAGATCTATGGGATCTGTGTGGCTGAGCCGCTCTCTATTCTCGGATACGGACCAGTCTGAGATCGAGAATGCATCCAAAGGAGGTGTAAACACAGGTTGTCGAACCATTCAATAATGTGTCCAACCCATGTTCTCCAAAGATGCTGCCTGACCTGCTGAGTTACTCCAGCACTTTGTGTCCTCTTGTGCATTAACCAGCATCTGCATTTCTTTGTTTCTATAAATGTTGGGGCGTTGTTTGCCACTGATGGCTGCAAAATTTAAGCAAAAATATCGAGAAAAGAAATGAATGGAGAATTCTTGACATGCCAATTAGACGAGGAAAAAAATGTTCAACAGCATATAATACAGAATTATTAACGTTCATTTTCAAAGGTAAGAATATTGTAAATGGATAACTATTCAGTAATGAGCTGCTTCTCAATTGCTTCGTTGACATTAACTATCACTGCTGAATGAAGAGTAGGTGAGGCTCAACATCTTCAATCTGACAATACCAAGCTTTTTATGAACTATTTCTGCATTTCCATCTTACCAATACATTGAACCATTTTGTCTCCTGGGAAAATAACATAACATGTGAGTGGAGATTATGCATAATGTTCACCGGCAAAAGAAAGACTGCTGCACGAACTCAGTGGGTCAGCAGCAACTGCGGAGGCAAAGAGATAGTGGACATCTTGTGTTTGCATCATTTTATGCGAGTGATAAGTGGGACTAGATTCAAGATTCAAGATCTCAAGATTCAAGATATCTTTATTTGTCATCTAAAAAAGCAAGTTTTTTGGACAAAATTTAGTCACCCACAGTCCAACAATAAAAGCAATAAAACAAGCAAATTACACAACCCCAAACAACACACACAAAAAAGAAACATCCATCACAGTGAGTCTCCTCCAGTCCCCTCCTCACTGTGATGGAAGGCCAGAATGTCTTTTCTCTTCCCCTGCCGTCTTCTCCCGCGGCCAGACTGGTGTCATTGCCACGTTACAGGCCGCGCCGGACGGTGAAAGGACATGATGGGCAGATGGTACAAGTTGGAGACAGGGAAGAGAGATCCAGTAGGTTAAATGTATGGATAATAGGCAGATAGAACCAGTTATAGGAGGGGAATGAAAATGGGTAACGGGGAACTGGGGAGATGGGAGTTGGGAAAGGGAAGCTACGAGAACCGGAATCAATCAGAAGGAACTGAAATGAGCACATGGTGTGCAGGTAACCCATTTTGAAAATGTAATGTTCATGCCAATGGGTTGAATGCTGACACCAGGTGAAACGAGGTGAGAGAGGCAACGTTTAATAGGAACCTGCAGGGAAACTTTTTCACTCAGATGGAGGTAGGTAAATGGAACAAGCTATCAGATGTTGAAAAACACTAGGACATGTACATGGAAAGGAAAGATTGAGAGGGAAATGGGCCAAACATGGACGTGATCAGAAGGGGCATCATGGTCAGCTTGGACAAGTTGGTTCGAAGGGCCTGTTTCTTTCGATACTGCATGACTCTGTGCCTCCATGAGTTTGCATGCCATTTCAGCTCCCCTTCCCATTCCCATACGGACCGGTCACCTTGCTTCCATTGTGTTTAATGTCAATGTCGAATAAAAATCACTGGTAAAAATTGTTTTGGTGAACAGATTTCCAGTCTTTCAATTAGTATAAGAAAATAACTGCAGATGCTGGTACAAATCGATTTATTCACAAAATGCTGGAGTAACTCAGCAGGTCAGGCAGCATCTCGGGAGAGAAGGAATGGGTGACGTTTCGGGTCGAGACCCTTCTTCAGTCTGAAGAAGCTGAATACTCCAGCATTTTGTGAATAAATCCAGTCTTTCAATGATTGGCGATGGAAAGAGCTCCATTTCCCCGTGTGAATAAGTGCCTTACCCCTGACTGGACCAGCTCTCGTTGCCATGGTGGCATTGCTAGTGGAGCCACTGTTTCACAACTCCAATGAACTGGGTTTATTTCTGACCCCAAGTGCTGCCAGCGCAGAATTTATACTTTCTCACTGTGATTGCGTGGGTTTCTACAGGGCATTGCACCTTCCTCCCACATCCCAAAGATATGTGGTTTTGTAGGTTAATCAGCTGCAATATATTGCCCCTATCGCGTAGGCGAGTGCCAGAATCTGGGGGGAGGTAAAACGAATGTGGGAAGAACAAAGTAGGATTCATGTAAATGGATTAAAATAGTGTGATAGTTCAAATAAATTAGGCTAAAATAGTGTAATTCGTTACCTATGTATGTTCTCCAGAGATCTGCCTGACACGCTGTTACTACAACATTTTGTGTCTTTAGTGGAAATGGGTGTCTTATTAACAGCACGGACATAATGGGTCAGAGAACCTGCTTCAATGCTCTACGACTCAAATCATAGTTACACCCGTTGTCTGGGACTTGGATGTTTCATATTCATTCCCTTAATCATCTTAACAACTTATTTAAATCATTCCCTAACTTTCACATGTAGCTCCTAATAGTTTCTATTCTTATTTCAGATTTCCTATATTTGCAGGTTTTCTCATTAATTTTTCATGCATTTTTATCCCTTTAATGAATTTTTATTGGCTTACTGGGATTATCTTCGTGCATTTTCTGCCAGTTTCCATTTAATTACTGCTGTTGAATAAAACTATTTGAATATTTCACCTATTAAAGTTTCCATCTAGAGCACCCCATTTTTCATTTTATTCAGTTCATTTGAATACTCACTTACTTTTCATTCGGAATGAAGGGTCCATATATAAAATTGTAACCCGTCTTATCTGTTGGCAGATGTGCCATGTATTTGTAATGTTTTCTGCTCTTTATTTCAACATTTTAGATTTTTATTTGATGTGGGTGATTAAACTGTTGAAATTTGATGTGGGTGATTAAACAGTGCCTCGTGATACTGAAACGAGAGATCATATTTATTGTCTCAAAAGTACTCAAGATGGAATAATATGATTAAAAAAATATATATATATTCCTCAAGTAGACATCAAGGATGACTTTTATACACTTCGTTTCGAGAGAGGCTGCTGTTTCAAAGTGAGATCAGGGATTGCTCTGTTCTTTGCTTCACTGAAACATGGCTCATCCTTAACTCCCCTGACCCTGCTACAGGACCTGAGGGTTTATCCATCTACTGTATGGACAACCTTTTTCTCAGTGTCAGCAAGACAGAGGCGATAGTGATCGACTTCAGGAAGCGAAGCGATACACATACCCCAGTTTACATTGACGGCGTCGAAGTAGAGACTTCAAATTTCTAGGAATAAATATCATCAACATCAGACTCCTCTATCACAATTCATGGTTTGGTTCTGCACTACTGATAATACAGATTGACTAGAAATGGTGGTACAACGGGACACAGGGGGGAGGGAGTAGACCTGGACACCCTCAACATTAACACAGATGTGATGGCCTTCGCTCAATTCTGCTCACCTGAACTGGAACACATGGTCATAAAATGGGTTATGTTATGCCTTGGAAACAAATCACATGCACTATTAACTACCAAGGGAATTCACCTCAACCTCATTGCCATTCGACACACCACCCCAAGTCAATGCCAAGTTGGCACCAGGATGCATTATACTTGGTCATCAACTCTCTTGAGACAATGCGCCATTCATCATCGCCAGTGACTCCATTATAGCAAAGTTCGGGAATGTACTGCTCAAACACCAGGATCGCTACTGCCCCACGCAGTGAGCCAACACTCACGATCACTACTACACTGCCATCAAGCACCCATCTCTCCATGTTTCATGCTCATTACAGCCTGCCTGGTTATCTGAAGGACCAGGTTACCAGGTTACGTTTATGGCAAAGAAACTAACACTGGAGATAAAACTGGGAAAATGCATTGATAAGCTTTTTTGGGACTTCTAATTTGCTAATAGTTCTCTATGCACCAGCACTTTAGCAAGCTACGTGTATCTAAAGGCCAATTACTGGCCATGCATGTATACAACAAAAATTGTGTATGGTTTATTTGCACAGCATAACACAACCCTTCGACGTGATCAATGTCCAGCCTCAGAGTAATATTCTGATAGGTATCACAGTTACAAAGCAGGCATTGCACATGACTATTCTATGCAATAGGATCATTGCATATTCACACATCTCCCTGGGTAATCAGAGTACAACATATCACAGCATAGCGATGCAGTACAAAATTTGGCAATAAACGTTTTGATTGATTCAACATGAACAGCTTTTTGGTGCTCCTTCAGGACATTTACTGTCCTTATGTTTGACACCTTTCTCTGACTTTGGCATCTTTGTTCTGGACTCCCCTATTATCAAAAATTGTCACACACTCTCTATCCCTCAATTGCCTTCAACACTTCAGTTACGTCACCTCTTAATCTTTTATACTCAAGGGAATGAACAGTTTTTATAAAAGTCAAGAGTTTAACAATGAAATTCTTGCTTGCAGCAGTATAACAGCAGTCAGTAGATTTTTTTTCTATTCTGTTTTGTAGTTTAGCACAATCCACAGGCGTTGCCACTTTCATTTCACTGCACATCTTGTATATGTATGTGACAAATAAACTTGACTTGACTTGATCATGTAATAAGCAGACCAAAAAATAGTTCAATAAATAAAAACAAAACAATATTACTGTAAAACAAAACTAAAGTCTGGAGTTCAGAGATATAGCGTGGAAACAAGGCCTTCTGCCCTCAAGCCCATGCTGTCCATCGATCACCCGTACACTAGTTCTATATTATCCTGCTTTCACATGCTACACACGACGGGCAACTTAAAGAAGCTAATTAACCTACAAACCTGCACATCTTTGGAGTCCCTAGCGAAACAAAGGCGGTTCTTAGTTCAAAGTTTAGTTGGTGTTTGTAGTGTTCAATGGCCTCTTGGTTGTTGGGAAGAAGCTATTCCTAAACCTGGAGGTCACTATTTTCAGACTCCGATAGCTTCTTTGTGACGACAGGAGTGAAATGAGAGCAGGGTGGTGTGGGTCTTTGTTGACGCTGGCTGCCTCTTTGACTCTTTGACTCCTCTGATCCCTTGGATGGTGGAGGCAGGGGTTGGTCGGGCAGTATCCACCACTTTTCGTAATCTTTTTCGTTCTAGGGCATTCGAGTTGCCAAACCAGGCCGTGATGCTACCAGTCATTATGCTCTTTACTGTGCACCTATAGAAGGTCACGAGACTATTTGCCGACATATAGAATCTCCTCAATCATCTAAGGAAATACAGGCATTAATGAGCTTTATGATTGCTTCAATGTGTTGGTCCCAGGGTAGATCTTCAGAGATACGCATGCCCAGGAACTTGTAGTTGTTGACTCTCTCCATCGCAGACCCATCAGACGATAGGTCTGTGCATCCTTGGCCTTCCTCTCTAAAGTCAGCAGATAGCTCCTTGGTCTTACTGATGTTGAGAGCAAAGATGTTGTTCTTGCACAATTCAAACAGACGATCAATATCCTTCTGGTACTCTGACTCATTATTACCTTCATTTGTCCAACAAGAACGGTTGTCAGCAAATTTAAAGATGGAGTTGGAACTGTGCCTGGTTATACTGTCATGGGTATAGAGTGGGTAGAGCAGGGGGCTGAGTACACACCTATAATGTACTGATGGTTATCTGTGGTGATGGTTATCTAGGAGGACGTTTTGTTGCCTATTCATACTGATTATGTTTTGTTGATGAGGAAGTTGAGGATCCAGTTGCAAAGGAATGCGCAGAGACCCAGTTCCCTGAGCTTGGTAACAAGTTTGGAGGGGATGATGGTATCAAACGCTGAGCTGTAGTCTTATTCATAACCCGTATTTAGCCTTGTAGAAATTCCTTCAGTTATTTATGTACCTCTCTGTGTTTATTGATTAATGTATTTTGAACAACATACTTCACAGCTCATCTGCAAATCCTGGCTTTTGATATAAACTCTGAAGTCTCCCATTTGGATTCAAAGTCAATAACCTCATACGGGTCATGATTATAGAGTCATACAGCAAAGAAATGGGCCCTTCAGCCGACTGAGTTTGTGCTAACCATCAAGTGCCTATCAACATTTAACCCCATTTTTCAGCACTTGCCCCATAGTCTTCTAAGCTATGGTGTTTCAAGTGCTCTTCCAAATAAATGTTGTGAGAAGTTGAAACCTCCTACAACTGCCCTATTATTTGTGTACTTTCCTTATTCATTGAACTCCAACTGACATAGCTCTGCACAATGATCTGATCTGCCAGTGTGGCTTTGCAACTTTCAGCTTCCATCTATCGACTGCTGTTGCACAGGTTCATTTAAACAATTGATCCTTTGTCCCATTTCTAAAGCGATTCCTAAATACTGTGAATGGCTGAGGCCTCAAGTAACTTGACAACATATCACATATCCCCATTCTCCCTCTCTCACCTTCTAATTGGTCTAATAGATCGCCTCTGATGCTCACAAGTTTTTAATTTGAAACAGCATCATGTGGATTCTAATGCCTTTAAAAGTCTGTATAAACTCTATTCATTCAGCCGTTTGGTCAAAATTCACTGACATTTCTTAGAGATGAAAATGCTAGATTATTATAAAGGATGTGAACAGTTCACAGAAATTATCATTGGGATTAAACAAAGGCAATGAGCGCTGATATAAAATAAGTTGTTTTTAATGAATGTAGTGGAGCTTTTGAGGATGCAACTGGCAGAATAGTTAAAGGAGAACCAATGGGTGTGGTGTATTTGAATTTTTATAAGTTTGTATGCAATAAAAAGGGTGGCACGGTGGCACAGTGGTAGAGTTGCTGCCCTACTGTGCTTACAGCACTAGATACCTGGGTCCAATCCTGGCTATGGGTACATCTGTACGGAGTTTGTACATTCTCCCCCTGACCTGCATGGGTTTTCTCCGAGAACCTTTGGTTTTCTCCCACACTCCAACGACGTACAGGTTTGTAAGTTAATTGGCTCAGTGTAAATGTAAAATTTGTCCCTAGTGTAAGATAATGTTAATGTGCAGGGATCGTTGGTCAGTGCAGACTTGGTGGGCCGAAGGGCCTGTTTCAGTGCTGTATCCCTAAACTAAACTAAATAATTAGAGAATATACAATACAATACAATATATCTTTATTGTCATTGTACCCAGGGGTACAACGAGATTGGGAATGCGCCTCCCATACTCCCATTGGAGTGGGGACGGCACTGCCTTAGACTGGAAGCAGATTGATCGAGAGCGGAAATAAATGAGATTTTCTAAGGGTGAGAGGCAGTGACTAGAGGGGTAATGCGGGGATTTGGCCCCGGCTTATCGTGATTTGGATGAGGGAAGCAAATGCAATATTTTTTATTTGCTCATGATTCAAGCCCGGGTGGGATCGTGGACTGTGAGATAATAATAATAGTAACTTTTTATTAATATAGCACTTTTCATGCAATTTAATGCAGCCCAAAGTGCTTTCCACAAAAACAGACACAAGTCTAAACAAAGATACAATATAAAACAGTAAGGACATAGGCATACAAAGCACAGATTTATATTTGAAAATTTAATATTTAAAATTGGGAGTGTAAAAGAACAAAGGATGTAAAATCAGCGGCAAGCTTGAGTAAAGATCGTTTAAAATTTTCAACTGAGTCGGCGTCCCTCATAGCCCTGGGTAGGGTATTCCACAGCTTGGGGGCGTAGTTGGAAAAGGCTGCTTCCCCAATTTACTTACTGCTGCGGCATTGAGTGGCTAACAGGCCAGCATCAGAAGACCTGAGCGCTCGAGTAGGGGCATACGGAAGGAGGGACTCTGTAAGATATGCTGCTCCCATGCCATTTAGGGCTTTGTAGACTATGAGGACCTTATAGTCTATCCTAGATCTTACAGGGAGCTTATAGTCTCTCCTGGATCATGAAGGTTGTATAATACTGGGGTGCTATGTTCCATTTTCTTGGTATTTGTTAAAAGCCGTGCTGCCACATTTTGAATGAGCTGTAACTTGTTGGTGGATTTTGAAGGCAGACCGACCGGTAAATAAGGCATTACAGCAATCAAGTCTGCTTGATATGATAGCATGTATGAGTTTTTGACAGTCATGTTGAGTTAAGAAAGGCCGTACTTTAGCAATATTTCTAAGGTGATAGAAAGCACATTTTGTTACCTTATTTATGTGAGATTTAAAATCAAGATCATTGTCAATTTTTACCTCCAGGCTTGTGACTTCTTGTTTGACATAGGCAGTCAAATTTCCCAGTTTACCGAGTAACCTCTCTCTCTCTTGGGTTTTGATCCAAGTAATAAAATTTATTGACAAACGTCTTGTCATCATTGAGTTTTAGAAAGTTAACATTCATCCATTTTTTAATGGAAAATAGGCAGGAGGTCAAAGAACTTAAGGCATTTGCATCAGTGGGTTGGACAGAGAGGTATAACTGAGTGTCGTCGTCCTTAGGAAATTTACATTATGCTGTCTGAATTCAAAGAGGCTTCAAGGTAATTTGCGTAAGTTGGGTGAGTGAGTAAATGTATCAAATGCATGTGGGCAAGAGAGTACAGGTGACCCCTCTTTTTCAACAGTCAGAAGAATGGAAATGCTCTCTTGCATGATTCAAAAGAACTCATGGAAATCTGTCTCACCAAAGGTGATGGAAGCCTAGTTGCTGAATCAAGGAGTTAGAGAAATCTCTGGATTCAAAAGTTACCACAATATTGGGGATGAGACTGGGGGTACAATATTGAGAAAGAGGATGAGCAACTGAGTAGCAGAGCAAGCTTGTAGAGCCATATAGTATAAGAAAATAACTGCAGATGCTGGTATAAATCGAAGGTATTTATTCACAAAATGCTGGAGTAACTCAGCAGGTCAGGCAGCATCTCGGGAGAGAAGGAATGGGTGACGTTTCGGGTCGAGACCCTTCTTCAGACTGATGTCAGGGGGGCGGGACAAAGGAAGGATATAGGTGGAGACAGGAAGATAGAGGGAGATCTGGGAAGGAGGAGGGGAAGAGAGGGTCAGAGGAACTATCTAAAGGTGGAGAAGTCGATGTTCTCATAGAGCTTGTAGAGCCAAATGGCCTACTCCTGTTTCTCTATTCTCAGTTTACCCTTTACAAATCCACGATGGGTCTTCTCTGATCAAACCCATTTAAATTTTCTGTCACTTCTCCCCAACAACAGATTCTTGTAATTTTTTTGTTTTCAAAACGACAGTATATTTTACACAGAGAGCACTGGGTGCCTGGAATGAGCTGCCAGGGGTGGTGGTGGGGGCAGAATCAATAGTGGCATTTAAGAGGCTTTTAGACAGGCACATAGATATGCAGGGAACGGAGGGATATGGATCAAGTGGAGGCAGTTGAGATTAGTTTAACTTACCATCATGTTCGTAGGGACATTGTGGGCTGAAAGGCCTGTTCCTGTGCTTGGCCCAGTGGCCAGTCTAAATTTTCCCAGTGTATTCCTCCTACCCTTCTTAATTGAGGGCATTTACGTTGGTTAATTGAGAATTCAGGATAATTCTCATATCAAGTATCTAGGAGATCACGAACAGTTTTCTCGCATGCTGTATTCATGCACTGTGATGGAACCACCAAGTCCATCCTTAATCCCATTAACATCCTAGTGCCTTTTTTAAACTTACATTGAACTTAGTTATTTCCAGGCCTTGATTTATTTTGAGTTTCTCTTAAATTCTGGGGTCAAGTACAGAGCCCTTCTCTAATGCTCTCAATGATTGAATATCCATTTTCAAACAAGAAAACCATAACTACAGTATTATCTGATATGTCATCCTGTTGATGCTCATAAAAATGTCTGAATTTATATGTTCTAACCCTCACCACCAATGTTAAAAAAGCTATAGAACATTGGTCCGATTAATTTAATGACCCATCACTAAATCACACCCATTCCCTGAAGACCTCTCCCAACATATAATCCACAACAACCTGCCTCTCGTATATCTCAGAAATGTATATTTCCCTTATCAAATTAAATCTGCTATTTCGTCATCTGCTGGCTTCAGTTCGCAGGATTCTTCCTGAATTTGTTCAGTTGACATTTTGTATATGCCACAATTTATAATTTGATATTCTTTCTAGACTAGGACATTCCACCATTCATAACGATTATAACCAACAGGATCTCTAACACTGAAGATGGTGGTAATCGAGAGGTCTGCCAACCAGTTCCCATAAACTCCTAATAACCACTTGCATAAGCATCCTGATGCACTCCCATCTACCATGTGTTTTTTAAAATTCATCAGAAGGGTTTACTTTTTTCATGAAATCCAATCGGTTAACATGACCATGGGCTAAAGGGCCTGTTCCTGTGCTGTACTGTTGTATACATTGACTGTGTAAGAAGGAACTGCAGATGCTGGCTTATACTGAACATCGACACAAAATGCAGGATTAACTCAGCGGGTCAGATAGTGTCTCTGGAGAAAAGGAATGGGTGATATTTCAGGTTAGAACCCTTCTTCAGACTGAATGATAGAGAAGGATAGGAGAGAGATTTGCCTTCTCGCTGCCTGACCTGCTGAATTGCCTCAACATTTTGTGTCTATCCACTGACTGTTCCTCATTTAGCAGGAATTTCAGCTGTTCAAAGAAATCTTATACTTTGAACCAGAGGGACTTACCATTTCCCAAATCATGCAGGTTGCCTCAGCTTATCCCTGTCTCTCCATACTCCCCCCTTATTTCATCCCTTGTAGTATTTTCCAATTACTTTTCAAATAGTGACAATAAATTAAAAAAGTTTATGGTAATCTGGTGGTATATACCTTGTTAACTTTTTGAAGATCAGGATCATATCTGCCATTTCCCATCTTTTTAAAATACAGAATGTTTAACTGCATTCATTTTAAAACAATGTATTCAATTCTATTGCTTAATTCTAAGTGAAATTTTGAAAAAAAAACTTTTTTGGGGCAACCCATTGATTATAATCTGAGAAGCAAGAGTGATATAATCTAGGATAATGTATTGGAAAAGATACGAAAGTACACCAATGTCAAATTAAATTTACCATAAACTGAAACTCCGTATACAAGTTAGAAAAGAATGCAATATGAAACATTTCATTTACAGAGGGTGTTAAATAAAGGTGTAGAAATATGGCAAAAGTTAAAAATTCGGGATGTCAAGTAATTTCAACAGACCCTTTAGCACACATTACCTGTGCCAAACATGATGCCAAACAGGGGGAGGTGTGACTAGTGTAGATGGGCCATCTTGGTCAGCATAGGCAAGTTGGGCGGAAGAGCATGTTTCCATGCTGTATGTCTCTATAAACTAATCTCATCTGCCTGCACATGATCCATATCACTCCATTCCCTTCAAATCCATGTGCCTATCTGAAAGGCTCTTAAAAGCCACTATCATATCTACCTCCACCACACCCCGGCAGTATGTTCCATGCATCCACCACTGTGTAAAAAACACCCTACACATCTCCTTTGAACTTTGCCCCTCTCATCTTAAAGCTTTGCTCTCTAGTCTTTGACCCTGGGGAAAGGATTCTGACTGTCAACCCTAACTATGCCTATCATAATTTTATATATTTCCATCAGGCTTCCCCTCAATCTCTGGCATTCCAGAGAAAACAATCCCAGTTGTAGTCTGGCGAGCTGATCTCTGACACCTCCTCATATTTACCCCTGGACCATGACCCCACAGATGAGCACCAGGCCATTATCTCTCAAACTATCTCCAAATTTATCTGTTTGCCCCCCATTCATTATCAAAAAGCTGAAGAAGGGTTCCGATCCAAAGCATCACCTATTCCTTTTCTCCGGAGATGCTGCCTGATCCGCTGAGTTACTCCAACATTTTGTGTCTATTCCCAGATTGTTCAACCTCTCCTTGTAGCTAATACCACCTAATCCAGGCAGCATTCTAATCACAAGAACAAAGCTTTGCTTAAGCAGTTGGCCACTGTTTAGCATGCACATTAATGCCTGCAACAATGTAAAAGTATGCTTGAGAAAGACCACAAGAACACTGGGGCTAAAGAGAATCAAAGGAAAATATTAGCTGCTTTGCAAATTTCTGTCATGCAAGCACAGCCCAAGGAAAATTTCCCCAGTGCTTTGTTGCTATGCCAGTGTAACAGGGAAATGTGAATGCACACTAGAGGTAAAGAGGCAACTTCAAAATGACAAACACTGCAGAAGGCTTTCCATTTCATCCTCCATCAAAAATTGTGAACAAAGTTTATGAAAGAAAGATCTCTCACTGGTTGCAAAAAAAAATATTGCCTGCTAACCACAATCTTTTTTGCCACCCATGCACATGTCAGTGCATTTATGGGGTAAATTTTCCAGATAATAGAGAACCAACAACACTCACCCCTCACTTTGGTAGCATTAAATGCAACCCACCTTAAGCAGTCCTCCCAGTGGGAATTCGCCTAAGCACTGGGAGCATTGACTGAGCAAGATCCAACTTGTCATGAGGGCTTAACATTGTAAAAGAGGCATTATACGCAGTGTTCAAAACCACAAAAATGAGGATAAAAGAAATTGAAAGCAGATTAAGCCATGTCTTCTGACCTAGCCAGAGCTATCAAGCACACAAACCTTTTGAAACATGCAGAACACACGAGAGACATTCAAAAACTTAAAAAACACAAACCCTTAAAAGTTGAAAAAATGTGAAAATGCAAAGACTCAAATAAATTATATTCAAACTTCTTTAAACATTTAAAAGTAAACAAGTCATTAAACATCAAAGAGAAATTCTCACAAAGATTTAATGAGCATTTCTAAGGTAATAATCCATCATCGGTCTTTTAAAATTAATAAGCATCTTCCTCAGGATTTTGCAAGCTTTGCACTGTGTAAAATCAAATGAGAGAATACCACCAGGACTTCATAAAACTTAGCACAGAATTCCTATCCTAAATGCCTGAGTTACTCCTCCCTCCAAAATATACATGCTGAGCACAGCGTGGAACCTGCCAAAAGTTGGCTTGCAGCAGCGAATTTGCATTTACACACTGAAGTGTGAACAACTTGAACTTTCAATGAGTTAAGAGGAGTATCCTCAGTGAATGTGGATAATTCCACAATCTTTACTCTGCAAATGCTCAGCCATTATATATCTTTGTAGATTAAATGCCTGCAAATGGATGCTCAAGAGATTCAAAATGTACTCCAGAACGATACCTTATCAAAAAAGAGTAATTAGATTATGTTTGTGTTCAAGTTTGCACTGGTCAGGTTACAATTCAACTAGCAAATAAAAATTCACGTACAAAGTTAATGACATTTGCTGGCCGGTATTGGTGTCAAATTTGGAATTGAGTCATCTGCGAGAAGCATTTTGGTGTACTTTTTTGTTATGCATATTATCCTACCCATCTACTTCCACTGGGACACAGTGCCCACAGTACGGTTGAGAACACAACACATAATCGTGATCCGACTCTTCCAAATGCATTCGCCCGAGCAATGAATGATTATACTGACGGATCATTGATGAGACTGATCTTGTTCTCATCAGACATGGCTATATTTACATGCATAAACCAGGTAGTGTTATTGTAAAGCAACCAAGATTATTAACCCAGGTTTCTTTTCCCCACTGTATCTGAGGGTACTGAGTATAGTATCATCTCCATTTCTAATATGGCTGGTTCATTCTCCTTGCCTTCAAAAAGGCAAGATTTTAGCTTGTAGACATCTATATACTAAAAGTCTTGTTTGTTTGTTCCTGAACTACAGCCAAAACGGTACACGATAGCGCGACAATTTTAGGCCCACCTTACTCACCGTCGTACCTTTGATGCTAATGGACGAAGTTTCATTTAAATCAGTGTTATTCACATTTTAAAGTTTAAATCTATCTCCTAGGGAGGGAAGGGGAGGAAGGAGGATAAGGTGGGTAGAGGGGGGGGGGGGGGGAGAGGAGGGGAGGGGAGGGGGGAGAGGGGGAGGAGAGGGTGCTGCACCAGTGCAGGAGAGGTTTGGGCCCAAAGGGTCCACTTGGTCTAGTTTTATTATATTCTTGCCAAATATGCTGACTATCGGCATTTAATTCATTTTTTAATGCACAATAACTCTACTATTTAATCTTGCTTAAAAAGTTCCAAGGCAATTACGATTTTTTTTCTCCCTGAGGGCACTGCACTGTTTCCATGTTCATTTAGTTGACAGCAAAGCTGCTCTAGATGATTGCGAATGGCCTGTTGGGCTGATCATCAGAAAATTCACCAATAAAAGTCAGAACATTGAAACTTTAGCATGTTTCCTCCTCAGGACTGATCTAGACCAGAAGCCTGTGGTTCAAGTCCCATCTAAAACATTTGTGATCAAAATTGCATATTCAAGCAAAAATAACAACAGACTGCTGGAGGACCTCAGCGGGTCGAGCAGCATCCGTGGAGGTGCAGAGAAATGTCGATGTTTCGGGTTGAGACCTTCCGTCAGGACTGAGAATGGAGAGGAAAGGTGGGCGGTATAAACAGAAGAAAGGGACTGGTGAGAGAGGGGACGGAAGGTGATAGGTGGGCCAAGGAGGGGTGAGGAATCAGAAGGAGATGGAGACAGCTGGGAGAAGCGGGAATGAAGCAGAGATAGATGGGTGATGGATGAAAGCAGACAAAGGGAAAATGTGGAGGCAGATGAAGCACGGTGAGAGGAGGGGAGGGTAAAGAGGGAGGGTAGTGAAGATGCAGAATGAGGCTGCAGGGGATGAACAGGTATGCAAAGGCTACAATAGGTGGAATCTGATAAGTAAGGAAAGTGACAATGGAAACCATTTGAGGGAGAAATGGGCATATGGAATCAGATGGTGACATACATTTAAGGTGAGAGAAGAAGGATTTACAAAGTGCCCGAGGGGAATTTATTTTCAGAGTGCGGTGGGTACACAAAATGAGCTGCCAGAGGAAGTGTTAGAGATGGGTACAATTACATGCTTTAAAATACTTGAAAAGGAAACTTTTAAATAAATTTTGATAGATGCATGGATAGAAAAGGTATTGTGGGGTATGGATAAATGTAAGCAAATGGAACTAGCTTAGGTTGGCAACATGGTCAACGTGGACAAGTTGGGTTGATGGGCCCATCTCCATGGTCTCTCGACTCTGATATTTTTTGTTTTACCATTCATTTAAGAGCAGAATATAGTTATTGACTCGAGTCTTATCTATATGCTATTATGGCAACCAGTTCAACCACATTTCTCATTGCACCACCAAAAAATCATTTGTGCCAACTTCCACGTTATATTTCCTTATAGTTTTTCAGTGTTATCAAAAATGTATTAACAAGCACTAGTGATGACCTAGAGTAGTATAAATATTCAACTTATAACTTAATTGGTACAATATGCTTGTCACTTTGAAATGTTCAAAACAAATCACCTGTACTTTCCATCATTAACACCATTAACCAAGCTGCTACGTACCACAAAATCTGAAGAGATCTAAGCACAAGCATCCAATGAGAAATAGCTATTACAGTGGAAAAGAATGATGAGCAAACACGTATAGACCATCATGGAAGGTAAATAAAAGGAGTATTTAATGCAAGGAAGATATAAAGAGAAAGAAGATTGAAAGTGCTGAGAGTTCCTCGATTGATGGACAAGGAATCAAGATAAGACAGGACTATTTGAAAGCAAATATAATAGCTCCAAAGATAGCTTTGATGGGTCGTAAGTAAGGTTGCTTGAAATTGCAATGTCAGATGTTGTCTAAGCTTTCAGACTTGTCTGAAACGGTGGCAGGTAATTTGGTGAAGTATCCACGAGCAGTGTCCTAAGCAAAGAGAAAATGTTTCCACTGGTTGGGAGGCCGAGCCCTGCGAAACACTGACTAAATCTTACTGCCCGATATTACAGGAGTAAACTTAGGAAATAATTTCAAGGTGGAAATTTAAAATGTTGTTCTACAAACAACAACTGATGTTGGCTCAATTGCAAATTTGAATTTTGAGATGAATATTCTGGGCGGCACAGTGACGCAGCGCCAGATAACCGGGTTCCATCCTGACTACGGGTGCAGTTTCTATGTTCTTCCTGTGATTGCGTGGGTTTTACAGACAATAGACAATAGAAAATAGGTGCAGGAGAAGGCCATTCGGCCCTTCGAGCCAGCACCGCCATTCAATGTGATCATGGCTGATCATTCTCAATCAGTACCCCGTTCCTGCCTTCTCCCCATACCCCCTGACTCCGCTATCCTTAAGAGCTCTATCTAGCTCTCTCTTGAATGTATTCAGAGAATTGGCCTCCACTGCCCTCTGAGGCAGAGAATTCCACAGATTCACAACTCTCTGACTAAAAAAGTTTTTCCTCATCTCTGTTCTAAATGGCCTACCCCTTATTCTTAAACTGTGGCCCCTGCTTCTGGACCCCCAACATTGGGAACATGTTTCCTGCCTCTAACGTGTCCAACCCCTTAATAATTTTATACGTTTCGATAAGATCCCCTCTCATCCTTCTAAATTCCAGGGTACTCCGGTTTCCTCCCACACTCCATAGACGTACAGGTTTGTAGGTTAATTGACTTCGGAAAAAATGGTAAATTGTCCCTAGTATGTAGGATAGTGCTAGTGTACGGGGATCGCTGTTCAGCGCGGACTCGGTGGGCTAAAGGACCTGTTTCCACGCTGCATCATTAAACTAAACTAAAACCTAAATTAAATGAATTGATAAGCAAGCATACAGGAAAAGTTTAATTTATGCCAAAGAAAGGCAGGTTTCAGGGTCTGAAGGGTCTTCTGCTCAGATATGCATAAATCATAACGGTGTAGGATGAAAGGTGGAATATCGATGGAATCTATTTTAATGGCCAGGATTAGACTACTCCTTCTAGGGTATTGATTAACTTGAGATCAGTTTCTATAAAAATTAAAATATTGAATTTAACTTTTTTAATATTTCAGGGAAAGAGAATAATTTAACATGCATGTGCTGCTACATTACGCACTTACTACCTGTAATTGTAAAAAGACTTCTACCTCAATGGATTCACAACGCCTTATTTTTAGAAATATCAATGAGCCATTCGGCAGAAAATCCCATGCCCGGAGAATGTGAGAGTCAGAATTATGGAAGGAGAAATATTTCTGATATTGAATGAATTGTGGGATGATCAAAGACAAGGGCAGGTTGATCGATGAGCTGTTTAAACTCATTCATTGGAGGGGCAGAATTGAGATTCAAAGTGCCTTTTTGAAGATTTAACTAGAAGGCTGTATACGCCGATCAGCCAAACCATTATGACCTGATGAGCCAAAACATTATGACCACCTGCCTAATATGCTGTTGGTCCTCCGTGTGCAGCCCCATACGCAGCAGGGTGCAATACACTTTGTATTGTGACACATTCCGCCCGTGACGACCATTAAAATTTTCTGTGAATTGTGCCACAGTAGACCTGTCGTTTCGGACCAGACGGGATAGCCTTCGTTGCCCTCATGCATCGATGAGCCTTGGGTGCCCAAAAGCCTGTCGCCGGTTTGTGGTTTGTCCCTCCTCGGACCACTGTCGGTAGGTACTCACCATTGCTGGAGCACCCCACAAGCCTTGCCATTTCAGAGGTCCTGACCCAGTCGTCTGGCCATAACAATTTGGCCCTTGTCAAAGTCGCTTAGGTCTTTATTCCTGCCCATTTCTCCTGCATCCTGACTTCAAGACCTGACTGTTCACTTGCTGCCTAATATATCCCACCCCTTGACAGTTGCCATTGTAACAAGATAATCAATGTTGTTCACTTTGCCTGTCAGTGGTCATAATGTTTTGGCTGATCGGTATATATTCGAGCGAAAAGAGTTAGCTGTGTATTTGCATAAAATTGATGGAGGGAATAATTAATCTCGTTAATATAGGAAAGAGCCGGCTGATTGCACATCCCATCCATATAACCTATTGGTTTTAGCCTTTGTTTAGTTTAGTTTAGAGATACAGTGCAGAAACAGGACCTTCGGCCCACCGATTCCACGCCGAATCTACGCCAATCAGCGATCCCCACACACCAGCACTGTCCTACACACACTAGGGAAAATGTTACAATTTTACCAAGCCAATTAATCCACAAACCCGCAAGTCTTTGGAGTGTGGAAGGAAACCGGAGCTCCTGAAGAAAACCCACGCAGGTTACAGGGAGAAGGTGCAAACTCCGTGCAGACAGTAGTTGTAGTCAGCATCCAACCTGGTTTCTAGCACTGTAAGGCAGCAACACTACCGCTGCGCTGCCCTGCTGCAATACGATACGGTACCATTTTATTTATCCCAGAGGTAAATTGGTCTGCCACAAATCAAAAGATACAATTGCAAGGCATTGAACAATGTGTATCAATACAAAGTAAAAACAACCATATATCAATAAACCGAGCAGGCTATTTACTAAATGTTTAGGACATAATATCATTAAGTATATATGATAGAGCATAACCTTGAGTTAATTTTCCTTCAATTCAAAATACATTGTTTTTTTGCCCAGGACAGAAGATTGCAAAAGGCCCACTATTTTCATTGTAAGAGATGCCATACGCAGGGATTGTGATGATGTATTTGATATCATGGTGTTTCTCAGAGGAAAAAAAATCCAAACACTTCTGGAACATGGTGCCATGTTAAAGGAAATAGTTCATAGACTGCAATAAAATTACTGCACAGTCCAGTTCAACTGCCTCAATCAACAGGTACTAATGCAGTACAATTGGTAATGACCAACCATGATTAAAAGATGGGGGAATAATAGTTTGCCTTGGCTTCTTACCGTTTTCTATATTCTCGTGCTCGGTGTCGGTGAGAGTAAGTGCGGAATTTGCTCGACTGGATAAACAGGAGCTGCGCGAGGATTTCACGTTTCTCCCCCAGAGTCTCATAGCATTGTCGGGAGACATGACCCCATCCGTCTCCGTGTCGGCATCGGAGCCCGTGCTTAGGGAATATCCATGGTGCGGCAGACCGAGTTCTGCATGATATCCAGCAGTGAGATGAGGTGTTGCTTCAGTCAGGCCCAACTCGCGCAGAGAAAAATTTGTTCCTGAAACACAACATTCAACAAATCAAAAAAATACAGCAACTGGCTTTGTACAGGCTGATGTTTTTCTCTTACTTAAGATTACTATTGATGCAGAGTTCCCCACTTTATCTCAGCACCAGCGATAACAACATAAATAACTGTGGTAAATCTTTACCACCATATCTATTTATTGTTGATCGTACTGAACAAATGTTCCTATTCTTCGAACAGATTTTTAAATAGTAGCTTCTTTGCAACATGGATGAAAATTGGTAAAGAGTGAATAGTGGTTAGGAACCATTGTGGACATTGTCTTCCTTCAATGAAAAACAATCAAACAAAGGAATGCAAAAGTGTAAATAAACGGTGATCATAATTTGTAAAAGCTCTATATCTGAGTAACATCAACTGGGATAGGTATCTGGAGACAGAAGGTCAGATGATAAAACCTCCAGTTAGATACATGCGGCGAGAGGTGACAATTCAAAGGAAGGATGTCCTAGATTGCGAAGAGGCCAAACTTCGGACAAAAGATTTATTTTACTGGCAGATGCGCTAAGTAAAATATCAACTTAAACAGAAGGGGGGTGGCGCAGCAGTAAAGTTGCTGCCTTACAGCGCCAGAGACCCAGTTTCAATCCTGAGGACGCATATTGTTTGAATGGAGTTTGTACGTTCTCCCTATGACCGCTTGGGTTTTCTCCGGCTGCTCCAGTTTCCTCCCACATTCCAAAGAGGTGCCGGTTTGTAGGTTAATCGGCCTCGGTAAAATAGTAACATTTTCCCTCGTATCAGTAGGGTAGTGCTAATGTACGGAAATCACTGGCCGACGCGGTTTCAGTGGGCTGGTTTCCGTGCAGTATCTCTACACTAAACTAAAGGTGGATAAAGGATATTAAAGGATGAAATTTGCTTCAGCACTAAAAGAGTTAATAAAAAGAATGAAGATGGAAAGGTTTCTCACATACATTCCAGGTCCAGTGCTGGGCAAATCTCTTTGTCAAAATCATTTGTCAAAAAATCAGTGCGTGTGAATAATGTCCTGTTTGCAGAGATTTCAGCAAGGCCGCTGTGCCATACAAAGTCCGACTCACAAGGAGATCTCCAAAGCCGACCTTTGTTCACAGGGATTGGCAAATGTCAGCATAAAATACACCCTTGTAGAGTGGCGTTGCATGGAAGAAAAGAGAGGGTATCATAATAAATAGGTACCCAAGCAATGCTTGTCATTGCATTTCAACAGTTTGGAAGCGCAAGTAGAGGGAAGAAGTAAAACACCTGTCACCGCCAAGATGCGTTTTTGTTAAGATATCAAAATCAGCCTGATAGATTGCGACAAATGCAGCTGGATTGGAAAGCTAAGCTGAGCAACAAAACAGCATAAATGAAGCATTTGATAATAGGAATCAGCAGAATGAAAGAACATTGGATCTTTTGCAAAATGTATGGCAGCAGCATTAGGTAAGACAATGTCCATTGCAAAATAAAACAAATATTAGAGATTGGGTATTTATAATAAATGGCAGTAATTCCAATATGGAATGGTGATGAACAGAGAGACCTTGAGGTTGAAATCTATAATTCGCTGAACGTGGTAACACAGGTGGTTGATAAGGTAGTAAAGAAGGCATATGGCATACCTGCCTTCATAGATTGGGGCATGAAGCATAAAGTTGGAGCATGACATCCCAACTGTGATGAAATAATGGTTATGTTACTCTTGGTATATTCCTTACAGTTCTGGTCAGTATAGGAAGGATGTCATTGCACTGTAGAGAGTACAGTAGAGATTCACTGGATGTTGCCTAGATTGGAGGACGTTAGTTATACAGTGATTGAAGAGGCTAGACTGGGCACAAAGAAGAGGGAGGGCTGACCTGATAGAAGTATATTGCATTATGAGGAGCAAAGGTAGGGGAGATAGTCAAAATCTTTTTACCTCACACAGAAAAGGTTTGAAAAGCAAGAGAGTGTAGATTTAATGTGAAAGGAAAGAGTTTCAAAGAGGATCTGAGATTTGTTTGTTTACACAGAGAATGGTTAATATTTGCAATGCCCTGTTAGAAGAGGTGATGGAATCAGATACAATGACTACATTTAAAGAGGCATCCAGACACATTCGTAATCAGGCAAGGCATAGAAGGGCATGGTCATAATTCAGGCAAATGAAATTATTGTAGATTGGCAAAATGGTCGGCATGGACATGGTGAGGCAAAGGAGCCGTTTCTGTGCTCTACAACTCTGTATGATTCAATTTCAATATACTTCTATCAGGTCATCCCTCCCTCTTCTTTGTGCCCAGTCTGGCCTCTTCAATCACTGTATAACTAACGTCCTCCAATCTAGGCAACATCCAGTGAATCTCTACTGTACTCTCTACAGTGCAATGACATCCTTCCTATACTGACCAGAACTGTAAGGAATATACCAAGAGTAGCATAACCATTATTTCATCACAGTTGGGATGTCATGCTCCAACTTTATGCTTCATGCCCCAATCTATGAAGGCAGGTATGCCATATGCCTTCTTTACTACCTTACCACAGCAAGTCAACGCTGTGGTAAAAGCCAGTTTCTTCCAACTTCGTACCATAGCTAAAATCAAACCTTTCCTCCAATTCGACGACACTGAAAAAATCATTCACGATTTCATTTCCTCCTGCCTAGACTACTGCAACTCACTATACACTGGGATCAGCCAATCTTCCCTGTCCCGCCTGCAACTGGTCCAAAACGCCGCAGCGAGACTCCTGACGGGTACCCGTAAAAGGGACCACATCACGCCGATTCTGGCCTCTCTCCACTGGCTCCCTGTACGGTACAGAATCAACTTCAAGCTCCTCCTATTCACATATAAAGCCCTAAATGGACATCCCCCCCCACATCAAAAATCTTCTAACCCACCTCTCTAACTCCAGGTCCCTCAGGTCGGCCGACTTGGGCTACTCACTATCCCGCGGTCTAGGCTTAAGCTCAGGGGTGACCGCGCTTTTGTGGTTGCAGCTCCTAGACTGTGGAACAGCATCCCTCTCCCCATCAGAACTGCCCCCTCCATCGACTCCTTTAAGTCCAGGCTCAAAACCTATTTCTACTCCCTAGCGTTTGAGGCTCATTGAGGAGGCGCTGTGAACTGTTTTGTATGTGCTGTTATGTTTGCGTGCTACTGTATGTTTCATTTTTTCCTTAGTACCTAATCAGATGTACAGCACTTTGGTCAACGTGGGTTGTTTTTTAAATGTGCTATACAAATAAAATTGACTTGACTTGACTTGACTTATCAACCACCTGTGTCTGAAGAAGGGTCTCGACCCGAAACGTCACCCATTCCGTCTCTCCCGAGATGCTGCCTGACCTGCTGAGTTACTCCAGCATTTTGTGAATAAATACCTTTGATTTGTACCAGCATCTGCAGTTATCTTCTTATACTACCTGTGTTACCACATTCAGCGAATTATAGATTTCAACCTCAAGGTCTCTCTATTCATCACCATTCCAAGGTATTATACCAATCCTTTAAGGGCCATGTACAGGCTATTGATTTGCGTGCATGTGCCATATTGTACGCAGTTCTGATTACCAGAACAAAAGAACTCGGCCATAGATATAGAAAAAGAATGAATATAGGATTAGCGTAAATGGTCAGCATGGACCTGGCCACTGCGCACATTTCTGTGCTGTTTCTCTCCATGACTCTAATGTTATTTAATGCATGTATCAACATGCACTTAATGCGCAAAGGCAGAAGATATCATAAAACCAAAAGGACGAGATGCTACTTTCACGACACTCACCACAGTGACAATTTTCAGTTCACAGGGTTCTTTCTTCCACCTGTCCGATTTCATGTTAATAACATGTGTCATGCAAACAATGTCTTATTTTCAGTGAAATTTGGTTAAATGTGACTGAATCTTTCAGCGGCTAGCTGTTGTCTTCAATCTGTTAGATGCTTCTGAACTAACCTCCACACACTACTTCAAGTGTAAAATGAAATGATATCATGCTCACTTCCAGCACCAGAAAAGCAATTCTCAAGAAGAATATGGGGATACCAAGCTAGGAATCAGTTTAATTTTGCTCAGTGTACGATCTTCCAGCTGTGCTAAATGCTACAGACCTCATTGTCTATATAAAATCAAGATAAATAAAGATCTAATCTTTTGGAACAGAGATAAAAGTACATTTGATAAAGAAAGGAAGGAAAATAAATCTTTCAATCTTTATCATATTCTTCATCTCCCCGTCACCAGAATTGGCTATGGCCGATATGGTCTCCAGAGATAAAATGAAAACAAGCTGTTAAAAAATAGTCTTCTTCAAGTCTTATACTGATTATAAACCAGCAAGGTGTGTAGCTGCTTTAATACCGGTTTATTTCCTAGAAAAGGTTCAAAATAAACAACTAGCATTTAATGATTATTCCAAGGGTCCAGTAGTTCTGGTGTCCTTTTGAACCACCAGTTCAGGTTAATTGTGCTGATGTGTGGCACCATCAACATTCATTTAGGGTTGTTTTTTTGCATGCTATAAATGCTTCAGCAGTTATGAATCTCAATTTTAGCAGTTTTGTCCGGAAAGTTTTGTCATAAATTATGGTGGAAAAAAACATACTGTCGCAAACGTCTGAAGATCAAACTTCTTCACAATAAGTGCTGTGAGATAAATTGATTTCATACCCTGAGTCCTCAGTGCCCTTTTAGAAAGGGCATAACTCAACAGGAGTATCCAATGAATCATTAGGAGTTTTTTTTCTATTGGCTTTTGATGGAACAGACGAGCTTTGCTTATTTTAAATGCAATTTTTTTCAGCAACAACGCCTGGAAAAACGTAAGTGATGAAAAACTGAAAAATGGCATCAGTGTTTTTGGTCAATTTGTAGATCAATTGGTTGTTGTAAATTGCCCCTTGTATGTAGGATGCGAATGTGGGATAACATAGCACGAACGCATGGGTGATTGCTGGTTGGCATGGACACAGTGGGCCGAAAGGACTGTTTCCACTCTGTAATCTTTTAAAAATTGCGTAGTACTAAGGTTCAATTCTTAGAAGTGACTGGCCTGATGGAAAGTAGCAAAAAACCTCTTCCTTTGAAATTCAGTAGCTTTACAACTATTTTTCACAAGTTTTCAGTAAGGGACAAAGAATGCAAAGGAATTAATGATGAATTTGTTTAGTACATTGTCTCAACAATATTTAAGAGTACAGTGTGCAGTTTAGTGCATTCCATTATGGGAACGATAAAAAAAAAGCCATTGACAACATAAAAACACACATTGATCAGCTGAGAGGGAATAATGACCTTGGAACAAAGTAGAAAAAAACCCCTATAAAAATGATTCCGGGCTTATAAATCTTGGCTGATCCACTTGACCAAGAGTCAACCGGTAAAGGAAATTTCACCAAGCTGTCCGCATCTTAAAAGTACGTGTTACCACCTGAATTCATGCATTCTATGACCGCCTTATTTTGCAGGCAATACATTTCAGTAAAACTGTCCTCATTTAACCTTAAACCCACTGAAACATTTTTCACTGGCTACTGTTTATTCTCGAGCAATTTCCGGTAAGATGCAAATTATTGCAAGTTAGGATTACCTGTGAAGCTTCCAACGAGTCGCGCGGGGTGACTGAAACTCCCGCGTCCATACCGAGACAGCAGGCCTAGCTGGCCCGCCACAATACCGGGAACCCATGCGGAGTTGTCTGAGGCTCATCTCCTGCTTGGCCCCAAAGACCGGGAACCGGGGAGCAGGGTGGAGGGAGTTGGTGACGCTAACGGGATAAAGGGCCATTTTCAAGATGGCGGCAGATGGAAGAGAAGATTGGTGCTGCCAGTACAATGGGCCTTTAAGCCAAGATAAGGCTACACTCTTGAGAACTTTGTAACTTTGTGCGCACCAGAAACATGGCAAACCTTTGCGTACCGCCTCAGTAAACTCTACTACTACACTGCAATCATTGCACTTTTATACTTTCTCTAATTGTGCTTATCTATCATATGGTTTTGCAGGATTGTAAGTAAAACAAAGAATTTCACTGTACCTAGATACACAAGTATGTGATAATAAAGCATCATCATCATCATTGTCATCATCATCATTTAAGGGAATGACAGTTTAATAAGCTCAAAAAAGCTGAATGGCCTTTTTCAAGTTTTAAGTCCCAATGATTTAAAATCTAGATGCAATTTTCTGTCAACTTTTGGAAGCTTTGCTTGTTTTCTTATCGTGAATTGGCAAAGTCAAATTAAGTCTGCAGTCTCTTCATTCCGTCCATTATATTCCCCCTGGGGAAATTCTAGACTTGGAATCACTTGACATGTTCACATGCTACAGTTACAATTTCACAGTGAAGGGATGGTCAATTTTTATACTTCGTTCTGATTGATGTTTGGATGACTCAGCAGATTGCTTTGTTAGTTAATTGTTCAAGTTTCATTAAATTCTGATAGAATCTCATTTTGTGCCTTTCACAAAAGTCCAAACAGATGTCAAATTATTGATTATTGCTTTGCAAATTAAATTTGTGCAAATGAAAATTTGGCAAACACATTTTGCGATTTGCTTCGTTTAAAATAAAATCCATGCTTGCAGTTCAGAGGTAGTTTCATTATTTGACAACAACCTCCATTAAAATGGGATACTTAAGCAGTTTTATTCCTTGATGTAATCAATCCATAGAAAGTCAAAATAGAATTTTTACTGTCATAGATGCAAAATGTAATATGTAATAAGCTTGAGATTTGTGTTACTTCCTCCTGTTATAATCCATCATGTTCCTTGTAGCTCTGATTTCATCGACTTTGTTCAAGATAAATCTGCAGATGTGAAACTCCAGCATCCTGTCTGAGTCCAAACTATGTTCCTTACCCAATGTATGATCTGTTAGAAGTACCATATTCTTTCACTAGAATATGAGCCAGAAATAAGCCAGAAAGAATTTCAGTTGAACTGTCCTCGTATAACCTTAAACCCACTTAAATATTTTTCAATGGCCGCTGTTTATTCTTTAGCAATTCCCAGTAAGATGCAAAGTCTTGTAAGTTAGGGTTACCCATGAAGCTCCCAGCATCCGCATTGGGTGGCTGAAGCTCCCTGGCTCACCAGCTGCAGAACCGGGAACCCACCTGGAGTCATCCGAGGCTCGTCTCCTGCTTGACCCAGAAGACCAGGAACCAGAGAGGAAGGAGTCAGCAATGGTGGCGGACTCTGGGAAAAGGGCCATTTTCAAGGTGGCGGTGGATGGAGGAGAGGATCGGTGCCACCAGGATAACAGGCCTTTCAGGCCAAGATAAGATCGTATTCTTAAGAACTTTGAAACTTTGTGGTCACCAGAAACGTTCCAACTCTTTGTGTGTTGTCTCAGTGGTCTACTATTACACTACAATCATTGGACTTTTATATTTTATATGATCGTGCTTATCTATTGCATGATTTTACAGGATTATCCGTATGATCTGTTAGATGTACCATATAATTTCATTGGAAATCAGAGCCAGAATTAAACTGGTCATCTTCTCAAACCTGCCATTCCATAAGGTCATGGCTGGTCCACATCTTTACCTGTGTTGTCTCTCTGCCCCTTTACAGTCTTAGACATTAAAGAATTTTCTACTTCAATCTTAATGTCATTAATTGAGCTCACGTCCATTGCTTTCATTGGGACCATTTTCCACATTCCTCTCATTTTTGAGTGAAGAAGGTTTCTTTTCTCTGAACTCCCCCATTAATATAAATATTTCCTGTATTTCCTGCAACTTCCTGTCACAATTGTTAAATTCTCAGTTTAAGTTATGCTTCAACTTCCTATACACAGGGGGATGCAAGTGTAGTTTATTTTCCAGGAATTTGCATTGCATTTCTTTCCAAAGCAAATAAATATATCAAATAAGAATACCCGGCACTGTAAATGCTATTGCAAATGCAGTATAACCAGAGGTTTATCCAGGCCGGCACAGTGGGAGAGCTCCTGCCTTACAGCATTGGAGACACAGTGTATGTGTGAGCTTACGTCAGTTGGGGAGTGTCTGTAAATGGAGCCTTCACTTTGCTTGGAATTCCACCATTCACAGCTTTTCACCATGAAAAAAGTATTCTGATCTATACATTTTTTTCCAAAATGGACAATCTCATATTTACCTGTCTTGCAATCCATCTGCAACAGATTTTTCCATTCACTCAATCCATCAATGTCTCTCTGCAATTTTATGCTCCAATCTACACTGCTGACTATGCCACCAATCTTTGTGTTAAAAGCAAACTTGTATATATGATTCTTTATCACATGGCCTTTAATAAATATTTTCATTTGAAATATTGCCTGCATCTGTTTTCGAAAGGTCCCACATTACCTATGATCGGTGCTTTTTTAGTGGGCAAAAGGTGCTGGTTTGCAGAAAATAGTCTGTGCAATGCTTTTGGTTGCTGTACATCAATCTAACTTTTAGGTTTTTAGACGTGCTGTAACACAGTCGAAGTTTGTACTGTCACTAACAAAAACACTAGCTGTCACAGTACTTTTTCATATAACTTAATTGTAACAACCAGTATTAATTTTGATCTCTCTCTTTGATTTCCTGCTCTAATCGTTACCATTTAACAACCATACTTCTCGTACACAACTGCAAGACCCTTACTTCATTTGAGCCTGCATTAATTCAAGGATTATCTTTCCACGGTCATCTCACCAATCTACCTACGGTCCATGGTAGAATGGAGAGGAAGAGGATTTTTTTAGCCACAGGGTGGTGAATCTGTGGAATTCATTGCCACAGACGGAGGTGGAGGCCGTCATTAGGTATTGTTAAAGTGGAGAAGTAAGTTCTTGATTAGTAAGCGTGTCAAAAGTTAGAGAGAGAAAGCAGGTGAATGGCCTTGTGAGGGAAAAATAGATCAGCCACGATCGTATGGCGGAGTAGACACGATGGTCCGCATGGCCTCATTCTGCTCCTATGTCTGATGAACTTATGAACTCATTGTAACAAACCTTTATTATCTATCCTGTCCTGCACAGTATTCACTTCCATTTTTTACAAGTCCTATTGGCTCCTTGTAGGTATCGTTTCCAAAATCATTTTACTTAAGAGAGGGTGGCTGCTCTAACCTTGCTTTGCTCCTGTTTACATTCTCCTCTCTCCTCCATTAGTCTCTCCTTCATCACTGGATACTAATCCGGCACCAATATTTATTTGCTAGTAATCGACACAAAATGCTGAAGTAAATCAGTAGGTCAGACAGCATCCCTGAAGAACATGGTTAGGCAATGTTTCAGGTCGGAACCCTTCTTCAGACATAACATATGCTATCCATGTTGTTGATGTTGCCTGAACTGCTGAGTTACTCCAGCATTTTGTGTTTATCTTTGGTATCTGCAGTTCCTTGTTATTACATTCCTCTATGTGCTGGTATTCTTCTCAAATCACTTTTCTTCCCAGCCTTTAAAAACCTTCTTTAAATGGTTTATTCAGCATTTTTTTTTCTCCTTTCTCCTGAAGTTCTTCACCCTCCTCTGTAAATCAGTTAACTAGTTTATTTTATGTTTAGATGCTGTCAAAATGCAAGTTCCCATAATGGATATACGTTAACACACATGCAAGAGATTTCCGGATTGGGGTATATTTACCAAGCGATTTTCACCTGAAAAGCACGTTGAGTTGTGCATTGGAAAATCTCTTTCCTGTGCAAATTATGATATATATTTTTCAATATCTTGGTTCTTGCAATTTTATTGTTCCTCAGAACAGGTTGGTTTCACTCTTTATACTTGTACTTTGTACATAATCTATCGTAAACACAAATTGGAAAAAAAAAAGTACCTGGTCTGCAATATTCATCGGATTCCTGATGAACCAAGTCTTTGACACGGTTACTGTAGGCCAACCTTGGGTCCTGGTCATAGGCTTTGAGCGTTTCACTGGAGCTGTACGATTTGTGAGGCATTTTGATGTCTTCGCTTTCCACTGAAGAACTGGTGTACCGCCGTTCTTTCTCACGTCTGTTTTTAGTTAAAGACCGGTAGGGTTTACGTTCTTTTATATCCATGGTTTGCTCTTGTGGCTTCTCAACATCAATAATTAGCTGTGAGGGATATTCTGCAAGGAAGATAAAAAGCAAATATATAAGCTAAAGGGACAACGCTTAAGGCTTACATGACTATTAATTCAGGTTAATATGAAAGGAAATACTGTCAAGGTTAAGTCCTTTCCTCTTTATGAGTAGAGTTCAGTGTTTCACATACTATTATTCCGGATACATTTTTAGTTGGAAGGCTTTCCAGTGGAGCCCAGGAGACATATTTCATCAAACTGCAAAAGTGTCAAATGGGCGCACTTTTATGTTAGGTGTGAGGATTCACATGGTGCACACTGAAGCAGTTTATTGATTGTGTGCAGTGAGTTTTATCCTGTCCAACACAGAGCAAGCAGTTTTTATATTTATTTTCTGCTTTGCTGAGGACTACCTGACAGAGACAAACAAGATCACGATAAGTCTACATATAGTCCAATTGCATGAGAGTGATCACACGGGCTTTCCCAACGGTGTAGACACTGCTATGCTTCTTCATTTTGAGATGAACGAAATGATTTACTGGTGATCCTGGGACGGAACTCAGGGATATTATTGTTTTGATACCAGCCACCTGATTTATGTTGACACAAGCACATCTTAATGCCTGGCAGAAGCAAGTATGAATTCTCACAATATAAATTAACTTTACCCTTGTGTGCTGAACAGTAAACCTGTGGCAACGGAAGGCTAGCAGCGTTTTAAAGAGCGCCCACAAATACTTCAGTCTGAAGAAGGGTCTCGACCCGAAACGTCACCCATTCCTTCTCTCCTAAGATGCTGCCTGACCTGCTGAGTTACTCCGGCATTTTGTGAATAAATACCCACAAATACTTGTTCACTCAGAACTTCATTGAACAAGCAGACCAATAATGAGTTTGAGACCAACTCACTATATGTAAAAGAGAACACAGAACAAAGAATATAGAACAGAACAGCACAGGAACAGGTCCTTCAGCCCACAATGTCTGTGCCACACATGATGCCACAATAAACTAATCTCATCTGCTTGCACATGTTCCATTTCCCCCCATTCCCCAAATATATCCATATTCCTATCCAAAAGACTGTTAAATACCATTATCGAATCTGCTTCAACACCACCCCCGGCAGCACAATCCAGGCACCCAACACTATCTGTGTTAAAAGCTTTGCCCCTTTCACCTAAAAGCGGTGCCCTCTAATCTTTAACATTCCCATCCTGGGAAAAGGTTCTGACTGTCTACTCCATCCATGCCTTTCATGATTTTATATCCTTCTGTCTGGTTTCCCCCCAGCCTCTGGCATTCAGGAGCAGAAGAATTCAATGGAGGCAGAAATCTCTTCAATATTAATTCAACAATTGGGGCCAGAGGTGTGAATATTTCTTTCAACAATACTTCTTCCTTCCACCACTCCTATTATCAATACCAAGTCAAATGCTGGGATTAAGTCACAACAGGAACCCAGGCTTAAACATAACCCATCATTTTACTGCAAATTCCATTCGATTGATTTAGGGCTTCAATAAGTTTTAGTAATCATGGTTTGCACTTTACATGAAAATATAACAGCCAAAAAGCTGACAATTATATGACAATTTTATAACATCAGAAAGTTGCAGACAGAGGAACTTAAAAATGACAAGTAGCCAACCACAGTTAGAAATTTAAAATTAATTTTAAAGAATCAGTTTCAGGAGCTCAGCGGCGGTGTGTGGGCATGTTTTTTGACACTTTAATAGCAATGGCTTCAGTTTGAAGGAGCCTAAAACCAGGAGCAAAGCAGCAGCCTGACATTTTGGGTTGTGAATATGTCATCATTTGAACCTATAGCTTTTCTCACCCTCAAATGATATTAACTTAAATAGAAGAGAAATCGGAAAGACTAACTTGGGAGAAATGTGTGCAATGCTGATGGAGCCCAAGAGATCCTGAGGAGGTTTATGACAATGATCCTGAGGATGATTGGGTTAATGTATGAGGAGCGCTTGAAGGCTCTGGGCCTGTACTGCTGGAGTTTAGAAGGATGGGGGGGGGGGGGGGGGGGGGGAGGATTTCTAAAGTCTAAAATACACATAATGACTTAGACGAAGGGATTAAAAGTACCATTAGCAAATTTGCAGATGATACTAAGTTGGGGGGTAGTGTGAATTGTGAGGAAGATGCAATAAGGCTGCAGGGTGACCTGGACAGGTTGTGTGAGTGGGCGGATACATGGCAGATGCAGTTTAATGTAGATAAGTGTGAGGTTATTCACTTTGGAAGTAAGAATAGAAAGGCAGATTATTATCTGAATGGTGTCAAGTTAGGAGGAGGGGGAGTTCAACGAGATCTGGGTGTCCTAGTGCATCAGTCAATGAAAGGAAGCATGCAGGTTCAGCAGGCAGTGAAGAAAGCCAATGGAATGTTGGCCTTCGTAACAAGAGGAGTTGAGTATAGGAGCAAAGAGGTCCTTCTACAGTTGTACCGGGCCCTGGTGAGACCGCACCTGGAGTACTGTGTGCAGTTTTGGTCTCCAAATTTGAGGAAGGATATTCTTGCTATGGAGGGCGTGCAGCGTAGGTTCACTAGATTAATTCCCGGAATGGCGGGACTGTCGTATGTTGAAAGGCTGGAGCGATTGGGCTTGTATACACTGGAATTTAGAAGGATGAGGGGGGATCTTATTGAAACATATAAGATAATTAGGGGATTGGACACATTAGAGGCAGATAACATGTTCCCAATGTTGGGGGAGTCCAGAACAAGGGGCCACAGTTTGAGAATAAGGGGTAGGCCATTTAGAACGGAGATGAGGAAGAACTTTTTCAGTCAGAGGGTGGTGAAGGTGTGGAATTCTCTGCCTCAGAAGGCAGTGGAGGCCAGTTCGTTGGATGCTTTCAAGAGAGAGCTGGATAGAGCTCTTAAGGATAGCGGAGTGAGGGGGTATGGGGAGAAGGCAGGAACGGGGTACTGATTGATAGTGATCAGCCATGATCGCATTGAATGGCGGTGCTGGCTCGAAGGGCTGAATGGCCTACTCCTGCACCTATTGTCTATTGTCTATTGTCTATATCGTATAGATATTAAGTGTAAAGGAACTTGATACTTTACTCACATTTGAGAAGGAGCATATGGACCTTACATGGGGAGAAATGGCTGATATCAACCAATTTCCTCAATTGCTTTTCTGACCAAATCACAAAATCCGTCAGATTTTGCAATTTGCGGTAACAAAGAAAAACATGAAGTAAATGGCACTGAGCACAGAGGAAAAACATGGTGTGCTTGTCACTGGAGTTGCAAGTGATCTTACTAGGACTATAAACAATCCACTCAAGCGGTCTCTATTGGCATTTACAGATGGGGTGACTGCAAATAGGTCTGCTTGTTGAACCAACAGGAGGAAATACCCCTTCGTTATCACCTCTTCCATAGCCAACAATGGACCATTGTGGGCTCCACGTTTCCTTGATCGTCCTTGCTTGTTTTGATTTGTTCTTTTCATACCTTTTATATTTGTTGTCATTTGTACCTTCTCATACCCCCAGTTTCCCTCACAAGCACTGTGCTGGCAGTTTGGTATGGGTGGAGAGATCAGGAGGGAATGTGACAGATGGTGTCAACTTCTCTACATCGGCGAGACCAAGCACAGGCTCGATGATCGTTTCGCTGAACACCTCTGCTCAGTCCGTCTTAACCTACTTGATCTCCCGGTGGCTCAGCACTTCAACTCCCCCTCCCATTCCCAATCTGACCTTACTGTCCTGCGCCTCCTTCATTGTCAGAATGAGGCCCAGCGCAAATTGGACGAACAGCACTGCATGTTTCGCTTGGGTAGTTTACACCCCCGCGGTATGAACATTGACTTCACTAACTTCAGGTCGCCCTTGCATTCCCTCTCTATCCCGCTGAGTTACTCCAGCATTTTGTGAAACATATACATATACATGCACACACAAAAAAAAAAACAGTCCAGCTGGCATTTAACTGTACAGTGTGTCATGCAAGTCAAAGTCTGTTATTTCACACTGTCTTCGTGCTGTCACTACACACAATCATATTTACACTTGAATTATCATGACAGTCCAAAGAACAACGTTAGGGTGTCAAGGGCAGCCTGGGGTCAAGTTGACCTCACTATCTTTTACATTGAAATTGAAATGATGTGGCCATAACAAACTACTACCACTTAACTGTTAATGTCTCCAGTCGTGTGGCAGTGGTTCTTACAAAGTAATGCGTCAGCACATCAGTGATCGTCACGCAGTTATTTGGGATGATTTGGAATTGTGCCTGAGTGCCATGCAATCAGTGGTGGCTGTTAATAGCTGGTAGCGTGTAGAAACTATAAAATGTAGCTATAAATCTTTTTGCAGTGCCGATTGTCTGAGCACACAGTGAAGCATACGAATGCTTGTTTCAAGTCTTGACAGGTGTAGAGTTTGATGGTTAGGCCTCAATAAACCTTGATTTGCACTTCATATGTAAGCTCCGGTCTCCTTCATCAGCTTCATTAGGTGAGCCACATCATCCATGGGTACGATGCCACAGTCCCAAAACAAGCACTCAATTGCAAGCTCCACCATGGGAAGAGAATCCCAAGAGACAGAGGCGGCTGCTCTCAAAATGCATAGAACAGAATGTGTAGAAAGGATAGGCTGAAGAATTGTTCCGACCCAAAACGTCACCCATACTTTTTCTCCAGAGATGCAGCCTGCCTCGCTGAGTTACTCCAGCACTTTGAGTCTATCTTCAGATGCTCTAAAAGTCTGCTTGAGTAAAATGTAATCTTCTCAGTGACATATAAATTCCTGACCTAAGACTGCTCAAAATAGAAAAAAAAATGTATCCAGGTAAGCACTGAGATCCTCAAGTCTCAATGATGGAAACAAGTGAGATCCTCTCGCCAACAGTGCAAGGATTGCATAATGTCCTAAGCAGCTCTCTCACTTTCCCAGTCAAGCACCATAGGTCCCACCTATGGCAAAGTCACAGATCCCAGATCAAACTCTTCATCTACTGAAGAGCCCACATAACAGAAGAGGACGCCAGTCATCCTTGAACCCAATGGTCTGTCAAGGGGCAATAACTAAAGGAGAGTTTAGAGATACAGTGCGGAAACAGGCCCTTTGGTCCACCGAGTCCATGTCGACCAGTGATCCCCGCACACTAGCACTATCCTGCACACCAGGGACCATTTACAAACTTTACCGAAGCCAATTAACTCACAAACCTGTACATCTTTGGAGTGTGGGAGGAAACTGGAGCACCTGGAGAAAACCCACGTGGTCACAGGGAGCATGCACAAATTCTGTATAGACAGCACCCGTAATCAGGATCGAACCCACTGACATTCCTCATGAAATGCTAACATATTTTCATGGCTTGAAGTGCTGACTCTCATCTTAAAATGCTGACAGCTACTATGGATGTCTCTAAGGATTTCCGTCGAAACCAGACAAAACAGACAAGAGCTGCAAACTAAATTTGGCCTGTTTCTTCAAAGACATCCTCTATGACAGTTGGTTTGGCTCAGTTACAACAAAGAGAACAAGTCAGACCAGATTTAAATGATATTCAGTGAAGTGTACAAACCTACAAATCAAAAATAGTTCAAGTATCAATAGTTCAAATCTTACTAAGAATTCAACTGCATCATCACCGTAAGTACAAGTTTATTTTCAGCTTAAAATTACTCATTGGGAGAGTGGGGCATTAACACTAATATTGGAAATTAAAAGTTTCTATCTTTACCCTAATAACATAGGTGCTGCTGCTTTAAACAAATTGCTAAACTTTTTGACAGGTATTGTAATAAATGCATTCAACATCAAAACCTTGTGATAAAATGTACTTTCAAAATCTATACATCACATGTTTCAAGATGTATCAAAGATCTATTCAAGAGAGAGTTAGATTGAGCTCTCAAGGCTAACGGAATCAAGGGATACGGGGAGAAAGCAGAAATGGGGTATTGATTTTGGATGATCAGCCATTATCATATTGAATTGTCGATGCCAACTGTCGCTGGCTCGAAGGGTCGAATGGCCTACTCCTGCACCTATTTTCCATGTTTCTACGTTAATTCAAAGTATGTGCATGAATCCAATTGCCTTCACACCAAGCCTATAATTCTTTAAAGGTATGCAGGAATAAAGTAAATTTTCAGTTTTCTCCTCTCTGCTCCCTGCTAAAAACATTGATTTATTCCTGGAGTAGGGTTTAAGAAGCACCATTAACCCTCAGCTACCTAGTCCAATTGGTGATTATTCTCGAGCTTTTACGTTATGTGTCACCAATTATTTAACTGTAGAAGCATTACAGGCCAGGCAATCTCCGTCATCACCACACAACCAAACAAAGGAGTTAGCAATTTCTTCACACAGCTCAAAAGTTGCTCCGTGCCGAACAGAAAAGTCAACTCCTGACTTTTCAGCAGAACTTTTGTCTGTCTCCCTTTTGTTGATATAAAACTGTCTCTCCCCTACACGCACCCAGTAACATCGACATTGTGCAAAGTTCGAGTATGATTTCCAACCTCAATGTTTGATCCATGACAGTCCTAATTTACTCATAGCATAACCAGCTTCTACTCACCACGTTTTTCCTGACACTGTGTAATTTAAAGGGCCAAGTGTCATGCTCCAGTCTTTATTCTCACAGATCTTGAATCTACTGCAACATCCAATACACCCTCACCCGTGACTAGATCACTTTGCCCGTGGAGATCAGGTTCATGGTGAATCCCTTCTGCCTTTCTCAGGAATGGGTTATGGGTTGCTGCTGCTAATCCCAGCCACATCTCAGTTTACTGCTTATTGTTGCATTAGGAGGGTCAGGAAGAATGGTGATTGTCTTGTGGTAGGCCCCTTTAAGAGTTGCTGCACAGATTGGACAAACTGGGCTAAATGCTGAAAGTTGTGAGAAACTTCAAGAGATCTGCAAGGTACACCTCGATGAGATTGCCATAGCATTGTGTTATATAGGGATGTCTGAGAACACTTTTCTTCATACCCCACAAGGGAAGCTCTCAATCTTCAGAAGCATCAGAGTAATGTACAACACAATATTTTAGCCATCAAAATGTAATACAGCAGTTTCTCTCTCTCAGTGCATTTGAAAGAGTATCACCAATGGCCTGTGAGCTGGGGTCAGCTAACCGATTTTGATTAAACATGGGAATATTTGGTTCAGCTGCTCACTGAACATATGTATAGGCATATATTTAAAAAAAGGCATAATATGCTGGAGTAACTCAGTGGGGCAGACAGCATCTTTGGAGAACATAGACATGTTGAAAAGCTGTTTGAGCCATCGGGGTGAATGGGTAATCTTCACCAACATCACTTCCAACACTTTGTTCTTAATTGTCAGCATTTAAATGGATGACTTTCTCCCAGTTTTCTTTCGCTTTTCACCATCAATCAGTCTCCTCCTTTCTACTTTGAGCCTGCTAAACTGTGATGGCCTATGGTTTACGAGGTCAAAGAGGCATTCAAACCCTAGATGAAGAGTGTGCCAGGGTGGCAGTGATTTGATACTCCAGCATGCACTCAAATTTTGTTTTCATCCATACCTTTATTGCAAAAAATATATACACTATTTTAACATTTGTAGATGTTTCAGAGACAAGGGACAACGACTCTGATTGCCACACCACCCTGGCCACAGACTCATTTCACCCCTGCCATCAGGAAGAAGGTACAGGAGCTTGAAAACTGTAACGTCCGGGTTCATGAACAGCTTCTTCCCAACAGCCATGAGGCTATTAAACACGGCAAAGTGGCACAGCAGTAGAGTTGCTGCCTTATAGTGCTTGCAGTGCCGTAGACTGGGTTCGATCCCGACTGCTGTCTGTACGGAGTTTGTACATTCTCCCCGTGACCTGCGTGGGTTTTCGCCGAGATCATCGATTTCCTCCCACACTCCAAAGACATACAGGCGTGTGGGTAAATTGGCTTGGTAAATGTAAAAATTGGCCCTAGCGTGTAGGATCATGTTAATATGTGGGCAGTGCTGGTAGGCGCGGACCCGGTGGGCCGAAGGGCTTGTTTCTGCGCTGTATCTCTAAAACTACAACCTCAAATAAGCTACATAGACTTTTATTGTTCTTATTGCATTATTATTGTTTGTTTGTTTGTGTGTGTGTGGAGATATGTATATGTGGGAGTATATGTATATATGCGAGTATGTATATGTATATTTTCACACACTGAACTGTTTTTTTCTCATTTATTATATTGTACTATGACTTCATAATCTGTTGTGCTGCTGCAAGTAAAAATTTCATTGTTCCATCTGGGACATTTGACAATAAAACACTTGACAGCCAAACAGTACCTTCAATCAGATATTCATGGGTGACTCAGCAATGAAGGCTTTCATCTTTGGCACCTTCCTCAAAAAATTGCTGTGCAATTCAAGGCACAAGTAAAAGAATACTTGACACAAAAATGTTTTGGATTGGGTGAAACAAGCAATCCCTTGTGGGGAAAAAAGGTCTCTTTGTTTACCTAAATTGCCTTCTGCTAACATTGACTGCCATGAAGCTTTTATTGATTAATGGGTATAACCCTGTAAACAAGACCCTCTATTTGAAAGCCTCGAAATATTTTTATTTTTCAGTCAAATTAAATTCCTTCATGAAAGCAATCAGAAGTTCATTACCATGACCATTTCATGGCTGCATAAGCCACATCCAATGCAGATTTTCAACAAATAAATTTTGCTCACAGTAATCTGCAGCAACAAACCAAGACTGTTGCCTTCAGAGCAAAAAACAAAACATGATAAAATGGTACTCACTATATGTTAACTCATCTTCACTTCAAACTGAAATTTCTAATCAGTCTTTGCGCATTACAGCTCCTAATCTTAAAAGGCTGAAATTATCAGAAATATTTTAAAACCAGAATTAATTCCTTTTGGTTTTGCTGGACATCTTATTGCAATCTTTTATGTCCATCACTTTTGCTTACCCTTCCCCAACTAGGTTATTAAACGGAGCAAAAATAAACAGTGCATTTTTTTCCCCATGGGGGTTTGCTTCGTTTAAGTTTCGATTGAATTTCAATGTCATTGATGCTGAGATTCTTTCCTTTGGATTGAGTGAATCCTCATGAACCACCATTATCATTGTGAGATACAAAATTAGTCATTCATTATGTTAACTGATTGGGTGGAACAGTGAATTTACCACTTTTCCAGCAACACCAACCAGATATGTGTAGGAAGGAACTGCAGATGTTGGTTTAAACCGAAGAAAAACACAAAAAAGCTGGAGTAACTCGGCGGGTCCGACAGCATCTACGGAGAAAAGGAATAGGTGTCGTTTTGGGTCGAGACCCTTCTTCAACCAGATATGTCTTCATTTCTGTCCTTCTGGATTAATGGACAACTTTCTAACCTATAAAAAACAATGCTACTGAAAAGTTGTTTGTAACATTCCAGCAATGCAGCAACCAGAGAGTACCATTTATTTATATACGAAATATCTATTTTTATAGGCTGAGTTATTCCTTATAACAAATATTTATGTATTGCCTGGAGGATGCTATTAACTTTACGGACCCTAAATTTAATTATGATGTTTCTTCTGTCATTTGATGGTCATATTCTTCTCGTCCTTACCTTCCCAGTGGCCAAAAATTTAGTGTTTAAAAAATGTTTTCTCGTTGCTTGTATCTTTTTTTGTCTTCAGACCACATTTGTTAAATTGATATTGAGCGCTTCTATCGTAGCAAATATTTTTATGTTAATTTTTCTCCAGTCAGCCACTAGACTGACTATGTTTAAGCATGCAACAAATTGCTACAAGAGTAAAATGTCTTAAAATTGTATTCCTCTTTTGGGAATCCCTTGTGTTCACAGATTCAGAATCATGCAGCATGGAAACAAGCCCTTTTGCCCAACTCGTCCATGCCCATCAAGATGCCCCATCTAAGCAAGTCCCATTTGTCTGTGTTTGTCCCGTATATTCCTCTGAACCTATCCTATCCATGTCCAAATGTCTTTTAAATGTTGTTGCTGTACCTTCGTCAGGCAGCTCCATTCCATATATCCACCACTCTCGGTGTGAAAAGGTTGCCCCTCTCAACTGAAACCTATGTCCTCTGGTTCTTGATTCCCCTACCCTGGGAAAAAGACTGCATTTTCCCTATCTATTCCCCTGATGATTAAAAAACATCTATAAAATCACCCCTAGCCTTTTGCACATCAATAAGCACGAGGCTAGGTCTACACAACCTCTCTCTCTCAAACCCTTGCAACACCTTCCCAAATCTTCTTTGCACCAATTCCAGGTTAATGACATATTTCCTGTAGTAGGGTGGGGTGAACAAAGCCGAACGCAATACTCCAAGGGCGGCTTCACCACAGTCTTGTACAATTGTAACATAATGTTCCAAACTCTATACTTAATCCCCTGATGAAGGACAGCATGACAAAAGCCTCCTTCATCAACTTTCTATTTGCAATGCCACATTCAAGGAACTATGTACTTGTACTCTGAGACCCCTCTGTCCCACAATGTTCCACAGAACCCTACTGATCAGTGTGAAGTTCTTGCACTGATTTGACTTCCCAAAATACAAAACCTCACACTTATCTGAATTAAATTCCATTTGCCATCCTCAGCCCGCTTGCCCAGCTGATCAAGATCCTGCTGGAATTCTTGATTAACATCTTCACTGTCTACAACACCACCTATTTTGATGTAATCTGCAAACTTACTGACACGGTAGAACTTAATTTATCCCAGGAGGGAAATTGATCACTTTGATCAATTGATGCCTTGTGCATTCTCATCCAAATCGTAGATATCGATGACAAACAGTATCAAACCCTTGGGCACACCGCTAGTGACAGGCCTCCAGTCCGTAAAACAACCTTCCACCATCACCCTCAGACTCACCATCTGTATCCAGTAAGCGAGCTTTCACTGGATCCCATAAAATCTAACTTTGCGGCACAGCCTACCATGCAGGAATATCAAACGTTTGCGGAAGTCCATGTAGACTACGACCAGTAGACATGATCAGCCACGGACAAAACCATGTTGACTATCCCTGCTTTCTTTTCAAATACATGTATACATTACCCCTCATAATCCTCTCCGGTAACTTTGCAACCACAGATGTTCGGCATATTGCTGTATAGTTCCCAGGTTTCTCTTTGCAGTCCATTTTAAATAGAGGCGCAAATTTAGCTATTGTCCTAATGTTCCGGTACCTCACCTGCGTCCAATGATTCATATATCTCAGTCATAGTCATACATATCTTCATTCATCCTGCAATTTTTTTAGCTTCCCATAGTCTCCTTGAATATACCTGATCAGGCTGGGCGATTTATCTGCCTCATATATTTTACAATATGCAGCACCTTTAGACTTTAGAGATAACAGATCCTTTGGCCCACGGAGACTGCACCGACCAGCGATACCGTAGGTACACTAGCAATATTCTACATACTAAGAACAATTTACAATTTTTATTGAAGCCAATTAACCTGCAAACCTGTGCGCCATTGGGAAGAAAGCGGGCACGGGGAGAAAACCCACGCGGTCACAGGGAGAACGTATAAATTCCGTACAGACAGCATCCATAGTCAGAATCGAACGCGGGTCTCTGGTGCTGCGAGGCAGCAACTCTGTCGCTGCGCAACCGTGCCACCTTGACTGTAGTATGGGCTGCCTCAAGACATTGCCATTAACCTAATTTTTAAAGTTACCTAATTTGTATGTCTTTCCTTGAGGTGGAGGATGATTTACTTCCATTCTTGTTTGGCTGAGTGGAATATGTCTGGCCATGAATTATTTTAATGTGGGAATATAACCTAAATTGTGAAGTAAAAATACCATGGAGTACAAATATTTTGAGTACCATGCATAAATGCAAGCCTCCAGCAAGAACTTTCTTGAACATCGTCATACTTAGTTCAGAGATATCAAATGAATCCTTAATATAATTTTAAAAGCTGCTTTTACACAATTTTTATTAAAGAGCTGTTGTCAGGTCAAGTTCTTGTATTACAATTGTACGCCTAATAACATTTACCCACGTGATGTCCGCCGTGGATGCTACAATTCAATCAAAATGCTTTTCATCACAGAGCTGGAGGCCGTGATAGAAATCATCCATTTCGTTACTGTTTCAGTTTGTGCCTGCTGAAATTGTTGCTGTTGCCAAACTTGCAATGATTGGCAGGCAAATGTTTGCCAAGACATATTTGAAATGCTCCCTGCAAACCTGTTCCTCATGAAGCTCAGGAAAACAATTCCATATTGATTTTGAAATCCAACACTGGAACAGCTAATGCAACGCTGCACGGTACAACTGTAACGACGCCAAGTAATGCTATCCTGGAACCAAATCACAGGGATATTTATGTGAAACACAGCCCCAGTGATAGTTAAATACCTTCTTGTAATGATCTCTCTTCTGGGCCAAAGATGTTATTGTTGGAACAGAGAATACAGGAGTTCACTTTGTGCATTCATGTGGGGTGAAGTCTGCGAATATGCATTGGTCCTGACTGTTTCCACACAAATTAGAAATACCAGTATGTTACAGGGGAACATATTAACATTGGTGTTAAAAGGATACTCCTGTTAACATTTTCTGCATATGTCATCTGAATACTGTATTAACAACATAAACTAGGCTAATGGGCCCCTTGGCTCCTTCAACAGATAAATAATGTCCACAACCCAACAGAGGTCACCACATCTTGCTATACCTATACACAAGATAAAGAAAAAGATGAGTAAATTAGGATCTGCTGAACTGACTCTCGAATTTCTAATGATAATAATTGAAAGTTGCAACCTTAATATCAGACTATTATCTGATGACACATAAGGATTACTGCGAGTAAATTAACCGCGAACCTCTATTCATGGAACTTAGCATGACTGATGCAAACATCATCCCAAAGATGTGAGTTTGTAGGTTAATTGGCCTCTCTAAATTGGCCCTAATGTGTAGGGAGAAGATGCGAATGTGCAATAATATAGAGCTAGTGTGAAGGGAGATTGAGGGATAGTGTGGACTGGTGGGCTAAACGGCCTGTTTCCATGCTGTATCTTTCAATTAATCAATCCCCACAACTGTGTTTGAATAGAATAAAATATTAAAACATTAGATCAAAAGTTAATTCTTCAGCTCAACATGAATGCCAAACGAAAAAGGTCAAACGTAATCATCTGCCGATAATGTCCAAGAGTTGGCTATCTATATCAGTGAGAGTGGTTTTGCTCAACCAGACATCTTAAAATCAGCAAAGGTGTCTTCAATAAAATGAAACACATTAGTATGCCTCCTCCACACATTGCAGAGCAGAGTCTATAAAGGGTGCCGCAGATGGAAACAGCAATGGTGTCTGGCATCTCGGGCACAGGAAACTGAGGGGAGCATTTGGAGAGAGTCAGGGATAGAGCGAGCTGATGCAACCCAAATTCAGTCAGACGAGGCTATTTCAAGAGAGAAATCCAACGCCTCTGGGCGGCACGGTAGCGCAGTGGTAGAGTTGCTGCCTTACAGCACCAGAGACTCGAGTTCGATTCTGACTTCGGGTGCTGTCTGTACGGAGTTTGTACGCTCTCCCTGTGACCATGTGGGTGTTCCCCGGATGCTCCAGTTTCCTCCCATGCTCCAAAGGCGCACAGGTTTGTAAGTTAATTTGCTTTGGTAAAAAGATTGTAAATTGTCCCTCGGGTGTAGGATAGTGCTAGTGCATGGGGATCGCTGGTCGGCGCGACTCGGGTGTGCCGAGGGGCCTGTTTCCATGCTGTACCTCCAAACTAAACTAAACCACAGCCTAGAAATTGGAACACACAGTACCTGTGCTTTAATACATAAATCACACGGATAAAAGATTTTACACATATGTTGAGTCCATGTGCAGTGAAGTCCTGCCCAAAGAGAGAATGGATTGGGAATTGGACTGAATTCACCTTAGCATAATAAGTGTAGATGATAATGGCATCAACATATGTAAAACTCATCTCTGACTTACGAATAGCTCTAATGTGCAACCTAAGACCTTTATCTAAGACCATTAATCAGCCATGATCGCATTGAATGGCGGTGCTGGCTCGAAGGGCTGAATGGCCTACTCCTGCACCTATTGTCTATTGTCTATCTTTAACTCCCATGAAAACAAGTAGCAGACACAACAGCTATTCACTGCAGAGCCGTATGTCAGAGGATCCTGACTGAAATACTTGTGTTGCTAGATGCGTTTGCCTGCCCGAATCTCCACTGTTCCACTTGATTGAAACATCATTGCTGGGTCTCCCGGTGTCTGTTCCACACAACAGAGAGGCTGCAATGCCTGGGTGAACAGTGACCCCACTGCCTTGCAGAGGCATGGGGCCACCTACTGCGCAGGTCCGTCTGGAGGATGATGGAAGGATACAGGAGATAGGGCAGCCCACACATACTAAAGCCCCTCCTCTCATTGTCAGCCTTCAGAAGCTCCCCCTGCCATGGGAAAAGCTTCTTTGTGGCTCACAAATGCTTCCCAGGAATTGTGAGGACCATCTTTTAATACGACCAACATGGTACAAAGCTCACACACCATTTAAAAGAAAAATGCACTTTCAAATATTGTGATTTCTAAAGGGTCCTCTTATTGGGCAATGGAATTAAAAGCAACACCCATTCAGCACAACAAATAAGGGTGAAATCCAAATTTCTAGGATTAAGAGTTGAAGGAATTGTGCAGGTAATTGAGATTCTGTATTTCAATTAACAGAAATACAACTTGCCAAATGTATTAGCATGGTATTTAATTCTATGCCTTCAAGCATGATGCAAGACTTATGCACAACAATATGACAGAAAGCTCACATGCTAGTTAGGTACTGCATAGGCAGAGGCACTTGCTTAGGTACTGCACAGCAACATGAAGGAAAGTGCACTTGCTACTTAGCTCAGAAATGGATGATTATTAAAAATTGCTACAAAATGGTCTGCATCTTTCTGAAAGAAAATCAAACCACAGCATCACAAAACTGATCTGATAAACAGCAGAGAAACAAAAATAACACTCAAACCATCTTTTAGTAATTTAAAGATACAGCACTGAAACAGGCCCTACGGCTCACCGAGTCCACGCCGACCATCGATCACCCATTCACATGAGTTCTGCCACTTTCCTATGCATCGGGGGCAATTTACAGAGGCCAATTCAGCTACGAACCTGCATGTCTTGAATGTGGAAGGAGACTGGAGGAAACCTATGCGGTCACTGGGAGAACATGAAAACTCCACATAGACAGCACCCAAGGTCAGGATCGAAGCCGGGTCTCTGGCGTTGTCAGGTAGCAGTTCTACCAGCTGCACCACAGTCACCTTGAAACTTGTACTTCTGTCTAAATTTTAAGTGCAAGAGATCTACAATGGGATTGGCAAACATTCATTTGGGTTGTTAGAGGCGCACAGTGGCACAGAGGTAGAGTTGCTGCCTTACAGTGCCACAGACCCAGGTTCAATCCTGACTATGGGTGCTGTCTGTATGGAGTTTGTGCATTTTCCCTGTGAATGCTGTGGGTTTCCCCCAGGTGCTCCGATTTCTTCCCACACTCCAGAGACGTACAGGTTTGTAGGTTAATTTGGCTTCGGTAAAGATTGTAAATTATCCCTATCGTGCATTTGTACAGGAATCACTGGTCGCAACAGACTCAATGGGCCAAAGGGCCTGTTTCCATGCTGTATCTCTAAACTAATCACATTCATCGTTAAAGGTTTAAAAGTGAGAAGGCTGCAGAATTCAAATCTCAAATTAACGATGGAAACAGAAGCCATAACAACTCAGATTAAACTGAGTGGGTTGAAGAGGTGGGAAGGAAACAGGAAGCAATAAAGCACTTGATATTATTTTCTGGTGTAGAGAATAAAAAATACTGAATATGCATCAATAATCTAATGAAATATAATTGTGCTGCATGAACCAAAACTCAAAAATAATACTGACATTAGTTAACTTAAACTAATCAATGGTCTATTTAACACAAAGCATAGTGGACGAGATCTTTCTTTGGTAAAACAACAGCAAGGCATTTGCTCCTCTTTGTGGGAAATGAGTCAAGCAACTTCATGAACAGATAATGTCAACACTCAAAAGATGCGATGCAATTGTGATTGTTCATCCATTAACTTCATACAACTTATTAGCCTAGCTTTTTTGTTGCATTTTGCATTAATTATCCTTTAAACTTCTTGCAAAACATTGTCATTACAAACTCAAGTAACCTTTCCCACTGCAATGACTCATGAATGCCACCAATGCCTCGGACACAGGAATTAATTTTGTTGCAAGTCTGGAAAGGCCATTCCTTCAGATCTTTAATTTAAAAAACTGTCAAATCTGTAACATTGGCTTTTTGCTCCCAACATTCCTTGTTCCCCAACATTCCAGTCTGAAGAAGGGTCCAGACCCAAAATGTCGCCTATCTATAATCTCCTGAGATGCTGCCTGACCCACTGAGCAACTCCAGCACTCTGTCTCTTCTTTTGTAAACTCACATCCGCAGGTCCTTATTTCTCCTTTATATTTCAACCACCATCTTCTTAATTGTTCTTTCCTGTTTTTTCTATACCTGATTTGACTGAAATTGCCTCCTTTCATCCCTGCTCTTTTGCTGTTTGTTTTCCATTCATGAACCTTATCAGTTAAGGAAATACTCTATTGCTGTCTCTATTCCTTCAGCAATACTGCAGGGAATGGTTTTGAGCTGGATTGTGCAGAGATAAGTCTCGCAAATTTCAGGCATAGTTGGATTGCCTATTGTAGCAGGATCTGATTCATTACCTGCTGTGATTTTATCACGTGAATTGGAATAGAAGTTGGATAATCACCCCTCTCATGCCTGCTTCTCCACTCGACAAAATCCTCAACACCACTTTCCCACTGTCTCCTGAAGTCCACTTCATTCCCACTTTAATCCTTGTCTCAAAAATATTTCAAGAAGCCGTGCCTCCACAGCTCCTGTAGTAGGGGATTCCAAAGATTTATGAACTCACAAGACAAGAAAAATATTTCAAGAAGCCGTTCCTCCATAGCTCTCAGCAGTAGGGAATTCCAAAGAATCATCAACTACCCATGAACCCATTTATTCTGAAACTATGCCCATAGTTCTAGATAGTTCTCGTTCTAGGGCGACACGGTGGCGCAACGCTAGAGTTGCTGCTTTACAGCGAATGCAGCGCCGGAGACTTAGGTTCGATCCTGACTACGGGTGCTGTACTGTAAGGAGTTTGTACGTTCTCCCCGTGACCTGCGTGGGTTTTCTCCGAGATCTTCGGTTTCCTCCCACACTCCAAAGACGTACAGGTATGTAGGTTAATTGACTGGGTAAAATGTAAAAATTGTCCCTAGTGTGTGTAGGATAGTGTTAATGTGCGGGGATCGCTGGGCGGCGCGGACTTGGTGGGCCGAAAAGGCCTGTTTCCGCGCTGTATCTGAAATATGAAAATAAATAAAATACCCCACTAGGGTAAATGTCCTCTCACGCCCACCCATTTAATACCCCTCAGCATGTTTGAATAATATCAACTTTCATTCTTTTACACTTCAGAATAGGCCCTATCTCATCAACCTCCTTTCATACATCAACCCATTTATCCCACAAATCAAACAGTCTTCTTTGCACTGGCTCAAATGCAAGCAATGCAAGTATATATGAACAGCAAATCAATTGTGTGACTCCCACTGCAGTCTCTCCAGCACCCAATAAAATTGCCACAAAACTTCTCTACTTGTTTGCAATAAAGATCAGCCCTACTAATTAATTGTTGCACCTATATGTTGACTTATTTTACATACTATGATCCCCCCAGATCTCTCGTACCACAATATTTTGTTGTCTCACACCACTTAGATGTTTTTTTCATTCTTCCATCCAAAGTGAATAATCTTATATTTTTCCACATTAAACTCCACGCCGACTGCTTGCTTACTCACCTAACCTATCAATATCTCTTCATAAATTATCTGCTTTCTCTTAATAACTTGCGACACCACCTTTCTTTGTATCATCAGTAAATTTAGCTACGCTTGATCTCTTCATCCAAGTTATTAATATAGATTATAAATGGTTGAGATTCCATCATTGATCCCAATGGCGTCGACTATCATTCAAACATTGATCCATTTATTCCAGTTCCCTGTTTTCTCTTGGTTAGCCATCACCCTATCAATACCAATGTATCACCCAAAATCTGTGCCTTTATCATGATTAGTAATCTTTTATGCAGCATCTAAATAAATGTATTTGCAAAGTTATATACATTCTACCTGCAGGCTCTGTTATCCTTTTCCCTCTTTTTGTTAATCCTCAAACAACTAGCAAATTTGTCAAATGTGTTTTTTCATTCAGAAAGCCATGTTGACTTTGCTTGATTATTTTATGATTTTATAAATGCCTTGCTGATACCTCCTCAATCAAGAATTCCAAAATTTTGCCAGTGACATATTTTCACGACCTGGCCTTTAGCTTCCTGCGTTCTGTTTCCCTCTTCTTAAAGCATTTGTGGTTTTCCAATTTTCTCAGACCTCCATAGCCCGGAAAATTCTGGTAGATTACAACCATCATGTCCACTGTCTCTTTCGCCACTTTTTTAAAGATGTTGTGAAGCAGAGAACTTGTCAGCCTTCTCCTTTTTTCTTTTATCTCGGTTTTTTTCTTTTTGGTTTAGTTTAGTTCAGAGATACAGCACAGAAACAGGCCCTTTGGCCCTATGAGTCTGTGCCGATCAGCAATCCGCGTACACACTAGGACAATTTACACACTATCCAACACATTAGGGACAATTTACAATCTTTACCGAAGCCAATTAACCTAGAAACCTGCACGTCTTTGGAGTGTGGGAGGAAACCGGATCACCTGGAGAAAACCCATGCTGTCACTGGGAGAACGTACAAACTTTGTACAGACAGCACCTGCAGTCAGGATCAAACACAGGTCTCTGACACTGTAAGGCAGCAGCTCTACCACTGCGCCACCATGATGCCCAGTTTTAGATTGTTTTAGGTTCCTCTCTTCCTAAAGTCCCTCGTTGACCCTGGTTAATATTGGGACGTTTTAAGTCTTCTTTCATGAACATCATTCCGAAATAGTTATTTAGAATCTCTATAATTTAAAAATGTGGACTATTAACAAATCCTGCAGTTAATGACAACCTACAGTAGCTGAATACCTGCACTAATATCCAAGTTATGTTTTATGAATACGTTGATCAGTTCAAATGAATGTGCTTGAAGCCATCATGGATATAGAGACCAACAGTGGTGACATTTATAAGAAGGAAATTAGCAAATGGTGCTCCCGTTGTGCTTTAGTTATATGTTAATCGACCTGTGGGATAACTATCAAATTACTCTTCTGAGACTAGCAGCTTTGCTATCCCATAAATCTTGCATGTACATGACAGAAATCCAATCTAAACTGTATATACATGGGGGGGGAAAGGACAAAGACTGATTATATTACCCATGACATATTCAAATCTAGTAGCTGTTGTTCTAAATGGACAGGATGTGCTTGGCCAATTAGACTCATTATGTTACAAAATTAAATATGGAAGATCAAAATTAAACAATGCTTTGTTTGAGAAATCAGAATTGAGATAAACCCTATAACCCACAGTGCCCACAGCACTAAAGCCAAACAAAATACAATGATTTATTCAGAAACAGATTAAATTAGAATCATCCAAAACAACATTCATAGTAAATATACAGTCTGTCACTTTACATATAAAATGAGCATGTCCATCTGGTAGCTAAAGACTGCAACAACAAAAATCACAATTCATAAACAACCAGCATGTAGCAAACATGAAGAAGGGTCTCGGCCCAAAACGTCACCCATTCCTTCTCCCCAGAGATGCTGCCTGTCCTGTTGAGTTACTCCAGCATTTTGAGTCTATCTTGTAATAAACTTAAAAAACCATTGTCCCTTGGGTTTTTCACTTCATGGGCCAAACCAAAACTCCGTCAATTGCATGATAGAACATTTGTACAAACACTGCACAGATTTTTTTCTTTATTTGTCTTGGAGACAAAGGGTGGTGGGTGTATGCACCAAGCTCACAAAGGAGGTAGTTGAGACAGGGACTATCCCAACATTTCAGAAACCGTTAGACAGGTACATGGATAGGACAAGTTTGGAGAGATATGGACCAAATGCTGGCAGGTGGGACTAGTATAGCTGGGACATGTTGGCCTGTGTGGGCAAGTTGGGCCGAAGGGCCTGTTTCCACACTGTAGGACTCTATGACTATGGCAATGTGGGGTGTCGTAAATGAATGTTGATACTTCCACACTGAATCTGATAAATGACAGGTGGCATTCGGATACACAATGCAATGCATACAATCTAAAAGCAACACAGCAAGATTACACTTCATTTCTCTTCATGCAACCTCTACCAAACCAGACAACAGAAGTGTGGTGAAAACATTATTACCACCTGGATCTCACAAAACCACTCCAGTTGTGACTTTTCAAGTTTGAATTGAATTTCAAGTAACTCCTGTGTTCCCTCCCCTCCCCTCTATCCCCCGACCCCCACCCGCATCATCCTACCAGTTCCACTGTTCGCATCCTTGTATCACATCTTCCTCTTGTTATCACATCTTCCCCAGCCAACAAAGGGCCATTATGGGCTCCACCCTTCTTGAGATCATCTGTTGCTAGCCTTGATTTTTTCTGGCCTTTTCTCACCTCCAGTTAATCCCCCCCCCACCCTCCCCACCTCTAATTTCGACCCCAAACGTCACCTATTCTTTTTTCTCCAGAGATGCGGCCTGACCCACTGAGTTACTCCAGCATTTTGTGTCTATTTTAAGTTTATCCTGAATTTCAGACTGTTGGTCCAACAAGTCCTAATAATAACAACTTCAAAGTAGAAAATCATCCTCTGTGGTACAGACCGTTCACATGTGCGCTTTGAAATTGGCTTCAAACGTTTGCTTTCATTGACCAAAGTAACCACATTTCAGATGCACAGTTCAATGTGTCCACATAGGTGCAGAGAGCAATTCCTATCCCTTTTCTTATCCCTCTTCGGCCCATCTCACGCCAGCAGACTCTTTCTCGTGCTAGTAGATTCCTTACCCTTCCTCACCATATTGGTCCTCATCTTTCCCCTTTCTCACCACACTCTGGTCCTTGTCCTTCCCCCATCTCATACCACAATGGCTATCATCTTTCCCCCTTCTTACCCCACATTAGCACTCACTTTCCCCCTCCTCACCCCACTCTTCCTGTCCTCTCCACACCACATGCTGCTGCCTCCTCCTCTTTTCCCTAGTTCAGGTGGCACTCTTTCATCTCACTTTACATATTTTGGGTCAAAATCAATTCAATAATACCTGACTTTCATATCATACATCGTAGCATTGGAGGCCTTTGATCCGTCTTCAATCGGACTTTGCTGGACGTTATCTTGCACTAAACATTATTCCCTTTATCCTGTATCTGTACACTGTGGACAGCTTGATTGTAATCATATACTGTCTATCGCTGACTAGAAAGCACTCAACGAAAAAGCTATTAACTGTAGCTCGGGACACGTGACAATAAATTAAACTAAATGTATGATCTATCCACCATCCCCATCTACCCTGAACAGGAATTCAAATGGTAATATATCATCAATTTCCCATCATTTATATGTGTGAATTAAAATTTGAAATCAAGCACTTGCAAAAATTATTTGTTCAAGTGGTAAAATTCTCAGAGGTTTTGGTGAATTTATCCCAAGGAATTCCTTCTGAGAAGCCCAGCTACTCTCACAACCTTAGTGATGGCTATGCTAAATTTCACTTTGGAGAGAGTCACCTTGTGTTTGAAGGCACCTAGTGAAGGTGTAAACCTGGGAAGGATGTCTGTGGTGGGAAAAAAGAATGGTCACATGTTATGCAGATGCAAATTGGGGGCCCGATCCTGGGATTCCGAAGTGCAGCAGCGACTTTGGCGGTCTGGCCAAGATTGATTCCTCAACCACCAAATTTAAAACACATTATCTGGTGGTAATCACATTGCTGTCTGTGGGACACCAATGTTTTTTTAAGTATAAAGTTATGCTTTAACATTACCACAACGGCACCACTTCAAAAGAAAGCCTCGTTCACTGTGAAGACGTTTGGTCATGCTGAGGTCATGAATGGCATGATATAAATATGTCTCTTAACCATTCACTATAACTGCAGATGGGTAATGGGAATGTGGCACCAAAAGGCTACAGGAGTGACATTGATGCAGTGTACGTAGAATGCTTCTTATTGATGACACAATGAATGTAAAGAAAGATGTATTGAATGAATTGTATTTCTTGCATATATTATTATGAGTAGATTTTATTTTTGAAATAGAAAAGGGATATTACAACAATAACATGGATTATTGAAATATCCTGACGGCTTGTGTTCATTTCCATCAAAGTAAGAACAGCCAGTCTAGCTGTACAAACATAAAACAGGGAGTTACTGAATAATTCATTATTACATCTATATAGTTTAGTTTATTGTCATGTGTACTGAGGTACAGTGAACAGTTTTTTTGTTGCGCGCTATCCAGTTAGTGGAAAGACTAAACATGATTCTAATTAAGCTGTCCATGGTATACAGGTACAGGATAAATGGAATAACGTTTAGTGCGAGATAAAGTCCAGTAAAGACTGATTAAAGTCCAAATGTCTCCAATGAAGTAGATGGCAGGTTAGGTGACAGGTGACAGGCTCTAGTTGGTGACAGGATGGTTCGGTTGCCTGATAATAGCTGGGAAGAAACTGTCTCTGAATCCGGAGGTGTGCGTTTTCACACTTTTGTACCTTTTGCCTGATGGGAGAGGGGGAGTGTCCAGGAAAACTGCATAGAAACAGGCCTTCAGCCCACTATATCCGCACTGACAATGAATCACTAATTTATACAAATCCTACATTAATTTCATGTTTTTTATCTCTATTTTCTAATTAAAATTCTCCCCCCCCCCCCCCCCCCAACCTGATTCTACAATTCACCAGGTATCACAAAATGCTGGAGTAACTCAGCAGGTCAGGCACACTGAGTTACTCCAGCATTTTGTGATACCTTCGATTTGTACCAGCATCTGCAGTTGTTTTCCTACAATTCACTAGGGTCAATTTACAATGGCAATTAACCAAAAAAAGAAACATGTTTTTGGAGCATGAGAGGAAACCAGCGGACCTGAAATAAACCCATGTGGTCAAGTTGAGAAGGTGATAAATTCACCCAAAGAGGAGCCAAGATTCGGATCGAACAGGGTTTCTGGTCCTGTGAAATAGTTACTCGACATGCAGTAGACATAATTAGGATTTTAATTAGGATGATAACTCATTGTAAGCAAACTAAACAAAATGAAAAATGGTGGTTAACCTTTATCTTGTTTTACACTTTTTAAACTGTCTGTTTATTGATCCCTATGCCTGGCCTCGCCAACAGTTAGCTAATTATCTACTGTGAATTTATAGGATTTCCTTAGTTGAATTATCTCCATGGATGACATTAGTTCCAAACATGATACTGGGAGACCTGCAACTCAGGAAGGATTCCCACCCACAATTATTCAACCCAGCATAATCTGGTATGTTTCATTATTTTCCCAACACTCACAATGAATGTTTATCAAGGGCGGCACAGTGGTGCAGCTGGTAGAGCTGCTGCCTCACAGTACCATAGATCTGGATTTGATCCTGACCTCTGACGCGTGGAGTTGTCCGTGTGGAGTTTGCACGTTCTCCCTGTGACCGCGTGAGTTTCTTCCGAGTGCTCCGGTTTCCTCCCACATCCCAAAGACATGCGGGTTTGCAGGTTAATTGGCCTTCATAAAAATGTACCCGAAAGTGTGGGAAGTGGAAGAGAAAGTGGGATAACATCGAACGGGTGTGAACGGGTGATCGATGGATGTTGTGGACTCGGTGGGCCGAAGGGTCTTTATCCATCTGTTTCTCTAAAGTTAAAAAGTCTAAGGCTCAGAACAATATTATGCTCAGGTAATACATTGTATTTAAAAGCAAAAAGAAAAAGGCTGATACTGAAAAGATGAAATTTTAAAAAGTGCAGAGAGTGAAGGAGCATTAGGGTTTCAGGTCGAGAACTTTTTACTAGATATGTGCATTTAGATTAGTGGTGTCTAATTTATGTTTCTTCCGATATGTGGGTGGTTACAAGAAGACATAAAAAGAATAGAGAAACATCACTATAAAAGCACTGGGAGCCGCAAATCATGGGTTATGCATCATTGTACATGAAAGCATTATTAAAGCATTTTCTGCTTGTCCGGCCCTTTGGTTTTGGCTGGTTATTTGAAGCCTCCCCTGCATGTATTTATAATACGTCTGTCAGAAACGCTGAGGCTGAATCCTGCAAGACCATGATAAATAACTCCCTGCAGGCAAAGATCAGGACACGCTGGCGGCCTGGAACAGCAAGGCCTCATTCAGTTCAATGCACAGCAGCCCTGCCACTTACATTCACCAACAAATGTTCAGGGTAGCCACATAGATTTTACATTAAGTTGTACAGTCAACAGGATTCCCACACAGATTTAGCAAATTATGCTGTACCAGACTTGTTGAAGCACACCTGATTTATCCAAATGCTTTTCATAATTACAGTCAAGCTCTGGAGAGCTGAGCCATTGAGGCGTGGCACAACTATCCTCGGTAATACTCCAAAATAATCTTAAGCTAAATACATCTGCAGCTACCCTATGGTGTGAATATCATATCATATCATATATCTACAGCCGGAAACAGGCCTTTTCGGCCCTCCAAGTCCGTGCCGCCCAGTGATCCCCGTACATTAACACTATCCTACACCCACTAGGGACAATTTTTTTTTACATTTACCCAGCCAATTAACCTACATACCTGTACGTCTTTGGAGTGTGGGAGGAAACCGAAGATCTCGGAGAAAACCCACGCAGGTCACGGGGAGAACGTACAAACTCCTTACAGTGCAGCACCCGTAGTCAGGATCGAACCTGTGTCTCCGGCGCTGCATTCGCTGTAAAGCAGCAACTCTACCGCTGCGCTACCGTGCCGCCCAGACTGAAGTTACTTTATGTAAGCAAAGCTAATTGAATTGTGCGCTTTCCTTCGTCTGAAAATATTAAAACAAATTATATCTAACAAGATGCAATGTGGAACTGTTCCATCCGAGTGTGTGCTGGATGTCAGAAGCCACAAGACAAAAGGCTTCTGCAGAAGGCTGGATATCAATCATATAGCTAACAGCAGTTGTAGACCCATTAGGCGGCAGTCTGTCTACATCGCACATTGAATCTTCAGAAGTCGCACAACACAAACCAAGTGCAAGACTGAATGACCAGTCATTTCAGGAGTTATAAACACTGAAGCCACTGAGTTCTCTATTCATGCCATTTTTTCCAACCTGCAGTGTCTGTACTCTGGAACCACGGCCACACAAGCTCAGATGTTGAGCTGCAGTTCGTGTCTTGGAGTCACACAGCATGGAAACAGGCCCTTCGGCCCAACTCGTACATGCCGACCAAGATGCCCTATCTAAGCTGATCCCATTTATCTTTGTTTGGCCCCTTTCCTATCATAGTCATAGAATGATACAGTGTGGAAACATGCCCTTCTGTCCAATGTTCAAACTGACCAACATGCCCCATCTACACTAGTGCCACCAGCCCACGTTTGGCCCATATCCCTCTAAAACTGTCCTATCCATGACCTATCTAAATATTTCTTAAACATTGTGATAGTACCTACCTCAACAATCTCTTCCGACAACTCGTTCTACCCATGGAGCTGTCCAAGTATCTTTTAAATGCAGTTACAGTACCTGCCTCAACTATCTCTTCTGGCAGCTCGTTCCATATACCCACTCCACTCTGAGTCAAAAAGTTGTTCCTCGGGTTCCTATTAAATCCTGGCCCTCTCACCCTACGCCCATGTCCTCTGGTTTTTGATTCCCTATTTCCTCCTCTTCTTCTTCTTCTCAGGCAGTCGCTTGGGATCAAACATGATCCGCTTCCACTACAGTTCTGTGGGATCTGTGGTGACCGATGAGGCCAATGTAAAGACTTCAGATTCCACCACAGATGAGGCGGTAGGATGTGCCTGGTTGGTCAGGCCAGTGAGCAGTCTGAGGTGACGCGCTCTCTCTCTCTCTCTCTCTTGAGTTTAGTCTGGGTTGTGGTGTGCTTCCAAAGCATGGACTCATGCTCCCAATACCATCTCAAACGTTATTTTCCCACTTTGAGCGTTCATGGCCAGAGATTACTGAAGGTTATCGAATCACACGGCATGGAAACAAGCCCTTTAGCCCACCATACCCATGTTTACCACCAAGCACCCATTCAAATTACTCCTGTTTTCCCAATCGCATTCCCAGGAAGTTCCCCCACTTCCACCCCTTCTCTCCAACAAGCCTCCACCATTCACCTCCCCACACCAGGGGGAATTTTAAGGCAATATTTGGCATGTGGGCGGAGACCGCTTCATTTGGAAGAAACTCAAACGGGTCTCAGTGCAGATTGTAGAAACTAAGAACTGCAGATGTTGGTCCTGAAGAAGGGTCCATCTTTTCTTCAGAGATGCTGCTTGACATCGCTGAGTTACTCCAGTCCTAGTAAGATCACTTGCAACTTCAGTGACAAGAACACTGGTTGTTTCCTCTGTGCTCAATGCCGTTTACTTCATGTTTTTCTGTTACCGCGATCTCTCTTTTTTTCTAAAGCCCTTCATTGCTAAATTTGACAAATTTTGTGATTTGTTCAGAAAAGCAATTGAAATTGGTTGACTGCACAAATATCAGCCATTTCTCCCAATGTAATGGCTGAAATGGCTCCTTCTCAAATGTGAGTTCAGTATCAAATTCCTTTACACTTAATATCTACACAATATGTGTCCTTTAGACTTCAGACATACAGTGTGGAAACGGGACCTTCAGCCCACCAAGTCCACGCCAACCAGCGATCATCCCGTTCACCAGCACTACCCTACAAACTAGGGACAATTTACAATCTATAGAAGCCAAATAACATTCAAAGATAAAAGTATCGAATCCATTTTTATTTCCTTCTGGTAATAGGATTAGCTGCACTAAATGTATTAATGTGATGGAGAAGGCAAATAACTTGCCCTCAGCAATATCAGTGTTATTACATTAGTTGTTGGACGCCCACTAAGGATGGCATTCACAGGTTTCTCTCTATCCCATCACCAACATTCCTCACCCCCTGTTTGCCATTTGACAATAGCATGGCCTGCCCAGAAGAGAGGGCTGTGCATAACTTGGGCCTGAACGCTGGTGTTGTTAGCCTTGGAGAGAATACCGTTCTCTTGGAGAGAATGTTGTCATCTGGCAACTGAACCATCCTAGCAACAACTAGAGAGCAGTCGGGAGTTGCTACCTACTTCATTGGAACCCCTTGAACCATCTTTAATTGGACTTTACTGGACTTTATGCACAAAACATTGTTCGTGTTTTTCTCTTTATCATTATCTGTACACTGTGGATGGCTCAATTGTAATCATGTATAGTCTTGCCACTGACTGGTCAGCATGCAACAACAAGTTTTACACTGTACCGCAGTACATGTGACAATAAACTAAACTGAGGTTCACGAATTTAGAGAAAAAAAACGAAAAAATGTTCTTAAAGCTCCCTTGAATAAAATGCAAGATACCCACTATTTTCTCAGAATCACTGGCCGTCACGGCTCAAAGTAGAGAGAGAGCATCTGGGATCGCCTATTCATACCTGGGGAGCACACGGAAGCCCAGGATAAATGATAAAAAAGAGCACAGCACCTCCCAAACCATCCACATCACATCACCTCTCTGTCCTATCAGCTATTCCTGCCTCAAGGAAGAATCAGCAGATTCCATTCCAGTCAGCAAAGAACATACAAAATCAGAGTGAGAGCAAGATATCCTTGATCACAAAACAACTGGCTCAGTGGGAGGACTGGCGGAATTGGAAACATTTGCTGTGCTTTTCTTCAAACTTCGAACAAGCATTCAGATGTCAGCCAATACAACAACCACTGTGGGGTTGCCTCCTGCAAGTTCTTTCACTTTCTACAAGATACACAGTTCTAGTGTGAGACTGCGGCCTCCAAACAGCACCTTAACAACTTAAACAATTTTATAAAGCAATATTATAACAGAATTATAGAAAATGCAGTAAACCTGATGATTTTAAAAAAATCATTTAACATGTAATTGTTTACTTATGTTTACGTCCACAGAATATTTTAAATCTTCCACGCTGAGAAATGTAGCTTTTATTAAAATATATATTTTAATGTACGCTGGAATATTTCATCCTGATAGAAAACTAAATACTGTACAATTTACTGCAGCCAAGTACTGTGTCCAAACTACTACTTCACCAAACTATACATTACAAGCGGGAGCAAATGAACGAGCTGCCAACTTCACATTTGATCTGAACAGATTTCAATGGGCAGCTGAGAAACTCAGGCAGCGTTTCCCCAATAAAATCAACAGAAACTGCTTGTTCCATTTGGGCCACAGAGAAAAGTTGAATGGTTTGAACAAAACCATTTCTCCACCACCTTTTCCATTTCTTTCTTTTTATTTCTCAATTCTTATTCCTCCTCTCGTTCATCACCCTCTCACGGGCAAAGAATGTCCCCCTACAAACGCTCTTCACGTTGGAAAGCAAAAGAGTGCCATACGAATAAGGCTGAGCAATGCGAACTGCAGAGGAATGCGGTTAATTCAATGCACAAAGGCTGGCATTTTCCTGAGCCTGGTCATGATGCTCACGATTTCTGAATCAATGCAAAGGTTCAACATTTCTTGAAAGGACCTCGCTGGAGATTTGCCAGCTGTGTTGCAATGTTGGAACCCTTCACAGACCTGCCACAGATTCAGCCATTCTGTTCATCTCAAAGGAAGGGAATGGCAGCAGCTAATAAAAGGTACTTTCAGGTAATATGCATTTTCTAATTCTCTAAATTAACTACAATATGCCACTTGTTTTCGTGTATTAGTTTAGTTCAGTTTAGACATACAGCGCGGAAACAGGCCATTCAGCCCACTGAGACCACACTGACCAGCAATCACCCAGTACACGAACACTATCCTACACACACTGGGGACAATTTACATTTTTACTAAGCCAATTAACCTACAAAGCTGTACGTCTTTGGAGCGTGGGAGGAAACCAGAGTTCCCGAAGAAAACCCATGCAGGTCACAGAGAGAACGTGCAAACTCCGTACAGATAGCACCCGTAGTCGGGATCGAACCCGGGTCTCTGGCACTGTAAGGCCGCAACTTTACCACCGTGCCGCCATTTAAACATATAAATTATTTTAATTCTTAAAAATTATTCAAAATGTTAACAGGATGTTTATGACTGTTTGAACGCTTTGCCTGGCTGTTCATCTGAGATATGAAATTTAATTGGCAGTCAAAGCTTTCCCACTGAAATACAGTCGGAAAATCCTATGCGATACAGGGGCTCACCAAATAGGTTGGAGGTAGCAAAAGTGACCAAGTTACTGCAGGAAGATCTTTTTGTTTTAATTCCAAAAATAAACTTTATTCCGAACCAAAAAATATATACAAAACAAGGACAGTGCAAAAACTCTTCCGACATTCTCAGCGACTGTACATTCACTATTGTTATATTCGGTAGTGTTCGCAAACTATCCATATGCCCAGCACCATTGGAACTCATGTGGCCCCTTGCAGGTGATCTCACTTCCCTTATTCGAGGGGTGTCTACACCAGACCACAATGTCCAGCAGCAGAAGGACCCTAGACTGTGGTCCTCCCCTACAGAGGCTTGGCGTTGGCTGCAACAGCGAGTCCCTCAGCACGTATTCCTGCAGTCTGGAATAGGTCAGCTGGCAACATTCCCGACGGACATCTCACTCTGCTGGGAGGCCAACGTATGTCGGGCAGACAGCAGAAAGATCGGCTCAAGTTTAAACTGGTGCCCAGTGTCTGGTGTAGGTGGCTTGTTGCTCCCTAAATATTCTGGTGCATTCATGCTGAACCACATGACATGCCACAACCTTTCAGAGAGGGCTACTTAGTGCCAACCACATTAGCCTGCCTGGACGCTATTGCCTGCTCCTATTGTTCAGTTTGATGAAATAGTGAAGTGTGTTAAATCATCCAGAAAATCCACAAACTGGTGTGTTTCCTGCATTTTATACCAAATAAGCTAATCATGGGAAACCCGCACTAAACACACGACACTCTATCTATTGGACTGATTTAAGCTACCAGTTTGAACAACTGTCTGAAGAAGGGTCTCAACCCAGAATGTCACCCATTCCTTGCCTGTCCCACTGAGTTACTCGAGCATTTTGTGCCTATCTTCGATGTAAACCAGCATCTGCAGTTCCGTCCTACACATTAAGCTACCAGTTTAGTTTAGTTTACTTTAGAGATACAGTGCAGAAACAGGCCCTTTGGACCACATGAGTCCAGGCTGACCAATAATCACCTGCACACCATTTCTATGTTATTCCAGTTTTATACCCTATACACTAGAGGCAATTTACAGATTACAATTAACCCATAAACCGTATGTCTTTGGAATGCGGGTGGAAACCAGAACACCCGGAGAAAACCCACGATGTCACAGGGAGAACGGACAAACTCCGTACAGACAGCACCCGCAGTCAGGATCGAACCCGCTGGAAGGCAGCAACTCTACCGCAGGGCCACTGTACCAGCATTAACCAGAGTGAGTGTCTTGTTTTCTGCACCAGTGTAAAATTGGTGACAGGATATTATTGTGGTGCTAAATTACATTGAGTTATCATGCTTCACTATCCGGCATCTCTATTCTTTGATTCCAGCACAGTGTGTGGCTCAGATGGATCAGATGACTGGCTGCTAATCTGCAGTGTTAACGCTGATGGAGGAAGAACAAAGTAACCCAAGTGTCCCTCGGGCTTGCTGATCCATCGCCCTGCAGTCAGTTTGGAGGTCCCTAATCTGCATTCAACAGTATATCTAGTGACAACAGAGGGATATTTTTCAGTGAGAGAACATTGAAAAGATTGCTCCGAATAATTAACCACAAATAAGTAAATTACTTATTAGGAGCAAGAAAAAAGACATGTTGAGCACACTGCCTGTGGGACTGAAGTCCCGTTAGTCCCATCAGGTAACTGAACCATCCTACCAACAACCAAAGAGTGACCCTGAGCTACTATATACCTCGTTGAAGCTCCTCAGAATATCTTTCAAAGGACTTTATCTTGCACTAAACGCTATTTCCATTATGTGAGCGGCTCAATTGTAATCATGTACAGTCTTTTCGCTAACAGGTCAGCATGCAACAAAAAGCTTTTCACTATACCTCGGTACACGTGACAATAAACTAGTGTGCTAAAGTATGAGGAAGATATACCCAAAATATTCCTTTCACTGCTGGTACAGCATACCATACTTTATGATAGTCTGAAGGTGGTGGATGCTCTCAAAATGTGTACAAAGAAATACGTAGAAAGGAAAATTTGAAGAAGGGTCCCGACCCAAAACGTCACCTACCCATGTTCTCCAGGAATGCTGCCTGACTCACTGAGTTACTCCAACACTTTGTCTCTTTTTTGGTAAACCAGCATCTGTACTTTCTTGTGCCTACCATAGTTTAAACAGCATGTAGGCTGTTACTATATTCTATCTGCACACATTACCACTAATGCGAGTTTCAGTTCAAAACAATCCAGAGAATGGGGCTGTGTTGTGTTGTAAACCATTGGATACTCAGAAGCTAAGCTTGTTGATACCTGCAAACAAGGTATTTTGATTAATATTGCTCATAATTATCAGCGAAGGTCAAATTAAATTAGTTGGCTTCTGGAATAGGTATGAATACCAGCATACATTACAATATAGTTCGAGTCACCGTTTATTTGTTCCCTGAAGGATTAAAACTGAGAGTTTTCCATCTCCCTCTAAATTAATTGCAGGGTAGCAGCTGTTGATGATCATCATTCTCAGACAGAAGATGCTCTGTAGTCGCTGTTGTAATAGCACAAAACACTTTAATTTTAAGGATCAATTTTAAGTCCTTTTTATAAAATACTGAAAATTCCTTCTTGGGTGAGCTATATTTTCGGAGTAACTTTAATATGTTTAAAAGCGTGGTTTACTTTGTATCAAGTTTCACTTATTGTAAAAAAAATCAGTTTCAGTTCATCTCACTGTAATGAACTGAAAAATGAAACTGAAAATTATAATTTGCCTGAGCGTGCCGTGCCTGTTGAAATCACTGCAGCAGAAGATCCAGATCATGCCGCAGCACCTTTATTAAATCCTTTCTGCAAATCTCCCTCTGGTTAGACGACACATAGTTCTGTCAGAATCCAGAGTCATTTTTGAAAATGAAACCCACAGCGGAAAGAGTAGCTGCCTTACAGCACCAGAGATCCGGGGTTCCATCCTGACTGCGGGCGCTGTCTGTACAGAGTTTGTACGTTCTCTCCATGACTGCGTGGGTTTCCCCCGGGTGCCCGGTTAACTCCCACATTCCAAAGACTCACAGGTTTGTAGGTTAATTTGGCTTTGGTAAAAATTGTAAATTGTCCCCAGTGTGTAGGATAGTACCAGTGTATGGGGATTGTTGGTCGGCGTGGACTCAGTAGGCAAACTGGGCTGTTTCCACGCTGTATATCTAAAGTAAACTAAACTGATCTCTAAACCAAACTAAACCCATCAAAAAATTGGTGATGCAAAAGAAAGCTGCTGGCACTCTGCAAATCTGGAACAAAAGGAGTAAATGGTGGAAATAATCATTGGTCAGCCTGCATCTGTGATGAGAGAAACAGACAATGCTTCAATCTAAATAGCTTTCATCAGAATAGTTGTTTCTCCACGGATGCAGCCTAACTGGGCAGCAGAGCGGTGCAGCGATAGAGCTGCTGCCCCACATGCCAGAGACCCGGGTTCGAAACTGACCACGGAACCCAACGCCGGGCAGCAGAACGACCCTTTGCTATGGTCCTCAGATGCAGAACTGTAACATGTGGACTCTGAGGATGGTATCAGGTAACATGGGTGGGCCAGAACCAGCCCCATGTACAAGAGTTGCTTTGAGACCACTGCCAACTGACAAAACTCCACCCCTACCCTTCTGTGGTATCAAAGCTGTTAATATTTATTTTAATGCTTTGGAATGTGCCTGACAAGCAAAAAAAAATTTAAAAATATTAAAATGAAATAAAATTGATCAGACATTTTAAAATAGTTAATATTAAACCAATCTAAAATCATTAAAATATAGTTTATCTCATTCGTGCCTTTTTTCTTTCAGCCGTACAATTCACAATCAAATAAATAAATTTGTGGCAGTGAACAGATTCCTCAGTGAAAGAACCTTAGTCAGTTTCTGCCCTACCCGTGAACCCCATGTTGAGTTCAACACCAGAACACAACTGCACAAAGCACTGTTCGATCATGTGGTTGAAGACTTGATCAAAGCATAACTCATACAGAAAGAGACGTAGAGACAGAGAGACTTAAATGGTTGGATTCCAGAGTCTGAAATCTTAAAAATGCATGTTTCAATATATTTTCCCTCAGAAACATTATGCTTGTCCTTGAACAAGTTCAACCACTTCAGTGCTAATTTATGCTTTTGAGCAGCCAGTATTCAGCTGATGCAGTGAATAGATGATTCCTCGATATGAAGCTCAAGCCCTTTCAACTCCCAGCTGGATATCTCTTCAAAGTTGGTGGAACTCACAGGGTCAGTAGACAGCCCGACTGGAGGCAGCTATCGAGCGAGGCTCACAGGAAAAGTTCAAAGTTCATTTTGAACAATTGGAGCCTCTTGCTGGTGATCTCTGTATCTCTTGAATTAGAAGCATCCCTACACCAGCAACTTCACTCATCCCATATATTTTGGCAGTTATGTTGACAGGCGTTGCAATAGCATAGCTGGTAGAGAATCTGCGTCACTGCGTCAGAGACCTGGGTTCGATCAAGGATCGAACAACTATTCTGCTGCGTGCGTGGAGTTTGCAGCTTTTCCCCTTGAGCGGGTATTCCAGTTTCCTCCCACGTTCCAGAGATGTGTGGGTTTGGAGGTTAATTGTCCTCTGTAAATTGCCCCTGGTGTGCAGTGGGATAACAGTGGTGAGAAAGTGGGATAACACAGAATTAGTGTGAACAGGTGATTGATGGTCAGCGTGGACTCGGTGGGCCGAGGGGCCTGTTTCCATGCTGTGTCTATAAATTGAATTTAGAATTTTCTTTACTGAAGGAACAACCACTGTACAAGTATACAATAATCAGCTGTTGGTTCATGGTGCCCAGGAGAGTTGAAATTTGTTCCTCTTACTTTTTATCTTTACTTGGGAGTCAAATTGTATGATTTTTTTCCGTAAATTTAGGTTAATTTGGCTTATTATTGTCACATGCCGAGGTACAGTGAAAAGCTATCCAGTCAGATCAGATAACACTGTACATAACTACAATAAAGTCAAACTCAAGTACAATAGTTAAAGTGAGGGGAAAAATACAGAGTGCAGAATATAATTCTCATTATATTTTTAGGACTAACAATAACAATTAAGATAGGAAACTAAATGGGATTTTGATTAGATGGAATTACAGATATGGAGCGTTTTATAACCAATGTTTTAGAGATTGTAAATCATGAATTCATCAAGTTTCCTTGACAACTGCATGGCTTTAACTCTGAAGGAGCATCTCAAATTCTTAATTGTAAGAGAATAAGCCAAACGGGAGAGCAGAGTATAAGTTCTTGAGTTGCAGATAAGACACAAGTAAAGGTGGAATAACATAACGGGTCAAACAGCATCTCTGGAGAAAAGGAATAGGTGACGTTTCGGGTCAAGACCCTTCTTCAGACAGAGAGTCAGGGGAAGGGGAAATGAGAGATATAGATAACGGTGATATGAAGAGATATAGAACAAATGAATGAAAGATATGCAAAAAGGTACCGATGATAAAGGAAACAGGCCATTGTTAGCTGAGGTCTAGGTGAAAACGAGTTACAAACAATGAGACTCAACAAGACGACTTTGAAGCGAGGACAACTTGGGTGGGGGAGGGATGGAAGGGTTACTTGAAGTTAGAGAAATCAATACTCATACCACTGGGTTGTAAGCTGCCCAAGCGAAATATGAGATGCTGTTCCTTCAATTTGCGATTAGGCTCACTCTGACAATGGAGGAGGCAGAGGTCTTGAATTGGATTGTGGACACATTGTGATCCTAATGGCCAACAAACTTTTGCCTTAAAATTCAGTTTAGTTTATTGTTGCCACGCGTACCGAGGTTTAGCAAAAAGCTTTTTGTTGCATGTTATCTTGTCAGCGAAGAGACTATACATGGTTACAATCAAACCGTCCACAGTGCATAGATAAAGAATAAAGGGAATAACATTTAGTGCTAGATAGAGTTCAGTAAAGTCCAATTAAAGATTGTCCAAGCGTCTCCAATGAAATAGACGATAAGTCAGGACCGCTCTCTAGTTGGTGATAGGATGTTTAATTGCCTGATAACTGGAAAGAAATCTGTCCCTGAATCTGGAGATATGTTTTTTCACACTTCTGTACCTCATGCCTGATGGGTGAGACTCATCCTTGATTATGCTGGTGGCGTGAATTGAGTGCATTTTCAAAACATCAGTGTTAAATATTTTTAATTTGTGATAGGGCATGCTTAACCTTCAAGATTCCAGAAGTTTCTAAAACCACAAGAACATTAATAATCTATTCATGAAATAGTTAAAATATTGATGTTGCGATTGTGATAACAGACAACCCCAGTCCCTCCTCCCCCACTGTGATTCCCTCTGCGGGAAGGAAACCTGTTGAATTTGAGGATTTTAGGATATATGGCAGAGTGAGAGCTGAAGACCAAATCAAATGACAGATGAAGGTCAAGGGCTGCAACAGATTGAACGCCGAACAAAGAGCCCGGTGAATGGAAGTCAGTAGCTAGGATACATAGAAAGTTGAAAAGGGAAAGTTTGTTGCACTTGAATTGACGGAGACCAAATTGCAAGTGAGCTCAGTGGGGTCATGCTCGGGAACATCTGATTTACATGTCCGACACAAATCTTCCTCAGGGCAACCCTTAAAGCAATATTTATGAACTGTTCAAGTATGAAAGCTTAACTCTCACAGTTTTGCTTTAAGCATTGCCATATGTTCAAAAAATCTTGATTAAAAAATGTCGATGCAAAACTTGAAACACAGGCACATTCGAGAATTGACGAATCCCCATTTTTCTACAATTATCTCCTTTTGCAAGCAGGTTTATCTCTGCAATAACCTGACCACTGCAAAACAAACATACCAAATGTTATCCTATCAGTGTTCACTTCAAACCAATTTTTCATTCGCTGTTGATGAAACAAATAATTATTTGAATGCTTGAATAAATTCTTCAGTAAATTCAAATAACATATCATCATTAATATTCAGCTACCTATTCAACAGATTCAATTTTGTGTCATGGATGGCTGCTCCCTCCATATCAGCTTTAAAGCATCAATCAATGCCACTTAGTATTTGTGTAGGAAGGAACTGCAGATTCTGTTTATACACCGAAGATAGACACAAAACACTGGAGTAAGTGGGACAAGTAGCATCTCTGGAGAGAAGGAATGGGTGATGTTTCGGGTCGGGACAGCCATCACCAACACAGAAATATTGTCATTTGCCAATATTATGTCTGAAAACAGACCTGCAAACGCTTCAGGCAAAAGCAACACCGATATATGTCCATTATTGTTCTGTCATTTCTAATTGTTGATCAAGCTTGATGTTTATATTCATGTGATAATTAATTCCATCAAGGCATAAAACTTTGCCACTACAGCTATTTCCATTCCAGAAACTTTACTCGATTGAGAACCTCGAAAGAATCTATGCATTTGAAGCAATCTGCATCTGAAAGAAATAATTTAATATTTGTACATATTTGATTGGCTGTGCAGTCGCAGAGTATTAATTAAACAATCATGGCTTGGACTGTCTGCAGAATAACAGAACCCTTCTAATGACCAGAATAATAGACACGTGAATGTGAATTACAATTCAGTTCATCACTTGACGGATTGCAAAAGTGTAGACTCTAAACTGGTTTGTGAAGGAATCTGAAAGTTGTGATGGAATTGCAAGTCTTCGATGGTTATTTGAAAAATAACGAGGTAAATATTCACCATCAGATTCTTGTGCAAGAGGCATCCATGGAGAAGCAGCTGTACTTTGTACTCCTTGTCCGAACTTTAGTTCTACTAATACTAATATGAATTTATATACAGCAGGAGGGCACTTAATTTTAACTTATTTTCTGCAACAATAAACAATAGTATAAACTCTGTAGACTTCTGTGAAACATAACATCAGTTGGGCCATAAAATGGGAAGTAACTCAATCCCAACTTTTTATTCTGGTACTCTGTACAAAGTTTTTTCTTGAATTTCTTTGAAACCCATTTCTTTGCCCTTAATTACATTTTTTTCTTACAAGACTTTATCTAATTTCTTGCCTTTTAAGGAAACATTAAACTAACACCTTCTTTGTTCTCTCAGATGGCTATAAAGGATGCTACATCACTATTTCAAGAGGAATTCCCCCAACTGCCCTGGTCAAAAGTCTTCAACCTTGATGGCAAAACAGTCAGACGGTCTAATCAAGACCACATTGCTGTTCATTGGAACCTGCTGTACAGAAATGCCAGCCTTTCCCCAACAATACAACAAACTAACTTCAAAAAGCACTTCATAAGCTGTAAGCAATATGAGGCACGCATTGGTAACACAAGTCACAAATGAAATATTTCTTGATTCTTACAGAGAACATGAAACATTGAATGGTGATGAATCAGAAACCTTCTCCATAACTCATTGTTCAAAAACTAAAGGCAGGATGTAGGCACGAGTGCCATTTATTGTCCCTTCCTAACAATTTATCCAAAGTTTCTACTCGCAGTCTGAAGAAGGGTCTTGACCCAAAACGTCACCCATTCCTTCCATCCAGAGATGCAGCCCGAGTTACCCCAGCATTTTGTGTCTATCTTCTATCCAAAGTTGATGATGAGCTAAAGCCTTGAAATTTTACTTCCGTTATGCACATGTATAAAATACTGCATATTTAGGTCCCAGGCATAGCAATGTCATTTCCTATCTGAACTTCTGCAATAACTCTTTTTCAGTCTTCACTTCAGAGATTGTTCCTCGTTCCATGTTTTTTTTTTAATGCTTCCTCTGTTAGAAACCTGAAAGATTCATTTATTGATTTATTGCATTACTGATGAAGATCGCACAACAACCCAACATTATTAAATATTAAAATGGGGATAGTAGCCTCAGATGTATCCAAGCACAACAATACTTCAGGGGAAAGGCTTGTTGTTTCATAACCAGCTTGTGAGAAAAGGGGTGCAGCAGTGGCTCATCCTGACCAGCCAGGTTTATCCCCCCGAGACCACAAAGGTGATTTATTCAATGATACTTTATTGTCACATGTCCTAGGTACAGTGAAATAGTTTGTTTTGCATACAACCCAGGAAAATCATGTAGCAGACCTCATCTAGGCAGTAAACAAGTGCCGCCCCATTTAGGCACTGACAAATTTACAAAAGTTCACCCAACAGTCCTATCTACTGCCTGCCGCCGCACGTATATATATATCTTCTTCCTGTGACCGCATGACATTTCTCCGGGTGCTCCAGTTTCCTCCCAGATTCCAAAGACTTGCAGCTTTGTAGGTGAATTGACTTCTGTAAATTGTCCCTAGGGTACAGGATAGAACTGTTGTGCAAGTGATCGTTGGTCAGCGTGGACTTGGTGGGCCGAATGGCCTGTTTCCCTGCTGTATCTCTAACGTAAATTTCTCATGTTGCAACAATGGCTTGACAACTCATAAATAACTTCTTTGGCTGTTGGGTGCATTGGGGCAACATGAGCTCAAAATATCATGATCAAAATGCAAGTTATTTCATTACAACATGAACAGAATTGGTATTATAGCTAACTTGCAGGCTTTTGCTCATTGTATTGTAAAATGTTTGCATAGTCGTCAATTTGATATTTTGGACATAACTCCACTTAAGGGTTCCACTAAGCTCATCAACCTTTATGTTCCACAATTTTGATGTTAAGCACTCACAAATGACACATAGGTTCAAGCAAAGGTTTTGATCACGCTTTTGAAATTTAAGAACTCGGCTAAAAAGGCAAAATGCATATTGTACTTCAAAAGTTAGTCTGAACAGAACACAAATGCGTTCCACATAAATCAGGAAACTGATGAGCTTATTGCTATAATAATAAAGTAAAATCTCAGCCCTTACCAATAAATCACGTTTAGTTCCTGCTTTTAAGGAATAAGACATTCCACAAGGCAATAAAAAAAGGGAATGCAAACCAAATTTAAAGGTTAAAGGTTGAATGGTAAGGTCATTTGTTGTTTCACCAGTAGAGAAAATCCCAATCCAAGAGGGCAAATGGAGCTCAAAATCTGTAAAATATTTATGTTCTGTTGGCAGTTGAACCTTTGGCTAGCTTTACAGGTTAGCTTGCCCCTGACTTCAATGTCTAGGCATTGCAAACTGGAGGTTAGGAATGACGCAAGAATACAAGAGAATAGGAGCAGGAGTTGGCCACCCACGGCTAAGGCTCACAGACTGCGAGTGCGGACGGGGCTGCCAGACTATGGAACATCTCCCGAGCTGTGAGATGCTGCATGACACATGCACTGTAAAGTATCTTGCAGAGGCCAACGACGTGGCACTAAAATTTGCTCGCTATTGGCAAACAGTTGTGTGATGACATGAATAATCGCTGATTGGCACTGACTCGATGTGCCGAAGGGCCAGCTTCGGTGCTCTGCCTCTAAATGGAACTAAACTAAATTTAATCTCTCTCCACCTCAGATATATCTAATGTTCTGGAATCTGCCACCCCTGGAGGCAGTGAATTCTGAGAGAAATGTCCATGGATCTTAATTTTAACTGACCAGTCCCTTATTTTGCAATTATGAACCATTGTTGTAACTCTCCCACCCCATCAACCTGTGATGCCACATTTAAGGAACAATGGACCTGCACTCCTAGATCCCTCTTCTCTACAACACTTCCCAGAACCCTACCATTCACTGTGTAGGTCCTGCCCATGTTAGACTTTCCAAAATGAAACACTGCACATTTGGCTGTATTCCCTGTGTATATGCATGAACAATACAAATAGAACATCTGCAATCACTTTTCCAATACAAATAACTCAGGTAGCACATAATTATTGAAACAGTACTCAAGGGAAATTTCTGCTCCAATAAGTTTGAGGCTGAGAAATTAGAGAAGTTTGTCTTCAGTGCCTCTGTGCCCTTTTGCTGCAAGAGGTTGGCAGCATTTGTGCAGAGTCAGTGGTGGCAGAGGAGAAATATGCAGGCCCTCGGGGCAACGAATGGCTCACAGGTGAAAGTGGCGTTAATGTGGCTCTTGGCACATTGGCCTTCATCAGTCAGAATATTGAGTAGAGGTTGGGAGGTCATGTTGCAGGTGGATAAGCTGGTGGTGAAGCCACATTTGGAGTATTGTGTTCAGTTTTGGTCACCATGTTATCGGAAAAATATGTTGTCAAGTCAAAGGGTGCAAAGAAGATTAACGAGGATGTTGCCAAGACTTGAGGGCCTGAGCTATTGGGAGAGGTTAAGCAAGCTATTCCTTGGAACGCAGGAGGATGAGGGGTGATATTATTGAGATGATTTTATAGAGTTGTACAAAATCATGAGAAGAATGGATTGGGTAAATGCAGAGTCTTTTGCCCAGAGTTGGGAAATCAAGAACCAGAGGACAAAGGTTTAAGGTGAGGGGAGAAAAGATTTAAAAGGATCTCGAGGGGTAACCTTTTTTACATGAAGGGTGATAGGTGTATGGAATGAGCTTTCAAGGAGGTAGTTTAGGCATGTACTATCACAACATTTAAGAAGCATTTAGAAAGGTACATGGATAGGATAGGTTTGGGGAATATGGGCCAAATGCAGGCACGTGGGACAAGTACAGATGGAACATGTTGGTTGGTGTGGGCATGTTTGGCTTAAGGGCCTGTTTACTCGCTGTATCACTCAATGACTAGGTGGTTTTCCTACGCTAGGCTGTGGGTTGAGGAAGACATACTGTAGTAATGAAGGCAAGGCTGAGATGAAACAGAGGTCCTCGACATTTAATTTATTCCACTTGTTCTCAGCTGTATTGAAAGATTTTGAGCATTCTTTCATGAAAGAGATAACCGATTTCAATCAGGGCCTGCGATAAAGTTTTATCTTCCTTGCTGAGTTATTTCAATGCAATGACATTTTTAATTCAAAGTGGAAACATTTCAGTATTTACTGAAGGTCTGAGTAATCTTACAGAAACATAAACTGGTTCAGCTCACTGGCTTACAGTCTAGTCCTGGCTGAAATTTAATCCATTATTAAAGGGGTAATGAAATACGAGATTTCATTTAAAAAAAAATTCTAATACTTCCATTGTACAACTTCCCAGTATTTACTAGGTCATTCCGGCTGACATGCCTCTACATTGAAACCAAGGTTATCACATTTGGCATTGTAAAAGCTTCATAAATGAGTAATGCAAATACCACAGAAATATATTCCTGTATCCTGCCAGAGTAAAGGTACAATTTTGGAATATTTATATCTTTAAATGATGCCTATGACGCTCAATCATTGATAATCTACATGAAATACAGTTGGGTTTTTTCTGGCTCAAGAACATTGGTTTTAATAATAATTTCAACTTTGTCACTATTCCTCCGATATTGTTGGTCAATCTTATGACATCACTTGCCACATATGCACCTGTCATCTGATGATATTACCTAACATTTTCAGTCAAGTCATGTCAAGTTTATTGTCTTATAGCAAGCACTGTGGGGCATAAGTACAATGAAAATCTGACTTGTAGCAGCATTACAGGCACACAGACTCAGACTAAAGAGGCTAAATAGACCTTAGACTTTACTTTACTGTAGACTTCAGACACAGAGAGCGTAGAAACAGGCCATTCGGCACACCAAGTCCGTACCGACCAGCAATCACTGTGTAAGCCCTTGATGGTGTTAGGGAGTTACTTTGATGAAGGAGTGACCACAGGCAATACCAGTATACAAATGCTGTACTGCTAAGATACATCTCCCTAGAGATCGAAAGGAACCAAGTAAAGGCCATCATATTGTTGGTGTCAAGTCAAGAGTGTTTTATTATCATATGTCCGGAAATGGAACAATGACATTCTCACTCACAGCAGCACAACATAGAAAATAGATGCAGAAGGAGGCCATTCGTCCCTTCGAGCCAGCACCGCCATTCATTGTGATCATGGCTGACCATCCACAATCAATAACCCGTGCCTGCCTTCTCCTCATATCCCTTGATTCCACTAGCCCCTAGAGCTCTATTTAACTCTCTCTTAAATCCATCCAGTGATTTGGCCTCCACTGCCCTCTGTGGCAGAGAATTCCACAAATTCACAACACTGGGTGAAAACATTCCGTCTCACCTCAGTTTTAAGTTTAACAACAGATATGTAATCATAGTACTGTTTAAATATTAATAACAAACAACAAAAAGGTCTCGTCCCGCTAACAAGTGGGAAGGGACTGGATGAGGAGAGACGTGATTGAGTGGAGATATGGGATTACTTCAGAGGGGCAAGAATAGGTAGAAACAAGGAGACGGCGAGGACAGTCCTGCTTGAGGATTCTGAGTATCTTGGCTACGAGACCGAAGCAGGAAGTGCACTGATGGGGCACTATCAGTTTGGAGGCTGTGAAGGGCAGTTATCTTGATATGCTGAGATCTGTGATAGTCTTCGAGAGAATAGCCTGGTGTTCAATGGTGGTGCCATGGTGCATGGGTAGATGTGATGAGGCTGACCTCTTCAAGGTAAAGTGTAAGAAAATAACTGCAGATGCTGGTACAAATCGAAGGTATTTATTCACAAAATGCTGGAGTAACTCAGCAGGTCAGGCAGCATCTCAGGAGAGAAGGTATGTGTGACGTTTCGGGTTGAGACCCTTCTTCAGACTGAAGTGTGCTACTTCCTGGGCAGTGGGGAGGGGGAGGGGGATATGGGAAGGGGGATGAGGTGTGGGGAATGCAGGGATAGAGAAGGTAGATAGGGCATGCACGGTTCTGCCTGACAATTGGACGAAATGCTTCAGGGGTTTCAGCTGCGAGCTGATATTCTGATGACAAGACAAAAGACAGCCCTGCTGCCCTTACTCAGCACCTTTGCAGGATGCACAATTCATGTGCTGGCAGTTTATATGAGGTTTGTTTGCAAGGGTGTTGCGCACACAGGATGTTTCAGAGGACACATCTCGCAGTAATAAATAGAAAACAGCTCTTATTTTATACAGTGTATTGGGAGATTTGATGGCATCATTAGGAATACAAAATATTTTGAAGATATAAATTTCTTCCCACTGTTATAATAATAGTTATAAAAATTTGCTGCCTGAAAACACTCTGGCTAATGGAATGCTTAATGCCGAGCTACCCTGCATTTTTAATGCAGAAGTGAAGGAGGCATATGGTTTTATGTAATATACCTCATAAATTTTTAAACACCACCTTGATTCATCTCTTCTGTAAATATCTTGTTACTGTTCCATAGTGAATAAAGTCTGCTCCTCGGCAGACTCTTTGTAAAGGACATACACCACATACAGCGTGGCACATTGCTCTGTTCATTGTGGTGTGACGTCTAATTATGCATGACCACCCCATCTCTGGCCTTTCTCCCTGTCCTTCCTTTTGCTGTACCCCCACTCACCCTTTGAATCTCATCCTTATTAGTTGAGAGATACAGCATGGGAACATGCCCTCGGCCCACTGCGCCTACGCCGACCAGCGATCACCTGTTCACAATGAGAGGTGGCATGGTGGCGCAGCAGTAGAGTTGCTGCCTTGCAGCACCAGAGACTCTGGTTCAGTGCTGACTGGGGGTGCTGTACAGAGTTTGTGCGTCACCCCTGTGACTGCGTGAGTTTTCTCCGGTTGCTCCAGTGTCCTCCCACACATCCAGGTTTGTAGGTTCATTGGCTTCAGTAAAGATTGTAAATTGTCCCTAGTGTGTCGGATAATGCCAGTGTACGGGGTGATCGCTGGTCGGCATGGACTCTGTGGAGCGAAGGGTCTGTTTCTGCGCTGTATCTCTAAACTAAACTATGTCATTCCACTTTCGCGGTCACTCCCGACACTCTCAGGGCAATTTACTGAGGCCAATTAAAGTGCAAACCCAAACAAACGTCATTGGGATGGGGAGGAAACCAGGGCACCCGGAGGAAACCGCCACGGTCACCAGGAGAATGTGCAAACCCCACACGGACAGCAAATGAGATCAGGTTCAAACCCGGGTGTCTGGCGGTGAGGCAGTCTATCTGCTGCACCACTATTTCTCCTAGCGCTTAAAAATTGTGCAATATTCGACTGCCAATTCAGGCAATGAGCTGAATTTTAGGAGTGATTTTCACTCATAGAATAGACAACAATGCAGCAGAGGAACATGCCCTTCGGCCCACAATGCCTGTGCTGAGCCTGGTGCCAAGACCAACACTTAACTGCCTGCACATAATGCATAGCCCTCCTTTCCCTGCAAATCCATGTTTCCATCGAAAAGCCTTTTAAATGCAACCATCATGTCTGCCTCCCCCACACCACCCACGGCAGATGTCATAACGTGATTATGACTCCACGGCAAACCTGAACCAGGAGTTTGAAAAATAAAACATTCCCCGAGCCTGGGATCATTCCCCATCCATGCCCTTGACACTGACGCTGAGTCAAACTCCAAATCAATCAAGAACCAACCTCCCATCCACAAGTCAAGATCCCCATCTGTCCCCTGGCCAAGAGTCCATCCTACAGTGTGGCCAACCACTGACACCAGTCAAGTTGAACTGAATAAAGTACTGAGCCAGGCTGCTCAACCTGAACATGATCTATACATGAATGCTTCAGCAGAATAGACACACCTAAACAAACTCAACAGATACAGTGGTGTGTAGAAAAGAACTGCAGATGCTGGTATATACTGAAGGTAGACATAAATTGCTGGAGTTACTCAACAGGTCAGGCAGCGTCTCTGGAGAAAAAGGGCAGGTGGCGTTTTGGGTCGGGACCTTTCTTCAGACTATGCTCCGTTGGTTTGCATTGGTTAGTCAGGTTCGGGTTACGAAGACAGACTCTGGTTGAAGGGGGGAACTCAATGGACACAATTTCTGCACCCTAATAATGGACACACTGATGTTTTCTACAGAAATAACTTGCACACTGGGTTTCCCCTGTACTAAAGTATGTACTATATTGTATGTCACAAAACAGTTTATAAGGAAGAACACAGGAACAGTTTATTATAAAAGGAATGCGTGGAACACTATCCATTTTGCAATGTCAATAGCTTAAACAGTGCAAAACATATTCAGAGTCTAACAGAACCAGATGCATGAAAGCCTCTCTTTAAATCAAATACAGTGTTTGGGACAAAATGTCTGTGAGAAAGTAAAATAAGTAGTGAAATTCTACCAGAAAGGGACAGCAGGGGCATCCTCGTTTGTTTTTAAGAATATATTTTGATTGCAGGTGAAACTATTTCACACAATTGGGAGGGGCAGTAATACGGGTGAAGTTCCATCAGGGAAATTGAATTGGACAATTCAAGGATGAATGCACAGTGGAAACATTCTCTGACCTAGATTGTAGTCCTTTGATTTTCACAAGGCTTTTTATGTGGGGGAAGGGGCAAAGGTCAGCTAAATGTCAATGCATGAAAATTAGACAATGGATTTTGCCAAACTACTCAGAAGGGGCTGGCCCCGACAGCAAGGAGAATCCCGGTTAATGATGTGTTTGGGTTTGTGATAGAACTTGAGGAGAGCACAATTCTGTTGGGAATTGGTTTTAGACATTCTCGTCATTCTGTAGCTTGTTACTCCAAGGTGTTGGAATTAATTCAGAGTTCCAGCGTCTCTTCTCATTTCCCTTCCTCTTCTTAATACTGCTGCTTTCAGCAGAACATGCCCAAAACTGAGGGGGAAAAAAAACAATTTTTTTGTGGTTGTGGAGAAAACCTAATCAGACTCAATCAAATCTATGCAGTTTTAAAAGATGGAGATTGGAATGATGGTAAGATCATTGCATTGAAACTTAGGGTAAAGGGGGGAGGACCAACCTGAACAACACTGAATCAATGAGGATTGCACAAACAAGACAAATTGGTTCCGAGTCTTTAGGACTCACTCTCTTCCACATAACGTCAAGGCAAGGAAAGTCTTTGCATAATTGTCAGGACCATAGGTACATACATTCTTTGATAAATAAGAATGAGGTGGTGGGGTAAGGTGAAAGGCAGTTAAAAGTTACCATGGGTAGGGATGGGAATACAGAGTTGAGGTTTCACTCAAATCAGCTATAATAATCTTATTAAATGGTGGAGAAAGCTGGAGGGACCAGGATCCTGCTCCTCTTCCGAATACATGTATAGGCAGAGGGATTGGATGAATGAATTACCCCATCCTTCCCTTTGGGTATAAGAAAATGATACACAACAAGATGAATGATATCAAGATTTCAGCATTCGGTTAGTGGTAACGTCAATGTACCAGCAAGGTATCCAGTTACGGGAATTGATCTCTTGCTTATAAGATTGACTGGCACCAGTTTGAGTTAGTTCACAGTGATCATAACCAGCTTTCATCTGTTAAAAAGGGTTCAGTAGATTGTGGTAATCGTTCTGGAAGTAACTTCAATTTGGAAGAAGGCACGACTCTACATGAAAAAATGGGTTCCTTGTTTTTCTCATACTACATTGGAGGATGTCGAACGGAGAGAAAAGGACCGGGCAAACCTCTGGGTGACTAAAGCTACAATCTACCTGCTCTTTCCATTATCTGGCAAATAATATTTGCACGTATCTCATTCCCAACCAAAAGGCTGGCAAAATTTCCGTTATATATCTGAACGTGGACCAGAGCACAAACTGGAAGTGATCTGGCATCTATTGTGCCAAAGGGTTCTGCACTTTAAACATTGTGCCTGTTGTTCTCAATGACAAGTTCCAAAATTCCTAATGCAGACTAGACTCCTAAAGCTGCTTATGCTGTTAGCATTCTTGTGTTGTAATATCTGTCAAATAATGGGAATTTCAACCAGAAGATTAAAATTGGATCAGTTCAGATTCCAATTCAGCAGCTTTACTGTAGTGTGGAGCTTGGATCATACCAAAGTGAAACTCCGCTCTTTATCCAGTTGTTCAAGCTTGCTGATCACACACGGGCAAACCTTGAATGAGGAGATTTTTACCGAAAGAAACACAAATGGCCAACCTGGAATCTGAGATTTATATTTTCCGCTCACTAATAATATCTACATACGGGCAATAAACATGAACCAAATAAAACTTACATTTTGCTTTAGGAATACGACATGTGGCTTTGAAAAAACCTACACTGAACACTAACCTAAACCATTTGTTCATCGGGTTTCTGGTCAGCGGGTTAACATCAGTGAACTCGAAGGATGAAGGAAAGAAATGGGGTGAGAACATTTATAACACAAAAGTGACGTTTTTGCCAAAGGAATAATTTAAGTAAAGCCTGAAATGGTCCATAACCGTTGGAACACTGATTGTAATTTATTTGGGCTTTTAGACGCATCTGTTCAAATTATTTAGTGATTAAAATACTCAATTTTGTCACTGATAAAAAAAAATTTAAATCCCTGAATTAAATGAAAAATGAACACTGAAAAATTCATTCTTCGCGCATGGTGTAACCATGTTTCTTCTACTAATTTGAGTGAAAAACCCTCTTATAATTTGATAATGTACAAGTTACAAGGAATTAGACTCATGTGCTGTGTCCTTGACAGAACAAGCTGATTTCTGAATCAAACTAGTAAAGGTGACCAAGGTCATTTTGGGGATCTGCAGATGGTTTTTGCAGACTGTTACATTCATAGCATATCACACTGATAATAGCACATCAAACAGTTAATTCTCGGGACTAATATTCTCTCTATTTTCCAATCTATTACTGCACGCTTGTTGAATAAGGCAGCTTTGTACGCTTGTTGAATAAGGCAGTTTTATCGAGGAAAATGTTGGTGAGCAGGAGGGGAGGAATTGCCCAAAAACATGATACTCAGGTTGGGAAGGGTCCCAAGCTGAAATGTTGACTATCCATGTTCTCCAGAGATTCTGCCTGAACTACTGAGTTACTCCAGCACTTTGCTGGAGTTCCTCGTGGTTCCTGTCCAGCATGGTACTCTCAATAGGTGAGTGACTTCAGGGGAGAATTCCATATCAGGGCCAAATAGCTGAAGAAGTGGTAGGTTGAATGGAGAAAGTACAAAGATGTGTAAGAAAACCAGAATTAGAGAAGCCAGAGTATGTAATACTTCAAAGGGCAGAAGGACGGAAAAGGTAGATTTGGCGATGATGTGCACATGGTCGTAACTGGTGGGAAATTAATGAGAACAGAGGAGCAGCTGTTAGGATTGGACAGAATGTGGGCAGCAGAAATTTAGACAAACTGGTTCTGATGCTGTTGAGTAAAATGTTGGGAAGTTTACATATGTGGACAAATGCTCTGATCGTCATGTACTAATGACATGGAATTTTTGAGTTCCCTGAGCTGATTGAAAGGGAGTATAGAATCATAAAGTCAAACAGCTTGGAAACAGACCCATCAGCCCAGCATGCCCACAATATGCCCCATCTACACAAGTCCCACCTGCCTGCATTTGGCCCATATCCCTCTAAACCTTTCCTGTCCAGGGACCTGCGTAAATGTTTCTTAAACATCGCAATAGTACCTGCCTCAACTACCTCCTCTAGCAACTCGTTCCATACACCCACCATACTTTGTGTAAAAAGTTACCCCTCAGGTTCCCATTCTATTTCATTCACCAGTTCAATTTTGGACTGAATATTTGGAAGTCTTGCAAAATCTAAACTTACAGTATTGATTAATAACTAACCTAAAGAAACAATGGCATCTGAAATATGAACAGCTACAGATACGGACCTGTTTAATTTTTATCAGTGACCTGTTGCGAGGCTAAAAATGTTAAAAAGATTTTTATAAAGGAGCTTTTGTATTTTTGTAAGTTACATCACGCCTATTTCATTACAGGTTTACTAAACCTGACGTATCCAGCATTTTATTCTGCTGAATGCATCTGTCTCTGTACTAAAGATGATTTTTGTACGGCATCAGTCAGGAGTGATTTGTGATGCCTTTCTTATGGGATATTGGCTTTACACCTGAAACATTTAATTCCACATTAATGGAAATATTCTCAAGTGTCACTACACTTGCTGTCTCACTAGTACATTAAACATCCAAAATCTTTTTTTGTTAGCAGCGGGAATCTAATTTTAGTTGGTTGTAAGCAACTCTCCTCCCATCAGTTTTCTGCCTTCACTGGACGAAACGCTGCATCAAAAAATTGTGTTGCGAGGCTAAAAATGTTAAAAAGATTTTTATAAAGGAGCTTTTGTATTTTTAATCTCAACACACAGGGTAACAAATATTGAGGTTAAAACTTTTTCAGTCAGAGAGTGGTGAAGGGGTGGAATTCTCTGCCTCAGAAGGCAGTGGAGGCCAGTTCGTTGGATGCTTTCAAGAGAGAGCTGGATAGAGCTCTTAAGGATAGCAGAGTGAGGGGGTATGGGGAGAAGGCAGGAACGGGGTACTGATTGAGAGTGATCAGCCATGATCGCATTGAATGGCGGTGCTGGCTCGAAGGGCTGAATGGCCTACTCCTGCACCTATTGTCTATTGACGGTTAATACTAATATTACTATATTATTATAATATATATATTATAATATCTTAACACTAATAAACTACACCAAATGACGTAAAGGTGTTTCGGTAGACACAAAATGCTAGAGTAACTCAGCGGGTCAGGCAGCATCTCTGGAGAGAAGGAATAGGTGACGTTTTGGGTCGATTTTGAGTGAAATACATCTTATTCACTCACCATATAATAATGATTAATTACACACTAGGCACTAACTGTGCAGGTGATGAAAAGATGCCAAACTGATCTTGCATATACATGCAGCCCCATTTGGTAATGATCTCCCCTCCAACGTTCAAGTCCCACTCCAGGGACTTCAATGCATTATCGAGACTGTTCCAAATAAAAGGTTCCATGGCACAATTAAAATACAATGAAAAGGGCACGTCTACTCAGCGTTCTGGTCAAGATTTGTCTCTTGACCAATAATCTAAAAAATAGATCATGATCTCATTGACGATTGAGGGATATTGCTGTATGTAAACTGGTTTCCACTTAAAAAAAACACTTCTTGGCTAAGGATCGACTGAGGTTTTGAAAAGCACAACACAAATCCATTTTTTCCCCCGAGCAATTTATGTTTGTTCTGACATGGAATAGCTCAACATTCAGGCTCCAAGACCCATCAGACACCAATGGCTTGCATCTCAAAAAATAAAAATCTGATTTTGAAATGAATGTGTTTAAAACAAACTAATTTCATTTAAACTAAATAATTTGCACAGGTAAAGCTTGTGCATAAAAAAATGTTATCGGTAATGTTATAAAACTGATGTCTTTTGTGGGTTCTCAGATCGTATTGGAAGATTAAAATATTAAATCCTTTTTCCATTATCATGTTTATTTCCTTCTGGTAATAGGATTAGCTACACTAAATGTATCAATGTGATGGAGAAGGCAAATAACTTGCCCTCGGCAATATCTGTGTTATTCCTAAATTAGTCGTCGGACATCCACTAAGGATGGGATTCACAGATTTCTATCTATCCCATCACCAACATTCTTGCCATTTGTAAAATGGGGCATGGAACTTTAAGAGCAACAGATTCCAGTATGATTAGATTGAATAATTAGCACACAAAATAAAAACAAGGTGTGTATAATATCAAAAAAATAGGCATAATTCAATAATGCACTGTGCAGTTGACCTTTTAGTTCATGTGTTATTTATAAACAGTAATATATTAATCCATTCATTTTACATTTTAAATGCTAATCTAATGGTTATTTTAAGTATCTTTAAACATTTTTATTTAGACAAACAGCACGCAAACAGGCCCTTTGGCCCACCGAGTCCACGCAGACCACCAATCACCTCGAACATTAACCTACACACCAGGGACAATTTTACGACTAGCCAAAGCCAATTAACCTACAAACCTGTATGTCTTTGGAGTGTGGGAAGAAACCAGAGCACCCAGAGAAAACCCAGGCGGTCACAGGAAGAACGAACAAACACCGTACAAACAGCGCCCTTGTCAGGTTTGAACCCGGGTCTCTGATGCTGCAAGGCAGCAACTCCACTGCTGCGCCACTGTGCAACCCCTTTTTTTAAAATCTGTTGGCCTCACACCAAGGGCTGGTGTTTCTTCTACAACACAACAGGTTATCCTGTTACTCGAATTGCCGGAATGGCCCGGACCGGACAAAAAATGGACGGCATACCAATTGTTTCTTCTGGCAAGATGTAATTTCATCCTTCATCACTGCTAGGTAAGTGCCAGGCCACTGCAAGACTGTGTCCAGCAATTTGCCTTTATACTTCCTTGGACAGGGATATGCCCATTTTCGTGCAATGAGGAGAGTACATTTATTTCATATCAGGCAAACAGGCAATCTCACATTGAGATTTCCAAGGATATCACTGAAAACAATGCAATTGTCAGTAAGATAGACACAAAGTGCTAGAGCAACTCTGTGGGTCAGGCAGCATCACTGGTGAAAAGGAGCAGATGACATTTCGGGTCAGAACCCTTCTTCAGACTGTTCCTCTTCTCCAGAGATGCTGCCTGACCCGCTGAGTTGCTCCAGCACGTTGTGTCTATCTTCGGGAAAAACCAGCGTCTGCATTTCCTTCCTACACAATTGTCAGTAATGTCTACACGGTTCTTCTCAACATCCCACAGTAGTCTTGGAGGCAAAGTGAATTGCACAAACAGCAGGAAATCTCAGTGTGAATACTGAACCACTCCCTTCATTTCCTTAACTGAAGAAATTGATTTGGTTCTCAGGAACAAAATCCACGATATAGAGTTCCCTAATGGCAAGGGTTTACTGTATTTGTGACAAAGACAGGACTGGAAAGGGGCTATTTCACAATTAGCTATTAGGATTCTGAAAACTATGACAAGCAGGTTCACCAGCTTCTTCCCAACAACCATCAAGCTCTTGAATACGACACAGCACTAAACTCAACTATGAACTTCAATGGATTGTCTTTAGTTGCATTAAGAACAGTGGATTTTTTGCACTTGTATTGTGGTTATTAATTGATTGAATTTTTGTTTATTATGTATTAACTATGTGTATTGCCTTTATAGGCCTGGTATGCTGTGGCAAGTTAGAATTTCATTGTTCAATTGGCTGTACCAATGACAATTAAACACTTGATTCTTATGATGTAAAAGTGACGCACAATGATGAATGGAATACTATTATATGACATGTCAAGCTTTGAATATCAGTGAAAAGCTTGACTTCCAAACCCCAGAAAGTATTTTGTTGAAATACATGAAAAGACACCAAGACCAACTAAATAAACTAGAAAATGCCAAATTCAGGCAGAAGAACATGACTTGGAATTCTTTGAAAATATGAACTTCAAATACTAGCTTTTCCTTATAACTGGTTTATATGGAGAAATAGAACTTATGGGTAAAAACCGAGGGAGAGATTATCACAAAAATGCTATTATGCAACTCTGTGTAGATATTTAGATCATATTGATATTGATTATAAGTAATAACCATGTTTTCTTAGTATTATATTCATGAATTACAGAATTAGGCGGCCTCATCTGTCATACATTTGCTAAAAAAAAGATTTTATTTAAAGTACTATAGTTCTTTTGATGGGACAGTAAAATTGGTGAGAGCTGACCAGGTTATGACTTTGTTTCTATGCCTGCCCTTCCTGTATTAGATTCTGGGAATCATAATCCATTCAAATCACATCAATTTGTTTCCAGATGCATAACCCACAAAATCAGATTACCGAAAAAAATGATTTGCACTTGTTCCTTTTTCAGCAAACGACACGCTCAGGGCATTTGGTGAATGCTTTAAGTGGATCGAGTCACTGTCAGAAGAAGTCTGATCCTTTGAGAAATGGGACTGGACATTTCCTGTCGTAATTCACCTCAGTGCTGGGGTGACTTCCCATAGATAGTGACATCATCGATGTGCATTTCACATTTCTGACTTACGGACAGGACGTGGATCAAAACGGGGTGACCTTTAATCTTCACTCGTCGTACAAGGAGCACATCCGGCAGAAAATCAAGAACGGTACATGACTTGAAGGTCTTCACCAGGGCATTAATTTTCACTAACGTCCCTGCATTGATTTACAAGTGCTGCCCTTTTGTAGACAGACAGTGCAGAATATAAATGTGGCAGTCTCGGTGCACTAGATGCAAATTGTGGCCCCAATGATCACTGTGGCAGCAAACTATTGACCACACTGTCTCTTACTGCATTACACAACCTAACTGGGCTGCTCCAGAGCAAAGGAGACCCCATTCCCCCAAACTGTTGTTTAACCCTTCTTCCATTTTCTTCCCTACCATCTCCACAGTGTCCCTCATCTCCACCATTAATACTTTCACACCCACGTCCTGCTCCCCAACAGAGGAGCACAAACAAGTCAGCTGCCAAATGTTCGGCCAGTTGTTTTCCACGTCCATGTCTGGAAGTCAGATGCAACGCTTTGAAATCATAGACTCGTATCACATGGAAACAAGCCCTTCAGCCTAACTCATCCATGTCAACCAAAATGTCCATTCAAGATGTGGGCCATCCCTGTGCCTGTGTTTGGCCCATGTTACTCTCAGTCTTTCCTTTCCATGTGCATGCCACATGTCCATTAAACATTCTAAATACATCCACCCCTATAGCTTATTTATCAGAAAATAGAAAAAAAATACTCAACACAGTGACCATACCTCCAATGAATGACACCAAAAGCACACAAAACCGATAAGAGAGAACAATTACTTAAAGTGGAGAACGAGAGGAAACTCCTTCTTCTGTTTGTAGAAATGATGGGGTCTTGATCGTATGTAGGCGTATCCATAAATTGGCCATCCATAGAACGTAGAACATGGACTTTGTGTCCTTTACTGAAATCTGGTATTCCTTCTAAGATGGTCCTTAAAACCTTTACTATATTAACCTCTTGATCATCAGCCTGGACCTCATTCTCCTTAAAGCGTCAAACATCACTCCTCTGAAGGGCTTTGGGATGTTCCGCTGCATTAATTCAAGTGATTGTCGTCGTTAACTGCCCTCAGTAGTTCGAGGAGCCCCTTCATTTATTTGCACTTCCCAACAGAATCCCAGGCAGATGCTAAGTCTCTGTTGATGCCTGGGAATTTTGCCTGTTCTTTGCCTTATTCAACCTGCCAAATAAATTGCTGCACAATGGAAAAAGCTGCAGCTAATGCTTTGCCCACATGAAGTAATGCTGCCAATGGAGTGCATTAAACCAAGCGATTAAGAGGGATCAAAGCCACTTTGCTCCTGAGCACAGTAATTCATGTTTGGTATGAACCGGAGAATCCATTGATACCATCCGCTGACAACTTAAGCATTCAAAAGTAAACACTATTCTACCTAGAACAGAAACACTAATTGGAAAAGGTCTATTAAGAATGAAGAATGCCACCTTAAACAATAGATACTCAGTCTTAACTAACGAAAGAATGAATCAGGAGTTCTTGGCGATCCATGACCGAAGCACATTGAGTGATGAGCTTCCATTAGGTTGCTGTCGAAAACCTACAAAAAGCCCAAAGTAAGGTTTGCAGAAAGTTGCTGCTCCTCCCTCTTAGACAGCTCCCAGTCTGAAGAAGGGCCTCGACCCGAAATATCGCCCAGTCCTTCTCTCCAGAGATGCTGCCTGCCCTGCTGAGTTACTGCAGCATTTTGTGTCTATCTTCAGTCTAAACCAGCATCTGCAGTTCCTTCCTGCACATTTCGTCAGCACTGATGATGACTTGCGTTCACACTCCTCTTCTGTGGATTTTGAACTTGCTGGAGGATCCTATGTAAAATTCAGAGATGGTCACAGATGGGGCAGATGCTGTTATATGAAACCGAGGTGGGTTGTTTGAAACATTGTCTGCTCCTTTTGCTGTATCCACATGGCTTCTACGTACTCCCAACTTAGTGCCTTCTGCCATTCAGTAACTTACCACTTCAGGTGAAGGGGGAAAATTTAATAGGAAGCTGAGGGGTAACTTTGTCACACAAAGGGTGGTGGGTGTATGGAACGAGCTGCCAGAGGAGGTAGTTGAGGCAGGGACTATTGCAATGTTTAAGAAACAATTAAACAGGTACATGGATAGGATAGGTTTGGAGGGATATGGGCCAAATGCAACCATGTGGGACTAGTGTAGATGGGACATGTTGGCCAAGTTATGCCGAAGGGCCTGTTATCAGGCTGAATCACTCCATTACTCCATTTTGTCCAGCCACTAAGCAGTTTAGTTTAGTTTAGCGTAAGAGATACAGCATGGCAACAGGTGCATTGGCCAATCAAGACCACTCAAACCAATGATCACCCATTCACTTGTACTATCCTACACAATAGAGCCAATTTTCAGAAGCCATTTAACCTGCAAACCTACACATTTTTGGAACGTGCGAGGAAACTGGAGCACCCGGAAAAAACCCATGTGGTCACTGGGGGTATGTACAAACTCCATACAGACAGCACCCATAGTCGGGATCGAACATGGGTCTCTCGACTCGTAAGCCAGCAACTCTAATGTTTTCTCCAAAGATCGGCAGTTATTCCCATCAGTCAGAGAGGATGTTATATTTCTTCAAGAGGGCTTCACAAACATCCTTTAAGTGTTTTCGGTGCTCCTGGAAATCTCTTGTTGTATTGGAGCTCAAAGTAGAGTTAACGTTTAGGATTCTGGCATCAGGCATGTGGGTGATACAGTTTATCCATCAAAGTGGGCTCGAACCTGATCATAACACTAAAATTGGGTATTTAGCACTGGGGAAGGACGCTGATATTGGTTCACTCACACTGTGTTGTTTGTTTTTTTTAGAACTCTGCCGAAAATGGATTGCTAGTATATCTTGAGTGCTTTGAGTAGCCGACTTTTTTATTGTCCATGTCTCCAATGCACACAGGAGGTTATTGTTGATCATGAGCAAGGTGCGTTTGGTCATTGAACTCAATTAATCTCAGTCAAGTGAGATTTATCCTCGTGCACAGGTGGTCGTGCCTTGGAAATGGAGAACAACCCATCTTATTTCAGGATCTTGATGTGTATATTAATGGAGACAATATAGAATATTTTCATACAGTAACCACAAACTGAAAATAATTTTTGTTCTGCAATATCGAAAATCACTGCATCCTTTCAAATGCTTGCACTGAAGCACCTTTCCTTTAAAACTGAGGTCCCAGATCATTTTGTTGCAGAGGAAATTGGATTTAGGTTTTAAAATTAGGCAACAACAGCAGGTCCTTTATTGCATTAAAGTGTAAAGTATTAGGTGTTTGTTACTCAATAAGCAGACATTCCATTCAGCAGGGCAGTGTAAGTATATAAAGTAAAACTTCCTTCCCTAATATTTTCTGATATAGTTAATAAATTTTAATTAAATGGAAGCCTGCCTTTTAACTTGAACATACCATTCTCATAAACTTGTCAAATCTCACCAACAAGTCCAAAAACACAATCCAAGAAAAAAAACACACTACAAAATCCAAAACTGGCTTAAGCCTATGACTGACACTGATTTCTCATGGGTTTCATGATAATTTTCTGCAGTTTAGCTTATTATTTATATTAGCAGACCCCCTATGGGCTCGCTTACAATCTCAAATACAAGTGCAAGAATGGGAATGGAGCATGTTGTGAACACACCATTGCTTTATCCAGAGATACACTTCACCAATGGAGAAACAAAACATATTTTTAATGAAAAGCCAAATAAATGAAAGGGGAATTATTCTGGAAAAGTTAGGAAAATGACAATGGATTGGAGTTAGGGAGAGAGTGCTGGGGAAGAATGGAGTGCCTGAGTGCATCTTCACCCCTACTTCAGCACAGCAGACTGCAAGACTAACGAAGCAGCTGCCACTTTGATCAGCATCCTGTAATTCAGCACGAGGAGGAGGATTGCGGTGAGAATGCTTTGTGTGAAAAGTAGGAGCCGGAGAGAGCTCAGCAGCACCAGGCTGCATCACTGGAGACCTTTTAATATTCCAGCGCGTCCCTCGAGTCTGAGCTGTGCACCCTTCTGCTCTTTAAAAAAAATAATTGATTGCTCACACACGTGTCCCTGGAGTCTGCTTATGTATCAGTCAAGGAGATCCGAGCTCAATAATGCAAACCAACAGCAACTTTATAATAAAATTCAACTTTCATGGAAAATCTGCACTTTTTAAAAGATAATTTTTCTATTGATAAATACATCTCTTGATGCTCCTGAGCACATCAGAGAGCTGGAGTAATTCAACGGGTCAGGCAGCATCTCTGGAGAAAAAGGATGGGTGATGTTTTGGGTAGGGACGTTTCTTCAGACTGCCTCCAATAGAATAATTCCACTTGAGCCAGTGAGAAGGGTCCCGACCCGAAACGTCGCCCATCCTTTTTCTCCAGAGATGCTGCCTGACCCGCTGAATTACTCCAGCTCTCTGCATCTATCTGCCCTCATTCTTGGATCAGGTCGGGTCGGGCCAGATCTTTAGTTAATGCTTAAAGCTTCCGTACTGTGGGACATGATCGAGTGGCTTCCTGCAAGTAGCCAGGGGAGTGAATTTAACACGGGATGCATTTTCCATTTCTCAGTGTCTGATTTTACCATTGAAGTCGAGCAACCTGATTTGAGCTTAGATTTGAAAGTAGACACAAAATGCTGGGGTAACTCAACGGGTCAGGCAGCATCTCAGGAGAGAAGGAATGGGTGACATTTCGTGTCGAGACCCTTCTTCAGGCTTCGATTTGGGTCATATCAGGCTCGACCTGGAGTTGGATTGGTTGTGGGTGCGCTTTAAATTTGTTCCAGCAGATGCCGAACCATAATAAATCATGCAAAGGCAAATAAAAATTAATTGAGTGATAAAAATCAGAACAATGTCAGATTATCCAAAGAAATGCACTGCTCGTGAATGTCAGTGACTAATTTAATCTGAAAATAGAACTTCATCCATCCTGGAGCAGGAAACACGATTCAGTCAAACGGGCTGGACTGCATTCAGCCGGGCTGCAGTAACAAGGTGAGGTAGCGTGTAAAATATATGCAAGGCGGCTCAATATCAGTCCAGAATGGAATCACACTGACCTCCTGCTCACAGTCCGAGAGGGATCTTCTATGGCATGCGAGTGGTGATATAAATCATGTCTCAAAATAAATAACGGGGCAATATTTCGACATGGCCATCATCTGAGAAGAAAGTGAAAGTGGGTAACTGATGTCACTTAAGCTAATAAATTGCAACCTAATACGTCTTTCACGATAATAATTTTACTCTTGAACACACAACGTCATTCAAAAAGCTAATTGCATTAGCCTCAGTTGCCATAGCAACATTAAACATCAATTCAAACACAGGTTTCATACAAATGGAGAACATTCCTCCAACGCACAGACCACTTCTCATAGTATTGTAAAAATGGACCGATTGGCAGAAACAGAGGAACATTACTTTCTGATCAGTAGGTTTTTCTTAATTCACCATCTTCTTGTAAAACTCTACGAATCAGCAAAAGGAATGTAAAGTGGTAGTTAATGATATGTCTGATTCTAGTTGGCATCAAAGAACAAATTGTTATCCCCCTTTTTGAACTGCATACAAACCAACCCTTGTTCCCAATTTCCATCTTGTGTCCAACTTGTCAGGTAAATCTTAGCCTCATCATTCCAAACCTTATTCTACTTTTCAAATTAAGAAATTCATTTTGTCGCTTACATCAGCGGTCTTCAAACTGTGGCCCGTGGGCCACATCCCGCCCGCCACACAATTTTATCCGGCCCGCAGCAAGCATGTTCCGTGCTGCGGGTTCTGTAGTAGCGCGGGAACTTTTTTTTTTCGCGGCCTATATGAATGGTGGTTTATTGTCACGTGTGCACTGCACAGTTGAATTTTTTTAGCGCAGATCACGCGTGCACGAGTCACCACCATATTTTGGCGCCATTTACAAAAGTTCAAAGTCAGGTCAGCGCGCTGGATGTACTGGAGCGGCTCCCGATCCAGGCGAGCCCCAGGCTGCTGCAGGGCCTCCTCCGTCGCCCTCGACTGGCTCGGCTCTCCTCGCCCGACCGACCGTCTGTGTGTCTCAGCGGAAACGCCTCCTGCAGCCGACCTTGCAGGCGCTGGACGCATTACCCCTCTCCTACCGGCCCACTCATCGTGTCCCTCGTCGCCAGCGGCTCCCTCCTCGGTTCTCCGGTCTTCAGGGCCGATCACGGCGGCAGATTCTGAACTTACACGTCAGGTAGGCTATATAGTTTGTATGCAGCTGCCGACTTAATTATAATTTTTAATTTTAATGATTTCTTAGCGGAGTGCCCACCCGTGAGTCACTGCGACGGTGGCACACATGGTCACTCCACCATTATATCATTATATTTCTATTCTGTCTGCATGCCCACAGGTAGTCACTGTATTGTTAATAAATAATTGTATACCTACGGTATATATATTCCAATATATATATTTTTTAATTGTATATTATTTATTTGTTGCCATATAAACCTCATTAAATTTATAAAACTGACATTTCTTTATTTTTCCTACAAAGCCCACAAAAATGTGCCAAATATATAATGTGAAAAGTTTGGAGGCCCCTGACTTACACCATCGACCTCATGTTTTATTCTCACATCATTACTTGCAATCCTCTTGTGTCCACTGCCTCTTCTACTTCCTACTCAACAATCACACATAACACTCATGGTTTTCATGCTACCTTTACATTATTCCACAACCTCAAGTCAAGTCAAATTTATTTGTCACATACACATACTCGATGTGCAGTGAAATGAAAGTGGCAATGCCTGCGGGTTGTGCACAAATGATCTCTTCTCTGTTTCGACTCTGTTTTAACTTGGATATTCGCATTGCAGTTTGGATAGTTGGTCTGTGATTAGTTTAGTTTAGAGATACAGTGTGGAAACAGGCCCTTTGGCCTACCAAGTCTGCACCGACCTACGTTAGCACTATCCTACACACGCTAAGGACAATTTACAATTATACCAAGCCAATTAGCCTACAAACCTGCACGTCTTTGGAGTGTGGGAGGTATCTGGAGCTGGTAAATTATATATTTAATGATATATAATGGAACAACAATCACAATCTGCAACCAGTAATGCAGGAAAACTGTATGCTTATTTTTTTTAAATATAGTCTGATACATTTGCAAAACTGAGAAATTCAGTCTACATTAACCATCTGCTCACCATAACAACGTGATTCATGGAGGGATTAATTTCAAAGGCAAGATTATCAATGCTTTCTTTCCACACTAAGTAGCTAACTCACAATATCTAAGTGGTTTATGTATTATATGAAATGTGACCAAATTAAAAATGGGACCGAGAAATCAAACTGTCAGCTGGTAAACCGTGTACTTTGTTACTCTATGCTTTGCAGAAAGACATTGATACACCATTTATGAGAATGTAATCTAAAAATCTATGCTCTTACCAGATGCCAAATATATTCTACGTACATTTTATTAGCTTTGTAACTAGTTATTACACAGTCATAGAGCACATTATCACAGTGCAAGAACACTAATAAACCCAATGAGCCCAATCTTTCTGTTGAGTTGCCCGCTTGTGAGCCACAGATCATATATTAAATATCCTGAGACAATAACATTCTATAAAAATAATTCAATCTGTCAAAGTTTACTTTAGAGATACAGCGTGGAAACAGGTCCTTCGGCCCACCGATTCCACGCCGACCAGTGATCCCCGTACACTGGCTCTATCCCACACACTAGGAACAATTTACAATTTACAAAAGCAAATTAACCTAAAAACCTGCACGTCTTTGGATTGTGGGAGGAAACCGGAACACCCGGGGAAAACCCACGGGGTCACGGGGACAATGTACAAACTTCGTACAGACAGCGCCAATCGCCAGGATTGAACCCGGATCTCTGCTGCTGTAACTCCACCACTGTGCCATCGTGCAGCCCTGAATTAAGAGTACTTTGTCTGTAAATCAACTTGCATCATGTGATCTCCATAATTTATATTATAAATGTCATTGCGTTGGAAGAAACTGCAGTTACTGGATTACACTGAAGATAGACACAAAATAGTGGAGTAACTCAGCAGGTCAGGCAGCATCTCTGGAGAAAGAGAATAGGCGACGCTTCAGGTCGAGACCTTTCTGCAGACTTTGATTGAGTTCTTTGATAGGATCAATTGAGAAGGTAATGCAGTAGTTAATGCAGGGACATATTTAAGGGAAGGAAATCCATGGAATTAAAGTGGCATTGCAGAGGTGAAGCTGGCAGTGCCATAAAAAAACAAACAGCAGCGGTTGATGTTTAGTTTAGAGATACAGTTTAGTTCAGAGATACAGCATGGAAACAGACTCTTTGGCCCACCGTGTGCACGCCAACCATCGATCGCCCTTACACTAGTTCTATGTTAACTCACCTTCGCGTCCTGCACATGTGGGGCAATTTACAGAAGCCAATGAACCTACAAACCTGCACGTCTTTAGAATGTGGGAGGAAACTAGAGCACCTGGAGAAAACCCACGCGGTCACAGGGAGAAATCAATATTCATACCTCTGGGTTATAATGCTTTTATCAGGTGCTATCTGTTCTTGATCCAAGCTTCAATTACACGCTTCAACTGGCAATAGTCATTCACAAAATTGCATGCCAACTGATGTGCTGAGGCAGTGCGGCTGTTGCTGGCTGGCTAGTGGAATCACCTCAGCAAGGACACAACATCAACATTGAGTCTTGAACGAGGACAAGTGGCCGCAGGTAAACTCGCAAACCATGGTCCTCCATGGTATTCTGCAGCTTACAGGTCATATCAGCACAGAGCAACAGACATGACTAGATAGCACTTCAATGAATACAATATTTTAAAAAAATCAGAAACCCAATGACAGACTAAGAAAACTGATAAGAGCAATCCGAGTGGCTTTCGCTGATCCTCGGTTGAAAATCACTAGTCAAGCTATCCTTAATAAAGAGCTGATAACATGTACTGGGGCTGCTGGTGCACTCTCACTTGTTGACTATTTTAACATCATTAGTAGGGCACTGCAAATGAAGGAAAATATTTATCTCCACGAAAAGCCCGCGGTGATGTGGCGAATACCATTTGGAAACTCAGACAAAGGGGTTTAGTAAAGAGAGAAACCATGGGAGAGCCACGACTCGCAATAGAAAGGACCACACACAGACACACACACACAGCCACTTTAAATGCAGCCCTTGCTACTAAATAGTCTCATTGTGCTCTGAAGTACTCAACCATTTAACAGAAGAAACAGCCACTCCTTCAAGCACCTATATTATTTTGTATCCTTTGTTGTGTGTACATTTTTTTACATCACAAGGAAGGTTTGTACTTTACTACAGCTGAATATAGTGCAGAATTGAAGAGAAAAGTATAGGTAGGTCTATTTACCAAACTAACATGCATAAGCTAAACATCTGAAGCAACCCTGACAGGTTGCTGTAGAGAATTCAAATTATGAATTAAAGAACATAATAAAATCAATGATCACAACTAGATAACAACCATTTCTGGCAAGGACGTGTCAATATTAATGGTGCGGTTTGATTCATCTGTACGGCATGAATATGAAAGCAAAACAAGCCATGATCAGAATGTATGATACCAAAAACTAATCTTGACCTGGGGCATTTAAATAAAAGTTGTAAGAGCAGGCAACATTTGCCAAAGTTCCTTTGCATTTGCACTCTTATCAGCTTCCACATTCAACAACTTATCCAAAACAATATTTGAGTTTAGTTTAGAGATACAGCATGGAAACAGGCCCTTCGGCCCACCGAGTCCACGCCGTCCAGTAATCATCCTTTCCCACCAGTTCCACATAATCTCACTCTCTCACCCACTCCCTCTGCACCAAGGGAAATTTACAGAGGCCAATTAACTTGCAGGCCCACGTCTTGGAACGTGGGAGAAAACTGGCGCCCCCAAGGGAACCCACGTGGTCACGGGAAGTCTGTGCGAACTCCACATTTACAGCAGCCACGTTCAGGATGGAACCAGGGAGCCAGTGACCGTGAGGCAGCAGCTCTACCAGCTGTGCCACTTGTGCCGCTCTTAGCTGAAGAATAAACAATTCATCTCACAAGGCCTTCACAATGATGTTTCTCTCCAGCACAATTCGGTCCTCTATTTTTAAAAAGCTTTTACTGACAGCACCATTGAGTTGCGCTACTGCAAGAAGTGCATTCAGTTGCAACTGCACCACAAACTCACTTTAAACAGTCTGTGGCGTAGAAAACACTATCAACTTACTAAGTGAAACCTATTTAAAAAGTGAAGGAACATAAACAACTGCAACTTCTCATGTTAATTGTGGTGTAATAGTGGTGTAATTTTCCCAGGAAAATTAGAGTGGAGACTTGTAAGATGCAAAACAGGTGCACAAGATCAATCTAACTTTAATTGCCTAATTATCTCAATTTTACCTGTCAATGGCTCGTCACTCTAAATTGTGTTGCTCTTAATTATATTCTTACACCTTATAATTGTCAAAGTCATGCCTGCAAATACTTTTGGAAACTCACAAATGGACAGCTTCTTAAGATGACTAAAATCATTCATTTGATTAGGACAAGGCTGTGCTAGCTGCTGCTGGAAGTAAGAATGTCTCCTTAGACTCTCCATGGATGTGGAATGAGAGAGAGAGAGAGAGCGAGGGAGATTCTAGTTGGTGGAGTCCATGTAGGAACCTATGATATAGGTAGAAGTAGACAAAGTCCGACCTATGGACATTTAAAAGCAAAATGCAAACATTGAAAGTTTGGGTATTCCATGGTTTATGAATATTAAATTCACACATTTTTGCTTGGATGCCATTGACTCTTTAAAGCCTTCTCAATTTACGAAGCTTTTTTTTACAGCATAATGAAAAGCATGCCTCATGATGAGCACACATAAAGTCAGGCAGGATTTTGCTACATCATTCAACAGGATGGTTCTTCATGATCCCGCATTTTGCCACCCAAGCCCCAACCATCCAGATTCCCTTTAACATCGAAAACTGCAGATGTCAGACTTGAAAATACTTCACTGCGCAAACACGGGCTTCAGACGTTGAAATTCCTTCAATTTTACAACTCTTTCAGAAGAAAAATGTAATCACCATCCAAAATTCCCAGCTCCTTACCCTGAGATTATATCCTCCTGGGTGGTATGGTTCCAGTTAGTAGAGCCGCTTCCTCACAGTGGCAGGGACCCAGGTCTAACCTTGACCCCTGGTGCTGTCTGTGTGGAGTATGCATGTTCTCCCTGCGACTGTTCTAGCTTCCTCGAGGTGCTCCAGTTAGGGCAAAGCCATGGGAGTTGTGCACACACTCTGCTTGGTCATAATTTTCCTCCATAGACTATTTGTTGTTGCACGCAGTTACATCCTCCTGAGACACCGATGTCCTCTGTGCTTATTTTGATATTGCACCATGCCAAAAGTTCCCAAAGGTTGGGTTTCGGTGAGTTTGAAAGAGTGCGTTCATCACGGGTACTGACCTTCCCACCATCGAAGGGAGTTACAGAAGAGGCTGCCTCAAAAAGGCAACTGGCATCATTGGAGACCCACGCCCCCCTGGCCCGGTGTGTGTCTGTGCGTGTCTGTAGGCGTGTCTGTAGGCGTGTGTGTGTGCGCCTATGTGTGTGCGCCTCTGTGTGTGTGTCTGTGTCTGTGTGTGCATTAGCTACACAGCTACCAGACTTGGAGGGCATCTACAACACACGATGCCTCAGAAAAGCCACCAGCATCCACAAAGGCTCTTCACACCCCTGCAACAGTCTGTTCGAACTCCTTCCATCGGGCAGACGATACAAGGCCTTCTACACCCGCACCTCCAGACTCAGGAACAGCTTCATCCCCAGGGCCATAGCTGCTATGAACCGGTCCTGCTGAGCCGGATGGTCAAAACGCACAGTGATCCGGCACAGATCTACTTGCACTTTATTCTGTCTTAAAACTGTTACAATTTGTTTCGTTGGGTTGTTGTTGTTTAAATTAATTAAATTATTGCATCGTATGGGAGGCGCATTCCCAATCTCGTTGTACCCCTGTACAATGACAATAAAGATATATTGTATTGTATTGTATTGTATGTTTATTATATTGTTTACAAGAGTATTATGTTCACATATTCTGTTGTGCTGCTGCAAGTAAGAATGTCATTGTTCTGTCTGGGACATATGACAATAAAACACTCTTGACTCTTGTCATTGTTTGATTCTGAATAGACATGCCTTATTACGAGCAGGAGGTAATAAACCTTCAACCTAACAATGGTACTGTGATCCATGGGGTGCTACCATGAAGTCGTGTAGGTGGATATTATTTGCCATGTCCTTGATCCTTAACCAGATGTCCAGAGGCATTTTCAATGACAAGTGTGGCTGAGTCTTTCAGATTATGCCTTGCACAAGATTGATTCATAAATGAGGTGAGAAACAGCATGGTCAAATTCATTAGATCGCCACATCACAGGAAGATCGCCCTTTTAATATCCCCCCAGAACCCTCAAGTTTTCTGACTGTTAAGATTAAGTTTACCAACTCTTAGCATGACCTCCATGGAGAAGGGTGGTGCAATGTTTTTTGTATCTCTCACGATGAATGTGCAAATTGAGAAGGACCTTAAAGAGTCAAATGGCATCCAAGCAAAAACATGTTTAAATTTAATATTCATAGATCAAGGAATACGCAAACTGTCAAATGTTTGCATTTTGCTTTTTAGAGTCCATCGGGAGAACCATCTGCCTATTTCTACCTATATCATGGGTTCCTACATGGACCACCCCAACTAGACCCTCACCCTCCATCCATATTTAGTCTAGGGAGGCATTGTTAATCCCAGTAGCGGCAAGGACAGCCTCTGGGACTCTCATCAACAGGTACAGAGGACAATGATCCTTTCTCAAAACTATCCTCTCCCTTTCCACTCACAACGCAGTTGTTTTAATTCCTCCCGCACTTCTTGCCGCATCACCTCCTAAAAGGTCTCCTGTATCACAGCGTGTGGCCAGAAGACCTGTGTCTACAGGATAAATACAGGATAACTGTGAGGGGTGGTACAGTGGCGCAGCAGTAGAGTTTCTGTTTCATAGGACCCGAGACCTGGGTTCGATCCCGACCACAGGTACTGTCTGTATAGTTTGTACGTTGTCTCTGTGACCTTGCATATTTTCTCTGGGTGCTCCAGTTTCCCCCCACAACCCAAAGATGTGCAGGTTTGTAGGTTGACTGTCTTCTGTAAATTGTTCCTAGTGTGTAGGATAGAAAGAGTGTATGGGTGATTGTTGGTCGGCGTGGACTCAGTGGGCCGAAGGGCCTGTTTCCACGATGTATCTCTAAAACTAAAGCTAAACTCCAAAAACGGGTGTAACTGCCTCCTCTAGCAAATTATCCAGTACCCTCTGCCTTTCACCAATGTGTTACAATGGCTGCAATTCACACGACTGAGTCAAAAATCCTCAGGATCCTGACACTAAATGTGAATATGGTTGCAGGGATTCACATGTTGCACATCGGCTACCCTGCCAACAATATCGAAAAATACAGTCTGGAAACTTACCCTTCAGCCCACCGAGTCCAGATACTGACCATCGATCACCCGTTCGCACTAGTTCTATGATATCTCATTTTCGCATCCACTCGCTACACATTAGGGGCAATTTACAGAGGCCAGTTAACCTTCGTGTCTCTACAATGTCTCAGAAGCTCTACCAGCTGCCCGAAACTTCTATTCTTGATTTTATTGATTTTATTTGGTTTACACAAATACAGCTTAAAATAATCAGGTGTACATATGTCTTCTGAGTAGATTTTGTTTGGATGAATATTATGATTATGTAAATCAATGTACAAACTGCCCCTGTATCTCCATTTTAGCCTCTTTCAAAAAATACATATTAACGACATTTTTACATCTAAATTAATATGGTGTTGTACACATTCATTTGCAAACACTGAACATGCTGACTTGCACAAGGTGAGTTGGTTTAAATATCTACAGCTGGAGGCAAAAAGCAACATCTCATGTCACCTCTCTGCATCAAATTCAATGCTGGAATAAGTACTGCTGCAAACCAAATCCCAAGCAAAGAAAAAATTAAGCAGTGCCTCTGATTATCCATGATTGCCAGAAAACAGCTTTTAGCATTTTCACATCCAAGGACAAAAGGTAAAAAGTAAAATCTGTTCCATTTCCCAACACACTTTGAGCAATTATGTTGTGAACGTATAATTTGTGCCACAATGTATTCTCTGATGATATTTCATCAAAAATGTCATTGCTATTACCATTTTCAAAATGACTAATATCCGAATCTCAACATCTTATCACCATTTCCAGAAAATATGCTTCAGGTGTACCCTTAGAAGATTAACTAACTTCTCAGGAGATGGAGTGTCATTGAATTCCTGTGTTGAATAAGGACACAAATTCAATATTACCTATGGAAATTGATGGCTCATAATATTTTATGGATTGAGAGCGAGACAGGGCTTGTAGCACAATATATTTCTGAGCTCTAACCAGCTCATCAAGCTCAAATGGCTGATGGATTAATTAACAGTAGGTGAAGTAGTCCTTTGGGCAGGACGATGATTGCTGTTGTCTTTTGGCTTATAAGTTCATTAAGATCAGGCAGCTCACAAGGGATGCAAGCATCACTCGCTTTTGCATGGATGAACTTCTTTTTTTCCAAGCACAATATCATCCAAATATCATTTAGTCTTTAGAGGGATTATCACAGCATAGATTGGAGTCAAGCCATTTGAATTACTACAACTCAAAGGGTAAAAATCCAATTGCAGAAAACTAATATTCCGGGCAAAAAATTAACCGATATTTTCAGTGTTCAGAGAACATGTAAGAGAGACAAGACAAAATGCAGATATAACTCGTACCCCTTAATTTCTTTCAAACAACTCAAAGATTAATTAAATGCAATTATCACTTCATAAATCCATGAGATTCCTTGACTACTCAGCAGCACTCAATCCTGTTATTCTTTCCTGAATTTGTTTTAATATCTTCCCAATATTCCCTGATGAAGGCTAGAGAAAAGTGCAGTGAATTGAAGAGATTTCCCTATCCATCGTTCAGAAACTTCACTCCTGTGCTAATTTTCAAAAAAATGTGCATTATCGTCAGCCTAATTCATAATTGCCATCAGCAGACCAATTGTGGAGGTACAGAGCCATTGTTAAGTACAACAGCAAATTTGCAACAAGGATTGGTAGTCTTTACATGCAGAAATAAAAAGAACACTTTAATCTTATAGATTAGCAATGCCTAAGAGATTATGTAAACCGCAGTATTCTGCATGCTCGGTCCATGTTGACTAGTGGACTGAGAACTAAATAGACAGCACTAAATAGACATGTTTTGTCATCATGACTGGATTGAATAAACAAACAATTAGAAAGATTAAGATAAGCGATTTCAAAATTTTGATTTTATATGTTTAGCTTTGCAAATCTTCGAAAAATATTTGGTTAAACTACACATGGCTCAGTTGTACAATAAATGAAACTTACTGTACAAGTTTAACTTTACAAGCTAATCAATTCTTGTCAACTGATTAAATTAATGCAAAATAATGCTGCTGGCAGAACCAAATAGAAACATTGGCTAATGAAACAGTGCTTGTCAGTGCATCACTGACTTCCGCACTTGCACACTGCAACGTGGAAGTCAGGAGTTTTCTTAAACTCAAAAGCCAGCAAGCTATTAAAAGATCACAGTAGTGTGGGGCTGATCCACAAGATCTGCCATCCGAAGCTTAGTCAGTATCTGTGGACCTTGTGGAACGGCTGCAGCAGTGAAGCTGGTGCTTAATTCAGCAAGGTGCACAAGCTTTTAATGAACAAAGGAAATATGCAGGAGGCTCGTCCAAACATTCAGCACAATTCAGCACATTGCGTGCGCAAATGATTTAGAAAGGTAAAGAAATCTAAATTTGACACACAACTAATTCCAATGAAACACCAGGAACTTCAGTGGCTGGAATCGTAGGCAAAACACAAAGTGCTTGAGTAACTTAGCGGGTCAGGCAGTATCTGTGGAGGAAATGGATAAGCAACGTTGATGTCGGGAATTTTCTTCAGTCCAGAAACACCACCTATCCATCTCATCTACAGATGTTGCCTGACCTGCTGAATTACTCCAGCATCTTGGGATTCCAAGAGGACCTCCTGATAAAATTGCAATCAAGTCGAATGTTTGCCGACGCAGAGATGTGCAATTAATAAATTGACATGGGAATTATTCCTTAAACAGCATTGAAATTTGACACAACACTGAGCAAGAGTCAAGTGAATTTAGGATAGTTTAATGATCACATGCACCAGGACCACAACAATGAAATTCTTGCTTGCTGCAGCTTCACAGGTACATTAAATGTAACAGCACGACAAATAAATATGCAATGAATTATTCTGGGTAATTATTCTACAATGAATATTCTAGGTAAACCGGGCCATGATCGTGCAAGCCAAAATCTGTAGTGCAACAGCAATACAAAGTCCATAATAGGATCAATGCTGAGGTAGATTTGTGGTTAAAGTTGTGCAAGGAGATTCAATAACCTGAAGGTTGATGAAAAGTAGCTGTTTTTGAATCTGGACAAAACGGTTCCCAAGCTCTTGTACCACCTTCTCCATGCTAGCAGCAAGAAAGACAGCATGGCTGGGGCGGTGTGGGGGCTTCTTGAAATGCTTCCTAGAACCTTTCAATGGCAGCTAGGTCAATACCTGTGATAGATTGGGCAGTAGGATCAATTTCTGCAGCCTCCTTCATTCCTGAGCATTAAATGATCGAACTACACTGCGATTCACCTTGTCAGCATGCTTTGTAGCCTTCACCTGTACAGGTTTGATTGAGCATTCAGCAAATGTCATTGTTCCATTGCCAATACATATGACAATTAAACACACTTGACTGCTAATATGCCAAATCTTTTCAAACGTCTGAGGAAATAGAGGCATTGATGAGCTTTGTTTATAATTGCATTTCTTTGTAACACGCCTTGCCTTGGACAGATCAGAGAAAGGGTACGCTCAGGAACTTGAAGCTGTTGACTCTCTCCACTGACATCCCACCAATAAAGACAGGTGCATGGTCCCACTGCTTTCCCTTCCTGGAATCAACAAGATTGTTGCTCTGGCATGACACAGCCAGATTATCAATCTCCTTCCTGCACTCTCAAGGTTTCAAGGTCAGTTTATTGTCACATGTACCAATTAAGGTACAGTGAAATTTGAATTATCATACAGCCATACTAAGTGAAAAGCAACAAGACACACAACCACATAAAAGTTAACATAGATATCCGCCACAGTGGATTCCATATTCTGCACTGTGATGGAAGCCAATAAAGTTCAATCATCTTCCTCTTTATTCTCCCACAGTTGGGGCAATCAAACCATCCGCAGCAGCCGACGATCGAAGCTCCCGCGTCGGGGCGGTTGAAACTCTCTCCACGGCATGGAGCTCCCGAGTCGCCCTCTTCTTACCAGAGACCATGGGCTTCACGATGTTAAAATCCACAGGCCCCGTGGTTGAAGCTTTGATCCCCGGCAAAGGGATCGCAAGCTCTGCGATGTTAAAGTCCCGCGGACTCCCGCGGCTTGGAGCAGCGCCCATCGGTCTCCAGGAAAGGCCACCAACTCCACGATGTTAGGCTGCAGTTCCGATAGAGATACAAAAAAAAAATTGCACCTCCCCACATAAAACAAACCAAGGAACACTAAAATATACTTTCTAACACATACTAAAAATAACAAAAGAAGAAAGAACAGACTGTTGGCGAGGCAGCCATTGCTGACTCGTTCTTACCCATTATTATTGCTGACTCGTTCTTACCCATTCTGTTCATTGACAGTGGTATCATCAACAAATTCAAAGGTAACTTTTGAGCTGTGGTTGGCTGCATAGTCATGGTTAGAGAGAGTAGAACAAGGGACTGAGCCACAAGATGCTCCCGTGCTGATGGTCAGCAAGGAGGAGGTGTTGTTCCCATTTCATTCCAACTGAGGTCTGCCGCTGAGGAATTTGAAGATCCAGTTGCATAGGAATGAGCAGAGACCCAGCTCCCGGAGTTTGACAATGAGTTTGGAACACATGATGATGTTGAACGAGAAATTGTAGTCAATGAACAACAGCCTGACATATGTGTTCCTGTTGTAAATGCTCCAGGGCAAAGAATAGAGGATGGAAAATAATTAACTGCATTAATGCATGTATAAATTTATAGCAATGCAGAAGGTAGACACAAAATGCTGGAGTAACTCAGTGGGACAGGCAGCATCTCTAGAGCGAAGGAATGGGTGATGTTTCAGGTCTCGACACAAAACGTCACCCATTCCTTCGTTCCAGAGATGCTGCCTGTCCCGTTGAGTTGCTCCAGCATTTTGTGTCCTCTTCGATTTAAACCAGCATCTGTAGTTCTTTCCTACAGCAATGCAGGGATGGGTAAATATGGAAAGATGTAAAATTTGAACGTTTAAACTAGCTTATTTTACACTCCCTGTCCTGAAGATAATACTAATACTCCATTCTATTGACAGCAGTCACACACTGGGCCTTTTCTTTATCACAGAGGGGAGGAAATAATGATGGGGATCCTGCAACTCTATGTCTGGTTGGACTGAGATCACCAACACCACAGGATTGCATGGTTTCAAGATGGTATTATTTACAAGTCATAGAGGAGTCCATAAATGCATTGCATTATTTCGCAGAAAGAGGAGAACTTCTTCCAAGACTGAAAGGTCTTGACTTGAAACGTCACCCATTCCTTCTCTCCAGGGATGCTGAGTTACTCCAGCATTTTGTGTCTACCAATGCATTGCATTGGATCATTTTAACCCAAGAAAACAGAAGGATGTAATTCTATTAGTGCAATCCAGTCTAAGCACATATAATTTTGTTATTATTACATTTGGACTCTATTATTATTGAATATTCTAACCATATAATTCAATTCTTTGGTGTCTGAGGAATCAAAATTAGAATCTAATTAGAAATAGAGATGCCACAAATCAAAAACAAAACCAATGAGACTGCACACAAACTAACAAGAAATACATTTCCATTCTGGTAAACCATCATTAAAACGGACCACAGGGGGAAGGGTCGGTGTCCGTTATTGCTGACTGCCCACTATAATTGAGTGAGGTATTATCATTGTATAAGTAGTAGAAACAAAGAGCTGCAGTTGCTGGTTAATACACAAAATGACACAAAGTGCTGGAGTAACTCAGCAGGTCAGGTAGCTTCTCTGGAGAACAAGGATCAGTGATGTTGCGGGTCGAGACCCTTCTTCAGACTCTCGGAACTGGGCCTGGAATCCGGGTGAGTTGACGGTCCCAGCCTGCCGGTGGTCGTGAGAGAGGCGAGGATCGGTGGAGTCAATGATTGTGGCCTGCGGGCGGCCGGAGTGCAGGTAAGGGCTGGCGGTGGGTGGTAGGTGCGGCTTGGAGGCAGCTGAGGAAGCTGTGTGGGCTAGCAGTGGAGACATAAGGTCCTCCCTGGAAGTGACCGTGCAGGTGGAGCGGGTTGGGGTGGAGTGGGCAATTGGACTTGGAAACAGCCGGGAAGCTGGTACGAACCAGGGGTGATGTGGATAACTGGGGCTCTAAACGGCTAGAATGTGGTGCGAGCTGGGGGTGGTGTCAGCAGTCGACAGTAGGTCCATCTGCTATTAACCAAAATCCATTACAAAGAGGTCGGCTGAAACAAGGGTTTACTGTACTAGCTGTATTTTGTCCTTTTGATCCTTTAGCATTGGATAAAACATTGTCTTTCAACTGATATCTCCAAAACTATATCCAGAAACATACATTGTTCATTTTATCAAATTGTCAGCTTTCCCACTCTTACATCTTTGATCACTTTGTTACTTGAAACATAGAAGGACCATGCAATATTTATGTGAAAAGGTGAAAAGAAAATTGAAGACAAGTGTGATGACAATGTTCATGTCATTTAATTTGATGTTTTACTGTTGTTGCGTGGTAAGGTTGTGGAATCAATAAACTCTGCACACTAAAGGGATATATTACCATAAATATGAAGAAAATAAAATAAAAAAGGAATTTTACAAAAATAATCAACTTGCGAAATTCGTGTTTTTAAAAAAAAATCGATCATAGGTTTCACAAATGTCTTCATCCTATTGATGGAACATTGAGAATTTGCCTTCGGGAGAAAATTGCTTCTTAATTTGCCTTGCACAATCTTAAGTTGCAAAACAGGCAAAGAAATACATTTGGAGAGTCGTTCCTTTCGTAATGTAGGAAATAAAACAGTGCAGCGTGCTGCAGACTTCAATGCAAGAATTAACAGAACAACTATTTCAACGATACTAAGTATAAGCTAGACATGGGGAATGATCTGTGCACATTTCATAATGGTGCCCTGGAATCTTTTCTAACCTAACCACCTTTTGACTTCAGGCTTTAGAGATACAGCGTGGAAACAGGATCTTCGTCCCACCAAGTCTGCGCCGATCAGTGATCACCCTGTACATTACCACTATCCTACACACTGGGGACAATTTACAATTTTACCAAAGCCAATTAACCTACCAACAAGTACATCTTTGGAGTGTGGGAAGAAACTGGAGCAACTGAAGGAAACCCACGCAGACAGAAAGAACATATAACCTCCGCACAGACAGAACCCATAGTGAGGATCAAGCACCGGTCTCTGGAGCTGTAAGGCAGCAACTCTACCGCTGTGCCATTGTGCCGCCTGTATATGTAAAGGCACATTGAGCCTCCAAAAACTGGCAAATCAGTATGTACACCCAATATCTACGCCCACAATTCTGCGCCTGACCCTTTGAAGTAAGATCTGAATCCAGAATCTTCTAATTTTAGAGGAAAGAGAGCTATCAACAAAGCCTAAACTCACATTTTCTGGAGATGCCTCATCTACTGATAGGCAAGGACATCTATAAAACACCAAGTTGACAGCAGCAACGCTGTTGATGCATCTTTACATACGTGCAGACTGCTCCTTTCAGTTTTTTTCATTTTTATACATGGAGAGTCTTTACCCTCCAGGCACTGCGATTGTTAATTATGTCCAATGAATAAAAAGTAGCACATTACAGATGTCAGTTACAGTTTGGTCATGAGAGGCATTCTTGACAATTGCAAGGGGATACACAAAATAAAATCACGCCAAAATGTGCAGCCATTGGCAGATAAATGCCAAATTAAGCTTATAATTTGACAAGTCTTTACTATTAGTTCCATCACCTGACAAAATAGAAAATAGTTCTTAACAGTGTCATGCTCGGCACCAATCCTGGCTGATATTGTACATAGTTCCCTTGCTCAAGGACTGTCACCCTATATTTTAAAATCCACAAATTGAGTCCTTGCAAATTGTGCCACCGGCTTTCCTCTCAAAAGCTCCTCAAAGTGTTGTTGCCACCGTACACAAAGGGGTGGCACAGTGGTGCAGAGGTAGAGTTGCTTCCTTGCAGCACCAGAGACCCGGGTTCGATCCTGACTCCGGCTACTCTAACCTACGGAGTTTGTACGTTCTCCCTGTGACCATGTGGGTTTTCTCCAGGTGCTCCGGTTTTGGTCTACATTCCAAAGACGTGCAGGTTTGTTGGTTAATTGGCTTCTGTAAATTGTCCCTAGTGTGTAGGATAGCACTTGTGTTAGTGTATGGATGATCATTGGTCAGCGCAGACTCGATGGGCCAAAGGGCCCATTTCCATGCTCTATCTCTAAACATCCTTAGAAGGATGAGGGGGGATCTTATTTTTAGAAGGATGAGGGGGGATCTTATTGAAACATATAAGATAATTAGGGGATTGGACACATTAGAGGCAGATAACATGTTCCCAATGTTGGGGGAGTCCAGAACAAGGGGCCACAGTTTGAGAATAAGGGGTAGGCCATTTAGAACGGAGATGAGGAAGAACTTTTTCAGTCAGAGGGTGGTGAAGGTGTGGAATTCTCTGCCTCAGAAGGCAGTGGAGGCCAGTTCGTTGGATGCTTTCAAGAGAGAGCTGGATAGAGCTCTTAAGGATAGCGGAGTGAGGGGGTATGGGGAGAAGGCAGGAACGGGGTACTGATTGATAGTGATCAGCCATGATCGCATTGAATGGCGGTGCTGGCTCGAAGGGCTGAATGGCCTACTCCTGCACCTATTGTCTATTGTCTATTGTCTATTGTCATAAACTAAAGCAGAGGGTAAGAACACTAATTGCCGCACCCAAACAATGCGGGAAACTGTTCTTTCACTATCAAAACAAAATCAAAGTTGAAGAAGTGACAAAGCCCTGACAGTACACAAGTAATAATTAAATATTACGACCATGTTATATTTTTTCTGGATAAAGACTAATTAAAGCATTTTGATTACTCTGCCTTGGTATTCATTGCACCCATTTTCACTCAGGACTCCATATATATTTTTGTCGTTTTATCAGTGTTAAGGTAAAGACGCCATTCTCATGCAGAGATTACATTTTGACCATTGAGCAGAAAGCAGAAATAAAGCTAATGTTTTGTTTCATACAATTGGGGAGGAAAACCTGATATTCAGATTCATGGAATCTTACAGCACAGGAGGCAATGCAACTTGACCAGCTCCCATCTGTTTCCCAGCTTTCCCCCATCCCCTCTCCTTACTACAATCAGCCTGAAGAATGGTCCCGACCTGAAACGCCGAATATCCATGTTCCTCAGAGATGCTGCCTGATGCGTTAAATTACTCCAGCGCTTTATGCCGCTGTTCAGAGATGCTGCCTGACCTGCCAAGTTACTCTAGCACTACTTAAGATTCCAGCCTCTGCAGTTCCTCAAGGTCCTCCATCTTATTGTTTTGTTTCTCTGAAAGAACTATCCAGTTACTTCAGATTCCCTGCTCTTTCCTCTCGACCCAGCAACTTTGTCCCTTCCACGCACAAACCCACTTCATCTCTGGGAGTTACTCATGAATGTGCTACCATTATTCAGTGCATTCCAGGTTTATAACAACAGCTGTATAAAACAAATTCTCCTCATCTCCCTTTTAGATTTTTCTGCCAGTTGTCTGTGTCCTCGCTTTATTGAACCTCCTGTGGTCTAACTCGACAGTATTAAATAAGGCAATTAGTCCACAGTCCTACTCTGTAATTTATGTCAGGTATAACAGCAGGAGCAAATAAATGCTTAATATAACATGCTCACAGCAATAATCTTGTATATTCTTCCTCCTTGCGGAATGGGACAAGTGTAAACAAGCAGTATGGATGCTATCTGCTGACAATTAACCAAACAAGGAGTGACCTGGAGACCAATGATACTTGGTACTCTAAACACGAATGCAAAATACCTACTTTTTTTTTCTAAGCAGGCTTCAAGAAGACAGAGTACAACTGGAAAATACGAGGGGATTTTAAATTTGCCCGAGTCGTTGGGAGAAGGGCAGGGAAGTGGACCTGGTTCCACGGCCTGCCCTGTTGTCACTAGTTCTGGCCGTGGAGATGGGGGTGGGGGGAGGCCCTCACTCGATTCTACAGAAGTTAATCAATGCAGACCAGGGTATCATCGTGTACATGGTATTTGTCCCCAGTAGATGCTGAGGTGCCCAAACTGTCCGGGATGCCAAATAAAGTAATTATGGGAAAGTCACTCAGACTACTAAAGGTATGGGAAGAAATCTCCCTGTAAGCTCCAGTGGGACCCTCTCCATCGTGCTAGGAAGGACAGAGGCCATGCAGACTTCTTCCCCCTTCCCCTACTAATGATCTCTGGGCTTGCCAAACTGAAGGCAGGTTTAGTTTGATGCCACTGAATACCCGGTCTTTAACTGTACAACTTTTGCAGTGTATTTGCTGACAACTGACCCAATAAAGAAACTGGAGCAACTAATTGGTAATATTCAAGTTAGGCCTAATGGGTTAAAATCTGCAGGGCCACCAGTGATAGGAAAGCATTCAACTTCAAATGGCAGTTAAAATTCAGGACAAAGTATTTCAGCAACTTTTCACCATTTATTAAAACATTAAATATCATGAACATCTTAATGATGAGTCTTTATGTACAAAATCAATGAATGTTTTAATTGTTCTTGTAACATTCTTATATTTTATTTTTTTAATTCAGTTTCGAGTTAAACAATTAAATAAGCCAAAGCAAAAAAAAAGTTCCGTCTGTAACACTCCACAGATCAATTGGCAGGACACAGAGAACTGGACCAATATGTACACACTGGCTAAAGATTTCCTGTGGTGAACTGAAAAGTTGGCATGGAGATAAAATATTCATTATGTAATCCGAATGAGAAGACTACTCGTTAGTAAAATACATGTGTTTGTAATTCATGGCGAAATGAGTGCAATGTTATGAACAGTGCCTCTAAGTATCGGAGAGAAACCTTTCTGCATTTTTTCATCAAAACCTTCCATCACTTTCTACTCAAGGTCACACGCCTGCCATCATTTTGGCTGGAGAACTTCAAGCACTGTTGACAATTAACACAACTACAAACCTATGAGATTATCATTTTATTAACCAGAAGACAGAAAATCAAACGAAGGCAAAAACTTGTAGTTGGTAAGTTCCCACTCTTTAGCTGGATGCATTACCCAGCCAAAAAAAAAAAAAACAACCCTTCTCCTCACACCCACTAAGGAGATTGTATAAGATGCAGAGAAACATAAAGCATAGAAAATTACAACATACGAACAGGCCTTTCAGCCATGATGTCTGTGATGCCGAGATAAACTGATATCATCTGCCTGCACATGATCCATATTAATTAGTTATCTGATGAAGAAATGTTTATAGAAATGAGCTATTGGGTGCACTCAAATGTGTATATGCATGTTAAACAGGGGTCACAGTTGAAGAATAAGGGGTAGGCCATTTAGGACTGAGATGAGGAAAAACTTTTTCACCCAGAGTTGTGAATCTGTGGAATTCTCTGCCACAGAAGGCAGTGGAGGCCAATTCATTGGATGTTTTCAAGAGCGTTAGATTTAGCTCTTAGGGCTAAAGGAATCAGGGAATATGGGGAAAAAGCAGGAACGGGGTACTAATTTTAAATGATCAGCCATGTTCATATTGAATGGCGGTGCTGGCTCGAAGGCCCAAATGGCCTACTCCTGCACCTATTTTCTATGTGTCTATGTTAAACTTGATTTCTGAAATGTTGTTCCTTTGAGCACAAAAGGACTGAATTTTGATAGTAAAGCACAATACATTCATGCTGCATGTTTATAATAAGTAATAAAGAATATTATCTCAAGGCTTCTGTGGACCTGTTGCATGTGAACTGATGTCTCTGAGATTTAACTAGCTGGAAGTTATGATCCAAGTAAATGATCCACATACAAATGCTACACAAAAGAAATGTTAAACATGATAGCAACCTAGTAGTGTACACGGTGCATATTCACATTTTCGACATGTGGTCCAATGCACGAGGCACATCATGTGGAGAGGCATCAACATACCAGTCTGAAGAAGGGCCCTGATCCAAAACATCCTTTTTCTTCAGAAATGCTGCTTGACTCGCTGAGTTACTCCAACATTTTGTATCTCTCTTCCCAAGAACTAAGGTCCTGATAATATTCAGTCAACTACATTGAACAGATTACATTATTGGTATGTCTGACAGCAGATTGCCAAAAGACACACATTATTCTGTGCTCCAGTCATAGGAAGAGCTCACCTGGGAAACCATAGAAACGTTTCAAGCACGTGCTCAAACCTCCTTGAAAACAGTCCTGAACCAGAGAAAGAGCATTCAGGATGGCACCAGGAAACTTTATAGTCAATGCCAGGACCACAAAGGTGCCCAGTGTAAGTGGTGGGAGTAAGGAGAGCAGCCATTCACAAACCACCCACTTGCTCATTCAGTCAGGTCAGGTTCCTCCTGCCCCTCCAGTTAGACCCACATGAGCCTCATCAGTCAACTCCAAACTGGAGTCTAAGCAGATCATGATCCATCCTCTGGGACCATTCAAGATGAGGGCACTGAGGGATCGCAATGTGCTATTGAAACACTTGATGTAATTGATTCACATTTTACGCCGAGATTTAACTCCCAGCCTGAACCATTTATGGAAAAGCAGCTGTCAAGTCTTGTGCTAGTTACAGGATCATTGATTACTTGCAGTTTTTTTTTTTTAAAGCTGGAAAGAAGCTGGTTACAGTACAGTAGATCTTAAATCTGAAACTGTAAATGGTGGATAAAGTTTAGGTAAAACCAAACATGAATTAACTTTCATAGCAGCAAATCTGGAAATGTAGATAGGGAAAAAGTGGAAGTCCAGCAGGAACTGAAGCACGTAAGTGGCCAAAGGTTTAGAACTCCCTTATAGAGAATATGGAAGAAGAGCGGGCAAATGAGTGTCTGTTCAAGAGTGCCCATCCCTCAAGAGTTTTTCCAATTCATATCCTCTCTCATCTCCAGCAAGCAAACCTGCAGTACGGACAGAGGTTTGGGTCTTCTAAGCTAATGGTGAGATCCTTCTGCGGGCAGAGCTCTCACGAGACGCTGACGGCTGGTCCGCACTACCAGTAGAGGTAAAGGTCAATGTAAAGGGCCATTCAGACCTCTGAAACACACAAGATGCTGGAGAAACAGCGCAACATGCAGTATTGCTGGAGAAACAGAATAGGCGACGTTTTGGTTCGGAGCCCCTCCTCAGTCTGAAAGTAGAGGTGGCGGCTGAGTTACTCCAACATTTTGTGTCTATCTTCGGTATAAACCAGCATCTGCTGTTCCTTCCTGCACTTATTGGCCTCTGGATCAGACCAGGTCTTCAGCGCATTACAGGAGACAATTTCACTGACCATAATTTCCATCAACATCTGAAGCTTGCTGTCATTAAAATGGTGTTGGTGTGTTGCCATTTCTGTTGTCAGCCCTCCAAACAAAGCAATAATTTAATCATCAGATCCCCTTGCTGATACGTTAATTAGTCCTGGTTAGCTTCAGTGGGTGTGTAGGGCTCTTGAAATGATTAGTGCTTAACCAACTTTAATGGGAAAAAGATTGCAATTGTCCCGTAAAACAAAAGTGCACGCATGAAATTTGTGGACTAACACATGAAAAGGCCAAGTTAAACGGGTCTCCATGTGGTATCATTTTTTATGCACCTCTTCAAATAAGAATAGATTTCTAAGCCAAAATGCTTCAACACAGTCCAAGTCAAACACAACAGGATTATAGTTTAAAATACCATAAAGTGTCTGCTGACACTGGCACTAACAACGGTACACAAAGATTATAAATATTGGTTCAAACAAAGACATTAAAGTCTCTTAGCATTCAAATATTAGTCTTGAAAGTGTATTTTTATAGGTACAATATTAAAGTAGGGATGGAATATGTAACTGAAACAGGCCAAGTTTAATGAGTACTGTCCTCAAACCTCGTGGATGACATTGATAACATTCCACAGTACATTGTTACCGAATAAACCCTGTTAGAAGAGGAATTCATATAGAGACTTCATTAAATGTGCCACAGTTGGCAGACAAAACCATCTCCTTCAATTTCCTCACACATTCTTCATAAAATATTGCTCCATTTGGCAGTTAATCAGGATGTGCTTGCAGCTTTTCCCTTTAAATCATACAGCATTCACCTAACTGAGGTACAGATAAAGAAATCAAAAGGTTTGTCACAGTTGCTTCTGCTGTCAAGTTTTCATTTAATTGAAAGGGCACGACTGACTGAGACTGTGGGGGAATTTCAAACTTTAATTCACCCTTTGGATTTAAAAAATGTAAGAATTGACTTTTAGAAAAACCACCATACAAAATAAAAATAATTACTAAATGGAATAATGACTGATCAAACAGAACCATAATTAAAGGAAGGAAATGTCAGCGCAATTGAATTGTATCAGTAGAATAATTACAATGTAATATATATCTTTGCTAATTGTGTGACGAGTGAAACGGGAATTTTTAAATAAGATAAAGCCCTGGATTTTTCGGACATGCATAGGGAGAACACAATCGGATAAATGAACAAAAGAATAAAGAATTTGCACTTTGTGTTACAGATTTCCGAGCCCTGTTTCATTATCTGTTTCACATTTCCCTTGGAACACCAGTGGACTACCGCACGACGCGATAAAGGCTGGAAGGCTCAGACAGCACCATTCCACCACATCAGACGCCCAAGTTAAATCCATTGCCAGCAATCTTCCCACGGCTCTCAGCTTCCCATGGCTCACCCAACCCAGCCCGTTGTTTACTTCCTCCTAGAGCCCCCATGAATTCTGGTATTTTCTGTGCTTCGTGCCCTAGAATGCTGACATCTTTTTTTCTAGTCTTTTCTGCCTCAAAGGATCGAAGGTTACCCGAAAACCAGCCTCAATCTTCTCATGTTGTCAATGTATATAGTGCTCTCCATAATGTTTGGGACAAAGACCCATCATTTATTTATTTGCCTCTGCACTCCACAATTTGAGATTTGTAATAGAAAAAAAAAAATCACATGTGGCTAAAGTGCACATTGTCAGATTTTAATAAAGGACATTTTTATACATTTTGATTTCACCATGTAGAAATAACAGCTGTATTTATACATAGTCCCCTCATTTCAGGGCACCATAATGTTTGGGACACATGACTTCACAGGTGTTCGTAATTCCTCAGGTGTTTAATTGCCTCCTTAATGCAGGCATCTGAGAGCTCTCAGCACCTAGTCTTTCCTCCAGTCTTTCTATCACCTTTGAAAACTTTTATTGCTGTTTATCAACATGCGGACCAAAGCTGTGCCAATGAAAGTCAAAGAAGCCATGGCGAGACTGAGAAACAAGAATAAAACTGTTAGAGACATCAGCCAAACCTTAGGCTTGCCAAAATCAAATGTTTGGAACATAATTAAGAAAGAGCACTGGTGAGCTTACTAATCGCGAAGGGACTGGCAGGCCAAGGAAGACGTCCACAGTTGATGACAGAAGAATTCTCTCTATAATAAAGAAAAATCCCCAAACACCTGTCCAACAGATCAGAAACACTCTTCAGGGGTCAGGTGTGGATTTGTCAATGACCACTGTCCGCAGAAGATTACATGAACAGAAATACAGAGGCTACACTGCAAGATGCAAACCACTAGTTTGCTTCAAAAATAGGATGGCCAGGTTACAGTTTGCCAAGAAAGAGCAACCACAGTCTAGAAAAAGGTCTTGTGGGCAGATGAGACGAAGATTAACTTATATCAGAGTGATGGCAAGAGCAAAGTATAGAGGAGAGAACTGCCCAAGATCCAAAGCAGACCACCTCATCTGTGAAACAACGGTGGTGAGGATGTTATGGCCTGGGCATATATGGCTGCTGAAGGTACTGGCTCACTTATCTTCATTGATGATACAACCGCTGATGGTAGTAGCATAATAAATTCTGAAGTGTACAGGCACATCCTATCTGCTCAAGTTCAAACAAATGCCTCAAAACTCATTGGCCAGCGGTTCATTCTACAGCAAGACAATGATCCCAAACATACTGCTAAAGCAACAAAGGAGTTTTTCAAAGCTAAAAAATGGTCAATTCCTGAGTGGCCAGGTCAATCACCCGATCTGAACCCAATTGAGCATGCCTTTCATATGCTGAAGAGAAAACTGAAGGGGACTAGCCCTCAAAACAAGCATGAGCTAAAGATAGCTGCAATACACGCCTGGCAGAGCATCACCAGAGAAGACACCCAGCAACTGGTGATGTCCATGAATCGCAGACTTCAAGCAGTCATTGCATGCAAAGGATATGCAACAAAATACTAAACATGACTACTTTCATTTACATGACATTGCTGAGTCCCAAACATTATGGTGCCTTGAAATGGGGGGGACTATGTATAAACACTGTTGTAAATTTTACATGCTGAAACCAAAATGTATAAAATGGCCTTTATTAAAATCTGACAATGTGCACCTTAACTACATGTGATTTTGTTTCTATTGCAAATCTCAAATTGTGGAGTACAGAGGCAAATAAATAAATGATGGGTCTTTGTCCCAAATATTATGGAGGGCACTGTTCAATGCCTTGCAATGTGTGTGCATTTTCACTTTGTCATACAAAAAACATTTGATATTTCATCTATTACTTGACAAGTCACTTTTGATCAGGGTCTGCAAATATCTTCCAAGAATAGTTGGAGATTAAATGGTTAGAAGTGGGTGGTTAAATAGTTTCTGTTGGCTGTTTGAAAAGGTGAGAGAAAATTTAGGCAAATCCTATTGATGACTGAAATGTAATAATGCAAAGTCCGACACTGTGGCGCAGCGTTGGAGTTGCTGCCTTGCAGCGCAAGAGACCCGGGTTCATTCTTGACTCCGGGTGCTGTCTGTATGGAGTTTGTACGTTCCCCCTGTGACTTGCGTGGGTTTTCCCAAGGAGTACACCAAAGTGCAGGTTTGTCGGCTAAATAGCATCGGTAAAATTGTAAATTGTCCCAAGTGTATGGAGAATAGTGTTAGTGTACGGGGATCGCAGGTCAGCACGGACTCGGTGGGCCAAAGGGCCTGTTTCCGTGCTGTATCTAAACAAAAATTGCTGGAGATGGAATGGTTAAAAATGGGTGGTTAAATAGTTCCTGGTGACTGATTGGAGAAATACTATAACAAGTGTGAAAACATTTGGGTAAGTTCTTCTTGATGACTGAAATGCAATAGTTGAGGGTGAAAAGTTCCATCCTTTAGTTTTAGTCAAGTGAATAACTTCCCTTAGTTACATATATATATATATATATATCACTAGTCTAATAATCCGCCAGTGCAGTTTTACATTAGGAATAACATTGGGATTTCAATACCGAAGCCAACATCTTAACCCGTTGTTTTCAGGAAAAGAGAAAATGGAAATAGAAACTTGATCAACCTCAAGTAAGGATTCTACCACAGCAACTGCACAATTCAAAAAATTGAATTTTGCAGTATATTCAAGCCCAAATGATCAATGCAAAGCTAAAATGATTTAACTTGAAGATGCTTTAATGAAAATTACAATTTCTGAACCATAGATAAAACCTTTGCTTTGATAACAAACTTTTATTTTGTCCCCCCCCACCATCATATTTGATATAATGTAGTTAGTCAAACAATCTAACTTTTTTTTAACTTGGAACTTTCATCCTTTTACTTACTGCTTTCAAAATTTACCCAAGCAACATCCTCAGATACAATTCAATGATTCATTGTTACTTTATTGTCACATGTGCAGTACCTAGGTACAGGACGCGGCAGCAGGCAGTCTGGATAGACTATTTGCTGAAGGACATAAAAGTAGGCAGAATATAACACAAATAATATAGAGTTCCTGAGATCTTGCAAGTAGATTCTCAGTTAATGCTATGCTGTGGCAACTGTACCTGCCACTTCCCATGCTAATACTTTTGTAGTTCTTTGCGAATGGTCATGATCAGCCATGATCACATTGAATGGCGGTGCTGGCTCGAAGGGCCGAATGGCCTCCTCCTGCACCTATTGTCTATTGTCTATTGTCTCTCAAAAATATAGAATTTTAGGTTTGATACCTACAGCCAAGTTATTAAAAGCATCCAAAAGAACGGGTGAAATTCTGTAACAAAATGTTTGCAAAAGAGTTCATTTAAACAAAATTTTAAATATATATATCTTCTCTAAGGCTTTGATTAAACAAATTATTTTTGTAATACTGTAAAAATTTCAGGAAACCTGTTGCTTTCATAAGTTCTGGCATGTGGACATTTTAATCAAACTTGGCAAACTTAAAATTTCTAAACTAATATTGCAACTGTTGTGCATTTGCTCATAAAGTATTCACCAATAAAACTTAATGGAACCTAACCCCTCAGCTACATTGTATTGTGAATATAATGTTGTTATAACAAATCCATTTTGAAAGTTTTGCATTTTATTAATACACAATTTTCAACTTGTATGCAGAATTAAATGAAATTATCAGTGGGCCACAAAACTGATTTGCTCACTAATAATTTAATGTGCCTCTCAGATACTGTACATTTTATAATATTTTATTGAAATAGTATCATTCCGTACTTGTATCAAAACAAGTGTCAAGGGAACCCTTCTCTGAGAACCACCTATTCTATAAAACATTTTAAATTCATTGGGTTGGGTTTTACATTTTTGTTTCTGCTGATGTGTGCAAATTGGTCCCAATTTATTTTAGTCAAATGTTTCCTTCAGCTTTTGGATACAATTCAGAACTTTGTCTCAGCCAAATGAATGATAATATAGTTTTTGACGTGAACAGTAAATTTGTGTGGCTTGCTCTTTGGTAGCTTACATGTATTTTGCATCAATCATGGTTTGAATGTTTAGTCCAAGTCTATGGACAAAATGAAAGTGCATAATGGTCCTGTTGCACTCAATACAACTTCTAAATAGTGCATGGCTATTAACTGAAATGACCATCATTGCTGCACAGACTTAGTAGCTCTGACCAATAGTATGATGTGACAAAATTAGAGACAGCGTTTGAATGTCTATTCAATGAATCCTTTGCTAAATATTTGGAACTAGGTAAGGAAAGGGAGAACTTAGAGGGGGCAGACCATGTCTGCCAAGATAAAATAGAAATCAGGACTGATATATAAATTGAAAAATTTTAAATAAATGTAATCCAAAATTGAGTGCTTCCAAGTTTGACTTCATATTACTTGGCCCTCCTCTGCCTGATTCAATTATTATTTATTGTCCCATGTACCTAGGTACAGTGAAAAGCCCAATCTGCAATGTTAAGTGTGGTCACAGTGATGGGATTCAAAGAGATGGAGGATTAGGAGGAAATTCCAATACTGAAGTGCAGTTGGATGAAAGCTGTTGACATTGACAGTGGGAGGAAGAAGGGATGCGCAAAGGTGAGGAATCGCAATGGGAGTTCAGGAATGGGTATGCAGTACAGGATAAGGTTACAGAGGTGACCAGGAGAACCACAGCTTTTCATTTCTGTTCAGGCAAGTGGATGACAATGGTTAGTACGTTTGCAGGTGACACCAAAATAGGTTGATATCGCAACCTATGAATGTAGTTACCAAGAATTCCAGTGGGATCTTAATGAGCGGGGTAAGTGGGCCAAGGAATGGCTCGTGGAGTTTAATTCAGATTTGCGTGAGTTGTTGCATTTTGGGGAGTCAAACAAGGGCAGGACTTTCACAGTGAATGGTGGAGACCTGGGGAGTTTTGTAGAGAGAGGGATCTTGGCAAAGAAAAGATGAGGTCTGGGGCAGATCTGCCATGATCATGTTGAGCATGTGGGCAGACGTGTAGAATCAAGTGGCTTGTTCTTGATCCTATTTTCTCAAGTGCTCCTATTTTCATACCGGGTTTTACATTTTTGTTTTTGCTGATGTGTGCAAATTGGTCCCAATGTGCATATCATTTAATTCCATCATCCAGACATTCATCCCCGAGTGACTGCTGCATCACTTTCCTGCCTCTTTTCAAAATCTCAGACAATTAATAGGATCAGTAACTGGTACAATTCCTTTCATTCCTCTTGAAATTTTCAGTTCACTCCTTACATTCTAAATATTAGTTTAGTTTCTCAATTATTTTGTCTCAGACATTCAGGAATGAAATTTTGGAGCCAGAGTGGAACCTGCCAGCAGTGCGATACAGTGGGATCAGTGTTACTAATTGGGGGCAAGATCCCAGGCATATTGCTTCTTGCAACAAAAGTTTGCAAAAGAAGTCTGCAAAAGAAGTCTGCAAATGAGGGGGGACCTCATAGAAATGTACTGAATAGTGAAAGGCCTGAATAGAATTAATGTGGAGAGGATGTTTCCAATAGACCAGAGGCCATGGCCTGAGAATAAACGGACTTTCCTTTAGAAAGGAGATGAGGAGAAATTTCTTTCATCAAAGGGTGGTGAATCTGTGGAATTCATTGCCACAGACGGCTGTGGAGGCCAAGTCAATGGATATTTTTAAGGTGGAGATTGACAGATTATTGATTAATAAGGGTATCAGGGGGAAGGCAAGAGAATGGGGTTGAGAAGGAAAGAAGGAAACATGATTGAATGGTTGAGTCGACTTGATGGGCCAAATGGCCTAATTCTGCTCTTGGATCTTATGAACTTACGACTTGGTAAACTCAAATCATTGGCACGGTCATTGTGTTTATAAAATATACTCACTGAAAGTCATATTTTGCATGTATCAAGATCTGTGTTTAAATTCTCACCCTCCACCATATGTTCCATGACTTATTCAAATTGCCTCCCCTCCCCTCCCCTCCCCCCCCCCCCCCCCCCCCCCAAAAAAGTTCTCAGAACACTTATTTTTCTATGGAGGCAAATACCATGAATTATTTATGGACGATGCTTCAGTATTAAATTTTCAGCAGAAAATTCCAGATCGCAAGGTCGTTTTTCCTTCCCTCCTTCAAAGCAGGAGCACTAGATACAGATACATTGTTATTTCATTGCATCTTTCTTCCTCCATTAACATAAAGATCTTACACAACCTCTTCCACGGTGATGCTACCCAATAAATCTGGTTCTTGGAGATGTTACATTCTAAGCCTCTGACTGAAATAGAAAACTGAACAAGGGTGAAATGCCACGTTCTTTATTTATCACAAGAAATGTTGCTTATGGCGACCCAATAATGCTTTGACAGAAAAATTAATTTAATACCCATCTCAAATAATATCATAAAAATAATGTCAAGATGATTAACGCACCAGAAAGGTCACCCATGCCAAGACAAATGATAGACAATCACAATCTTACTACAATAATAAATCTGTACAAGGATGAAATTAAATATTTAATCTGTTTGGTAGAACGTGCTTACATTGCAAAAGTTTGCTTGGAAAATAGCAATCACGCTGCTATGATTAATAGATTACAAGAATGTAAAGCCCTTGGTTTTAAATGTGTATGCAAATAATTCCAGAGCCCTCCATCAAAGCATCAATTTATGTTTTATAATTTACATTTCATATGATTTACAGTGTTAAAACATTACATTTAAAGTCTGCCCAACGAAAGACAACAGGTGATCACTGCAATTTATAAATACCACCATTACATTTCCAGCTAAGTATATTTGTTTCAACAAATTTAAAGACAAAAAAATCTACAAAAATAATTAATGTCATGTATTTTCTCAAAATGATAGACTGAACACTATATATTCAATAACGAAAGCCTTATACCCTGACAATTTTTGCTCAGTATTATTCAATTGTACACTTCGCCTAACCATAAAGTAATGTCAAACCTCCTTGTGAAGATCTGAGGCAAATCTAATGCAATATATGTTTTGGCCTCTGGTTCATTACAAGCAATCCAGAACCGTTACCCAATTGTGGGTGATCAGCTGTTCATGGTGGACGTCTTTTGTCTTACATAAGGAGGTAAAAATCATTTATGAATGAGCAAAATGGACCTAGAATCAAAATCAGCCGTTGAAAGATATATCAAAATATCCAAGCCCTTTTACTGACATCTGTCCCCACTAGTTAGCAGCAGATGGGTGACAAGCAAACACCAACTCCCGTGTGCACAGAATTGGAATATCAAATGGAGAAGTCAAGAGGGTTAAGTGTGTTTTATTGTCATCTGCCCCAGATAGAACAATCAAATTCGTACCTGCAGCAGCACAACAGAATATGTAAACATAGTACAAACAATATAATAAACAAGAGAGAAAAAAAGGTTCAGTGTGCATATATACACACACACACACATACCACAAATACACAAATATATAGATTATATATAATAAATATAATCTATATATGTACAATGCACGCACGCATACGTGCACACAAAAAATAAATTATAGTGCGAAAATAACAATCATAGTCGATGTAGTCCAGAACTTATTTGATGTTGTAGTGCTTAATAGCTGAATAGCTGCAGGGAAGACGTTACAGTTTTCAGGTTCCTGAACCTTCTTCCCGATGGCAGGGGTGAAATGAATGTGTGGCCTGGGTGGTGTGGGTCTCTGATGATGCCGGCTGCCTTTGAGGCAGCAACTCCGGTAAATCCCTTCGATGTTGGGGAGGTCAGAGCCGGTGATCGACTGGGCAGTGTTCACAACTTTTTGAAGAGGTTTAAGATCGGAAATGATGTTAAGATACTGTTTCTTATACTATGTATTTGGCCGGGTTACGCAAACCAATAGCGCAAGCAACATTCTGAAGAGTCTCGACCCGAAACGTCACCCATTCCTTCTCTCCAGAGATGTTGCCTATCCTGCTGAGTTACTCCAGCTTTTTGTGTCTATTTAAATGCTGCATATCAATGCAAGTGTAATATTTACACTTAGCTATAAATAATAATAATAATAATAATATATAATATTCATTTATTGTCATTGCAACGAGTACAACGAAATTAAAAAATAGCCAATCCTGACGGTGCGTACAAACATATATGCAATAAATGCAAAAACAAATAAATACATAAATACAATTAAATACAATTATATTAAGTACAAGATTTTTTAACGGTGTTGCCTAGTGCAAAGGTAGTGTTCAGTTCTCGTATGGCCCTGGGGTAAAAACTGTTCTTAAGTCTGTTTGTTCGGGATTTGATCGACCTGAAACGTCGACCACAGGGCAGATGAACAAACAGACGGTGGCCGGGGTGGGATGGATCTTTTATTATTTTGCCTGCTCTACTGAGGCAGCGTAGGCTGAACAGGTGCTCCAGGGAGGGCAGTGAGCAGCCGATGATCTTCTGGGCCGTCGTGAAGACCCTCTGAAGGGCCTTCCTGTCCTTTTCTGAGCAGCTGGCATACCATGTGGTTATACAGTATGCCAGCACACTCTCGATGGAGCAGCGATAGAAGGACAACATGAGCTTCTCCTGCAGGTTGGTTTTCCTGAGGATCCTCAGGAAGTGGAGTCTCTGCTGTGCCTTCTTTACTGTGGTGATGGTGTTGGTAGACCAGGTAAGATCCTCTGCGATGTGCGTACCCAGGAACCTGAAAGCTGGTACCCTTTCCACACAGACCCCATTGATGTAGAGTGGGTCGTAATCTACACTGGTTTTTCTAAAGTCAATTATAAGTTCCTTTGTTTTGGAGGAGTTCAGGACCAGATTGTTCACTGAACACCATGCTGCCAGCCTTTGGATTTCATCCCTATAGGCTGTCTCATCTCCTTCTGAGATGAGTCCAACCACAGTCGTGTCATCCGCGAACTTGATGATGGTGTTGGTGGGATGGGTGGGGGCGCAGTCGTGAGTGTAGAGGGAGTAAAGGATGGGGGTAAATGTTGTTCAGGGAGTAAAGCTAGTATAATGTCATAATTATCAAAGAGCAAACCCTATCTGAACAACATTAAAAACATCAGTGTCACAATTGTCAAATCAAGTCAATCATGTCAGTGTGTTTCATCGAACCTAGACTTTCTTATTATGTCATAATTCAGAGTTTGACATACAGCTGCCAGTCATGGAAAATGCTTTGGCAACAGCAATTAGCCTTCAATTGACTTCAAGCTGTGCCAATTTAAAAACACATGCCAAAGGAGCTGCCTCACAGCACCAGAGACCCGGGTTCGAGCCTGACCTCGGGTTCTGCCTGTATAGAGTTTGCATGTTCTCTGTCTGACTACACGGGTTTCCTCCAGTGCTCCAGTTTTCTCCCACGTCCCAAAGACATACGGGTTTGTAGGTGAATTGGCCCTCTGTAAATTGCCCATAGTGCGTAGGGAGTGGATGCGAAGAAAGTGGAATAACATAGAACTAGTGAACGGGTGATCGCTGGTCAGCATGGACTTGGTGGGCTGAAGGGCCTGTTGCCACGCTGCATCTCTAAACTCAAACTAAACTAAACTAAGATAGCTGAGGATCCATCTTAAAGCACATAGTGCTAACCACAGCACCGCCTCAGCTTCATATCCTTGTCGGTAATCTCAATCAACTAGAAATTTAAAGCTCACCTTCCTCCCCAGCAGCTGCTGACTGACCCACTGAACAACTTCAACTTTCTTATTTCACCAGGCCGTCCATAGGTTACAATACTACATTACACAAACGAGCTAGGATAATATTATGAAATTCAAAAGTCTGACATGCGTGTAAACGTTCATTCTATGTCAGAGCAAGATTCCTCTCTCTCTCTCTCCACACCTTTAATAATTGTTATTTCTTATCAGTCTAATGCACTTTTGAAGCCGCCCATAATAATACTGTGGACACAGTGCTGGAATTACTCAGCAGGCAAGTAGTATCTCTGGAGAATATGAATTGGTGACCCAGTCTGAAGAAAGGTCTCGACACAAAATGTCACCTATCCATGTTCTCCAGAGATGCTGCCGGGCCTGCCGAGCTATTCCAGCACTTTGTGTCCTTTTGCGTATTAACCAGCATCTGCAGTTCATTGTTTCTACAAGTTATAAATGGTTATATAGAATTTTTATTTTCAACATTTCATGTGGATCACAAATGAAGTGGAGGCCACAGGATAAGTAATTGTGTAAAGGCCCAAGACGCGAGGATTTTATTTTGAATGCAAGATGCATATAGGATTTGGAATAGGCTGGATTTTAGGATAAAGGAGAGATTCAGAAACAACCTGCAGAAAAAGGAAATTAGCTGAACACATGGAGAGACATTTGCAATGATAAACCTGGATTGCTCTTCAAAAGAGCCAGCTCACACTCAGTTGGCCCATTGACTTCCCTCTTTGCAAAGCTATTCCACAATTCTCTTGTAGATGTTAGTCTTTGATCACTGGAGCTAAACAAGAGGCAAGAGGGTTTAGTACTGATGTACTCACCACTGATGTACTCATACAGGCTGGAGCAGTCAAGATCCATTTAGTGCTTAGAACTGAAATCAAATGTATATCCCGAAACAGATTCTATTCTGTTTAATTGACTATCGCTTGCAATTTTCAAAGGCTTACTTCTTACTTCAATGGTAGTTTGCCCAAGGCATAAAATACAGGGGCATGTTAACATAAGTTAGTAAACTAGTTCTTGAAACATAGAAAATAGGTGCAGGAGTGGGCCATTCGGCCCTTTGAGCCAGCACCACCATACAATATGATTATGGCTGATCATCCAAAATCCTCTTTAATTACAGCTAATAATCTGGGCACATGAGTTAAAATCCCAAAGATTAAGCAATTTAAAGTTCCGTTAATTAAATTGATTGATTGAATTAATTGATTAAAAGATGTAGGAATGGAAACAGACCCTTCAACCCACAGAGTCCACACCAACCATCAATCGCCCATTTGCGTTATTTCCAGGTTATTCCCATTTTCGCATCCACTCTCTACAAACTAGGGGGATGTTAGAAAAGCCAATTACCCTACGCCAGGCATCTTTGAGATGTGGGAGGGGACTGCAGACACTAGGAAACCCACATGGTCATAGGAAGAATTTGCAAACTCCACTCAGACAGCACCCGCCGTGAAGGTTGAGCCCATGTCTCTGCGTCTCTACCAACTGCTTCACTGTGCAGTACCAGCTGCTCTATGAGATAATACGATGTAAAATGTTACTGGGTCTGTGTGACAGCACTGGAGTGCTTAAAGTTGTGTGGATGATCACTGGTCGGCGCGGATTCGGTACGCTGAAGGGCCTGTTTCCATGTTGTATCTCTCTAAACTAAACTAAACTGCAGAGCAGACTCACGGAACATTTTAACCGATGGTGTACAGCTTAGCATTAGAAATGAGTCTCAATGGCTAAAAAGCCCTGATTTCATGGCCACAAAACAAGAATTGTCCATGTTCATATTTTCTATGTAGATTATCATGATCCAATGGCAAAGAAGACCTGATGGGCCGAATGGCCTAATTCTGCTCCTATGTCTCATAACCTTATGTATTTTCTTACAACATTGTCCTGCCACTCATTTTAGTTTACTGAGGTACAGTGAAAAGCTTTTGTTGCATGATAACCAGTCAGTGGAAAGACTACACTTACCCTATGTGAGCCATCCACAGTGTACAGATACATAATATTGGGAATAATGTTTAGTGCACGATAAAGTCCAGTAAAGTCAGGTGAAAGATTGGTCCGAGGGCCTCCAAGGTAGATAGTAGCTGAGGACCGCTCTCTAGTTGTTGACAGGATGGTTCAGTTGCCTGATAACAGTTGGGAAGAAAATGTCCTTGAATTTGTAGGTGTGTGTTTTCACACTTTTGTACCTCTTGGCTGATAAGAGAGGGGAGAAGAGGGAGTGACCCCACATTACAAATACATTTTCAGTTGGCAATTAATCGACCCATAAGCACTTTGTTGGGATGTTGGAGATAAACCAGGTGCACACGGGGAAATTGTGCCATCCTCACACACAGTATCCAAGCGTGGGATCGAACGTGGGTCACTAGAGCTGTGTGGCAGCAGGGCTGCCTGGTAGCAGAAATCCAATTTATTATCACCCACTATCAGGCAACAAAAGGACACAAAGTGCTGGAGGAACTCAATGGGTCAAGCAGCTTCTCTGGAGAACATGGAGAGGTGACGTTTTGGGTCGGGACTGATTGTACGAGTGGAGTAAAGAAAGCTGGAAGAGGAGGGGCAGGACAAAGCGTGGCAGGTAATAGGTGTACACTGGCAAGGGGAGCGTTGATAGGCAGATGGTTGGACAAGGGGCAGATGAAAAACAGATTGGCCTGAGCCAAAGGATTGGAGTTGTGAATTTTGAAGCCCAGAGGAAGGATTGTAGTTGGAGTGGGAGGGGAGAAATAGGTGCAAGTGTAGGTGTGGCACAGGGGAGGGGGCTGGTCTAGGTGTGGCACAGGGGAGGGGGCTGGTCTAGGTGTGACACAGGGGAGGGGGCTGGTCTAGGTGTGGCACAGGGGAGGGGGGTTGGTCCAGGTGTGGCACAGGGGAGGGGGACTGGTTTAGGTGTGGCACAGGGGAGGGGGCTGGTTTAGGTGTGGCACAGGGGAGGGGGCTGGTCTAGGTGTGACACAAGGGAGGGGGGCTGGTCTAGGTGTGACACAGGGGAGGGGGCTGGTCTAGGTGTGGCACAGTGGAAGGGGCTGGTCTAGGTGTGGCACAGGGGACGGGGCTGGTCTAGGTGTGGCACAGGGGAAGGGGCTGGTCTAGGTGTGGCACAGGGGGGGGCTGGTCTAGGTGTGGCACGGGGAGGGGGGCTGGTCTAGATGTGGCACAGGGGAGGGGGCTGGTCTAGGTGTGGCACAGGGGAGGGGGGCTGGTCTAGGTGTGGCACAGGGGAGGGGGCTGGTCTAGGTGTGGCACGAGGAGGGGGCTGGTTTAGGTGTGGCACAGGGGAGGGGGCTGGTCTAGGTGTGGCACGAGGAGGGGGCTGGTTTAGGTGTGGCACAGGGGAGGGGGCTGGTCTAGGTGTGGCACAGGGGAGGGTGCTGGTCTAGGTGTGGCACAGGGGAGGGGGGTGAGAAAGGGGAGGTGGGTTTGTCAGAGATTACCGACAATTGGAGAATTCAATGTTTCGCTGCTTGGTTGAAGATGAATTCCAACAAGCAAAGTTTCCAGTCGAGTTGCTGTATTCCTGCAACTACCTCCTCAATGGCCAAGGCCCATCTTGTCCACAACAATCCAATGCTGACCAATTGCTACCCAGCAAAATGATGTCAGACATTATAAAATGCGTTGTAATACTATACGCCCTCACCAATAGTCAAGCATTTTGATCAAATGAGGGGTTGGAGACAATTCATTCCATACCAATCAACTCACTCAACGACCATCCTGACTGAGAAACGTTTGTCACAGCTGTGTCAAACCCTACAGCTTCAACCTAAAGCACTCTAGGTGAATTGCCTTCAATCCAGGAACACTGCTTACCACCATTTTTCCAAAGAGTAATTTGGGTTGGGAGATAAATGGTGGCTTTGCCAGCAATACCTACTCTGCCCAGTCCATCATCGGCTCTGGCCTCCCCATCATTGAAGGGATTTATCGGAATCGCTGCCTCAAAGACCCACGCCACCCTGGCCACACACTCATTTCACTCCTGCCGTCGGGAAGAAGGTACAGGAACCTGGAAACTGTAACATCCAGGTTCAGGAACAGCTTCTTCCCTACAGCCATTCCGCTATTAAACACTACAACCTCAAATAAGCTCTGAACTGCATAGACTATTATCGTTTGTTTTTTGTGTGTACGTATGTGCGCATGTGTGTGCGCGCTTGTGTATATATATATATGCATATATATATATACACATATATACAAATATATACATGTGTGTATTTGTGAGTGTGTGTATATAATACAATAATATATAATACACACACTGAACTTTTTTTCTCTCTTTTATTATATTGTTTACAGTGTATTTGACTTGACTTGACTATGTTTAAATATTCTGTTGTGCTGCTGCAAGTAAGAATTTCATTGTTCTATCTGGGACATATGACAATAAAACACTCTTGACTCGACTCTTAAATCTGCCATCATTTGCACTGGATATAGAAATAATTTTTGCAGGGATGCTCCAGACAAAATAGTTTGCAAATGTATTTTCATTGCAACATCCTGAAAGGATTTGGGTTTTAAGTCTTAGAAACAGCTACAAAAACCCACAACTGGCTTGATCGGAAATTGTTCTTACAACATAAAACAAACTCAATTTCATGGCTCTGAAATGGATATTTACAAATGATTGAGAATATTCTGTAGTGTTTGTTTAATCATGAATTGGTATTTATGCTCCCGGGAGCTCTTAACATTGGAAATAGGAACCATATTTAATTTTAGTTTGTAGAACTTTTGGTTACATTCAGTTACTGCAGGTGTGTTAATCTTCAGAGATGATTATATAGCATCTGCAAGAGAGTTAAAGTTTCCTCAAAGGAAATGCTATATGATTATTTTGAAATGGGTACGTTGAAAACCCACATTTAAATCGTTTTGAATGGTGAATTAACAGTTCCTGTGTTATAATAGTATTGGCACAGCTTGGAAGCAGATATCAAAATCCCAAACATTGTATTATATAAGTAGAAGTATAGTTTATTTTCTGCAAAAGCTTAGATAGCTTACAGCGAATGCAGCGCCGGAGACTCAGGTTCGATCCTGACTACGGGCGCCGTCTGTATGGAGTTTGTACGTTCTCCCCGTGACCTGCGTGGGTTTTCTCCGAGATCTTCGGTTTCCTCCCACACTCCAAAGACGTGCAGGTTTGTAGGTTAATTGACTGGGTAAATGTAAAAATTGTCCCTGGTGTGTGTAGGATAGTGTTAATGTGCAGGGATCGCTGGGCGGCGCGGACTTGGTGGGCCGAAAGGGCCTGTTTCCGCGCTGTAGAATTTAAATCTAAAAATCTAAATCTAAAATACTAGCCAAAGACGATTAAAGATGGGTTGACCCTTAACTGCTTCCTCAGTTTAGGCAACATTATGGGGAAGCAATTAACAATGCTGCCACTTCCAGCAACTTAACTTCCTGCAAACACTTAAACAAAAACTAAATATTTATCTGATCATCAGCTTCTTTTTCATAATATTCTCAAATACCAAAAAAACACATCAAGTCAAGTCAAGTCAAATTTATTTGTCACATACACATACTCGATGTGCAGTGAAATGAAAGTGGCAATGCCTGCGGGTTGTGCACAAAAATAATTACAGTTACAGCATATAAATAAAGTTAATAAGTTACTAAACATAGCACAAAAAGTGTCGACAAAAATTTAGTCTCTGGGGTTATCAAAGTTGACAGTCCTGATGGCCTGTGGGAAGAAGCTCCGTCTCATCCTCTCCGTTTTCACAGCGTGACAGCGGAGGCGTTTGCCTGACCGTAGCATCTGGAACAGTCCGTTACTGGGGTGGCAGGGGTCCCTCATGATCTTGCTTGCTCTGGATCTGCACCTCCTGATGTATAGGTCCTGCAGGGGGACGAGTGTAGTTCCCATGGTGCGTTCTGCCGAACGCACTACTCTCTGCAGGGCCATCCTGTCCTGGGCAGAGCTGTTCCCAAACCAGACTGTAATGTTGCCGGACAGGATGCTCTCTACAGCCCCAGAGTAGAAGCAATGAAGGATCCTCAGCGACACTCTGAATTTCCTCAGTTGTCTAAGGTGGTAAAGGCGCTGCTTAGCCTTACCCACCAGTGCGGCAATGTGCGTTGCCCACGTCAGATCCTCTGCGATGCGGACTCCCAAGTATTTGAAACTGCTCACCCTATCCACAATAGACCCATTTATCTCCAGTGGCGTGTACGTCCTTGGATGTTTAGCCCTTCTGAAGTCCACAATCAGCTCCTTTGTTTTAGTGACATTCAAGAGGAGGCTATTGTCCTGACACCAGAGTGCCAGATCAGCCACCTCCTCCCGGTAGGCCTTCTCATCGTTGCTGGAGATCTGGCCCACCACCACAGTGTCATCAGCAAACTTGATGATGGAGTTTGAGCTGAACCTGGCCCTACAGTCATGTGTGTACAGGGAGTACAGAAGGGGGCTAAGGACGCAGCCCTGGGGGGATCCTATGTTCAGGGTGAGGGAGCTAGATGTGTGTTCCCCCATCCTGACCACTTGTGGCCTGGCAGTGAGAAAGTCCAGGACCCAGGCACACAGAGGGGTGCTAAGCCCCAGTTCCAGCAGCTTCTCAACCAGTCTGCTGGGGACTATTGTGTTGAATGCTGAACTAAAGTCAATGAACAGCATCCTCTGGGATGGGCTGGGAAGGGCTATTTATTTCCCAAACGGTCATGAAACAATTTACAAAATCATGGAACTACACCAATTTCCAATGTTACCGGGGCAGCAGAAAATTGCAAATAAATTCTCCAGGACAAAATACAACATTAAAGATTCTTTCAAAATAACGTAGTGACATGCCAGCATTGATCTAAAATCATAATCCACATTGGTTCAATTTTACAATCTTCATTACTCTAATATTGCAACATGAACCATCATAATATACTAGAGCGCATTATTTTATGCTTCCAGATGCAATCCATTCTTTCCAAAATCCCATTACTCAAATGAAACAGGATTCCTTTGTGCATTTCACCAATACTATCGCCGTATCATATTCGTATAACCTTCAGTCTCATTTATAATCAGTGTTCATTCACCCAGTTCCTTTACAAGGAACGATATAAAAAATTGCAAGAACTTTCACAGGAATCTATTCCTTCAAATTGTAATCCATCCAGCAGAATGTTCATGTATTTTTGCTTTGCAAACCTATTTCAGTTCAGTTTTAGTCCAGTTTAATTTATTATTGTCACATGAACGGAGGCGCAATGAAAAGCTTCCGTTTCCGCGCTAACCAGTCAAAGAAAAAACTACATATGAATACAATCAAGCCGTCCACAGTGCACAGATAATGGATAAACGGTACAACATTTAGTGCAAGATATTAACACTGAAGTTTCAAATTTCATGAAAGGAAATAAGGTTAGTCCCAACAGAAAGACAATTTCAAACTGCCTAAAGCTTCATTACCACTAATGTTAAACCAATCTCCTGCACAGATCCATCACTGGGGGTTTCTTATGGGGTCTTGGAATGTTTCGGTGATACATTACTCCACTCCCACTTGAACGTTGCCACTTTGTGGTATCTACAATATGATTAAGCGGCAGTTAAGTCTAGGACAGTAGATGTTACTAAGTACTAAGCAGTACCAAGTGAAGAATAACTGTTTCTAGATGAGATTCTCCCAAATTGGCTTTGCAAACTGCACTAAATTCCAGTACGCACGATCGATGGGAGCATAAATTATGTCGTTTGAAGGGAACAATTAGTGTGCAAGAGGACTCCCAAATAAAGCAGGGCTCCACAGAACGACAATTAGTTACTAAATTAGTGAAATCTTCATTTGGCACGGGAGATACATTCTCTTTCCTTTGGGGAAATGGAGAGTCTGTTAAAATGAACTATTTTCAGGACTTTCACATTGAATTTCCCAAGCCATTCTTGTCACGTTGTTTGAACTCTTTCAAATTCATCAACATTATGTTAAAAAAACAGAATTTGGGATCAGAGTATTTCAAGCACACCTCAGCAGTAAAATAAAACTGTTTCAGGTTAAAATAACTGATTCTGACAAATAGTACATATTACATATTCTAAATAGTACATATTACATTACAGCAGGCATGTTAAGTACCAGTTTCAGAGTATATAGATGCTCAGTGAACTAACAGTAATCACGTCTAGGTTTGCCAATGGACACACAGTTATTGTATATGGAACAGAGAAAATTACAGCACAGGAACAGGCCTTTCAGCCCACAATGACCATGTCAAAATATACTAACCGCATGCCTGACAGTGCCAGAGCCGTGGGTTCGATCCTGACTTCGGGTGCTGTCTGTGCAGAGTTTGCATGTCCTCCCTGTGACCGCATGGTTTTCTTCCGGGTGCCCTGGTTTCCTCCCACAACCCAAAAGCATGCAGTAGTGTAGGTTAATTGGGTTCTGTAAATTGCCCCTAAAGTGTAGGGAGTGGATAGGAAAGTGGGATAACATCGAACCAGCGTGAACGGGTGAACAATGGTCGGCATGGACTAGTGGGCTGAAGGACATGTTTCCAGGCTGCTTCACTCAACAAAACTAATCTGACCACGCATTGGTCCAAATCCCTCCATTCCCTAAACATACACGTGCCACATTTTATTTCTGCTGAATCTATAATGAAATAAAATTCATTCACTATTCCTCATCATCCAGACAGTTTGAATGCAAGCTGCTTCTATTGCATTGCATCGCCATACATCATGGTTCAGTATTCAATCTGCTCCCCAAGTGTAACTTTACACGTTGAGATATTGCAGCATTACAAATCACTCTGAGTGATAAACTAATCACATGCCTCACAGTGCCAGAGACCCGAGTTCGATCCTGACCTCGGGTGCTGTCTGTGCGGAGTTTGCATGTTCTCCCTGTGACCGCGTGGTTTTCTTCTGGGTGAGAACCTGAACCATTGATTGCTCACTTACTATTAGTCACAGAATATATTCAGAAGCAAAATGGCTGCACTTTAAAAAAATTCTGGGATAATGTAAATATTCACTCTAATATGAAGTTAGCATATTCACATAAGTTTTACAATTTTTCTGACCTACATTAAAACAAAAAACACAGATTCCATAAAAGTATTTTTAAAAAATTGATAATTTAGTATTAAGTGCTTTGGGATTTGCAACATGGCATCATATTCCATGCATTAAATTTGAAAATGTTCAAACTTCATTGAAGAATTAGGGTTCACAGAGTTAAAAGGCAAAAATCATTTCGAAGTTCATGAACCAGTTCATTACATTCAATATATGTTGCTCTAATTCCCCTCAACAAAAATAGGTGTCAGATGAAAGGAATTGGACTTGCTTCAAGCGACAGAAAGGCAGCCCATGCTCATTAAATTTCTATTGAACGCCCACCTCTGGGATTTCTTGGATTCTATCAGCAAAGAAGTTCAGCTTCTCCGCGGAAAACTCAAGTGTATCTTTAAATTTGTAAAATACATCAGTCGAGGGCATTTTGCCAATGTCGTTTAATCAATTAATTGTCCAACAAATCGTGACTAAATAGGTGCGTTTGGAGATTGGCTCTCGACTGGTCAAATGGGGGAAGAGGCATTTCATCTCAGCAGGATGCATGCACAAAGTACCTACACGACAATCTGCAATCCCTGGCAATGCCTCAATTGACTAAGGAACCCCAGAATAAACTAACATTGAATTGAGGAATTCCCGCAGAAACTCAACAATTTGGAAATTAGAATTATTTAATTGTATAGCGCCCAAATCGAATATGGCAGCTACTAACAGCACCACGTATGTTAAGGAAATAATACTGATGAGCACAGGCAAAGTGAAAATGGGTTGCTGTGGGTCTGCCCAAAAGCCTGACTTTTGTACAGGTCCACTGTTTCGCCAGACTAACAGAGGTCACGGCCTTGGTGGGGCGGGGGCCGAGATAACGGCCCGCAAAGTCGGCTGCAGAAGTCGGCAATGGGAACGGATCTGCTCAAGGAGGCAAATTGGACCCTCCGATCAGCCGCGGAAGTCCCGATGAGAATGACATCGGCTGCCTCACTCCGAGGCGCCACATTTTCAGAGGGACTTCCAGGGGGGTATTTCAAGTGTGTTCTTGCAATTTTGTCCGGATTAAAGGAAGTGCCGGATCACAATTGGTTGGAAAGTCTATGGTGGACCTGTATCAAAATGCCAAGATAACATGGCAATTAGAATGGAAACAATAGCGGATTGTTCAACCACTGTGGCACAAAGTGAATGTTCAGCTCCACAATGGCAGCAGCTTCCCTCCAGTTAAAATATCAATGTATTATGTTATATTTCCCTGTATGCAAACCCACAGAGTAAAGCTTTTCAACATGTATTAGCTGTAACTAAATTCCAAGTTATTTTTAACAAAATAATTCTGATGCTACTGCATCCATTTCACAGAGAGAGACTTCTTTGATAAACTTAACTTGCTTCATTTAAATGGAGAAAGGCACCTGGCTGTGGATATTCAACAGAGCTGTGCAATTAGTCCTGAATAAATCTACCAATAAAAACCCAGGATACGTTAAGCTAGTTGATCTCTTTCTGTGCTGAAAAACACAATGATTTAATTGATTAATGAGAAAAGACAGGGTTGTTTTACATTGACGAGGCAGGGTTTAAAGAAGGCCTTAAAAGGAAATTAAGATGGGTCAGAAGTTTGAGGAGAGAATTACAGATTTCGAGGTTCACGCCGCTGAGGATATAGCCACAAGTCAGAGAGCAGTGAACAGCAGAGATGGGCAAGAAGCCAGAAATCACTCAGCACACACGAGAAATTAAAGTCTGTTCGGGTGAAATTACAGGGGTAACTGACTGAAGCACAAAACAGCAACCGAGTCAGAAAACTGATGAGTACACGCCTGCACCCATAGAAGTGACTCTGCAAATAGCAATCATATATTAAAATACAATCAGTTGGAGATAGGGTAAGGGGGTCCCTTAGAAATTAGTAGCATTGAACATGGCTTTCCAATACACCATCACCTGCAAAAGAAGCTATAACATAGATTTCAGATGCACAGATTCAGAACAGGGCTTTATTCATTCAATAATAATAAAATCCCAAGTTAATAGTCAGACTAACTGAGTTTACCTCAAATCTTCAACCATAGTTGTGAGAGCTGCCAACTGAAGTAAATTGACTATCCACTCGATACTGATGTTGTTCAACATTAATTGACTTGGGCCCAATAAAGAGAAAATCTAATTCAATCCCAACATGCCTTACTCAAACCTAGTGATTGGTTGATTTCTCATGTGAAACGGATAATGTTAATAAAAAAGGAGACAGCAGGTGTAAACTACATTGGCTCATGCCCGGTTAAACCCTGTGCATTAACTTCAATTCATTGGCAACACACTCGATTCACCTCAGCGTACTTTAGCGGTGAGCTCATCTGCAGAACCCATACAACGTGACAGGGGGACATTTTACAGACTTGTGGAAGGGACACGTTTACTAGGTTGCACCTGCAATCCAATCTAAGTTAGAACAAAAAGTCACACATCAAGAGATTTATGGTTACTCTTCCTGTGTTCCGGTTCTGATTATCAAGTAAAGTAAGATCAGATGGAAAGGTGTGCTATTATTCAGCCGCTGTACCAAACACCTGGCATTTCTACACCAGGGCATGCCTGAACAAAAAGATGATGCACTGTTACCATATATTCTTATGACAGAAATGTGATTCTTGTCCATGAAATTGCACCCTTGTTTAGCTCTTTGATGGGGAAGAGGAAATAAGTATACGTTTACTGTGTTGTAATTCCTGCTGCTGTTGCAGGGTAAGCAAATCTGGCAGGGCAGTCTTGACAGACAATGCTTTTTGTCAGGCTGTATAAATCTGGAGTGCTGATCGGGAAAAATGTCAACATGACAAGATTATTCTGACAAGACAACCATAAACACAACCAGAATAACACTGCTTCATAGTTATGAAATGACTTTTTATTAATGGTGTCTTTCAGACACAATTAATATTGCTTTGATACAGCCAACCTAAAAGAGGACATGCACATCCGCTGAAATAAAAATGTAATCTTACCCTCAATTAATTAATTCTATTAAAAAACTACAGAAGTAACAAAGTGGCACATAGCTTACTTCAGCTAATTTTTATGTCATTCAGCTATTGCCTATCTACTTGTTCTCATGGTGAACTAATAAAATAGGGGGGTTTAGGATTGTCATCTTTTCTAAGCACACCTAGGAGTGCATACAAAATGATAATCTTTTTTTAGTGGTAGCTTTAATACATTGCTTATTGGAATAGTGAATTCCTCATCTGATAGCATGCAAAAGATACAAATATTTCCAGGAATAAAATAATTGGAAATATAGAAGGTGAATATTTGCTGCACTGTTGCAAAAGAACCTGGGAGGTTGTGCAGTTAAACAGTTGTTGATGGGCCAGCACAAATATGATGGGCAGAATGGCACCATTCTGTACTAAATCATTCAAAATTCTAAATGTTGGCTACAAGTGCACATTTCAGTATGCTTTTCCGTAAGAAAGTGCAAATTAAAACATTATTTCATCCTCACGGTCTAGTTATTTAGTAGAGTGGTGTGTATTTAAAAAAAGTAACAATCTTGCACATGCATCGGTTCTTTTTCTTGATAAATCAGGAAAAAATGTCAGGAAGATGAGGTGATGAAAGGAGGTAAATGTTTTTATTCCCCTCTGTTGATTTCAACCGGGCAATTTCAAAGCACAACCATCCGTGTACAAGCCAATAACACGAATTCACCAAATTCAGCACCACGTTGTTCTGACTGTAGCAACCACATCTCAAATGCAATGAAGTGGTGCATGAGCAAAGGTGACTTCAAATAAGAATATTCTCAACACATTACACTTTAAAATTAGATTTAGTACCAGCAATTAGCAATTAATACCAGTAATAACTTGCTATTTAATTCTGTGTACTGTTGCTTCAGGAGAACGTGATTAACATCTCTTGTAAAAATAGATGTCTTAATTACCACAATGGAGATTCTTATCCTATTCCATTCGAATACAAAAAAGAAATATTTCAAATAAAAATAGGAAAAGCTGGAAATACTCAACCAGTCCGACAGCATCCACGAAGAGACTTGGTGTGAACTCTCATTCTCTCTCTCTCTCTCTCCACAGACACTGCACTGGCCCGAGTGTTTCCAGCTTTATCAGTTTTCATTTGCAATTTCCAGCACCTGCCATCGACTACAGGAGCAGCATTTCAGATTATTTCAACCAGAGAGGTCATCTGGTGATCTCTCTCATGGCAGTGAAGGGAAGTACTACCAACTGGACAATGTGAGCAGCTGCTTTAAACAGAAACTTGATAGGCCAGGCCATTGTAAAGGATGACGGACAAAGTGGCGACAGCTGGACGAAAGCCAGAAGGGTGATGGTCATGGGTTCCAGTGTCCCAGTACTGCACACATGGTTAAACTTCTGAAGGGTTAAAGTTGCTTGCCAAAAAATGCCACAAGTTCAGTCGCAGCTTGACTTAGACTTTAGAGAAACAGTCTGGAAACAGGCCCATTGGCCCACTGAGTCCACGCCGACCAATGACCCCTGTACACTAGCACTATTCCGCAAACTTGGGAACATTTATAATTTTACCAAAGCCAATCAGCTTACAAACCTGCACGTCTTTGGAGTGTGGAGGGAAAAGGAGCATCCGGAGAAAACCAACGCAGTCACGGGGAGAACATACAAACTCCGTACAGACAGCACCCGTAGTCAGGATTGAACCTGGGACTCTGGCGCTGTGAGGCAGCAACTCTACCGCTGTGCCACTGTATCACCTTTTCTTCTATTAATTTGAACAGATCAGAAGGCTATCAGAAATGAGACCACCAAATAGTCTTAGGCTCAAAGATTAGCTCAAACCACAACTTTAAGAGTATGGAGCCATTCTTCAAAGCAAATGCAATGGCATAGAACAATGGACTGACTCAATAGTCTAAGATGAAGGGTACGAACCATTTTTATTTTTCATTGGTTTAATGTGGCTGCCAATAATATTTGCAAGAACATCAACCGCATTGCATATTGTAAGAAAATTACTGCAGATGCTGGTACAAATCGAAGGTATTTATTTCACAAAATGCTGGAGTAACTCAGCAGGTCAGGCAGCATCTCAGGAGAGAAGGAATGGGTGACGCTTCGGGTCGAGACCCTTCTTCAGCATTGCATATTGTCATCAGTAACCATCAGGAGAATACCACTAAGTGGAAATGTGTCCCTTGTTCACTCACACTACCCTTCATATTAAAGTAACAGCAACACTATACTCAGCTGCAGAACTTCAGTCCCTTCGACTTCACCTTAGACTTTAGAGATACGGCGTGGAAACTGGACCAGCGATCACCCCGTGTACAAGCACGATCTTATACATCTGGGGACAACTTACAGATGACAATTAACCGCCACATCTGTACACCTTTGGAGTGTGGGAGGAAACCGAAACACCAGGTGAAAACCCATGCGGTAATAGGGAGAATGTACAAACTCCTTACAGACAGTACCCGTAGTCAGGATTGAACCCAGGTCTCTGGCACTGCAAGGCTGCAACCACTGTGCTGCCCAATCTCCAAAAGCACTGAATTTAAAAGCCCAATGCATAGCCTTCACAACTAAGTGTGCTCCTCACAAAAACAGGTTTAATTTCCATTCCCGTCTTTAGTGATTTTCTTGCTATCCATATCAGCCCATGCTCTTTGTGTGGTAGATGGTCTGCCTAGGTTGTCGACAGCATGAGAAATATGAAGAGCAAGCTCCTTGTTGTTCATTTCTTCACACCTCCGCTTGCGGATGAACTAAAACTACTGACCATCCTCTGGGGAAAAGAATCCAGCAAAAAATCACTTTACAATAGATTTCAACCTCAAACCCTTCATTTGAGAGAACAGTGTATGTATGGATCAACAAGCTTTAAAACCCTTTGTTAAATTACTATGGAAACTATCACAGACTTAACTATCGGATGGCATTACTCATTTGAAAAGTGTTATTTAACATTTATCTTCCTCTGCGTTCCACACTGATTTATATTTAGACTGGATCCTCATGCCCCAGTATATTTAGGCTTCCCAAATTACCCTGGCAGGGTATTCTCCATTCTGAATGAACCATACTTCATATGCATGTCCACATTGAGGCATCCCACTGCCTCCTCCTTAACAGTAGATCAAATTTGCTGCTCTTTGACACAATTTCTGCATAGTGCAAAACACCTATATGATGGATCAATCTATATCAATGAATATTTTTAAGGCAGAGATAGATAGATTCTTGATTAGTACGGGTGTCCAGGGTTATGGGCAGAAGGCAGGAGAATGGGGTTAGGAGGGAGAGATAGATCAGCCATGATTGAACGACAGAGTATATTTAATGGGCCGAATGGCCTAATTCTGCTCCTATCACTAATAACCTATTGATCATAATGCAATTTGCCAGCTTGTAAAAAAAAAATCTTTTTGTCCTGTGGTCAGGTTTAATCTGTCAGCATCAGACTTCTTCATAATTTCTAATAACTTCTTGGTAATTTTTAAGAATGGGTTTTTTTTCTCTTTAAATTCAAAAGCTAATAAGCATATGGGGAGAGCAGCTCTCAGTTTCATCAGTAAATATTTATAAGACAAGAATTATTTCTTGTTCATTAGTTACTGTATCTTTTGGGAATCTCCCATTTCCTTTTCTACCCATTGTTCCTGAAGGATTAAAGACCCCAAGCTCCGTGCACATTTCTCAAGAAGCTCCTCTCACCAGTCACTATTCATTTAATTGAACAAGTCCACATTGTGTAAGCTAATTTATTTGTACTGTCTCCATGAAATTAATCAACCAAATCCTTTCGCACATACCGATCATAACATTTTACACCACGTTCGAAAGTGATGCTCGAAAGTTGGAGCATCTTGCAACACCTCACACATCTCAGTATTAAATTCCCTCAACCATTCCTCCGCCCACCTGGCCAATCGATCCAGATGCTGCTGCAATCGTTCACAACCATCTTCACTATCTGCAAAACCACTGACTTTTGTATCATCGGCAAACTTGCTAATCTTGCCCTGCTTGTTCTCATCCAAATCATTGATGTAGATGGCAAACAGGAACGGGCCCAGCACCGAGCCCTGAGGCACAACACTAGTCACAGTCTGAGAAGCAACCTTCCACCATTACCCTCCGCTTCCGGCCAACTACTATTTAACAATTAAAGTTAGTCTGGGTTGTTTGTTCAATTTCCGATTGAATGGCCAGTTCTTGTCATCTGGAATCTTCCCCAGCAGTTTCCCTCCTGCTCCCCTTGGTCACGGAGGGCCAATCAGTAGGTACTTAGCTGGTAGAATGATGAGATTTCTGATGTGAAGGAAGGATCTGCAGATGCTGGTTTAGACCAAAGGTACACACAAAATGCTGGAGTAACTCAACGGGTCAGGCAGCATCTCTGGAGAAAAGGAATAGGTGATGTTTCAGGTCGAGACTCTTCTTCAGACTGAGTCAGCATCTCTGGAGAAAAGGAATGGGTGATGTTTCAGGTCAAGCCCCATCTTCAGACGGAGTCTTCAGTCTGAAGAAGGGTCTCGACTCGAAACATCACTGATTCCTTTTGTCCAGAGATGCTGCCTGACCCACCGAGTTACTCCAGCATTTGTGTCTATCTTCAATGAGATTCCAGAAACCTGGGAATGCTGGGCTAGCTGAAAACATATGCAATTGTTTGATACATTTAAATGGCTCCATAGCAGAAGCGTCCACATCGCGGGGCTGGGAACTGGAAGTGTCCTGAGCTAATTCTGCTACCACCATCATCTATTGTATGTGATGGCTCCCACTGATTGTCTCCGGAAGCTTCCGTCCTTTTCAGGACGGACGATGACAGCGATGTAACATTTGAAACATAGATGATGGACACGAAAGAAGAAACATTTAAATCTCTAAGAAAATGATAAGCGTTTTTAATTTTAATTAGCAAAAAACCCGTGTCACTTTTTGCAATAATTTAATAGGTGCTACATTATAGCAGGCTTTATAATAAAAAATCTTAAGTAATATTCACCCACATCTTCTATTCCTTATCAAAATCATTGGGATCCCGGATACTGCATCAAACAAAAGAGGTTAGGAAAAGGCCTTTCACCCTTTCACCGGGAGAGGGGTGGGAATATAAATCACAGCAAGACTGGGCCCCATGTGGTGAGTGTACCGACAGATGTTTTGTTTCCGAATCTATTATTCAGACCTGAACTTCTTTGTTTGCCAGTGTGGATGCAAGGGTCTAGGGCATACTGCTGTTTGAAATGCAGAATACAGATAGTTTTGTTTGGGATGGTCAGTAAAATATTCCTCTTGTTTCTCTGTAATTAATGACCAACAGTATTGATGATCACTTTTGACTGCACAGTAATGTTGATAATGAAAATTAAACTTTACGGGGAAATTATAATTAAACATTATGGGGATATTTTGCTGAAATCGACCTCCCTCCATCATTCAAATGGTATTGCCATCATCCAGTCAGTTACCATCACAGTTTTTGGGGTAATGGGTACAACATACTTGCCCCACCACAGAAACATTGTAGCTAGTGCTGTCCGTCGGACATGCTGCAAGTGATTCATGTCGTGACTCAAGGGGTTTCCAACATTACAAGCCAAAGTTACACACAAACAGCTGGAGTAACTCAGCGGGACAGGCAGCATCCCTGGAGAGAAGGAATGGGTGACGTTTTGGGTCAAGACCCATCTCCAGTCTGAAAAAGGGCCTTGACCCGAAACGTCACAAATTCCTTCTCTCCAGGGATGCTGCCAGTCCCGCTGAGTTACTCCAGCTTTTTGTGTCTATCTTCGGTTTAAACCAGCATTTGCAGTTCCTTCCCACACATTACAAGCTAAAGGCCAGGACTGAATTGGAATTCACTCCACCAGCTGGGATGTGCAGTTTCAACAGTGCAAGAAGCTCGATACAACAGATTGGCGCGAGTTGGCACAGCGGTAGAGTTGCTGCCTTAAAGTGCCAGGGACCCGGGTTCGATCCTGACTACGAGTGGCGTCTGTATGGAGTTTGTACGTTCTCCCCGTTACCACGTGGGTTTTCCCTGGGTGTTCCGGTTTCGTCCCACACTCTAAAGACGTACAGGTTTGTTGGTTAATTGGTTTGGTAAAGATTGTAAATTGTCCCTCGTGTGCAGGATAATGTGAGTGTACGGACATTGCTGACTCGGTGGGCAGGAGGGCCTGTTTCTACACTGTAACTTCTAAACTAAACTGAGGACAATGCAGCCATGTTTAGTACATGTCAACCATCAATTTAAGCATTCATCTCCTCCAACTCTCATAATGGCCACAGTGTACACCATTTGCACAGTGCACTGACGCTAATCAATGCCTGTTTATTAGCATCTTGCAAACCGATCGACTCCAGGTCGATGGGCAGGAAACCAATGTAATAAACTGCCAAGTTCCTCTCTCACTAATACACCTTGCAGGCTTGGAAATATTTATGTAGAAAAATAACTGCAGATACTTGTTCAAATCTAAAGCATCACAAAATGCTGGAGTAACTCAACGGGTCAGGCAGCATCTCAGGAGAGAAGGAATGGGTGAAACTTTGGGTCGAGACCCTTCTTCAGACTGAAGAAGGGTCTCGACACGAAACGTCACCCATTCCTTCTCTCCTGAGATGCTGCCTGACCCGCTGAGTTACTCCAGCATTGTGATACCTGCAGATTATTTATTGTCACGAGATCAAAATGCTGCAATAGTCTACCGAAGAGGATATCGCCACACCAACCAGTTCAAAAAATCAGGCTGACTTTTGCTTACTTCCAATCAGCCAGCCACTATTGAGATAGTGTCATAGAGTGATACAGTGTGGAAACAGGCCTTTCGGCTAACTTGCTCATACTGGCCAACGTGGCCCAGCTACACTTATCCCACATTTGATCCGTATCCCTCCAAACCTGTCCTATCCAGGTACCTGTTTAACTGTCTCTTAAATGTTGGGATAGTCCCTGCCTCAACTACCTCCTCTGGCAGCTTGTTCCATACACCTACCACCCAGATAAAAGATTAGATGGAAACCTTCAGCAAATCACAAAATACTGGAGGAAGCCAGCAGGTCAGGCAGCATCTGGTGAGGGAGTGATCACCCACTGAAGACCATTCCCTCTCCAGATGCTGCCTGACCTGCTGGGTTCCTCCAGCACTTGGTGATTTGTTCAAATTTGCAGCACCTGCATTCTTGCAGCTGTGTGAGCACGAGAATGGAAATGGTAGTTTAGTTACATTTATTGTCACGTGTGCCAAGGTACAGCGAAAAGCTTTTGCTGCTTGCTGACCAGTCAGCGGAAAGGCAATATATGATCACAATCCTGCCATTCACAGTGTACAGATATATGATAAGGGAACAATATTCAGTGCAAGGTAAAGTCCGATCAAATATATTGCAAGGGTCTCCAATGAGGGTAGACAGTAGTTCAGGACTGCTTTTGTGGTAGGATAGTTCAATGGCCAAATAACACCTGGGGAGAAACTGTCCCTGAATCTGGAGGTGTGTGTTTTTGCACTTCTATACCTTATATCTGATGGAAAAGGGATGAAAAGGGAATGGCCAGGGTGCGACTCATCAGTGATTATGCTGCTGGCCTTGCCGTGGCGGTGTGGGTATAAATGGAGTCAATGGAAGGGAGGTTGGTTTGTGTGATGGTCTGGGCTGCGCCCACAATTCACTGCAATTTCTTGCGGTCTTGGATGGAACTGTTTGTCCAGCTTCCAGCTGGTTATCCGAACACTAATACAATCCTTTACCACGATGTCTTGCGGTAACGGTGAGGAAAATGCTACCAGAGCTTATTTACCCCGTGGTTACAGCAGAAGAATATTTGTGACTGAAAATGATGCCGCAAATCACTTTCGCATTGCCCGAGTGTTCCATTACACGGTACCCTCTGTTATGCTATTCGTATATATATGTTTTAAACACGCACATTCATTGCAAGATTTTGATACAATTTTGTTCTTGTTCCTTCATAAGTTGCAACTCTACTTAAAATACATTCTCCACATCCTCCAGCTATAATGTAATCTCCGGCTCTTTCTCCAAAATAACCCGTAGTTGACAATTATTTGTCCAAATCCAGTTTAAAGCAACTTATCAAAATGATAAAAGCATTACAGATAAACTCTGAATTATACTGCTGAAAGTCTTCAACTACAGCCTGCAAATAAAGAAAGCAGCTTTTAGGTATCATGCAATATTCAACATCACTCATCTTGGTGGTTCATTTCGGCGGGTTGATTTAGCGTAGCCTAGACAACAATTCCACGTTATATTTAAAGAATCTCTTTGGAGAAATTCTGCACCGTTCTTCTCTCTCATGCTTTATGATCATAATAGTGCAATTATTGTTTTTAAAGGACAAGCTGTAAAATACAGGACTGGATCCTGTTTCTCTTCAGCATTGCACTGATCAGCATTTTCTTCACTTGCAGTGTAAAAGCATGGATCGTTTTGGAGGTCGGAAGCCAGCACATGATCTCCCATTCAGCTGCTGGGCTGAGCATCGGCACAAGGGTAAAAGCTCATCAGTGGTGAGCTCAATGCACTTCACATCTGGCCCCTCGACTAAAAGGCTGAAATAAAAGGACACAAAGCGCTGGAATAACTCAGCGGGTCAGGCAGCATCCCAGAAGGACATGGATAGGTGATGTTTCGGGTCAAGACCCTTCCTCGGACTCAGAATGGCTGGCATATCTAATAATGAATAGGGATATTGACCTGAAAGAAGGTAAATGAAGGTGAATGGTTTGCCCTATTCCATACTTGGCAGATACCTGGAGATACAGAAAGAGATACTGCAGTCTTGATGAGTCCCGTTCACAAAAACATGACTGGTACTATCTCATATCGATGCTCACAAGGTCAAGTTGAATTTTCAGATCTAAGCCGGCAGCCAGGGTATTGGAACCAGGGGCTGCACGTTAGAAAGGCAACATTCGGGAAACCCTTCAGCTCCTGATCACACCCGCTGGATCAGCATAGTAGCGCAGTGGTAGAGTTGCTGCCTTACAGTGCCAGAGACCCAGGTTTGATTCTGACTACAGGTGCTGTCTGTATGGAGTTTCTACGTTCTCCCTGTGACCTGTGTGGGTTTTCTCTGGGATCTCCGGTTTCCTCCCACACTCCAAAGATGTACAGGTTTGTTGGTTAATTGGCTTGGTAAAAAGTGTGAGAGTGTGAGTGTGAGTGAGAGTGTGTGTGAGTGTGAGTGTGTGAGTGAGTGTGTGAGTGAGTGTGTGTGTGAGTGAGTGTGTGAGTGAGTGTGTGAGTGAGTGAGTGTGTGAGTGAGTGTGTGAGTGTGTGAGTGAGTGTGTGAGTGAGTGTGTGAGTGAGTGTGTGAGTGAGTGAGTGCGTGAGTGCGTGAGTGAGTGCGTGAGTGAGCGCGTGAGTGAGCGCGTGAGTGAGCGCGTGAGTGAGCGCGTGAGTGAGCGTGTGAGTGAGCGTGTGAGTGAGCGTGTGAGTGAGCGTGTGAGTGAGCGTGTGAGTGAGCGTGTGAGTGAGCGTGTGAGTGAGCGTGTGAGTGAGCGTGTGAGTGAGCGTGTGAGTGAGTGAGTGTGTGAGTGAGTGTGTGAGTGAGTGTGTGAGTGAGTGTGTGAGTGAGTGTGTGAGTGAGTGTGTGAGTGTGTGTGAGTGTGTGAGTGTGTAGGATAGCGTTAGTGTGCAGGGATCACTGGTCGGCGCAGACACGGTGTGCCGAAGGGCCTGTTTCTACGCTGTATCTCTAAACAAAGCTAAAAACTAATCTCGACTAAACTGTGCAGCTGATGGGGAACAAGTCTCAGTTCTGACCCAATCACTGTTGCGAAACATTCTGTCGATGGTGTTTGGCAGCACCCAGACAGGCACACAGGACAGAAGCTTTAAGAATTGCACTCAGTTGCAGCAAGCAACCAGGTGGAGTACAATCGGCAAAACACTTCACCAGGCATCTGTGGTCTCAGTGACACCGTCAATTTGTGCCAAGCTCCAGGCAGTTTTCCATACCCACGAGCAACCAAGTTAAATGCTCAGTAATTTCACAGAGAGCCTTTCATACTGAATAGCCAGGCCCTGTTACATCTCAAAGAAAAACTGATGCAGTAAGTGTTAACGCAAAGCAACGTCTGTTCCATTCTGGAAACATTTTCTGTTGTGATAATGTACACCGAGGGTAAAATTGTAGTGTACCACATTAAAACCAAAGATGAAAAAAAACACCAATTAAAAGTGTAAATGGTTAAACTGTACAAAGACCAAAGCACAGGAACATTTGGCGTGCCAAGATCTTAGCGAGCTATACCAAAATGTTGGATTTATGTGGAATACGAGTTAACCAAAAATAGTACAACCGTGTTCACTACCTTTAACACAGACAGATAAAAAAATAGAATGACAGCAACAGTCCTGCTGTGATTTATATTTGTGCTCAGCGAACAACTGCAACACAGAATATCAATTTGCTGTTCCCTTATTTGTTGCCGGTAGTTTATCACACACAAAAGGCAGGTGTGGCATACATTAGCAATCACATGTGGAATATTCTGATAATACCAAAGGTAAACTACAAAAGGCTGAATGTGTAATGCTCCAGAATAAATCCGTTTCAGTAATGCCACTACAGTGGATGACAAGTACCATGTAACCAAGTAATGACATCTCTGAACTTGTCAGGAGGGGTAACTTAATGTTTCCAGGCACCCCAAACAGTGTTCCTCCCACCGTGCACTAACACAGTCCAATGCATCTTTCCCAATTTCCATCGGTTAAATCTTGCAGGAGTCAGGCTTTGGAAGAATGAGCAAGACATATCCCATTCCAAGATTCACAGGCCCAAGTGCAAATACTATGCGTCAGCACCAGTTACTTTATATTTAAATAAAAGCAATGTCAGGCTGGAATGACAGTGTAATGCCTTTGCAAAATTGATATAATAATCCACTGGATTTTCTTTAATCGTTTAATACGTTGGAAATATGACAGAAACAAGGTGCAAAGAAACGAGCATTTTTGTAAATCATTGCCACAAGTTTCTGATTAGAGATTTCAACCTGAACATGGATTTCTGCTGCATTTCAAAAATCACTGCTGGTTAAAACCCGTTTGCACTCTTTCCTATTGCAAATCATAATAATACCGTGAAAGCTAATAATCTGTCAAGATGAAGCTACCATGCCTTTCACCCATACACTGAAAAAAACATTTGGCAGATAAAATGCTGTGAATACCTGCTCCAGCTTTTACATGCCTTTGCTCAGTCCATCCCTTTCAGTCTTCTAATGGCCTTGCCACCAAGAAAAATTGATGCTGGGTGCAAAGATTGCTTAGCTTCCAATAGGTGCTCGAAGCGCCTAAGATCATGCACATTTGCCAGGGCATCAGAGGTTTGGAAATATCAAAGCAAAACCTCCCAATTGCAACTGCAAACATCCAGCAATAGTTCTGAGCCCAAGTCTGCTGCAGTGATAGCCATCCTTTGCTCAGTTACTCGCACTAACCAAAAGACCGTCTGCCCACCTAAACGTGTCTATGTACCAGCATGGAATGAAGGGATGTTGGTGAAAAAGGATGGATGGCGTTTCAGGGATGGGTCCCTTTGAGGCGGAGGGGGAGGGAGAGGGGGAGGGGGGAAAGGGGAGATGGAAAAGGGGGAGGGGGAAAGTGGGAGGGGGGAAAGGGGGAGGGGGAGGGAGGGGGAAAGGGGGAGGGGGAAAGGGAAAGGGGGAGGGGAAAGGGGGAGGGGGAAAAGGGGGAGCGGGAAAGGGGGAGCGGGAAAGGGGGAGGGGGAAAAGGGGGAGGGGAAAAGGGGGAGGGGGAAAAGGGGAGGGGGGAAAGGGGAGGGGGGAAAGGGGAGGGGGGAAGGGGGAGGGGGGAAGGGGAAAGGGGAGGGGGAAAAGGGAGGGGGAAAGGGAGGGGGAAAGGGAGGGGGAAAGGGAGGGGGAAAGGGAGGGGGGAAAGGGGAGGGGGAAAAGGGGAGGGGGAAAAGGGGAGGGGGAAAAGGGGAGGGGGAAAAGGGGAGGGGGAAAGGTGGAGGGGGAAGGGGAAAGGAGGAGGGGGAAAGGGGGAGGGGGAAAGGGAATGGGGAGGGGGAAAGGGGAGGGGGAAAGGGGGAGGGGGGAAAGGGGGAGGGGGAGGGGGGAAAGGTGGAGGGGAAAGGGGGAGGGGAAAGGGGGAGGGGGAAAGGGGGAGGGGGAAAGGGGGAGGGGTAGGGGGAAAAGGGAGAGGGGGAAAGGGGAGGGGAAAGGGGGAGGGGGAAAGGGGGAGGGGGAAAGGGGGAGGGGGAAAGGGGGAGGGGGAAAGGGGGAGGGGGAAAGGGGGAGGGGGAAAGGGGGAGGGGGAAAGGGGGAGGGGGAAAGGGGGAGGGGGAAAGGGGGAGGGGGAAAGGGGGAGGGGGAAAGGGGGAGGGGGAAAGGGGGAGGGGGAAAGGGGGAGGGGGAGGGGGAAAGGGGAGGGGGAAAGGGGGAGGGGGGAAAGGGGGAGGGGGGAAAGGGGGAGGGGGGAAAGGGGGAGGGGAAAGGGGGAGGGGAAAGGGGGAGGGGAAAGGGGGAGGGGAAAGGGGGAGGGGAAAGGGGGAGGGGAAAGGGGGAAAGAGGGAGAGGGGGGGAAAGAGGGAGAGGGGGAAAGAGGGAGAGGGGGAAAGAGGGAGAGGGGGAAAGAGGGAGAGGGGGAAAGAGGGAGAGGGGGAAAGAGGGAGAGGGGGAAAGAGGGAGAGGGGGAAAGAGGGAGAGGGGGAAAGAGGGAGAGGGGGAAAGAGGGAGAGGGGGAAAGAGGGAGAGGGGGAAAGAGGGAGAGGGGGAAAGAGGGAGAGGGGGAAAGAGGGAGAGGGGGAAAGAGGGAGAGGGGGAAAGAGGGAGAGGGGGAAAGAGGGAGAGGGGGAAAGAGGGAGAGGGGGAAAGAGGGAGAGGGGGAAAGAGGGAGAGGGGGAAAGAGGGAGAGGGGGAAAGAGGGAGAGGGGGAAAGAGGGAGAGGGGGAAAGAGGGAGAGGGGGAAAGAGGGAGAGGGGGAAAGAGGGAGAGGGGGAAAGAGGGAGAGGGGGAAAGAGGGAGAGGGGGAAAGAGGGAGAGGGGGAAAGAGGGAGAGGGGGAAAGAGGGAGAGGGGGAAAGAGGGAGAGGGGGAAAGAGGGAGAGGGGGAAAGAGGGAGAGGGGGAAAGAGGGAGAGGGGGAAAGAGGGAGAGGGGGAAAGAGGGAGAGGGGGAAAGAGGGAGAGGGGGAAAGAGGGAGAGGGGGAAAGAGGGAGAGGGGGAAAGAGGGAGAGGGGGAAAGAGGGAGAGGGGGAAAGAGGGAGAGGGGAAAGAGAGGGAAGGGAGAGGGGAAAGAGAGGGAAGCATGAGGGAAAGAGAGGGAGAGCGAGAGGGAAAGAAAGGGAGAGCGAGAGGGAAAGAGAGAAAAGGCCCAGATCTCTGTTAAAATTAAATTGTTTTCAATTTACAGGATTTATGTAAAAGGCAACTTACGTAAACTTGCACTTTTGCAAGCAATTCTTTAAGCCCACTGATGGTCACTTGGTCTCAGTGTCAGTTTCCCTGTGGTCTCTGCTTTGAACAGTAAATTTACACATGTGCAGTAGCACTTACACATCTGGAGCAAAGAGGTCCTTCTGCAGTTGTACAGGGTCCTGGTGAGACCACACCTGGAGTATTGTGTGCAGTTTTTGGTCTCCAAATTTGAGGAAGTATATTCTTGCTATTGCAGTAGTGTAGTGTAGGTTCACAAGGTTATTTGGCTGGACTGTCATGTGTTGAAGGAATGGAGCGACTGGGCTTGTATACACTGAAATTTAGAAGGATGAGAGGGGATCTTATTGAAACGCAAGATTATTAAGGGATTGGACACGCTTGAGGCAGGATACATTTTCCCGATGTTGGGGAGTTCAGAACCAGTGGCCACAGTTTAAGGATAAGGGGTAGCACATTTAGAACAGAGATGAGGAAAAACTTTTTCACCCAGAGAGTTGTGAATCTGTGGAATTCTTTGCCTCAGAAGGCAGTTCTCTGGATGCTTTGAAGAGAGAGTTAGATAGAGCTCTTAAAGATAGCGGAGTCAAAGGATATGGGGAGAAGGCAGGAACTGGGTACTGATTGTGGGTGAGCAGCCATGATCACAGTGAATGGTGGTGCTGGCTCGAATGGCCAAATGGCCTCCTCCTGCGCCTATTGTCTACTGACTTACGCATGGATCAAGGACATGTAACCCTGAGGCAAGCCGGAGAGTGTCTGTCACAGCAAGTTCGGTCTAAATGGAATTCTCTTTACTAGAACAGGGAGAATAATGATCCCATCCAGTTCCCTGACACTATTACAATTATGTATTGAAACAGTTACAAATCACCGCAATGCAAATTGATGTCAAGTACCAAAGTAAATGTATGTTAGGTCTATTAACACCAAGTTACAAACCCTTGGCTTTATCAAATTGAATCTGTACTCTTTTTTCCCCCATCGTGTTCTGTATTTTCACATTCCTTAACAAAAAGGAATGGGATTTAAATAAATAATACAAACAACTAAAAAAACTCCCTGAACAATGGTAGTAGAATAGCGGTAGATTAACATTGCTAAGTAGCAACATATAATGAGCATGTGTAAACATTGCTAATGACACGTGACATTTAGCACATCTTAATAACGCATCATTTTTCATTCATATGCAAGTTGCAGTCGAGTACAAATCATAGCCCTAAGGGCAGCAGTGAAGTGCATTATATTCTGCTAAGTAGTAATATACCATACACAGCGCAATAATGAGGATTTCAGTGTGTACATGGCTTGGCAGTCTGTCACCTTGTCACGCACATACAATGAGATAAATACTGTAGCTTCATAGAAAGATGCCGAGATTATGCTTTTTTTTTAGGTTACCAAAAAATTCTGGTCTTTACTAACTTTCTCGTAAAAATAAACTTTCACTGCTCTATTCTGAATTTTCTGAAAAGGATATTAGAATCGCACCGATAATGCGAATGAATGAATCCTCATAGTTGTGTTCATCTTAAGGGAACCCCGATATTTAAAAAGACTGCAACCACACATACCTCGGTATGTTTTTCTTTGAGAAGTTGATTAACACAAAAAAAACTTTAAATGGGTCACAGCTGTTCCCAAAGAAACATAAGACTTTGTATGCTTTACAGACTACAAGCAGCTTACCTGTGCTATGTGATGTTTGCAGACTGGAAATGCAAGAGCCATAAAATCTTATATAAACAATCAGCACTGGTTGCAAGTGCTGCTGTTGAAATTACTACATCCACCTTGCAAAAAATATTCTGCCCAATGACACGATTGCTGTTGCCACAGAATCTGATTTACTCTCCTGAAATATTCACTTTTTCTATCTGCACTAAATCCATCTCTCCTCGTGGCCCACTTAGTCATTCCACATGGCCAACTCGGATAGCTTGTTGCTGCTTTGATCTGTTAGCTCAGGCCAGTTTGGATGGGTTACTTAGTCACCTCAATGTTCCTGGATTTGCGAGGGCAAGCAAGAATTGACTTTTCCCATCTAGTGTCCCTTTTAAAAGGAATGAATCTGCATCTGTTGATCAAAAGTAGGATCAGACCTGGTTGTGCTTATTTTTAAGGCAGAGATAGAAAGATTCTTGATTAGTTCAGGTGTCAGAGGTTATGGGGAGAAGGCAGGAGAATAGGGTTATGAGGGAGAGATAGATCAGCCATGATTGAATGGCAGAGTAAACGATGGGCCGAATGGCCTAATTCTACTCCTATCACTTATGACCTTACAACATTATGAACAGAAAGTGCTGGAGTAACTCGGTAGCTCAGTCAGCATTTCTGGAGATCAAAGATAAGCAACGTTTCGGGTCAGAAAAGGTCCTTGTTCATGATGGCTGCTTTCTTGAGGCAGTGTGAAATGTAGATGGAGTCGATGGTGGACAATTGGTCTGTGTATCGTACAGGGATGCACCCACAACTCTTCTTGCCGCCATGAGCAAACTGTTGCCAAACCAAGCTGTGATGCTTTCTCTGATCCATCTGTAGGAGTAGGTAAGAGTATTTGAACACGACAAACGTCCTCTGAGTATTCTGAGGATTCTGGGCCGTTGCTTCAAGATGTTCCATCCAAAGAAATTGAAATGGATTTCACTGAAAACTGGCAAAGAGGTTTGCCGCACAAGGCTTAGGGATTAGAACACGAAATTAATCAGATCCACTATGTCATTTCTTTATTTGTTCAGAGCAGCACGATGATGATTTTAAGATCCACCGAACAGGATCCACTCCCACACTCAGAAAGCACAACTGAATGAACATTTCCCCTTCCCATTGATTAGCGGTAAACATGTTACAGCAATTAGTTCAGTTCCACGCGCATGATTCATGCTCGAATAAAGTTCACGATAATATTTCCTCTATCAGAGGTGAAAATGAAATCATAAATCAGTGCTTTTACTCTTTATCTGCAGGTGCTGTCTGTTAAGAAATTTCATCATTTTATTTTATTTCAGGTTTCCAGACTCTGTGTTATTTTGCTTTTTTGATTAGCTCACTACTACTGCTCATCCAAAGACAGGCATTCCTGATGAAAAGTCATTGATCTGAAGCACAGGCTCTGTTTTTCATTTCACATTTTGGTTTAGTTTAGACTTTCGACATACAGCATGGAAATGGGCCCTTTGGCCCACCGGGTCTGTGCCAATCAGTGATCACCCCATATACTAGCACTATCCTGTGCACTAGGGACAATTTAAAGAAGCCAATTAACCTATAAAAAATATGTTTCTTTAGAGTGTGAGAGGAAACATATAAGATTATTAAGGGGTTGGACACGTTAGAGGCAGGAAACATGTTCCCAATGTTGGGGGAGTCCAGAACAAGGGGCCACAGTTTAAGAATAAGGGGTAGGCCATTTAGAACGGAGATGAGGAAAAACTTTTTCAGTCAGAGAGTTGTAAATCTGTGGAATTCTCTGCCTCAGAAGGCAGTGGAGGCCAATTCTCTGAATGCATTGAAGAGAGAGCTAGATAGAGCTCTTAAGGATAGCGGAGTCAGGGGGTATGGGGAGAAGGCAGGAACGGGGTACTGATTGAGAATGATCAGCCATAATCACATTGAATGGCGGTGCTGGCTCGAAGGGCCGAATGGCCTACTCCTGCACCTATTGTCTATTGAAACCGGAGCACCAGGACAAAACCAATGTGGTCACAGGAACAAACTCTGCACAGACAGCACCCATGGTCAGGATCAAACCCAGGTCTCTGGTGCTGTAAGGCAGCAACTCTACCACTGTGCCGCCCTAAGTTTGGTGACTTCGATTCCAAATGATCGGGTAAATGTAAAGTTCCACTGTAATCCTTATGATAATTGGCAAATAGCAATTGACATTGAATCATCAATACTGGGTTTATCAGTAAATGGAGGTGCATTGTTATAACATGTAGTTGTTCGCTCAGCTATGTGCACTAGAATCCAACTGGGATGAACAACCTTGATCCATATCCAATCCACAGCCATTCTACTCAGATCATTGGTTATCAGTGACCTGAAACTCCAGGTTAAGAAACACTTCAAAATTGGGAGATTTTACAGCTCAATTATTCTGAATTCTTTTACTTGGTTAAATTTTGGGGTTTTACAAAAGGAATTTGTTACGTTTTGGAGCCAATTCCAAATCTAAAATGAGAAGACGCTACCTATTAAATTAGCATGCCACAACAAGACATCATTTATTTTTATATTTACCACCAGAAAAAAACACTTCATCCCCTCTACTTCCTCAGAAGACAATGTTTACTTTAGCGATACAGCATGGAAACAGCACTTTCGGCACGCTAAGTCCACGCCTATCAACAATCACCCGTACACTAGTTCAATATTTTCGCAGTTTCGCATTCTACATACGAGGGGCCATTCGCAGAAGCTGTACTGTGCAATCGGAGAAAGCCTGTGCGGTCACAGGGAGAATGTGCAGATTCCGTACAGACAGCACCTGTAGTCAGGGTCGAAACCGGGTCTCTGGTGCCTTAAGGCAGCAATTCTACCGCTGCACCACTGTGCAACCCTTAGCATGTCTCCAATGACTCTAACATTTACAAGTGCATTGTAAAAAGCATCCTATTGGAATGCATCACAACTTGGTTTGGCAACAGCTCTGTCTAATACCCTAAGGAATGCTAAGAGTTGTGGATATAGTCCAGTCCAAATGGGACCAGCTTAGATCGGGCATATTGCTCAGCATGCACAAGTCAGGCCGAAGGGCCTATTTTTGTGCTCAATTATCCTATATTTGAAATGTAACCTGGTGTGAAATGATAAAGCATACAAGCTCACTATTTTCAATCCAGTTACACATCATTGAGAACTGTGTGTTCTTGTACGAATATTAAAAATGAGAGGGTAACCATATATATTTTTGAATGTGTAGATTACATGACTCACAGCATCTCCTGGGGTCAACTAGATGAAAACATCACTACTTTCAAACTAGATAACATGTTTGCATTTAAAGACTCCATTTTATCCGAAAAGCTATTCTATGACCCAGGCAGGACTCTACGGATTGGATTCCCATTATTCATAATTAATCAAGCCCATTCTGTACTTTATGACATGAAATACTCTTTCATGCCGCTGCAAAAATATACCAAGACGTCTGGTGCAGGTTTGCACAAGTTTAGACAATTGCACTATTGGCTTTCATAAGTTCCCTGAAGGTCTTTTGCAAACCGTACTTTTAAAAAGTCCTTTGTTGGGAATTTTATAAAAAACACATTTAAGGCATCATTAGTCAGACTGTTGCGAATGCTTTTAAGATGCAGCTTCATTCTGATGAATGGCTTTGATTATATTACTTTGATTCAAATTATGTAAAAAAGGGAGTTTGAAAATGTCAAAAAGTATTTTATTGGCTGCTGGGATATGGAAACAATATTTTCAATCTAGCAACAGTATGAAACCAGTTAACTGGAGGATCGTTAGAAAAATGAATGTTTTCTCTTCTGAGTCGCATGAGACTGCAGATGCTGCAAACTTGAGATTTTTTAAAAACTGCTGCAGGAATTCAAAGGGTCAAGCAGTGTTTGTGGATGGAAATGGACGGACAATGTTTTAGGTTTGTTTTGGGGTTTTCTCTCCATTGTTCAAGCAATTAGCTCACTATCAATAAAAGACCGAGCAATGTGCTAATTTCCCACAGAATCCATCCGAAGTTCTCAATAAGTAATGGAGTGATTATTGTCAAATCAGAGGTTATTTTATAATGCTCCCTAAATTCAGTTCACCTAATCATGGAATACTTTTCATCTGAAGGGCCTCGACCCGAAACATCACCCATTCCCTCTATCCAGAGATGCTGCCTATCCTGCTGAGTTATTCCAGCATTTTGTGTCCATATTTTTAACCTTGTTGTATGTTGGATTTTAAATCAAATACCAAGTGAAAAAGGTTTAATCTTCTATTACAATCCAGTTTCCCACTGATATAATTCTAGAGACTGAAAATTTGCAGAAGGTAGAAATTCAGATTAACAGATGTTATGCCCAAGCAGATCATTTTGGTTAACAAGAAGCCACATCCATTCTTGAAACTCTGGAAAAATATTTTACCTTAATAATACAATATTAACATCTAATATAATTCAATTTGGTAATTAACCAGGCAAAATTTCAAAATAATGAGAAAATTATGACACCTCAATTAGTTTCTACCAATCCAACATTTCCAAGCAAAATCAAATGAAAATTAAAGATAATTTCTAATTAGAGGAATTAATGAAAGACTTTTTTAATACAGGCACCATATTTTCTCTCCCACAGACAATTTTAAAATTAGCATCTTCTGGCCAATCAATCAAAAGACGAAAGCAAACATTCACGGAAAGAAAATTATTTTGTACTGATTACAGAATCAGAAAGTTAGATTCTATCAGTGATATAAGCTATTGCTATGAAGACAGGTGTAACTCCGAATTAATTTTTAGTCACCACAGTAATGCGGCTTTAATACTTGGGCCAACTTTCATACACTGATTTCTTTATTATGTTTTAAACATTAAAGCAAATTTATGTACGTTGCTAATTAAAGTGTGAATGTGTCCATTCAGTTGGATTCTGTTGGCTGAAATTGAAGCATAATTGAAGCCTGCATCAGATCCTGTGGAGAACCTTACCTAGAATCATCAAGGGATTTGTTATATCTATTTGCTGTAAACCGCTCCTGACGAGACAAATATGCAACCTCAGAATCGAAAAAGGAATTTCCTGAGCTCAAAACAAAAATGCAGAAAATGTACGCTGCCGAAACAAAATCCTTTCACTATTACCACCATTATCTTGACTATCGCTCAAATAGATTGAGAGCTCTGCTAAGCACAACCAACAGCTCAGAAATTTCAATCTGCGCGATATCATTGACTTTGGTTAGAATGTCATAGTTTTAAGAATGTAATTCCTGCATTAAAATAACATCAGGTTAAATCTATGGTAAACAGCAGCAACAAATAAGCTTTGGGCACTGTTTTAACTTTGCTGGGAACCAGAAAACATCCAAATTAAAGATGCGGTGTAAAAAGAACAGAATGTTCTTAATGTTCAAAGAGTGCTAAAGAATCTTGCTCCTCTTGATTTAGAAAATTACTACATTGTGTATTATTGTAAATGGTTTAATCAAATCGGTTTGTCATCTTGTTTCAGGAAAATGTGGGATCTAACATTTTACGTCCGGCACAACTGAATGAAGGAGCAAATCGTTCAGTTTATATTCTTAACTATTATTTAACACCCTGTTAAAACCATGCTTTAGCAATGGGATCAGACACAACTGCAATCTAAAATGACAAGAGTTGTCAATTAATACTCACTGTCAATTAACATAAGTTATGATCATGAAAGACCTCAACAAGGTAGAAACCAGAACAGTGGAAAAACATGGGTGACGTTTCGGGTCGAGACCCTTCTTCAGAGTGAAACATCACCTTCTCTCCAGAGATGCTGCCTGTCTAGCTGAGTTACTCCAGCATTTTGTGTCTATCTTCGATTTAAACGAGCAACTGCAGTTCCTTCCGACACATTGGAAAAACATATGTTCAGGTGTACACAAGCAATAGGAAAATAGATAGCTGTACAAGAGTATACCATTTCTGTCAAGACAGTGTGGTGGCTCACATGGAAACATTTGACAAGTCTATTTTGACTTGGGTTTCCAATCGTCTTCAACATGCTCCCTTTCAGTTTTCGTTGCACTGCCATAGCAGCAAGTTACTTGCTGGCTAACATCACTCTGCAATTAGAAATTTCAGCACAAAATCCTGGACTTCCTGAACAGTAATGATGCAATTTCTAGAAACCACTGGGAGACACCAACTGAGAATGTATCTTCTGGTTCAATTATAAGAACAATAACATAATGTTTTTTCTCTAAAAATCAGAACTTAAAATAAAGCTTGTCTATACATTGATCAATTTATTCAATGCAATAAACATCAATAATGTCTTTTCAAAGGCATGATTGATGTTGATAGACAGAGCTCTATAGTTAAAGCCCCAACACACAGAACAGTAAATTAAATGAGGCATCTTAATTCCCAGGCTACAGATTTGTAAAGTATACTCATGCTAATTTCCTTTTCACTCTGTACCCCCATTGAGTCTCGCTGGTTCCTAATGATCAGTTCCTCCCACTTGGAAGCTGTGTTGAAACCAACCGGGTATGATTAAAGGCATGCTGTCTACTTGGGGTGAAGCACCAAGGTGCTCACTGGAGTCTGCTGCAACTTTCTTCCTGCGGACCACGGACGTTGAAAGCAGGACCTGTTGTTGTCTCACGATGAGACCAACTGCATGCACACAACCGACATTTCTTGCCGGGTCTGATCGCTGCAAGCAGCTGCCCCCTCTGCCAAATAAATCTTTCAGCAGCTTTGTCGTGGCGCTGCCGCTTCAAATCAACACTGGTGATGGAATCAGCATGTGCCACTTTGCAAATAAATCTACAGTGCGAGAAGAACTCTCCCATTAATCATGATTACCGTTTCCTTTCAGTTCTCGAAGGGCAGGGAGGCAGAGAGACACTGGGCTCAACACAGATGCGAATGGATCAGAGGGGAGAGACGCACAATGCTTTCACAAGGGGCTGGAGGGACGGCAAGATGCTGCTTGTATTGTTTATACAAGGCAGGTATTGGGAGTCGGCACTTGGCTCCCCTCCCGCCTTAAGCAGCCAGTTGCTTAGCTGTGGTCGTTTCAGAAAAGAAAAACAATGTTAAAAAATCTTCAGCCCCTCTGCCCAGCCATCTGGACCCAGCCCCGGGGAGAAGCAGGTTCGCGGACAGTGGGGGATGAATCCCAATTGACCACTTCACTTCTCTGCTTCCACCGTTGCAAAGCAACAAGCACACACTCATTCGCGAGGCAAACCTCGCCGGATCATCGGCATGTAATTGGGCAGACGAAGAAAGACTGAGCGGCCAACAACAACAACAGTTCTCTGTTGTCCGGCGCTGGTTTCGCAAACCCCTTCTCCTCCTGACCTCCAAAGGCTTCCCCCTTTTGTCCGTCAGGGGGGGGGAGTGCAAAACACACAAACACAAATCATTCACCGCGGGTAAGTAAGTAAGTAAGCTCATCGGAAAATGCCAAAATATCAATCCCTGCATTTTCTGCAGCGAGCTTCAAAGCAAGAATTAAAACCTGTTAGCAAAGGCAACACATGACCGAGTACAACAAACGCATCGCTTATTCCTCTCCCTGGTCTTCGCACACAGCGACTGGCAAACTTGGAATCCAAGCAATCACCCCAATCCTTCTCTCCTGGTTTTTGCTTAAAGACTTACTTCACTGGAGTTTAGAGAGGACGAGAGAGGGGATCTTATAGAAACATATTAAATTATAAAAGGACTGGACAAGCTAGATGCAGGAAAAAATGTTCCCAATGTTGGGGGAGTCCAGAACCAGGGGCCACAGTCTTAGAATAAAGGGGAAGGCATTTAAAACTGAGGTGAGAAAAAAAACTTTTTCACCCAGAGAGTTGTGAATTTGTGGAATTCTCTGCCACAGAGGGCAGTGGAAGCCAAATCACTGGATGGATTTAAGAGAGAGTTAGATAGAGCTCCAGGGGCTAGTGGAATCAAGGGATATGGGGAGAAGGCAGGCACAGGGTATTGATTGGGGACGATCACAATGAATGGTGGTGCTGGTTCGAAGGGGCGAATGGCCTCCTCCTGCACCGATTTTCTATGTTTCAATTGAGGGGAGGAAATAAATCAATGCAACTTTGCATCTCAGACTTTTTAATCCCAGACCATTGACTCTGAGAGGAAGGGGCGAGTCGAAATGCGTGATACGTACAAACCCCTTTTGGAAAAGATTTATTACAAAAAAATGATTTTTTAAAATCCAAGAAGCAACCTTCTACCAACTGTTACAAATGCCTAAAATGTCCTGATACCCCTTTTGGCTTCATGAAGTTTAATCTACCGCCTTTCCCCCCACCCACCCCCTCATCCCCTCCCTCCCTCCCTCCCTCCCTCCCCTCTGTAAAACTAGTCAACGCAGCATTGCACATCCAGGAGGAGAGAAGAGTTTAATTGCAGACTCGTGTTTATTGACTGGAGGTTTAAGACTTGCTGCATCGGTTCTACAACACAACACACAAATGCACGGAATTCTAACATGTTTTTTAAAAAAAGCACAACTGCAGCCAAAACAAGCCATCGTTTTGAAAAACACTAACTTTCTGACTCATGACCTACCTATTTCAGGAGGGCACATTACAGAATTACGAGCTTTAAGACGCTGCAGCAAAAGGCGAGCACAGGCGGCAGTAAAAGATGCTTGTATTACTAAATGAATAAACTTGCCACCCCAGTTAAAATAACAAGGGGTTCTTCGCCGGTTTCCTGCATATAGTTTGATGCCAGCATCTTCATGGGGGGGGGGGGGGGGGTCTACATATATCACTCACACACAGGAATGTGCAACGGTATACACGCAACACAACAGCGTGCTCCTCGCCGTTTCTCACATCAGAGACAATACTCTTGATCTTGAATCAGCCTTACCATTCCGAAGGCAGCGGCTATCCCACAACCCTGCTGCAGTCGAGAGGAATGCTTCCCCTTCGTGTCCTTTTGAACACCATCATGCACTGTGCTTCATGGCAAGAACTAATCAGACAACTGCGCCAGGAGATGTAGATCCTTCCCAAGCATTAAGCGCTGCCCGCACACACTCAAACACTCGGCTGAATCCAGGCTTCAGATACATACACTCGCTCACTCGCTCAATGAATGGGGGGCAGCAGCCAATCCCTGCATGTTGCAGAATGACAAGCACACATGTAGTCTAATGTCGGCTCATACCAAGGCACAAGATGGGAAAGGGGGGAAATTGCATTTGGGCAGTCATTAACCAATGTCTCTCTGGAAAGACAATTATATTAAGCCTGTCACTAGGGTCACATGGTCACCGCCAGGTTTTTAAAAAAAAACTCTCTCCCATGAGCTGTACCTTTGTTAGTGCTTTAATAAATAACTGCAGACTAAGGTCCCTGCTGTTCAATTGTTATTGTATGACACTCGGCAGTCTCAGAAGAATAGTTTTGCAAATCTGCGGTTGGTTTCAAAAGAAGGAGCACAGAAGTAGTCTCAGAAGGCATTAGTGAAATCAGTATTGTTGTTTTAGTAACATTATTAGTCTATTGACCAGCTCTATCAGTTAATATTGCATATTCCTACGGCTCTGCACTGTTTTAACCTTTCGACAAAATTATACGAATTCCAGCTGTTTATCATTCATTTGCCGCTTCGTATCCATAACGGAATCTTAGCGAAGGCTGATTAAAAGGCGTGAAATATCTTGTAAAGTACTTTGCTGGGGTCTTGAATGTAAGGGGGCTAAACTGTGGAACGGATGACTTGCAAAGCTGTGTTGCCAATCACATCTGCCCCCTGCACATTGTTAACGTTGAATTATAAGTCAGAGGAAAAATACTTGTTTTGGGGAAGGTCACGCCGCATCAGGTTAAACATCTGGTGTTCTCTCATTTAGGAGACCTGCAGCTGAGATTTGAGAATGGGCTCTCCCTGAATGAAAATAAAGACTTTAAAAACTTTGAATATATCTTGATTGTTTTGGAGAAGCTTACAAAGACTCCCCTCCCTCCTCAGTCTGTCTTCGTGTGGCTGTACATATCTGTCAAGTAGATCTTTTAAAAATAGAGTCTGGTACGGTATTCATGTTTTTCTTTTGATCAAGTTATTGTAATTTTGACCATCATAAATTGGTTTCAGCTTGGAAGGAACTAACCTATCTTTTTCATTAATCTTGATTGAAAACTGAATACGTCTGCAATACAAGACACCCATTTAAACAACTGAGATACAAAGGGCTTTCTGCTTATGCATAATAATGAAAATGAACCATGTGGACTATATTCAGGGGAATAGATGCTTTGGTCAAAAGTTTTCTCTCCCCTGGCCTAAATTATGTCGCCTTGTGACCAAGAATGAAGCCAGCTACAGACCTATACAAGCCCTGTGTATTATCTTTCAAGCTAATCTCAAACAGACTTAAGGTTTCTCGGACTGCCTGTGAATACCGGAGTGAAAAGTTAAACATTCTTTCAGATGTAAAACTACAGGACTGAATTGGTGAATAGGTTCAGTTAATATAGGATTTGCATAAGATCCTTCAGCATTTGCGAGGGGTTGCAAAGGGGGAGGAAATCATTAGAGAAAAGACAGGGTGGGGGTTGGGCAAAAGAAATACTAACTTCTTTTTCCTCTGCAACTCCTTTCAGAGCTGCTTCTACAACTGATCTTTTAATACAGTCATCCACCATTGATTGATCTGCAGGGGAGATTCAATGCTTTAATTGAAGAAAAACCTCAGTGACATTATTTAGTTCCATTTTGTGAAAATTCCTCTTCTCAAATGTAGATGTGGGTCTTCAGGTTTGGATGGGGGAAGGGAAGGAAAATTGAGACTCTCAGTCAGAGGGAGGGGAGCAAAATGTTTGCCAACTGTGTAAACACTGTAATCTGCAGCTGTTCATGTGACAATTATCCTCACCAATGCTCCTTTTTGTGTCAACACCAACAACATTTCTCAAACTCTATTTTCACTCCAAGGACTGGTATGCCTCACAAAGAAGTAACTTTAATGTTTAAAACATTACAAGCAACACATATTGAACTTCTTAAGAACATGCAATGGTATTACTATATTTCTATTTCATACCATGCCACATTTTAAACTGGCAGCAGGTCATCTGAATCCCACGAGATTTCCTAATTCTGTTTTTCACTAAATTAAGTCTTATCTTTCATTGTTAACCTGCAACTTTATTTATGCACACAAAATTCACGTAATTTTTAAGATTGTTTTGCAATATCACACAAGATGATTTGTTTCCCGCACTTGGTATAAATACAAGGGTGACAACATAAACTGCAGCTGGAATGTTCACGGAGCAACCGTCTCCCATTGTTCTGGAGTTGGAATCATGGAGCAATGATCAAGAGAGACAGGGTATTCCTTAACTCAACAATGGCAGCTTAATGATGCAAAGGCAATCCTGCATCACGTACATCCACAGATATCAGTTTTTAATCTTTCACTGGGCGATCTGGATGAAGGCGACGGCTGCAACAGACCTTTATGGCCAGCTGTAGCATCAAAAGGCATCAAAACCTGGGGACTCTTGCATATGGAGTCAGTGGGCTGTTTAAATACATGCTGTACTTAAACTGGAATTGTACTTTTGTGTGGCATTAATTTTTCTGAACTTTATGCAAAAATAATAATTTCACTATACCTTGGCACATATTAAAAAACCATCGAGAGCTAAAGAATTATCAGAAATATTTATTATTCCCTCATGAGCCCTGTATCTATCCTCCACTTTCTTGCCCCAAGCAGGGAATTACGTGTAATCATAAGATCATCAGTGATAGGAGTATAATCAAGCCATTTGGCCCATAAATTTTACTCCGCCATTCAATCATCACTGATTTACCTCTCTCTCCTAACTCCATTCTCCTACCTTCTCCCCATAACCTCCGACATCTTGTCTAGGAACAAGGCAGATATAAGAAACTATTTAGGTCCTCGAGGAGATCTTCGGGTTTCATTGGACAAGTCTTTAAGACTCCCATTGTAGGCTGTTAAAAGAAACGAACAGAATAAAGGATTATGCATAATGATGATCAGCATTCATTAATGGTCATATTTGGCTCTGAAGGGATTACTGGTTCATTGCCTCCCTACTTCAAGTAGGAAACTGTGTTGATCCCAGAATCACCTTAGCCGACAGAGTAAGGAAGATGGATTCCATAATTCTTTTATCTTGAGTGGGTTCGATAGGTATGTTTAACATAATATAATTTTTGGGGCACGCTGGATCCTAGCAAGAGTCCCGCCATTTTTGAAATTGAAGCGCAAGATAAAATTTACAAATTAAGAGCAACAAAGAAAAGAGCCAATCCAGAAGGAACTCTGCTTCCAACTGAGTGTCACACATGTGGAACAGATCATTGGGACAATGATCCTAATACAATCCAAAAAGGAAATGAACCAAGAGGGCGAATTGGACTAAAGATTTTTTCCTGTCTAAAGTTATTACTATCTCCATCTGTTTTGAAGCCGTTATATAATTTATCATTCTCCTTCAAACAAAAATGTATCCCAGAAATTGAAATGCCCAACAAGTAAATGCAGTGTGTTCAAAGTTCAGCCATGAAGAAAAATTGAGAAAAAAAATATTTTTTGAAAGAACAAATGTTTGCTGAAATTAACAGTTGACTTAAAAAGCATATACTTAATGCAAAAGAGACTTCCTCGTGCACTGTTACAATTATTTTTGATAGTTGAATGTTCTTTAATTTCACTTCATTATTGCATTCTTTGGGCTTTTTAAATAGGTTTTCTTCCCAGTGAAAACTGAATAAGACAAGCCTGCGTGGACCTGTTTGATCACAGGTAGGATTCTGAAAAGGGCAACACAAATGTCTCTGCTCCAGAGACTCTGGTTCAATCCTGACCTTGGGTGCTGACTGTGCGAAATTTGCACGTTCTCATTGTGAGTGCATGGACTTCCTCTGTGTGCTCCAATTTCCTCCCACATCCCAGAGACGTGCAGGTTTGTAGCTTACTTGGCTCCTGTGAATTGTCCCTAATGTGTGTACGGAGTGGATGTGAAAGTGGGATAACATAGAACTAATGTGAATGGGTGATCAGTGGTAGATGTGGACTCAGTGGGCTGAAGGGCCTGTTTCCATGCAGTATCTCTAAAACTAAAACAGTCAGCCCTGAGATAAATGAGATGGAAGAATGTTGGTGCTGACAGGGGGATGGGGTGTGCAAATAGGGAGTGGTGGCCGTGCAATACTTAACTTGTATCAGTGATTAGCACAAGCATATATCCAGAATTTGGTCAATTTACAGAGCAAGTTTAGTTTGACTGTTCCCTCCATCCTAAATTATACACCAATGAAGAACTGGTTGAATGACATATAGTGGGTACAAGTCATCCAAGCAATAAACATCTTTAGAAGATAGAATGAAAAAGTAGGAAAGTTTTTTTGCAAATGATTTGCTCATCTCAGTATCGATATTGAAGTTGATGCCATCTGCTAAGGTATACAAGCTCAATCAATGCTAAACCCTTTTAAGAACCAAGCACATGGTGAAAGCTCAGTTTAAAAGATACACTCGGGAAAACATATTGGGATTAACTGCATACAAGTGCAACAGCAGCTGTTAACACCAGTAAAATCCATGACAAATAAATTTGTATACCCATGACACTCCCATGAGCAAAATCGCAGGGAGTGCATGACTATGACCATGGATTGAATCTAACACGTGTGAGGATTACTGCACATGAAATGGTTTACATAATGAAGAAATCAGATCTTAAATAATTTTTCCATAAATAGTCTGAGATCTGAATTTGGATCCCCAGAAGATCTCTAATATTGAGCTAAGATCTGTTCTGGGAAATATGTCAGCCAAATAGAGACAGGCACACACAAAGGTACGGAAGAATCTCTTAGGAGCAGAATAAGGCCATTTGGCCAATTAAGCCTGCTCCATCATTTGATCACGACTGATCTATTTTCCCCTCTCAACCCCATTCGCCTGCCTTCTTCCTGTAAACTTTGACACCTTTACTAAACGTGAACCTATCAATCTCCACTTTAAAAATACCCAATGACATGGTCTCCATCATCATCTGTTGCAATGAGTTCCACACAAAGTGTGGACACGTCTCTGGAGAACATGGATAGCTGACATTTTCTTTTAGGATGCTTCAAACTCAGCTCATCCATGTTCTCCAGAGATGCTGTCTGACCCGCTGAGTTACTCCAGCACTTTGGTATCCTTTTTTTGTGAAACAGCATCTGCAGTTGCTTGTTTTTAAATCTTTCAATCCTGATCTTGTGCTCTGGTTTTTAACCCTCCCACTATAATCTGGGATTAGTTTTTCAATCAAAAACTGGTGGAAATGGTGCAGTGCCCTTTACATCATTCAACTCAATGTCCAGCTCCAGAGGGGTGTGGCTAAATATTATACAGAAAGCACCTTATGAAGAAATCCTGTGATGACAAAGAGAGTGGGGAAAAGCTCATGCTCTTTTGTACTGCCCCGTTCAGGAGTTTCAACTGAGTTTTTTCAACCAAATTCAGAACGGCAGGCAGTGACTGGTGGGGTACTGCAAGGCTCGGTGCTGGGACCGCAGCTATTTACAATATACATTAATGGATGTTGGATGTAGGGATTAAAAGTACCATTAGCAAATTTGCAGATGATACAAAGCTGGGTAGTGTGAGCTGTGAGGAAGATGCTATGAGGTTGCAGGGTGACTTGGACAGGTTGTGTGAGTGGGCAGATGCAAGGCAGATGCAGTTTAATGTGGATAAAGTGTGAGGTTATCCACTTTGGTGGTAAGAATAAGAAGGCAGATTATTATCTGAATGGTGTCAAGTTAGGAAAAGGGGACATACAACGAGATCTGGGTGGCCTAGTGCATCAGTGACTGAAAGGAAGCATGCAGTTACAGCAGGCAGTGAAGAAAGCCAATGGAATGTTGGCCTTCATAACACGAGGAGTTGAGTATAGGAGCAAAGAGGTCCTTCTGCAGTTGTATAGGGCCCTAGTAAGACCCCACCTGGAGTACTGTGTGCAGTTTTGGTCTCCAAATTTGAGGAAGGATATTCTTGCTATTGAGGGCGTGCATCGTAGGTTTACTGGGTTAATTCACGGAATGGCGGGACTGTCATATGTTGAAAGACTGGAGCGGCTAGGCTTGTATACACTGGAATTTAGAAGGATGAGAGGGGATCTTATCAAAACATATAAGATTATTAAGGGGTTGGACATGTTAGAGGCAGGAAACATGGTCCCAATGTTGGGGGAGTCCAGAACCAGGGGCCACAGTTTAAGAATAAGGGGTAGGCCATTTAGAACGGAGATGAGGAAAAACCTTTTCTGTCAGAGAGTTGTAAATCTGTGGAATTCACTGCCTCAGAAGGCAGTGGAGGCCAATTCTCTGAATGCATTCAAGAGAGAGCAAGATAGAGCTCTTAAGGATAGCGGAGTTAGGGGGTATGGGGAGAAGGCAGGAACGGGGTACTGATTGAGAATGATCAGCCATGATCACATTGAATAGTGGTGCTGGCTTGAAGGGCTGAATGGCCTACTCCTGCACCTATTGCCTATTGTCTATTTTCTATCAATGCATTGGAATTTCCAGCACAAATTTGGCACTGCACAAGTTAAGACTACAGTATTTCTATTGTTTTATTCAAAACATTTCATTGGAAATTGGATCCACCCTGAAATCTGCCCACACTTCCAAATCAAATTCATCACATTATATGTAATTAGGAGCTGCAGATGCTTGTTTATAACCGAAGACAGATACAAAATGCTGGAGCAACTCAACGGGACAAGCAACATCTCTGGAGAGAAGGAATGGGTGGTGTTTCTGGTCGAGATCTGAAGAAGTGTCTCGAACCAAAAAGTCCCCCATTCTTTCTCTCCAGAGATGCTGCCTGTCCTGCTGAGTTACTCCAGCATTTTGTGTTTGTCTGTGTGTTTATCACATCATATACATGAAAGACTGCACAAATGAATAGAAGTAATGTCAAATTGCGCCAGTCCACGGAAATTATATTTTTTGATTTGCAAACGAGCTTCAGCAGATAGAAAAATGCTGATGAAATCTAATGTAAAGTTTCATGCCTATTAACAATTATTTCAAACACAGAAACTCATAACCATACAAACACCTGTGGTACATCTCAGAAAGAGAAGTCAAATCAGTTGGAAGGGAAAGATTCACTAGGTTAATTCCCGGAATGGCGGGACTGTCGTATGTTGAAAGGCTGGAGCGATTGGGCTTGTATACACTGGAATTTAGAAGATTGAGGGGGGATCTTATTGAAACATATAAGATAATTAGGGGATTGGACACATTAGAGGCAGGAAACATGTTCCCAATGTTGGGGGAGTCCAGAACAAGGGGCCACAGTTTAAGAATAAGGGGTAGGCCATTTAGAACGGAGATGAGGAAGAACTTTTTCAGTCAGAGAGTGGTGAAGGTGTGGAATTCTCTGCCTCAGAAGGCAGTGGAGGCCAGTTCGTTGGATGCTTTCAAGAGAGAGCTGGATAGAGCTCTTAAGGATATGAGGGGGTATGGGGAGAAGGCAGGAACGGGGTACTGATTGAGAGTGATCAGCCATGATCACATTGAATGGCGGTGCTGGCTCGAAGCGCTGAATGGCCTACTCCTGCACCTGTTGTCTATTGTCTATTGTCTATTGATGGTCAGAAATATTTAACTAATCATTTTGGTTCTTGATCAGTGTTTAACCCAATGCCGAAGTTGTTCTGATATATGTTACAATGCAGGATGCATAAAACTATGCTAGTTTCAAATTAAAACTTCTCACTGTAGAATACAAAGCGCAGGAGTAACTTGGTGGGTTTCTCCAGCATAATACATTCATACATCTTGGAAACAGGCCCAACTTGCCCACACCGACCAACATGCCCCATTTACACTAGTCCCACCTGCCCACACTTGACGCAGAACTCCTTAAACCGATTATCCATGTACCTGTCCAAATGTCTCTTATACGTTATCTTAGCACCAGCATCATCTACTTCCTCCGGCAGCCTATTACATACAGCCACCACCCTCTGTGTAAAATAGTTACCCCTCGGGTTCCTATTAAATCTTTCCTCCTTCACCTTAAATCTATATCCTCTTGTTCTCGATTCCATAACTCTGGGGATTTACCCAATCTATTTCTCTCATGATTTTGTAAGAAAATAACTTTAGATGCTGGTACAAATTGAAGGTATTTATTCACAAAATGCTGGAGTAACTCAGCAGGTCAGGCAGCATCTCAGGAGAGAAGGAATGGGCGACGTTTCGGGTCGAGACCCTTCTTCATGATTTTGTACACCATCTCTTAGATCACATCATCCTCCTGCACTCCAAGGAGTAAAGTCCAAGCCTGCTCAACTTCTCCCTATACCTCAGGCCTTCGAGTCCTGGCAACATCCTTGGAAATCTTCTCAGCCTCTGCTCCAGGAGGACATGGAGGACACTGGAGTACATAGATAGATGAGGTTTTGGAATGAGACCCTCTATCTGGCGAAGGGTCCTGACCCAAGACATCACCTGTCTATGCCCTCCAGAGATGTTGCCTGATCCACTGAGTTACACCAGCACTTTGTGTTGTACACAAATTCCAGCATCCGCAGTTTCTTGTGTCTCCAAAACCCCTCACCTTTGTTTTCAATTACCTCCAGAGCTTTATTCCACTTTATTCTTCTTCAGCCATATAAACCACTATGAAATTTGTACTCCTCCAATTTTGTTCTCTTGATCATCTCTGAATTTAATAGTTTCACTATTGATCTTAATTGTACATGTCTTATATTCTGGAATTCTCTCTCTAAATCTCTGGCTCCCAAACCCATGTTCTTCAAAAAGACGTTAAAAGAAAAAGCTTTTGCTCTGATGTCTCCATCTGTGGCTCAGTGTCACATATTGTTTGATGAAGCTTCTGAAAAGCACCGCGGGATGCAAGGTGCTGTATAAATCCAAGTTGCTTTTGTTGAAGTGCAACATTAATGCGAATAACTGCAGACAGGTCCTGCAGTTGCAGGATGAATGGAACCAGAACGTGGAGCCAGGTATCAAACCGATGCCAAAGGAATGCTCTCTTAAAAAATAGAATCCTCTGCTGTTAAATACACTAACGTGTAGCCACGTTTATGCTGGATCGACTTATCAGTAGGATAAAGTAGATGCACACAATAACCCGTTTCCACTATGAATATAAAGTTGAGCTAAAAAGATCTGACACAGTTGGAGTGTTTAATGGAAATAGTGCAAACTGCTAATAACACTTTGCACCAGATATTCCCCACTATTAGCCAGAACTGACTCATTTGCAGCAGGGACAGAGCTGGAATCATTGCGTCTCCACTCGTTCCTGCAGTCATAAATAAGTTACTGCTATGCACCATTCAATCTACCTACAACAGTAAATAGGGCTGGTATTTGGGGAATGATTAGATGAATGCTATCTCTGCTGCTGAAAAATACCAACGGAGAATCATGTTTCACTTTTGTAAGAGTGCCCTTGTTTTATTATTTTGTCCGTTACTTTTCTTTGTAGAGATAGAGAGTATTAATCATAACTATTTGGATTATAGTCGAGTGTAAAGCACTGACCTGGAGATCATCTGCAATGAAGTCTGCACATAAACAGTTCAACAACTCTATTTTGCAAAAGAAACACCATTATTATTATTTGCTAATGCTTGCATTCACACCTTCCATTTTGGGAATAAAAAATGCAGCTCTAAAAATTTAATTTCAAGCAATGATATGTTGTAAAGTAATCTTAGATACGAAACAAGTCAAATGAATAATTTGATATGCATTTCATGTTCATTGAGGAAGCGACCTGGTAAAGAACGTGGAATATTTTACACATAACCCATCCGTTGCTTTTCGTACATTGAAGACATGATTGCCGTTGTCTCATATTATCAATCCACCACGCGGGCTGCTGCAGCACCTTGCGATAGATCTTCTGTTGCCCTGAAATTGCTGGTCGTAGTCTCCTGCTGGGAACTGGGCTCCTCGCACTTGGTCAGGGTTCAGTGCAGCATAAGGTTGCCTCAGCACAGGCAGCTGGCTGCCCTGACAGAAAGGCTTTGACAACCGGTGAAGCTTGCCCCAAGGCTAACCAGCTGTCAAATGTGCCAGTGTTACTGACTGCCTCTAAAAGTATTTGACATTCACAGTTAGTGACACTTAGGACGTGTAAAAAATCTTAAAAATTAAAAAATACAAGTGTTATTCTTGTGACTATTCAAAGCGCATTCAGTCACGAAGCATCAATTCAGTCACTAAGCATTCTTTGGAGTTGGTGAGTGAACCTTGCTAAGAAATGGCCATTCTGATTCCTGTCAAAAGCAACCACATACCTTTCTTTGGGCATCTCACAACAATATGATTATGAAAGAAATGGGCACAGATAATTACTTTTTTGCCACAGATAGGCACAAAATGCTGGAGTAACTCAGCGGGACAGGTAGCATCTCTGAAGGGAAGGAATGGGTGATGTTTCAGGTCGAGACCTTTGTTAAGATCAGTCTGAGGAATTCGGACCCAACCAGGAGCCTGCGCCTCCATCTTCTACCTCATGGTTTCCAGCTCCGGTTCCAGACATCCCAATTCGGACCCAACCCAGACTACAGGCTCCGACAGTCTATCTACCATCTACATTGGCAAGACCAAACGCAGGCTCAGCGATCGTTTCGCTCAACACCTTCACTCAGTCTGCCTTAACCAACCTGATCTCCCGGTGGCTGAGCACTTCAACTCCCCCTCCAACTCCCAGTCTGATGGGCCTCCTCCAGTGCCATAGTGAGGCCCACCAGAAATTGGAGGAACAGCACCTCATATTTCGCTTGGGCACCTTACAGCCCAGCGGTATGAACATTGACTTCTCCAACTTTAGATAGTTCCTCTGTCCCTCTCTTCCCCTCCCCTTCCCAGTTCTCCCACTGTCTTCCTGTCTCCACCAATATCCTTTCTTTGTCCCGCCCCCTGACATCAGTCTGAAGAAGGGTCTCGACCCGAAACGTCACCCATTCCCTCTCTCATAGATGCTGCCTGACCTGCTGAGTTACTCCAGCATTTTGTGATACCTTCGATTTGCACCAGCATCTGCAGTTATTTTCCTACACAGTCTGAAGAAGGGTCTTGACTCGAAACGTCACCCATTCCTTCTCTCCAGAGATGCTGCCTGTCCCGCTAAGTTACTCCAGCATTTTGTGTCTATCTTCGGTGTAAACCGGCATCTGCAGTTCCTTCCTACACATAAATACTTTTTTACTTTAGTAAAACGTAAGATGTTGTCAAGAATTATGTTGAAGTATTTTACATACAGTGCATGAAATGGGTTATGTAGACAAAAATATAACCATTCTGAATATGTTGAAATGAAAAGCAGCCTATAGTTTTAAAATAATAAGATAATAATTGTTGCAATAATCTTTGTGAAGTACTATTTATTCTAAAGTAAACCCAACAAGTTATCATCGGCTTATCCTCACAGTAATCACCCTATCACAGATATTCCCTTTGTCCTAACAACGTCTCCCCCACTCTCTGCAACTTAAAAGTCACCCGTTTGCTCTCGACTCCCGGAGAGCACCGTGGCGGTGCAGTGGGAAAGGTCCCGGTGAGCCCGGCGGTGGCATCCAAGAGAGGACCCGGCAGCGGGCGGCTGAGGAAGGGCTGTATGAGTCCTGGCGGTCGGTCGAGGAAGCATCACCGGGAACAAAGAGGGATCTGGCGCTGAGGGAAGGGAGACACACACCGAGAATGAAGATTGACCGTCGGGACTACACTGATGAGCCAAAACATTATGACCACCTGCCTAATATACTGTTGGTCCTCCGTGTGGCGCCAAAACAGCGCCGTCCCGCCGAGGCATGGACTCTACAAGACCCCTGAAGGTGTCCTGCGGAATCTGGCACCAAAACATTAGCAGCAGATCCTTCTAGTCCTGAAATACGTGAGGTGGAACCGCCATGGATCAGACTTGTCGATCCAGCACATCCCACAGATGCTCAATCGGATTGAGATCTGGAGAATTTGGAGTGCAAGGAAACACCGTGAACACTTCATCATGTTCCTCAAACCATTCCAGAACAATGTGTGCAGTGTGGCAGGGCGCATTATCCTGCTGAAAGAGGCCACTGCCATCAGGGAATACCATTGCCATGAAGGGGTGTACCTGGTCTGCTACGATGTTCAGGTAGGTGACACGTGTCACAATAACGTCCCACATGAATGGCCGAAACCAGGGTTTCCCAGCAGAACATTGCCCAGAGCATCACACTCCCTCCATCGGCTTGTCAGCTTCCCACAGTGCATCCTGGTGCCGTCACTTCCCCAGGTAAACGGCGCACACATACACGGCCATCCACGTGATCTAAAAGAAAACGGGACCCATCAGACCAGGCGACCCTCCTCCACTGTTCCAAGGTACAGTTCCGATGTTCGCCTGCCCAATGAAGGCACTTTCGACGATTGACAGGAGTCCGCGGCCCCATATGCAGCAGGGTGCGATGCACTGTGTATTGTGACACATTCCACCCGTGACCACCATTAAATTTTTCTGTGACTTGTGCCACAGTAGACCTTCTGTCGGTTCGGACCAGACGGGATAGCCTTCGTTGCCCTCGCGCATCGAGGGCAATGCCCAACACGCTGTCGCCAGTTTGCAGTTTGTCCCTCCTCGGACCACTGTCGGTAGGTACTCACCACTGCTGACCCAGAGCACCCCATAAGCCTTGACGTTTCAGAGATGCTCTGACCCAGTCGGCTGGCCATAATAATTTGCCCATTGTCAAAGTCGCTCAGGTATTTGCTCCTGCCCATTTCTCCTGCATCGAACACATCAATTTCAAGAACTGACTGTTCACTTGCTGCCCAATATATCCCACTCCTTGACAGGTGCCATTGCAACAAGATAATCAATGTTATTCACTTCACCTGTCAGTGGTCATAATGTTTTGGCTCATCGGTGTATAATGAATACTTTTGTAACTTTGTCGGTGGCCTATATGTGGTGACCCGATGCATATTTTGTATATTGTATGCAAAAAAAATGATTTTACTGTACCTAGGTACATGGGACAATAAAGTATCATTGTATTGACTCATTTCCTCTCTTACCCAGTCTGACAAAAGTCTTTGATCCGCAATGTTAAACTGCCTTTCTCTTTCTTCACATGTTGTCTGACCAGCTGAGTGTCTTAGTAATTTACTGTTTTAATTTCAGACATCCAGCATCTGCAGTTTTTACAATTTTGTTTATTATTTATCCCAAGTGAGATATGAACTATTCACTTTACAGTTATTGTTCAAAACATTGCAATCCTGGACAAGTCAAGATTGCATTATATGATTATCCAAGTCCACATATCAAGTGTTTATGATACCTAAGAAATATCCTATCTTGCCTACACGGCCCCCCATCCAGTCTCTTGCAAGGATGACAAACCTTGCTCTCACGTTCTCCGTCTCCAATGTATCCACTCCCAAGATGATGCTTTCCACTGTAGAATATCTGAGATCCTCTTTCTTCAGTAAAAATAGCTTCCCTCAGCTGTTGTGGATGGAGCCTTCACCCGTGTCTCTTCTGCTCTCTCCCCATCTATATCCAGATGGGACAAGGATAGAATTTTCCTCATCCTTTCCTTTCACTCCACCAGCGTCTCCGTCCAAGGCACCATTCTCTGACATTTCTACCACCTTCAACATGATCCCACCACCAGTCACATCTTTCCATCCTCATCCCTTTCCTGGAGTCCGTTCCCTGTGTAATTCTTTGGTTCACCCAATCCCTCAGCCCCACTGGGATTTTACCCAGCAACTGCAGGAGATATAACATCTGTCCCAAATCACTTATTTTACTCCAGGTCACCCTCTTATATGAGAGAGGGGCTCACGTACCTCTTCCAACCTCATCCATTGCATTCGGCACTCCTGATGAGGCCTCCTCTAATTGGCGAGACCAAGCGTAGATCCAATGGACACTTGCATTCTGTCTGCCAAGGCCTGCTGCAGCTCTTGATTGCAAACCATCTTTACTCCCTTCCCACTCACATACCAACGTTTCTGTTCTCGGCCTCTTCCACGACCAGTGAGGCCAAGTGTAAGCTGTAAGATTAGCTCCTCATTTCCTGCTGGATAGCCTTCAACCCAATGGTATAAAACCTGAATTCTCCAATTTCCCCATCTCATTTTCTCTCTCCTCGCACACCTTTCAACCATCCTCATCACTACCCTGTTACTTTCCCCTCCTCTTTCTGGTCAACTTCACCCCTCTCTACTTTGTCCTTTATTCCCCATGTATCCTCCCTCTCCTCCCTCTCCCCATCCAGCCACATCCCTCTGGCTTTACATTTAACTCCTTCTCTTCCTTCTTTATCTGCCCCCGATTATCTCCATTTCATCTTTAGCCTTGGTCACTATGTCCACACATCTGCCAATCTTCCTTCCTCACCTGCATCCACCTAGCCCTTGCCAGGCTTTGCCCCACCCTTGCCTCTCAGAAAGATAGTATAGAAACAGGCCTTTTGGCTCATCGAGTTCACACCAACCATCAACTACTCATTTACACTCATCCTATTTTACCTAATTTTCCTATATTCTTGTCAATCCTCCCAAGGTTCCACTTCTCACCCACACACCGTGGGCAATTTACTGGCGCCAATTAACTGACAAACCCGCACATCTTTAGGATGTGGGAGGAAACCAGAGCACCTGAAGGAAACCCACGCGGTCACAGGAAGAACATGCAAACTCCACAGAGACAGTGAGTGCCCGAGGTCAGGATCGAAACTGGGTCCCTGGTGCTGTGAGGCAGCAGCTTTATCTGCTGTGCCATTGTGCCATCCTTTACTCTCTATTTACTTTCTTCTCCAGCTTTCTCTCCAGTCTGAAGAGTCTCGTTGTCTATCAATTTCCTCCCATAGATGCTGCCTGACCTGTTGAATTCCTCCAGCACTTTAGCCTGGCTTGAAACAGAGTAACTAAGTTTCCAAGGGAAACATTTTTGACGGAGACAAATTCGGTTCTTTGTCCTTTGTGATGCCTTCACTTGCTAAAGAGATTTAGTAATCTTTGCAGGATTGACTAGGCACTTCAACGCCCCCCCACCCCTACCCCCACCCACCACCACACAGCACTGTATAGAGAACTAACGGTGTTCTTTAATTCACACATCATTGATGTAACAATAATTTTTGGGAAGCAAAATAAAATGAAATATCTTCACAGATACAGAATATAATTTTGCGGTTTTATGCGTGTGGCAGGACAGATGATATTTCCTTTTCACCCTCGCCCCGATTAGTAATGCTCAGTCTGAATAAGACCCGGCGTGAATGATCATACTTATGAAATGGTTACACATAGAGTTGTGGGAAGTGGTGTAGAAGAATAGAATATTAAGCCAGTAAAATAACTTCACAAATAGAACCATGGTGACTGCTTCTCTCAATGGAAAAGTATTAGTCAAAATGTATCTTTAAATGACAAATAAATACTGTAACATAATAAAATCTGCGTGGTGCATGTGGAGGGAAATGAGGCAGGTTGACCCTGCAGGGCAAGAACGTCACCTTATGGCATCATTGTCACTTTCCATCTACAGTGAATTCAGCCTCAAGATGTTGTAGCAATGTGCCCACTCTGGAGTCACTCTGAACCAGTCCGAGGCAGGCCATACATTGAATGTATACAACATAGAGCAGGACAGAAGGCGGACACAGAAAGCTGGAGTTACTCAGCGAGACAGGCAGCATCTCTGGGGGGAAGGAATGGGCAAACGTTTTGGGTTGAGACCCAAGGGTCACCCATTCCTTCTCTCCAGAGATGCTGCCTGTCCCGCTGAGTTACTCCAGCTTTTTGTGTCTACCTTCGGTTTGAACCAGCATCTGCAGTTACTTCTTACATACATAGAACAGGGCAGCACTGGTGCAGGTCCTTCGGCTCACTAAAAACAACACAGTGTAACTCAGAGGGTTCTCTCTGGAGAACATGGATAGGTGACGCTTCCGGTTGGGACCTTTTTTCAGACAGATATTTTTGCTGGGGTGTACAAACCTGGCAGAGAGAAAGGGGCAGACAATGGCTGTACTGAAGATGTTATTAAACGAACCATTTTATTCTTATCCTCCATTCCCTGCATATCCATGTGCCTATCAAAAAAGCCTCAACCATCCATTTACAAGGATGTTACCAGGATTAGAGGGTCTGAGCTAAGGGCAGAGGTTGAGTAGGCTGGGACTCAATTCCTTGGAGCGCAGAAGGATGAGGGGTGATCTTATAGAGGTGTACAAGATCATGAGTGGAATAGATTAGGTAGATACACGGAGTCTCTTGCCCAGAGTAGATGAATCGAGGACCAGAGGACATAGGTTTAAGGTGAAGGGGAAAAGATTTAATAGGAATCTGAGAGGTAACATTTTCACACAAAGGATGGTGGGTGTATGGAACAAGCTGCCAGAGGAGGTAGTTGAGGCTGGGACTATCCCAACATTTAAAAAGCAATTAGACAGGTACATGGATAGGACAGGTTTGGAGGGATACGGACCAAATGCTGGCAGGTGAGACTAGTGTAGCTGGGACATGTTCGCTGGTGCGGGCAAGTTGAGCTGAAGGGCCTGTTTCCATGCAGTTTCACTCTGTGATTCTAAAAGCCACTATCACACCTGGTTAAGTCACCAAATCTGGCAGTGCTTTCCAGGCATCCATCCTGGGATAGGTAACAGGCATCCATCCATCACTCTGTATGTAAAAAAACTTGTTCTGCACATCTGCTTTAAACTTGCCCCCTGTGGCCTCAAAATCTCAAAAACCTCCCTAGTCTTTGACACTTCCACTTTGGCAAAAAGGTTCTGTCTACCCCGTCTATGCCTCTCATGATTTTATGTACTTCCATCGTCAACCCTCAGCCTCTTACCCTCCAGAGAAAACAATCCAAATTTGCCCAGCCCCTTCTCCTCACTAATACCCATTCATTTAAGCAGCGCCCTGGTAATCTGCTTCTGCATCCTCACCAAAGCCTCTACATCCTGTAATGGGATGACCACAACTGCACTCACAATTTGGGTGGAGGACACAAAGTGCTGGAGTAACTCAGTGGGTCGGCCTGCATCTCCAGAGAACATGGATTGGTCTTGATCCAAAACGTAACCTATTCCTTTTCTCCAGTGATGTTGCCTGACCCGCTGACTCATAATAATAATAAAAATATAATAAAATATTGCTTTATTTGACCCACACCAGGGAAATTTGTAGTGTTACAGCAACAAAGTGGATAGCAAGAGTCTTTCATTATAAATAAAAATAAAGATAAGGATAATTGTCATCATTTACTGTGCTCCTTTTTACTGTTACTGTTAACTGGTCTGTTGACTGGTCTGCTGGGAACAGTGCTGGTTGTGCAGTCTCGCAGCAGCGGGAAGGAAGGACCTCCGATATCTCTCCTTCACACACTTGGGGTGAAGGAGTCTGTCACTGCAGGATCTACTCAGTGCAGTGACAGTGTCGTGCATGGGGTGGGAGTCATTGTCCAGCAGCGATGTTAGCTTTGCCATCATCCTCCTCTCTCCCACCGCCTGCACTGAGTTGAGGGAAAAACCCAGGACAGAGCTGGCCTTCCTGACCAGCTTGTCAGGTCTCTTCCCCTCCGCTGCTGAGATGCTGCTGCTCCTGCAGACCACTCCATAGAAAATGGTCTATCCTAGGGATAGGTAACGTTTTGGGTCAGGACACTTCTTCGGACTTTGGGAGGATTTTACAAGATTCATTCAACAAGCAAACGAAACCTAGTCGTTAAATCAGCAAAGAAACAGATGTGATTTAATCTTATGTTAAAAAACATTACTTTATAGTTCCCCAAAGTAAACACTCACCACAAACAATTACACTTGGAAAGTCAGATGAAAAGCAGTGTGTCTTTCATTGCCACATGTCTGAGAATTAACCCTTCTTTAGGACTGGTATCGCGTCTTGACCATTTCCAAGTCAAATAACCGCAGAAATGTTACCGGCTCCCCAGATATGATTCAGCCCGACCCAGCATTTGCATCACCTGCACACTGGGCGATACTATCCCCTCCGCCACAATCCTTTTTGTGCATTGCAGGGAAATAATGCAGAATCATTCTGAGAACTGCTGTTGCTGTGTGTACCAGGACTAATGTGTCATCACCACACAGTGTTGGATTGGAACACTGCTCAGGCAACTCACAAATTTTCATTTGGCCCTTTTGATAGCCATGAACTGCAAATCCACCAACAACAATTCAAACTCACTGATTTCTTCCCTGACTCCTGAATCTCTCCCTTGGTCCTTCATTCTCTCGCAATGATACTTTATTGTCAGGTGTGTCTAGGTACAGTGAAATTCTTCATTTTTGTATATGATGCGGTAAAATTATTCAGCAGACTTCACCTAGGGGGTACATAAAGAGTTGCCACATTTCTGGCGCTGACAACGTTTCAGAAGTTCTCAGTGCAGTCTTATCTTCTCACAGCGGTGAACCAGGCCGCCACCACACACGGCAGCAGATGGCCTGCCGGGTCCGTCCTTGTTCCCGGTGGTGAGCCCGCTGAGTCCCTCTTTGTTCTTGGTGGTGCGGCCCGCCTGCCTGGTCATTTGGCCCTGCAGCGGTTCCTAGGAGCCTTTCTGACACACTAACCTTCCCTCCCAATATCCTTGATTGGACCAGCCCACCCTCCCACCCACCCCCACAGCTTCCAGCCGACCAAAACCACTTACCTAATACCCTATCTCTCTCCCCCATTCAATGCTTCTTGTCCCAATCTTGTTCCTGATGGGCTCACTTCCTCCCACCCCAATCAATCACTATACATCATAAACACCCATCAGGGCCGGATTAAGCTGGTGCGGGGCCCGTAGCATATGTTATAAAGGGGCCTTAAATATGGGACAAGGTGACATCACCACCCACGCCCCACGTGACCTCACCCAGCCTGCGGCCACCTGCTCCCCTTCCACCAATGATGACCGCCAGGGTCGGGAGAAGGGTTGCTACGCAACCTCCGTTTGGCAGATGGTTTCTGGAGGTAGACACAAAATGCTGGAGTAACTCAGCGGGTCTTGACCCAAAACGTCACCCATTCCTTCTCTCCTGAGATGCTGCCTGACCTGCTGAGTTACTCCAGCATTTTGTGAAATAAATGCCTTCGATTTGTACCAGCATCTGCAGTTATTTTCGTACAGAATTCTGGGGAATGATTCATTTACAATGTTCTGCAACCTAAATATAAAATTAAATAGGCTTTCTCAATGATATGCCACATCACATTGGAAACAGTAGTAATTTTGTCATTGATCACATTTCAGAAATTATTATACGTCCTTCACATCTAAAGGATTCTTCCACAGTGCATTGTCTCATATTCTGCAAGTAAACAGAAGCGATTTGGTTTATATACAAATCTCTCCTAACAATAAGATAAATGATCATGCAATTGGTTATAGCGGTAATAACTGAGGGAAGAATACTCCTTGTCACTCAGAGAACTTCTATCTATCTGTTCAAAAACACTTTTGAGATTTTTAATATCCACTTCTCCAACGTCACTTTGCTGTCTCCACTTCCTTTCACCTCAGCTTAATACACACTTTCAATGCCTCTACTCAATTGATGGTCTCCGATGCTCTAAGTATAAATGTGCATCCTGTTACAAACTAATCCATTCATATCCAATATCTCAATCTTCTTTGATGTGTATTGCATCCTATTTCTTAATAATTCGCTTTCAAAATTCTTGGCACAGAAATTCTTTTGAGTAGTGCAAAAACTTGAGGACGATGTGAGAGAATATTATGCGATAGAAATGTTATCAAATCTATCATGTGGTGCTTTGAGAGGCTGGTCATGAGGCACACTAATTCCAGCCTCCCAGACAGCCTTGATCCACTGCAGTTTGCCTACATTCACAACAGGTCCCCAGCAGATGCAATCTCCCTGGCCCTATACTCATCACCGGAACCTCTGGATAACAAAGACACCTTCGTCAGACTTCTATTTATTGACAATAGCTCCACCTTCCAATATCATTCAAACTTTAGTTTAGTTTAGACATACAGCGCAGAAACCGCCCCTTCGGCTCACTGAGTCCGCACCGACCAGTGATCCCCACACACTAACACTGTCCTACACACAAGGCACAATTTACAATTATTGCAAGCCAATTTCCCTTCAAATATGTACGTCTTTGGAGTGTGGGAGGAAACCAGAGATGCCGGAGAAAACTCAAGCAGGTCACAGGGAGAACGTGCAAACTCCATATAGACAACACCTGTAGTCAGGCTTGAACCCAGGTATCTGGCACTGTAAGACAGCAACTCTGCTGCTGTGCCACCGTGCTACCCAACTCTGACAAACTCATGGACCTAGTAGTGAGCTCCACCTTCTTCCACTGGATCCTCGACCTTCTGACAGATGGACCACAATCAGTCAAGTTAGGCAACAATATATCATCCATAACAATTCTCAACGCTGGTGCCTCACAAAGATGTATTCTCAGCCCCTTACTATACCCCCTATACATTCTCAACTGTGCGGCTAATTCTGCTCTAACTCCATTGACAGGTTTGCAGATGACTCCACTGTATTGGGCTGGATCCCCATCAATGATGAAGTGGAGTGCAAGAGAGAGCTCACTAACAAGGTATCAAGACAATAACCTCTCCCTCAATTTCAGCAAGGTGAAGGAGCTAGTTGTTATTTCACAGGAAGGGTGGTGGGGATATGAAACAAGCTGCCAGAGGAGGTAGTTAAGGCAACATTTAAGAAACATTCAGACAGGTACAGTGCATTCAGAAAGTATTCGGACCTCTTCACATTTTCCACATTTTGGTACGTTACAGCCTTATTTTAAAATTGATTAAATTCATTTTTTTTATCATCAATCTACACACAATACCCCAGAATGAAGAAGTGAAAACAAGTGTTTAGAAATTTTTGCAAAGTAATTAAAAAGAAATAACTGAAATATCACATTTACATAAGTATTCAGACCCTTTGACACTCAATATTGAGCTTATGTTCATTCTGTTTCCATTGATTATCCTTGATATTTCTGCAACTTGATCGGAGTCCACCAGTGGTAAATTAAATTGATTGGACGATTTGGAAAGGCACACACCTGTCTATATAAGGTCCCACAGTTGACAGTGCATGTCAGAGCAAAAACCAAGCCATGAAGACGAAGGAATTGTCCGTAGACCTCCGAGACAGGTTTGTGTCGAGACACAGATGTGTGGATGGGTATAAAACAATTTCTGCAGCATTGCAGGTCCCGAAGACCCCAATGGCTTCCGTCATTCTTAAATGGAAGAACTTTGGAACCACCAAAGAGCTTCAAAGAGCTGGCCACCCGACCAAACTGAGCAATCGGGGGAGAAGGGCCTTGGTCAGGGAGGTGACCAAGAACCCGATGGTCACTCTGATGGAGCTCCAGAGTTTCTCTGTGAAGATGGGAGAACCTTCCAGAAGGACAACTATATCTGCAGCACTCCACCAATCAGACCTTTACGGTAGAGTGGCCAGACGGAAGTCACTCCTCAGTAAAAGGCACATGATAGCCCGCTTGGAGTTTGCCAAAAGGCACCTAAAGGACTCTCAAATCATGAGAAACAAGATTCTCTGGTCTGATGAAACCAAGATTGAACTCTTTGGCCTGAATGCCAAGCGGCACCACTCATCACCTGGCCAATACCATACCTACGGTGAAGCATGGTGGTGGCAGCATCATGCTGTGGGGATGTTTTTCAGCGGCAGGAACTGGAAGACTAGTCAGGATCGAAAGAAAGATGAATGGAGCAAAGTACAGAGAGATCCTTGATGAAAACCTGCTCCAGAGCGTTCTGGACCTCAGACTGGGTCGGAGGTTCACCTTCCAACAGGACAAAGACACTAAGCACACAGCCAAGACAAAGCAGGAATGGCTTCGTGACAAGTATGTAAATGTCCTTGAGTGTCCCAGCCAGAGCCCGGACTTGAACCCGATCGAACATCTCTGGCGGGACCTGAAAATAGCTGTGCATCAACACTCCCCATCCAACCTGACAGAGCTTGAGAGGATCTGCAGAGAAGAATGGGAGAAATTACCCAAATACAGGTGTGCCAAACTTGGAGCGTCATACCCAAGATGACCTGAGGCTGTAATCGCTGTCAAAGGTGCCTCAACAAAGTACTGAGTAAAGGGTCTGAATACTCGTGTAAATGTGATTTTTCAGTTATTTCTTTTTAATTACTTTGCAAAAATTCGAAACACCTGTTTTCACTTTTTTATTATGGGGTATTGTGTGTAGATTGATGATAGAAAAATGAATTTATTCCATTTTAAAATAAGGCTGTAACGTAACAAAATGAGGAAAAAGTGAAGGGGTCTGAATACTTTCTGAATGCACTGTACCTGGATAGGACCGGTTTGGAGGGAAAGGGGCCAAACGCAGGCAGATGGGACTAGTGTAGCTGTAACATGTTGGCCGGTGTAGGCAAGTAGGGCCGAATGGCCTGTTTCCACACTGTATCACTCTATGACTGTAAGTTTATGTGGAGTACATGCCAAAGTGGAAATGGTTAAGTACTTCAAGATGTAAATATTACCAACAATCTGTCTAGGTCCAACCACATTGAAGCTGTGGTTCAACTCCAATTTCAATTCAAGAAAGCATTCCAATGCCTCTACTTGCTCAGGAGACCAAGGAGGTTTAACATATTTCCAACAATTCTTAACTTCCACAGATGCACTCAGGAAGCAGACAGTCAGGTTGCATGACAGCTTGGTTTGGGAACAGCGCTGTCCAAGACTGCAAGTAATTACGGAGAGCTGTGGTGTAGGGCAGTCAATGTAGCCCAGATGTTGGGGGAGTCCAGAACCAGGGGCCACAGTTTAAGAATAAAGGGTAGGCCATTTAGAACTGAGATGAGGAAAAACTGTTTCACCCAGAGAGTTGTGAATTTGTGGAATTCTCTGCCTCAGAATTCAGTGGAGGCCGATTCACTGCATGCATTCAAAAAAAGAGTTAGATAGGGCTCTTCGGGCTCGTGGAATCGAGGGATATGGGGAGAAGGCAGGAACGGGATACTGATTGTGGATCATCAGCCGTGATCACATTGAATGGCGGTGCTTGCTCGAAGGGCCGAATGGCCTGCTCCTGCACCTATTGTCCATGTATCTATGTAATCATCCAGACCAGATTCCCCACCATTGGCGCCATCTGCAGTCCCAATCTTCCAACCTACCTCATTCCAGACACAGGATTTTTTCTCTGGAACTGCAACATTATAATACTAAAAACTATATTCTACACTCTGGTATTTTTCTCTTTGTCCCACCTGTTGTAATTGTGTATGGCTTGATTGTATTCCTGTGCAATGTTATCTGAATTAATTGGCTAGCATGCAAACAAAAACTTTTCATCGTATCTTAGTATTCGTGACAAATGAAGTTTTCACTTATTATTTGTACAATGCAAAATGCTTCCATATCCTTTACGTATGATGGCTTTATACACATAATCATTGGGCACTTGCAGGTACACGCAATGACATTCCGTACACTAACTTCAAATTCAATTGTGCATGCCAGATCTGGTTGACTGGGTCTGAGGCCATAGATTCTGTCACAAGGAACCTCTTTCAAATGGGCTGCCTTTACATTTTCTATTCATTCATTCCACACCTCTCACTTCCACTATCCGATGAGCCTCATTTGTGCACCTCCCTACTGCCTTCCACCAACTGACTTTGACCTTCCCATAATCCCAACCCACATCTTCCCCACTCAAACGTAACCCCCTGCAGTTTCTCCAAAGGCAGAACAAGCAGAAGAAAGATCTTTGTGATGTTTATTTGTGTGAGACCTGCTCTATTGAACACAATGTATCATGTCAACCCCCCAACTGGCTTCTCTCCTTGAGTGTGCATTCCTCACTGATAATGACCAAGTCTCGAGCTGCTCCATTCCCACTTGCTGTGACTTGGCCAAAACCTGTTCCCCATCCTTATTTCTCTTTTCACTTTTGAAACGTTATTATAACCCATCTTCTTGTCAAAACTTTCAGCCATGTCTTAACTTTTGCATGATACCCTGGACTTCATTTAGGTTTATGTTTCAAACTGTACAGGTATACAACTGTTTAGGTTTCAAACTGTACAACTCATCCCCCTTCTGTCATGGTGTAGACTGACTCCCCTTCTCCCCCCCCCCCCCCAATCTTTGCATATCCCCAATCCTTTCCACTCGTCAGTTTAATTTTATGTTTCATGTATTTTTGTCTTATGACTGTTGGCAGATCAGTTTCCAACTGGGATAAATAAAGTTCTATCATATCATTTATTATTGTCACATGTATCGAGGTCCAGTAAAAAGCTTTGTTTTAAATGCTATCCAATTAGATCGGATAATACTTTACATAAATAATACCAAATAAAACTCAAACCCAATTCAATACGCAAAGTATGTGTTAGCTTGATCAGTGATCAGAGGTGATGCTGTTTGAAACCATTTCACTACTTTCCTCAGAAATCAGTCAAATATGCAAACAAAATGATAAATGATAAGGATGAGCATATGCCGGCACTGGGCCTGTACTCACTGGAGTTTAGAAGGATGAGGGAGGACCTCAGTGAAAGGTACGGCATAGTAAAAGGCCTGGGTAGTGTGGATATGGAGAGGATGTTTCCACAGGTGGGAGAGTCGAGGACAGAGGCCAAAGCCTCAGAATAAAAGTACGTATCTTCAGAAAGATGAGGAGGAATTTCTTTAGTCAGAGGCGAGTGAATCGGTGGAATTAATTTCCAAAGACAGTAGTAGCAGGAGGGAAGGATAGAAATTGTAAATGCATTGGACAGTTCAGAAGGCAACAATGGAGAGGCACGGTGGCGCAGCGGTAGAGTTGCTGCCTTACAGCGAATGCAGCGCCGGAGACTCAGGTTCGATCCTGACTACGGGCGCCGTCTGTACGGAGTTTGTAAGTTCTCCCCGTGACCTGCGTGGGTTTTCTTCGAGATCTTCGGTTTCCTCCCACACTCCAAAGACGTACAGGTATGTAGGTTAATTGACTGGGTAATATGTAAAAAGTGTCCCTAGTGTGTGTAGGATAGTGTTAATGTGCGGGGATCGCTGGGCGGCGCGGACTCGGTGGGCCGAAGGGCCTGTTTCTGCGCTGTATCTCTAAATCTAAAAATATATATATTTTACGAATCACAAAACCTGAACTGCTCTGCTAGGCCAGGACAACATCAGAAATTTCCTTGGTAATTTGATTATAAAATGAAGGGCAGCTTCTCACAGTCAGTCACAGAGCGTGAAAACAGGCCTTTTGGCCCATCCTGCAGACACCAACCAAAGTATTCTACCTACACTCGTCCCATCTGCCTGCATTTGGCCCATACCCCACTAAACCTGTCTAATCCATGTACCTGTCTAAATGTTTATTAAATGTTACGATAGTACCTGCCTCAACTACCTCCTGCAGCAGTTCGTTCCATACGCCCACAATATTTTGCATGGAAAAGTTACCCCTCAGATTCCTATTAAATCTTTACCCCCTCACCTGAAACCTATGCCTGCTTCCCCAACTCTGGGCAAGAGACTACCTGATCTATTCCTCTCAGGGTTTTCTCCATCAGTTTCAGAGTGAATTAGCAGCAAAAGTGTGTTATAACTGCAAAGTTTCATATAGAAAGACAGTTTTTCAACACTACTTTTAAAGAGTAATCACTATAATCTGCAAAACCAGCCACAATGAAACCACACCTGAACGAAGACACTCAGCTACATTAGGAGAAATATTGTGGAAAAAAAAACCTAAATATATTTTGAGCATTCAAAAATATAAAGCCCATCTTAAAACCTCTCACATTTTAATGGGGCGGTAATGTTGTGTCAACATTTCTGTTTGAATAGAAAACAGTTGAGATAACAAAGGTGCAGTAATTCAAGGGTCAACCTCTGGAGCAGATATCTGCAGAATATCCAGGGGGAAGCTGAACTACTTTTCAAGGGCTAGAGTTCTAGAGACACACTCTAGAGAGTTCTAGAGAGTTCTTACTGGCAGAATCATCTAATTTTATATTTTACATTTTATATTTTCTGCAATTGTGCCTCTTTATTGCTTCCATATTTTATGTAAATGTCTTTTATATATTTTTTGCCATTTAAACCTATTATGCATTTTTATTAAGAGGTGCAGCATGCAAACAGGCCCATCAACCCACTGAGTTTACGCCGACCATCGATCGCCCGGTCACACTCATTTTGTTATCTCACTTTCTCATCCACTCCCTGTACACGAAGGGCAATTGATAAAGACCAGTTAGGCTACAAACCCACACGCCTTTAAGATGTGGGAGGAAACTTGTGCACCCGGAGGAAGCCCATGCGGTCACAAGGAGAACGTGCAAACTCCAAACAGACAGCACTCAAGGTCAGAATCAAACCCAGGTCTCTAGCGCTGTGAGGCTGCAGGTCTCGCAGCTGTACCACTTTTCATGCTTTTCCTTGCATCAAAACCATCAGTTTTTACCCACAGTATTCACCTATATTCATCAAAGTCATGTTCTCATACCTGAGACTGGGGGCCTAAACACATGCAAAAGGAGTATCAATTATGTTAACAACACTGCAATTGTTTCAGCAGAAATAGCAGGGCTACGTGTGGCTGCGCCTAACGGCTGCGGCTCTCTGGCAGTCTGTCTGTACTTTTTCCTTTTTTTTGTTGTTTGTGTGTCGGTGTTGGGTTGGTTTTTGTTTCTGTTTCTTTTATTTATTAGGTCTCTTCCCCGGGGAGCAGCTCGGCCGCGGGGCCTTCCATCGCCCGCGGGGCCTTGCATCGCCCGGCGCGGCTCGGCCGCTGGACTTAACATCGCCGGCGCGGCTCGGCCGCGGGACGTTTCAGTGCCCGGTGCGGCTCGGCCGCGGGGCGTTTCAGTGCATGGTGCGGCTCGGCCGCGGGACGTTTCGGTGCCCGGTGCGGCTCGGCCGCGGGGCCTACCATCCCCTTGCGGGGGCTGTGCGTGTCGGTCGCCTCGGTAGGGGTCGAGCTGTCTGTCCGTGGGCGTGGGGGGAAGAGAGTGGAAGTTTTGTTGCCTTCCATCACAGTGAGGGGGTGTTTGGACTCACTGTGATGGATGTTTGTCTTGGGGTCGTGTGTCCTGTGTACTTTTTTCTTTTTTTTTGTTGTGTTTTGTGACTGCTGTAATTTCGTTCGGTACTTGTACCGAATGACAATAAAGTTCTATACTATACTATACTAAAATGTGCAGATTCAATTTCAGAAGGTGGACTGAATTAAAAACAATGAAAGATAACTTAATTTTAGGGCAACTAAACAATTGTATACTTTCATTGCCACTTCTGTAGTCTAATTGATAATAAATATGCAAGGGTCATGAGTCATGACCGAGTTGGGCCATGGAGCTGTTTCAGAAGGTATTCAAAAATTTGAAAAGACAGCTAGGAGAGGTAGCTCTGGATTAAGCTTTGTACTGATTACAGAGGGGTTATGTTATGTTAATTAAAACAACCCATTGAATGCAGGTAACACAGCCTGATGATTATTTTTTGCTTTATTATGCAGAGATGAATTTGTGTGAGCCACTTCCCTGTGTGCTCACTGAAGTGCTTCACTAAAGCAAAAAGGGTGTGCGTTAAGGCTTACCCCATCACCTCTACTCAAATCACCACTCAAATCACCCATTAAGAAGGTACGTGTGAAAAGTATATATTTATCTAGCTGAGCTCACAAAACGATGCGGTTGTTGGACTGCTATACGGAAAAAACAGGACAACATAACCCAACCTGCATAAATTTAACGCACACTGGTGAAGGAATTCTACTGTGTAGTGCAATGTTTCATGAGCAACAGGTCAGGATTTAAGTTGAAAGCTAGCATATTTGCATTAGTGTGAAGATTACATGGGTCATTATCTTTACTGAAGGTCCTGCCTGCTTACGCCCGGACACATTTTTTTGGCATCAAACAACATCCAACACGCATCAGTCACTTCAAATATTTTTTTGCACGTGTAGTTGGTGAATTGCACAAGATACTCACTCAGAAACAAACTTCCACAATGTACAAGTCTGTTAGTTGCACGTTATAAAGGTCCTGGTGACCTGGTACATTGCCTCATGGTTTGATGCTTGGATCCCCTTTCACTTCTTAATTTAGCCCTTTCACCTTTGGGATCCCTTGATTTCTCTCACTTCAGGGAGCCCCGGCATTCTCCATCCCTCCCCCACGCAAGTCACACCAGCTTCTCGTTTTCACCCAACAAACAGCTAACAATGGCCTGCTTCCTTTATCGTCATTACTTTTTTGCATATCTTTTACACATTGTTCTTTATCTCTCTATATCTCTCGTTTCCCTTATCCCTAACCAGTCTGAAGAAAGGTCTCGACCCAAAACACCACCCATTCCTTCTCTCCAGAGTTGCTGCCTGTCCTGCTGAGTTACTCCAGCTTTTGTGTCTATCTTCGGTTTAAACCAGCATCTGCAGTACCTTCCGACCCAATTCCAGCCTGATTGTGTTCCTCCACAATCAATCCCAGCAACTGATCATCGCTCTGACTGTTCAACCAATAGAAAATGTATGGCATGGAAAAGGCCCTTTGTCCCACCATGTTTGCACTGACCACAATGCCAAATTAAACTAATCCCTTCTACTTGCGCATGGTCCATATCCCACTTTTCCTTCATTGTTTAGTATCGACCCAGGGCTCTGGCTCTGTAAGGTAGCAACTCTACCACTGTGCTGCCCTCATCTTCCAGCCATGGTGCAACATATTAAGGATTCTTGCTATTGTTCCTCTGAATATCAGTATCTATGGTATTGCCACTGAGGCCCAGCTTGGCTCGAGGTCCTCCTCTGATGGCAACTCCTGCTCCTTGCACTGAAAGTCAACTATTCAGCACAAGCTGCGTTGCTAGTCTGCATTCCCAGCATACTCCTGGCAAACATCCAAGCTATTGAAAACAAGCTGGATGAACTTGAAAGAACAGAAAGTGAGAGGCACGGAAGAGAATAAATTATGAAGAAGAGTTCCGACCCAAAACGTCACCTATCCCTGTTCTCCAGAGATGCTGCCTGATCCTCTGAGTTACTCCAGCACTTTGTGTCTTTAAAAAAAAAAGAACCTAAAGCTCATCTACTGATCGCAGGGGAACGATAGGCTGCGGTGTGCTCTGCCTTACAGAGACATGGCTCGCACCTGCCTCACCTAACTGAGCCATTCACCTGAGGCTTCATAATTCACTGATGCTCAATGGTTCACTGATGCATTATTTGTCACTTATGCAACTACACAAAGAAATTTATTTTTGCATATTTACACCTGCAGGCACCGCCATGTTTTTGGCATCCTTTCCACAGTCCAAGGTCGCTGGAGCTGGAGGCATTACCCTAATTCACCCTCCTACCGGCCCTTGCATCTCGCAATGGCATCTCCAACGGCTCCCTCCCTCTGAAGAAGGGTCCCGACCAAAAGCGTCACCCATCCTTTCTCTCCAGAGATGCTGCCTGACCTGCTGATTTACTCCAACATTTTGTGTCTATCTTTGGGAAAAATCTTTTCCATTTGTTCTTTACTTTTATGCTCATTTGTTGCTCTAGGAATGCAGCGAGCAAAGTTGATGATACATGGCACCAATGGGAAGTCCATATTATTACTTACTTTGCCTATTGCTCCTTGTAGGGAGATTGAGATGTCCCATCGATGAGAGATGGAGATGGACTCATCACAGAGATGGAGATTCATAAAGATGAAGATTAATCAAGATGCCGATGGAGATGAATCAAGATGGCGATGGATCCATCAAGGAGATTGAGATTATCTATCTCTCCAGGAATAGAAAACGTAATCTCTCACAGGCAACAGTCCATAAAATGGGAAATGCCACAAATACCTCCATCCCAAGTCTGGAAAACCCCTGGATGTGGTGGCCATGGATACTGTGAGCAAACCGGCAGGAGTACAATATTCCTACACATGGATCTGCAGTTGAAATTATGGAGTATATGGACCACCTCAATGAGGATGTCTTATTCAAAGTACTTGGCACATTGCTCCTTGCTGATATATCTGTAGTAGGGCAGCACTCATAAGACCCTCTGTTGATTTGACCTTGTGTTGAGTGCCTTCTCATGGGGCAGGTTGACCATGCCAGCTCCAAGCTGAGCAATCCCATCAGTCCCATTCCCCTCTCCTGCCTTCCCTTTACCCTTGTAACCTATTGTCTCTCCCTTATGCCATCAACTCCCCTTTCATTATTTTTCCCCTGCGCCAACTCTAAATGGCAAGTTACAGTTGCTGTTTAACCTACCAGTGGTCTTTGGGATGTGGAAAGAAATCAGAGCATCTGGTGGAAATCCACACGGTCACAGAGAAAGTGTGCACACTTCACACAGGGAGCAACTGAGGATAGCATTAAACTGGAGACCTCTGAGCTGTGAGCAACCACACTAATCTTGCTTCAGTTAACAGGATAATTGAGAAATGCAGCACAGAAACATGTTCATGCTGACCATCTACACGAATCCCATTTTGAAATACTTGGTCTTTAATGGCTTAAATGCCTTTAATATTTTGATGACTTAAGGGCCTGTCCCACTTAGGCGATTTTAAGGCGACTGCCGGCGACTAGGCATCACCGACAGTACGCCAGTGTGTCGCGGGCATGATCTTGAGGAGTCTTCCAAGAATCGTTGTGGATCTCAGCGCGTCACTGAGAAATCAACTGGAGTGAAATTTCTCGGTGACAGCTGGCTTGTCGCCAGGTATCGTTGCTTATTGCGGGCGCTGTTGCATGCTGTCCCCAGGTTTGTTAGGTTCTCTTAGATGCATTTAGAAGCACATTATATTAAAATAAGTAAAGTCATTTCAAGATACTATAAAATGCTTATGTTTAACCAATTTATTTACCATCAGGACATTTAACAGGTAGATTGGAGGCGACAGTTTGACGGTCAGGTAAGAGTGGGAATTTTCACGATGCTTATGGTCATCAGCGATCACATTTAAAGTCGGCTCCCAACCCAGATATGCAACCCAGAAACCAGATATGCATATCATATCATATATATACAGCCGGAAACAGGCCTTTTCGGCCCTCCAAGTCCGTGCCGCCCAGTGATCCCCGTACATTAACACTATCCTACACCCACTAGGGACAATTTTTTTACATTTACCCAGCCAATTAACCTACATACCTGTACGTCTTTGGAGTGTGGGAGGAAACCGAAGATCTCGGAGTAAACCCACGCAGGTCACGGGGAGAACGTACAAACTCCTTACAGTGCAGCACCCGTAGTCAGGATCGAACCTGAGTCTCCGGCGCTGCATTCGCTGTAAAGCAGCAACTCTACCGCTGCGCTACCGTGCATCTCCCGTACATTTTCAAAGAATGCTCACACTCCGCACAAAAATCCATTTAACCACGTTTAAAATTAAATTTCTTAATACTTCTATTAGTAAACTGGAAGTCAATCCAGTTTATGCCTTGTTACCGTGAAGCTTGGTTTTCAAGTAATCCGGGTAAGATGTTATATTTCAAAACTCTCAAGTACTTCCCGACTTGTCAGTGATTTCAGCGGAAAATTAGGACGCCGGAGAAGCATTGACAGCGTGGGAATTTTCGCGATGTTTCTGAAGACGGTGTAATCTCGACCTGACTCGGCATTGTCGTGGTCATTGTCGTAGGATAAAAGAAAATTTTGGCGATCTGCTACGACTTTGACAGTCGCCGGCAGTCGCCTAAAAAAATCGCCTAAGTGGGACAGGCCCTTTAAGTACTCATGGAGATAACTCTCTCTGATAGTTATTTTCAGATCGCAAACACCTTCTGGGCACATCAAAGATTGTCCTCAGATTCCCTTCCCAATCTGACCAACCTTAAATTTATGCCCTCATAGAGGGGAGAAGGCAGGAACGGGGTACTGATTGAGAATGATCAGCCATGATCACATTGACTGGCTCGAAGGGCCGAATGTCTATTGTCTATTGTAGACATTTTTGTTTGGGGGAAAAAGATTTTCATGATCCATCCTGTCTATGTCTCTCCTAATTTGATATATCTCTGTCAGGTCTTCCCTCTGCTTCCTCCCCTCCAAGGAAAATAAACCCAGCCTATCCCGGCAGATACAGTGTGTAAACAGGCCCTTTGGCCCACCGAATCTGCAATGACCATTGATCACCTTGTATACTAGCTATATCCAACACACCAGGGACAGTTTACAACTTACAGAAGCTAATGAACCTACAAACCTGTACGTCTTTGGAGTGTGGGAAGAAAACACACACATGGTCACAGGGACAGACTCTGTACTGATAGCACCCGTAGTCAGGATTGAACCTGGGTCTCTGGCACTACAAGGCAGCAACTCTACCACTGCATCAGTCCGTTGAAGCAAGCTACATCCTTCCAAACAGCAACAGAGAGTCCAGGCCCTTGGATTCAGATCAGAAAATCTGCAGAGGAAAAGTGGAAATATTCCTCCTGCAACATTACAGCGAATCTTCACAACAGTAAGCAGCGTCCTTTGATAGGATTTCCTCTCACCTTAATTATTCACATTGGCTTCCCCTAATTCCAGAAACACTGAAGGTTAGGCACCATTGCTCCTGGCAGCAAGAATTCTCAGGACAGTTTCACACAAAGGGTGGTGGGTGTATGGAACAAGCTGCCAGAGGAGATAGTTGAGGCAGGTACTATCGCAACATATAAAAATTCATTTGGACAGGTACATGAATAGGATAGGTTTGGAGGGCTATGGGCCAAGTGCAGTCAGGAGGACCTTTGTGGATGGGGTTTCGTGTTCAGCATGGGCAAGTAGGACCGAAGGGGCTGTTTCCACACTGTATGACGATGACTCCATGATAGGTCTCACAGGCTTTCAGCTCCAATACCTTATGTGACCTGTTCAAGTATTTCAGGTGGTGAAGGATCACTTTTCTGCCCAAAAGACTGAAAAATACGGTATCACGGTGAGAGAATTCTTTGGTAATCATGGACAATTTTACCCCTTGATACAAATATTCTGTCGCATCTCATGGGAAGAGCTGCAACAGGATAGAATATTTCAGTACGGTAATTGGCACTTTGGGATCATTGGATTTGTAACGGCTTGCTGAAGGACTAATTAAATACTCTGGTCCTGTTACGCTGATTGCATCTCCACCAGCATATTCCTTTTTAAATACTGGGAACCTTTCAGCCGTGGTTCACAAAGAGAGAAGTCATTCCTGACTCTGATTCTAGGTGGTTGTCACATGACTTACAGGGTTATGGGGAGAAGGCAGGAGAATGGGGTTCGGAGGGAGAAATAGATCAGCCATGATTGAATGGTGGAGAATACCCGATGGGCTGAATGACCCAATTCTGCTCCCATCACTTATGACCTTATGACTTCATATTGACAAAGATCAAGCGTTTATTTTTTCATGCATTTTCTTTCATTTGTTGTTCTCCAAGCAAAAGCAAATCATTTAAAATCATTTGTATTGACAGAGCAGGGCAAGGAACAAAACAAAATCAATACAAATAATGTGATGGTTGTGAACAGCAATTATACACTCCTAAGCACAATTCTGCTATTTCAGAGATCTTTTCCTTCTGTAACCATTTATTAGAGCAATAAACATCCTGTAGGTGCTGACTCATGTTGGAGAATCATTCCACAAGCATCCGAGTTTGTTTGTTATCCTTCTCAAATGCTATTCTTTGTGTGTGCACTTAGATAATTACCACTGGCAGACAAATCAGTCAGCAAAAGCCATCAAACCAGCACGGGTTATTGGATGGTGAACAGGTGCATGAATCTTGGGTAATTCTCTTCCTCGTCAGCTCACTGCTATTAACACAGAACGATGGTGACCAAATGTGTAGGAAGAAACTGCAGATGCTGGTTTGAATTGAAGATAGACACAAAATGCTGGAGTAACTCAGCGGGACAGGCAACATCTCTGGAGAGAAGGAACGGGACATTCCTTTTCTCCAGAGATGCTGCCTGCACCCATTGAATTACTCCAGCATTTTCATCATCATCATCATATCATATCATATCATATATATACAGCCGGAAACAGGCCTTTTCGGCCCACCAAGTCCGTGCCGCCCAGCGATCCCCGTACATTAACACTATCCTACACCCTCTATGGACAATTTTTACATTTACCCAGCCAATTAACCTACATACCTGTACGTCTTTGGAGTGTGGGAGGAAACCGAAGATCTCGGAGAAAACCCACGCAGGTCACGGGGAGAACGTACAAACTCCTTACAGTGCAGCACCCGTAGTCAGGATCGAACCTGAGTCTCCGGCGCTGCATTCGCTGTAAAGCAGCAACTCTACCGCTGCGCTACCGTGCCTACTTTTGTGTCTACTATGTTGGCCAGTCTGTCTCACGCCCACCACCACCTCTCTGCTCTAAATTGCCACCAATCCTAACTGTGATACCAGATCAATACTGTAAACCTTTATGTTCTGGTTCAAACCCTAAGGCACAGAAGCAATATTAGTGAACAACCTACACCGAAAATATCCTCTCCACATCCACTCTATCTAGGCCTTTCATTATTTGGTAGGTTTCAGTGAGATGCCCCCTCAGCTTTCTCAAAAGTTCAGGCCCAGAGTCGTTTGACTCTCCTCATATATTCAGTCTGAAGAAGGGTCTCAACCCGAAACATCACCCATTCCTTCTCTCCTGAGATGCTGCCTGACCCGCTGAGTTACTCCAGCATTTTGTGATACCTTCATATATTAACCCAATCATCTCCTGGATAATTCTCATGTCACCGTGCCTCATGATCATCTGATTTTTTCTTGGCCTGTGAAATTTAGGATCCCATATGTAACAGGATCCTGGCTACTTTGTAGACTGTTCAGTGCTATCATTAGGATGAAAATCTTGGGAACAGAAGATCAATGGCTCCACACAGTTCCTTGTGGGATCTCTGCAGAGGCACTATGACAACCTGCCAATTTGAATACCAATCCCTTATCAATGCACTGTGTCTCCTGGCATTCAAAAAGTTTTTCCTCATCTCAGTCCTAAGTGGCCTACCCCTTATTCTTAAACTGTGACCCCTGGTTCTGGACACCCCCTGCATCTACCCTGTCCAATCCTTTAAGAATTTTATATGTTTCCATAAGATCCCCTCTCATCCTTCTAAATTCCAGCGAATACAAGCCCAGTTGACCCATTCTTTCATCATACATCAGTCCCGCCATCCCGGGTATTAACCTGGTGAACCTAAGCTGCACTCTATCAATAGCAATAATGTCCTTCATCAAATTAGGAGACCAAAATTGCACAAAATACATTAGCTTGGTATAAATCTAAAATTATTCCTGGTGTGTGTAGGATAGTGTTAATGTGCGAGGGTCGCTGGTCGGTGCAGGCTTGATGGGCCGAAGGGCCTGTGACTGCGCTGTATCACTAAACTAATCTAAAATAAATGTTGGACCTAAATACTGGAACTGCTCTCAATTATGGGATTACCTTCATTCTAGGCTCGAGAGCTGTTGAATCAGGAAGCCCTGCATCACCTCCTCAATGGCAATCATCAGAGAAACACAAATGTTGGCCTTGTCAGCAACAGCCAGATCCTGAAATAAATATACATTTTCAAACGTTTGCTGTGCATTTGGTTTATTGCCAGTAAAGTTCTCCGAGAAGGCTATTTCCAATTGAATCCAAATTCTGCAGCATCACACTCTCTCGCACAATAGCATTTTCATTGAACAGTAAAATGCTCGTTGTGCTTATCAAATCAAGAAGTGTTCAAGCTGGAAAATGAAATGGTTTCTTATCTCAGGCCCCTGTTATCATCAGCTGGAACTCTGCAGGCTAACTGATCAATTGCTCTTCAGTGAACATGAAATTCAAGGCTAATTAAGAAAAGGATTTTACTTTGCAAAAACAGGAGCAAATCAAAGCATGTTGTATAAATTAAATAATATGAAGTAGTGTAAGCCATACAGAGTCATGCTATCCCACCCAACTGGCCCGTGACTCTCATCCCCAGGGGGTTTGAGTGTACAGATTGTGCCAAGTCGTTTCATTTTGCACATAATACCTCTGGCCTACAGTGCAGTAGGATCGTCGAGTGGGGAGGTGATGTCACATCAAGAAGCATTTGTTGTCCGCACTGCTTGTTCGATACATCTTTACAGAATGGAGCAATTTTAGACCAGGGAGATTTATAGCAAAGGTATCTGGTAGGAAATGAGAGGAAATGAGCTTGCAATGACACAGGAAATCAACTTGGCAGTATTTTACCATCAAATAATTTGGGGATGAATTTAACAAAGCCGTTGGTTGAAGCTTATTGATTACTTCAATCGCGTTCTAAGCCTGAAGAAGGGTCTTGACCCGATATGTCACCCATTCCTTCCTTCCAGAGATGCTGCCTGCCCCGCTGAGTTACTCCAGCTTTTTGTGTCTATCATGTTCTATTCCTGCTGTGTTTTAAAGGTCTAATCAAATATTCAATTCTCCCAACCCTCTTGCGTTGCTTTCTGGGGTGCAGCTCCCCAGCAACATCAGTAGTGTACTCGGTCCAGGGACCCCAACAGTCCTTTCACGTTAGGCAGAGCTTCACTTGCACCTCCTCCAACCTCATCTACTGTATTCGTTGTTCAAGATGTGGACTCTTATACACCAGTGAGACCAAATGTAGACTGGGCGATTGTTTCGCTGAACACCTTTCCTCAGTCCTCCTGGACCTACCTGATCTCCCGGTAGCTAAACACTTTAATCTTCCCATTCCTTCACAGACCTTTCTGTCCTAAGCCTCCTCCATAGTCAGAGTGAGGCTAAATGCAAATTGGAGGAACAGCATCTCATATTTCGCTTGGGCAGCTTACACCCTGTGGTATGAATATTGATTTCTCTAACTTCAAGCAATCCCCAGCAGTCCCTCCATCCTTCCCCCACCCAGGTCACACCAGCTTTTCGGTCTCACCGAGCAAACAGCCAACAATGGCCCGTTTCCTTTATTATTGTTACTTTTTTGCATATCTTTCATTCATTTGTTCTATATCACTCTACACCATAGTCTATATCTCTCGTTTCCCTTTCCCATGACTTTCAGTCTGAAGGGTCTCAACCCAAAACATCACCCATTCTTTCTCTCCAGAGATGCTGCCTGTCCCGCTGAGTTACTCCAGCATTTTGTGGCTTTAAGCAGTGGTGAAATGGTCTGATCAACGAGAGCATGAGCGAACCTGGGTTTATGGGGGAATAATCGTGTGCAGCAGACATGGGTTAAAGTGACACAGATAGCTGATCTGGAGTGAACTGAGGAAGAATGGAGAAATGTCTAGGGTGGTGCTGCAGCGGTAGAGTTACTGCCTGACAGTGCCGGAGACCTAGGTTTGGTCCTGACTATGGGTGCTGTCTTAACAGAGCTTGTAAGTTCTCCCAGTGACTGTGTGAGTTTTCTCTGAGCAGCCTGGTGTCCTCCCAAATTCCCAAAACATGCACATTTGTTGGGTAATTGGCTTCTGTAAATTGCCCCTGGTATGTAGAATGAGAAACTGGGATAACATAGAACTAGTGAATGGGTGATCATTGGTCACTGCTGGGTGTTTCACACTGCATCCCTAAACTAAACTAAAGGTTAAATAAAATATATTACAGAGCAAAATGAACCAAATGAACCATAAATCAAACTGTGGTTCAGTAAGAAAAACATAGAGGATAAACCGTGGGTTATTTAAAGAAGTGAATTACAGCTTGCAAGAGATAATTTGAACTTTGAATAGTTTCACAGAAGAGATTGCATGGTCTGAAGTTAAAAACGAGCTCATGTTCATGCCACTTCTGCCAATCATCATGTGAATCAGCTGGATGTCGCAATTGGACAACTTATTGTAAAAATAGGCAGGAAGTTCATAGATTGATACAAATTGAAAATGTATGACTTCCAGAGAACCCTGTTGTATTTAGTACCAATGATTATGTCGGGAACCACAGCAGTTTGTGTGAACTCAAATCATCTGCACCTATTGTGAAAACAGAAAGAACAATGCTTTCACGAAACTCCATAAGTTTCTTTCATTGAGCCAGAGTTGAAAGGAAGTTCTTTCTGGCCCGAAGAGGAAGGCTACTCTGCTCCAGAACCCTCCCTCTCATGATTGACTTCAGAAACCTCTTCTTGCTATTTATCTAGAGGTTGGGTGATCTTTGCCTGTACGTGTGACTTATATGAGTGTCAGTGTCGGCAGTGACAACCACACAGAAGGATCTGCACACATTACTCAGCGGCTGCCCCGCATCGCAAAGAGGAATGGATCGAACAACTATTTAAAATGGACACTAATTCTGCCTCTGGCTCAAGCAAAACTCTACAGAAATTAACTTCAGGGGTGGCACAGTGGTAGAGTTGCTGCCTTACAGCGCGAGAGACCTGGGTTTTATCCTGACTACGGGTGCTGTCTGTAGAGTTTGTACATTTTCCCTGTGACCGCGTGGGTTTTCTCTGGGTGCTCCGGTTTCCTCCCATACTCCAAAGACGTACAGGTTTGTAAGTTAATTGGCTTTGGTATGTGTAGGATAGTGATAGTATATGGGGATTACTGGTCGGCACGCACTCAGCGGGCTGAAGGACCTGTTTCCGCACTGTATCTCTAACCTGTTAATTACTTAAATTATTGCATCATATGGGAGGCGCATTCCCAATCTCGTTGTACCCCTGGGTACAATGACAATAAAGATATATTGTATTGTATTGTAAACTGATGAAATTAAACTGATGAAGATGGATCAACATGTGCAATACTCAAATCAGATGATTGCTGATGAACAGAAACTTTGTCTCTTCACTAACAGAGCAACCCTATGTTTCAGACCCCGATACCGGTACAGAATAAATAACCTTACTTTGGAAAGCCATCTCTTAAATAATTTAACACCAAGTATCTATCAGTCATTTTCTAATTGATTTAATTCAAATTATAAGTGGAAGTTGATTCAGAAATCAATAGCTACATTTATTCCCTTAGTGCAATTATATAATCTGGTGTGCTACGTTATTACTATAGCAAGTGGAGATAGCTCTATTGTTGTAAAACTACAACTATGAAGCTATCTTCAGTTGCCATAGCTATAGATTTTGAGGACTTTGCTGCTTTGTTTCATTTTCTCACATTCATATGGCAGAGGGGTTATTGCCTCTTAACAAATATAATGACCCAGAACTACTAATTGGAGCAGTTTTGGACCATTCAGCCCATTGTGCCTACTCTGCCGTTCAATCATTAGTGATCTATCTTTCCCTCTCAACCCCATGAGGAAAAACTTTTTCAGTCAGAGTTGTGAATCTGTGGAATTCTCTGCCTCAGAATTCTCTCCCTCCCACACTCCAAAGACGTACAGGTTTGTAGGTTAATTGGCTGGGTAAATGTAAAAAATTGTCCCTAGTGGGTGTAGGATAGTGTTAATGTACGGGGATCGCTGGGCGGCACGGACTTGGAGGGCCGAAAAGGCCTGTTTCCGGCTGTATATATATGATATGATATGATATGAGAAGGCAATGGAGGCCAATTCTCTGAATGCATTCAAGAGAGAGCTCGATAGAGCTCTTAAGGATAGCGGAGTCAGGGGGTATGGGGAGAAGGCAGGAACTGGGTACTGATTGAGAATGATCAGCCATGATCACATTGAATGGCAGGTGCTGCCTCGAAGGGCCGAATGGCCTACTCCTGCACCAATTGTCTATTGTCTATTTTCCTGCCTTCTCACTGTAACCTTTGACACCAAACTCAAACTTAACCCTAACTAATCAAGAAAACTAATCAACTAATCACAACTGATAAAATCCTGAGGATTCTGCAGTTACTATATTGAATGAGAGAAACTCTTTAGGAATTTTGATAGAACCATAAAAAATGTTTTCCATGTCTGCAGTTCTGTACAGTTATTCAAGGTCTGATGGTGAAATGAAGAATGATTAATAATCTAAAAAAATTAATGATGCCACCACTTTATCAATTTTTAACAGTAGATTTATATACTAAACTAGGTTTATATTCCTAGTCTTTTCTGCGAGTTAGTTATTTAATAAGAGATGCACAAAACTGATGCTCACTGGACAATGGCATCGCTACCCTCTTGTACAATGTTTAGTCCCACACTAACTGCAGCTCATGACAATCTCGTGAACAGAATGGAGGTGCAGCGGTCGCGTTGCTGCCTTACAGCGCCAGAGACCCGGGTTCCATCCCGACTGTGGGTGCTGCCTGTACAGAGTTTGTATATTCTCCTCGTGATCGTGGACTTGTCCAAATGTCTTTTAAATGCTGTTATAGCACCTGCCTCAACTACCTCCTCTGGCAGCTCATTCCATATACCTACCACCCTCTGTGCAAAAAAGTCGCCCCTCAGGTTCGATACCCTTCTTCAGCTTGAGAGTCAGGCGAAAGAGAAACAAGAGAAATAGATGGTGATGTAGAGAGATATAGAACAAAAGAATGAAAGATATGCAAAAAAGTAACGATGATAAAGGAAACGGGCCATTGCTAGCAATGGGCTAGACCACATAGTCTGTCCTGGTCAACGATCACCCATGCAAGAGTTCTATGTTATCCCAGTTTCGCATCCTACACACTCGCGGCAATTTTCAGAAGCCAATTAACCTACAAACCTGTATGTCTTTGGAATATGGGAGGAAACTGGAGCACCCGGAGAAAACCCATGCAGGGAGAAGTTACAAACTCTGTATGGACAGCACCGTAATCAGGATCGAACCCGGGTCCCAGTCACTAATAAGGCAGCAACTCTACCGCTGCACCGCAATCCCATCAGTGTGTGTCACTTGACTAACACTCAACCTCTCCCATCCTCCTCTGCACACCCAAAGTCATTCCCTGCGGACATGTGGCCTTAAAACAAGATTTAAAATTGCACTGATATGTTTCTGAATGCGCAGAGGACAGAAAGCAAAGGTCTTTTAGCACATGAGGATATGACCCCTAAGTTAGAAACATAACAATGAAGGCCTCATGCCCTGTAGAACTATGCAATGCAAGCTCCCTACAACAAAACACCCATTGGCTCTACCTACACTTCTGATTTCATGTGCTGTTCCTAAACAAACTTCATTTCAAGTATTTTCATTGATTTTGTCAAATTAAATCCAAAAGGCTCAAGAATTGGTTAAATGTAGTGCCCTTTCTGTGCACAAAATGCTGCCAGTAGGCATGAATAATAAATATACATGTTATGTGGCCAAAAACTAATTAATGATGTTTAACTTTTTAAAGGTGCCGGCACACCATACCGTCATTAAAAACCAGTGGTTACAGGTTAAATGTTGCCCTATGGTTGATGTGAGAGTTCTCCTTACACGACTGATGATTTGGGCATTGGACAAAGACAAATGTGCAGCTTCAACCTTTTGCAAGTTATTGCTTGATCAGCATCTGTATTTCCTGCTCTACCCTCACCATCAAACCAAAGGATCAACTGTACTTTAATGAGGAGGGCAAGAGGACATACCAGGAGCAGCACAAGGTATATCTCATGTGTAGGAAGGAACTGCAGATGCTGATTTACACCGAAGATGGACACAAAATGCTGGAGTCACTCAGCGGGACAGGCAGCATCTCTGGAGAGGAATGGGTGAAGTTTCGGGTGAAGATGTCAGAAGAAGGGTCTCGACCCAAAACGTCACCCATTCCTTCTCTCCAGAGGTGCTGCCTGTCCCGCTGAGTGACTCCAGCATCTTGTGTCCATCTAAGGCATACCTCATGTTGTGAGGGAAAGAAGAGTGAGGATAGTGTGAGTGTACGGGGTGATGGCTGGTCGGCGTGGACTCGGTGGGCCGAAAGGCCTGTTTCCACACTGTACCTCTAAAGTCTAAAACATTGGATGAAATAAAGGCTGTGGGCCCTGACCACATTCCAGCAGTATTATTGAACACTTGTGCTCCAGAACATGTCATGCCCTTGTTCAAGCGGCTGTAACTCTATCATACCCAGCTATATCATGTCGACAAGAGCAGGATACAATCCAACCTCGCCAATCACTGCCCTTTTGTCTACTCTCGATCACCAGGAAAGTGATGGAAGGTCTGAAGAGTCTGAAGAGTCTGAAGAAGGGTCTCGACCCGAAACGTCACCCATTCCTTCTCTCCCGAGATGCTGCCTGACCTGCTGAGTTACTCCAGCATTTTGTGAATAAAGTGATGGAAGGAATCATGGATAGTGCTATTAAATTACATTTGCTCAGCAACAACCTGCTCACAGGCGCTCATTATGGGTTTCACCAAAGTCACTCAACTCCACCCCTCGTTATGTCCTTCGTTCAAACATGGACAAAGGAGCTGAACTCCAAAGGTGAAGTGAGAGTGCACTAAGTGGGCGGCACGGTAGCGCAGCGGTAGAGTTGCTGCTTTACAGTGAATGCAGCGCCGGAGACTCAGGTTCGATCCTGACTACGGGTGCTGCACTGTAAGGAGTTTGTACGTTCTCCCCGTGACCTGCGTGGGTTTTCTCCGAGATCGTCGGTTTCCTCCCACACTCCAAAGACGTACAGGTATGTAGGTTAATTGGCTGGGTAAATGTAAAAATTGTCCCTAGTGGGTGTTGGATAGTGTTAATGTACGGGGATCGCTGGGCGGCACGGACTTGGTGGGCCGAAAAGGCCTGTTTCCGGCTGTATATATATGATATGATATGATATGATACCCTTGACATCAAGGCACCACTTGATCCTGCCCTGGAAAAAATTGGAGTCAACAGAAAACCCTCCACTAGTTGGAATCATACCTTGTACCAGGAATGAGTAGGTTAACCTATGATGAGAGTTTGTCGGCACTGGGCCTGTACTCGCTGGAGTTTAGGAGAATGAAGGGGGATCTTATTGAAACGTACAAGAGAGAGAAAGGCTTGGATAGAGTGAATGTGGAGAGGAATGGTTCCATTGGTGGGAGAGTCTAGGACTAGAGGTCATAGCCTATGAATTAAAGGACATTCTTTTAGGAAGGGGATGAGGAGAAATTTATTTAGTCAGAGCATGGTGAGTCTGTGGAATTCTTTGCCACAGAAGGGTGTGGAGGTCGTCAGTGGATATATTTAAGGCAGAGATAGATAGATTCTTGATTAGTACAGGTGTCAGAGGTAATGTGGAGAAGGCAGGAGAATGGGGTTAGGAGGGAGAGATGGATCAGCCATGATTGAATGGCAGAGTAAGTTTGATGGGCCAAATAGCCTAATTCAACTCCAATTCCTATTCCTTATGACCTTATGACGCTGGTGGTGGTTGGAGGTCAATCATCACAGCAATAGAACACTTCTGCAGGAGAGGGTAATTTCTTCAGTCCAACTATCTTCAGCTGTTTCACCAATGATTTTCACAGATGATTGCACAATGATCAGCACCATTCGTGACTGCTCAGATAATGAAGTCGTGCACAACCAAGTGCACCAAGACCTGGACAATACCTACGCCTGGGCCGAATGGTGGCAAGCAACATTCACGACATACAACGTCAGCCAATGATGATACCCAACAAGAGAACATCCAGTTAACAGCCCTGACATTCAATGGCATTACCATTACTGAACCCTCACTATCCATGTCCTGGGGTTACCATTGACCAGAAATTGAATTGGAGTCGCCATGTGGCTACAAGACCAAAGTAGAGGCTCGGAATCCTATGGCATTGGCTTTGTCATTTTGCGTGTGTGTGTGTGTATGTATATATATATACACACACACAAAATATATATATACATACACTCATATATATGTGTGAGTGTGTGTTGATTTTTTTCATTTATCATATTGTTTACAGAGTACTATGTTTACATTTTCTGTTGTGCTTCTGCAAGTAAGAATCGCATTGTTTTGTTTGGGAAATATGACAATAAAACACTCTTGAGCTCTTAACTCCCCAATGTTTGTTCATTATCTACCAGCTCAGGTCAGGAGTACGATGAAATATTTTCCACTTGCCTGTACGAGCTTCAACAACAATCAAGAAGATTGATACCAGAAGAAGACAAAGTAGGTAACTCAGAATAGGTAGGTAGTATTTCTGAGAACATGGGTGACATTTCGTGTCAGGACTTTTCTTCAGACTAAACCTGAAATTTCACCTTTCTGTGTTCTCCAGAGATGCTACCTGACCCACTGAGTTACTCCAGCACGTTGTCATTTTTTGTGTGAACCAGCATCTGCAGTTCCTTGTTTCAACAGTAAACTGGAGCCATGCAGTAAATATTCATTACAACGTTTATTTCACAACATTTAGAGATTGTTGAAGTCATTGAACAGACCTTTAAAAAAATACAGTACATCAATTGTCATTTGACAAAGTCTCTGTCAAGCATACAATTGACATCCCATTTAATCTCTATTTCAGTTCAGCCTTTGAGAGATCATACAAACATTATAATTGTTTAATTATGAAATGCCAGTGGATGTTTGGATTCCCACAAATGATTTTTCCACCCACAATGTGTCTGACAAGAGCTTTATTCATGACTTTACTAGTATTACACGGTGGTGCATGGATTTTGATATTGTCTGCCTCTTTGAGTGAGGAGAGCCGCCAACATTGTGCTTCCTTTTGCCTGCTCTTTACAATAATCACTATGTGCAGGCAACACTAATCACACCCTCCATCAGCCTATGGCCTCAGATGGGGACCAGCTCCATAAAAGGCTCACAGCTAAAGGTAGCCTGCGCTGCTTCAAGCTAGTTTGAATTTAAAAGATGAAATGTGCTGAGGTTGCAGAAAATAACAAGAGTTGTTCCGGTGCTCAACTACAGAGTGGTAAAGAAGGCTTAGGGTATGCTTACTCTCAGTGGTTGGGGCACTGGGGATTAGAGTGTGGAAGTCATGATGCAGCTTTATAGGACTTTGGTTAGGCCACATTTGAAGTATTATCATATCATCATATCATCATATATCATATATATACAGCGCGGAAACAGGCCTTTTCGGCCCACCAAGTCCGCGCCGCCCAGCGATCCCCGTACATTAACACTATCCTACACACACTAGGGACAATTTTTACATTTACCCAGCCAATTAACCTACAAACCTGTACGTCTTTGGAGTGTGGGAGGAAACCGAAGATCTCGGAGAAAACCCACGCAGGTCACGGGGAGAACGTACAAACTCCTTACAGTGCAGCACCCGTAGTCAGGATCGAACCTGAGTCTCCGGCGCTGCATTCGCTGTAAAGCAGCAACTCTACCGCTGCGCTACCGTGCCGCCCTTGTGTGCAGTTCTGGTCGCCCCAGTACAGGAAGAATGTGGAGCCCTTCGGAAGGGTACAGAGGATGTTCACCAGAATGATGGTTGGATTAGGGAATATTAGCTACAAGGAGAAGTTGTACAGACTTGGATTGTTTTCACTGGAGGGCTGGAGATTGTGGGGAGACCTGATAGAAATATATAACATTACGAGGGGCATAGATCGGGTAGACATTCAGAATCTTTTTTCCAGGATGGAAAGAACAAATACTAGAGGGCGCAGCTTCAAGCTGAGAGGGGCAAAGTTTAAAGGAAACTAGACCAAGTGGACCCGTTGGGCCCAAACCTCTCCTGCATTGGTGCAGCACCCTCTCCTCCACCCCTACCCCCTCCCTCCCCTCCCCCCTTCCCCTCCCACTCCATCCCCCTCAAACCCCCTTATCCTCCCTCCTCCCCCCCTCCCTCCATCCATCCACCCCGCTCCCTCCCTCCCTAGGAGATAGATTTAAACAAAAATGTGAATAACTTAAAAAATATAGCACCCATTTCAATGAACTTTCTTCCATTAGCACCAAAGGGATGACGGTGAGTAAGGTGGGCCTAAAATTGTCGCGCTATCGTATACCGTTTTGGCTGTAGTTCAGGAACAAACAAACAAACGTAAGTTTTAGTGGGGACATATCCCCACCGGGTGGCACCAGAAATGGCTGCCTCGCCAACAGTTTGTCTGTCCCTTCCTTCTTTGTGTTTTAACATTTTTTTAAAAATTATGTTTTTAGTGTTCTTTAGCTTGTTTTATGTGGGGAGTGGGGGGGGGGGGGGGGGGTTGGAGGAAACTTTTTCTAATCTCTTACCCCGACGGAGATGAATTTTTTTCTGTATCGTATCTCCGTCCGCACTGCGGGCCAACATTAAGGAGTTGGCGGCCTTTGCTGGAGACCAACTTTTGAGAGCTCCACCGCGGGTGCCTATGGGACTTGAACATCGCGGAGCCCCCAATCCCTTTGCCAGGGATTGAACTCGGAGCTCCAACTGTGGGTGCTTGTGGACTTAACATCATGGAACTCGCGGTCTCTGGTCAGAGTCCGACATCGGGAACTCCAAGCCACAGGAGCTCCGACCTCCCTGACGCAGCAGCTTCGATCGCCCCGACGGATGGTTCGACTGCCCCGACCGCGGGAGAATAAAGAGGAAGAAGTTTGGACTTTTTTGCCTTCCATCACAGTGGGGAATGTGGTGGATGTTTATGTTGACTTTTATATAGTTGTGTGTCTTGTTGCTTTTTTTTCCGTATGGCTGTATGGTAATTCGCATATCACTGCACCTTAATTGGTACATGTGACAAGAAAACACCTTTGGGGCAAGTTTTTTTTAACACAGAAATTGAAGGGTAGCTGGAATGAGATGCCAAGGTGGGTGCCAACGGCAAGCACGATAGTGGCATTTAAGAGACTTTTGGCTAGGCATATTAATATGCAGAGAATTAAGGTTTATGGATAATGTGCAGGTAGATAAGAGTTGGTCTTGCACAGATATGTTCAGCACAGACACCGTGGGCCACAGGGCTTGTTCCTGTGCTGTAAGTTCTGTGTTGTAAGTTCTATGTTCTGGCGGCCCTGGGAGACTCAAGGACTGCAACACAGAGGTAGACTATGTGTCAGAGTTTGGTGCTGCAGAAAGTGGAGAGGAAATGTGTCCACAGGGGTTTGGGAGCCCAACAAGTCTGTGCCAAATGGCAGAAGGACCTGATAACTGAGTCAAATCCCAAAGGATCTGGATGTGGTGATTCAATAAACTCAGTAACTTCACCAGATCAGCAGCTGCAACTTCACCCAACACTGTCTCCCATCAACGGCAGTACTGGTTTCACACGTTGTTTCATGCACTGCGTTCACATTTCACATGCCTGCTGGCAACTTTAGTTTAGTTTCGAGATATAGCGCGGAAACAGGCCCTTCGGCCCACCGAGTCCACTGGGGACAATTTACACATACACATAGAAACAAAGAAACATAGAAAATAGGTGCAGGAGTAGGCCATTCGGCCCTTCAAGCCTGCACCGCCATTCAACATGATCATGGCTGATCATCCAACTCAGTATCCCGTTCCTGCCTTCTCTCCATACCCCCTGATCCCTTTTGCCAGTTTCCACCCAAGACGTACAGGTTTGTAGGTTAAGAAGATAGTCTGAAGAAGGGTCTCGACCCGAAACGTCACCCATTCCTTCTCTCCCGAGATGCTGCCTGACCTGCTGAGTTACTCCAGCATTTTGTGAATAAATACCACAGGTTTGTAGGTTGATTGGCTTCGGTCAAGATCGTAAATTGTCCCCGGCCGGCGTATAGTTTAGCGTGTGGGCGGCCCAGGCTCATTAAGTTGAAGGGCTTGTTTCCACGCTGTCTCTCTAAAGTCTACTAAAGTTCAAATCACCTGAACAAATGAGTAAGCCTCAATGACACACATTCGCTGTGCTTTTGCGAGATGAGATGTTATGCGGGCTGGAATAAAAACAAAGGGCTTGATACAGCTTAGGCATCACTTAATGCCATAAAGATACAATTCATTATCGCCTAGTAATGGAGCGCTCACACATGCCACCGGCCTCTTCATTCCACAATCCACACCGATTTACAATCTACTTATTTCTCAAGCCTCACCATTCTTAACCCTACTTTGACCACTGCCGCCAGTTGCTGAAGGCTGTGGTCCTGATCATTTCCCCCTTCTATTACAATCCACCCTGTTTCACCCCAGCCCCAACCATCATCCGAAACAATACAATACAATACAAACTTTATTGTCATTGTGTAGTGTACAAGTACAGAGACAACGAAATGCAGTTAGCATCTTAACCAGAGTGCATGTGATGGAATAGTAAAACATATAATATATACATATATGCACAGTAGCGGTAGTGGAAATTCCGGTGAGCGAGATCAGTCACTGATGGGAGGAGTGCCCGAGGGGGGGTGGGGGGGGGGGGGGGGGGGGGGGATGGCAGCAATCACCGAAGCGCAGAGTTAAGTAAGGTAACGACTGCAGGAAAGATGCTGTTCCTGAGCCAACCCCAGGCAGCGCCCAGGTGCCTTCACAGCTGCAAGGACTGCACTCTGGGACTTGGTGCAGGAAGAGTGAGACGGTTTGGTGATTCACTGGGTAAGAGTGACCTGCGCTCAGGCCGGGAGCTGGTGCATGGTGCAGGTGCCGGTTGACAAGAAGAAATCCAGCAACGCTCGTAAACTCGTTGTGCCGGTGGAGCTGCTGCCTCACAGCGTCAGAGACCCGGGTTCGGTCCTGACCACGGGCACTGTCTGCTTGGAGATTGGACGTTCTCCCAGTGACTGCATGGACTTTCTCCGATTTTAGACAGTAGACAATAGGTGCAGGAGGAGGTCATTCGGACCTTCGAGCCAGCACCACCATTCAATGTGATCATGGCTGACCATTCTCAATCAGTACCCCGTTCCTGCCTTCTCCCCATACCTCCTGACTCTGGTATCCTTAAGAGCTCTATCTAGCTCTCTCTTGAATGCATTCAGAGAATTGGCCTCCACTGCCTTCTGAGGCAGAGAATTCCACAGATTTACAACTCTCTGACTGAAAAGGGTTTTCCTTATCTCCGTTCTAAATGACCTACCCCTTATTCGTAAACTGGGGCCTCTGGTTCTGGACTCCCCCAACATTGGGAACATGTTTCCTGCTTCTAACGTGTCCAACCCCTTAATAATCTTATATGTTTCGATAAGATCCCCTCTCATCCTTCTAAATTCCAGTGTATACAAGCCTTTTCTCCAGTCTCCTCTCACACTCCACAGACGTACAGGTTTTTTAGGTTAGTTGGCTTCAGTAAAAAGTTGTGAATTGTCCCTCGTGTGTAGGACAGTGTTAGTGTACAGGGTGAAAGGCACGGACCCGATGGGCTGTAGGGCCTGTCTCCGTGCTGTATCTCGAAAGTAGTGCCAGCCAAATACTGACAGCAGTGATCAAAAAAAAGGGTCATCACCTCTAACTTCAAGTAATACCCTCCCTGAAAGTAATACCATCTTTCTTTCACCTTCTCCCCACCTCTCTGCCCCCTGCGCCCCACCTCCACGCCCCCTGCTCTCCATCTTTGGTTTAGTTTACTTTAGAGAGAGAGAGAGAGAGAGAGAGAGAGAGCATGGAAATAGGCCCTTTGGCTACCCCCGCTCCGTCAGATTTGCTCATCGGGCCTAGGCTCCGGGATTTTTCTCGGGCGCCGGCTCCGCACAACTTGAGCCGCCTTTCCGAGATGCCCAGCGTGCCGTTTCGTGATGCGAAGAGACGCACACTGTACAGAATGCTCCTGCACATTCTGCACCTCCTTGTCTTCGTCTACCGTCCTGACACATCTTGGCGGTCTGTGTTACCACCTGAAGGCGGGGGCGGACCTCAGTGGGGGTCTCTCTACAAGGGAGTCTTTCCCCTTTACATCGGGGACCTGGGGTGGAGAGTGTTGCACAGAGCGGTGGCGTGTAATAAACTGTTGTGTCGGTTCACGGGCTCGTCGACCGCCTGTATTTTCTGCGGTGAGGAAGAGACCGTGTTCCACGTGATGGAGTGTGAGAGGTTACTGCCTCTGTACCAATATCTGAAGGGGTAGTTCCTCAAGTTTTGGTTACACTTTAGTCCTACGATTCTAGTGTTTGGACACAAGGCAGGGAGAGGGGAGGGTCGTTCGGGGGGGTGGGACCTCTCTGTCGGTTTGCTCTTGGGCCTGGCCAAGATGGCCATTCGCGGGTCCAGGCAGTGGGCGGTCGATGGTCTTGCCAGAGTCGGCTGCCTTCCCCTCTTCCGGGCCTACGTCCGTGCGCGTGTGTCCCTAGAGAGGGAACACGCGGAGACCACGGGGACTCTGGAGGTCTTCCGTGGGCGCTGGTCATCGCGGGGGGTTGAGAGCATTGTAAATAATGAAGGCAACATTGTATTATAATGATTACTTGATGTTTTGTAACCTCTGAATGTGGTTTTGATGTGATGTATCATGTGTTTGTGCTGAATAAAGTCTTTGAAAAAGAAAGAAAAAAAAACAGAAAAAAAAACAGGCACTTTGGCCCGAGACCATTCTGACCAGAGACCATCCCGTACACTAGCACTATCCTGCACCCTCAGGTCTATTTACAATTTTACCCAAAGCCAATTAACTAACAGACCTGTGCTTCTTTGGAGTTTGGGAGGAAATCAGAGCACTGGGGAAAATGTACAAACTGTACAAACAGCACCCACAATCAGGATCGAACCCAGTCTCTGGCACTGTAAGGCAGTATCTCTACCGCTGTGCTACTGTGCCACCTCACCTGTCCACCCTCCGCTCCCCACTTCTATGCCCCTGCTCCCCACCTCTCGTTTCCAGATTTCTTCCCCTCCTGCTCCAATCAGTGTGAAGAGGGGGCCCGACCCAAAGCATCACCCATCTATTCCATCCACAGATGCTGCCTGACTTGCGGAGTTCCTCCAGCACTTTGTGTTTTGCTCGAGTCATCGGCATCTTTCCAAGAATGGTTTGTCTTAAGATATCAATGCTGGCTTTCCCAGCAATGCCCATAGACAGAGCTCACATTTATAAAACAAATACAGGAAAAAGCGAAGATTACTCTTTGATAAGTAGCTCGTTTCAGCCTGTGTTACCCTTTCGTCGGTAAGAAACTGTTTGTAAAGCTTCATCCACAAACCTTGCAGTACGAGGGATAGAAACTTTGATATTCATGTAAATCCCAGTATGGTGACACAAATATTTCCCACTGATTTCAAGCACAGGACACAACATGTTCTTTGAAAAGAAGATGCCCTGATCAGGATAAATGGTGGCTCCACAGTTTTCTAATCGTCCCTTTGAGACCACCCCAGTGGATCAGGCTCCAACATAAAGAACTCAGGCTGGAACACGAACACAGATACAAAAAGCTGGAGTAACTCAGCGCGTCAGACAGCATCTCTGGAGAAAAGGAATAGGTGACTGAAGAAAGGTCTTGACCCGACATGTCACCTATTCCTATTCCATTCTTTTTTTTTGATAAATATTTTTATTAAGCATAAGTACATATTAATAAATTATTATATCTTATACATTTCTATACTTTTTTTTTTTTCAAAGAGGAAAAGATAGAGAAAAATAAAATAAAAATAAGAAGTCCAAATTGGAGAAATGAATGGAGTATTAAAAAAGTTATCCATCATTGGAGATATATCGATGATTTACAATTCATAATTCTTCCTCCATTCCATTATTCAGGTCGCGGTCAGGTCCTCGCACCAAGCCATTTTGACCCTTTAAATATACGATAAATGGAGACCATATTCCTCTGAAAAGAATCAACCTGTCCATGAGTACAAGTCTCAATCTTTCCAGATGGAGTGTCTCCGACATTCCTGTAATCCACATTTTAATTGTGGGGGATGTAGGACCTTTCCAAAATTTCAGTATTAATTTTTTCCCAATTATTAAGCTATAATCAATAAAAATTCTTTGATTCGTTGTTGTTAATTGATCTGTTTCTAATATTCCCAGTATTATTAAATTTGAGTCAGGGGTCAGCTTCATATTAATCACATTCGAAATTATTTTGAATATTTCTGTCCAGAATTTAGTGACCCACTGAGTTACACCAGCTTTTTATGTTTATCTTCGGCTTAAACCAGCATCTGCAGTTCCTTCCGACACATTCCGTCGTGCTGGAACATAGAAAAATAGAAACAAAATGCAGGAGCATGCCATTTGGTCCTTCGAGCCAGCACCGCCATTCAATATGATCATGGCTGAACATCCAAAATTACTACCCCCTTCTTGCTTTCTCCCCATATCCCTTGATTCCGTTAGCCCCAAGAGCTATATCTAACGCTCTCTTGAAAACATACAGTGAACTGGCCTCCATTGTCTTCTGTGGCAGAGAATTCCACAGATTCACAACTCTCTGGGTGAAAATGGTTTTCCTCATCTCAGTCTTAAATGGTGTACCCCTTATTCTTAAATTGTGACCCCTGGTTCTGGACTCCAACATGGGGAACATGTTTCCTGCATCTCGCCTGTCCAATCCTTTAAGAATTTAAATATTTTTTTATAAGATCCCCTCTCATCCTTCTAATTTCCAGTGAACATAAGCCCAGTTGATCCATTCTTTCATCATATGTCAGTCCCACCATCCCGGGAATTAACCTGGTGAACCTACGCTGCACTCCCTCAATAGCAAGAATGTCCTTCCTCAAATTAGGAGACCAATACTGCACACAATACTCCAGCTGCGGTCTCACGAGGGCTCTGTACAACTGCAGTAGGACCTCCTTGCTCCTTAAACACAAATCCTCTCCTGGTATCACACACTCCTCGGTCAGAATTTCAGGTAACATCTGTTCCTCATTCCCATGATTTTCTAGGACAAATTAATATAAAATCGAACATGCTGGATAATGTATCAGAAACATTGCTGGAGGTCTCAAAAGTAATTTGCAAAAATATAGAACCTGTGCTTAAAGCAACGGCATATTTTCATGCCTGAAAACTGGGCACTGGTCTTATATTCTTCGAGCCGAGAAACAGCATTTTTCAATGAATGCCTTATGGCCATAGTGTTTATTTAATTCTTCAATGTTAGAAAAGTAAGCTTTTAAGTTATCTTGAGGGCTTAAGTTCACAACAAAGGCGTTTAGAAATCATGGAAGCACAATCATTTATGTTGAGCACAAGTGTACTCTGACTCCAAGGAGATGAAACAAAATGGACCAAAGACATTCCAATTAATTTAGCTCCAGCCACTATGGATCAGGAAAATATTTCAATTCACAATGAACAAGGACCACTCATAAGAACTAGAGCGTGGGCTTTGAAAATGGCACCAAAACATGGCGCCTCTTGCATGCGGGTTCAGTGGAGTGTTTCTGTCCACTTGCTAATCAGGGATCGGGTGTATGGTAATACCTTACTGGACTGTCTGCAAGGTAAGGAACTCCACCGTGTTAGCACTTCACACTTGTGACAGTAAAAGCTCTAAATGTGGATGGCACAGAAGCATCAAGAAAGTTCAATGATCTGAGAGCTTAGTGTATGTTTTTTTACATTTAGCTTGTGCGAAAAGACTGTCTCTCTTGCACTCTCTCAGGACTGCCCCAGTGAGATGGTGATCATCGTTTTTCCTCACCACGCTCTGTCTTGAGGCAAAAATAAAAATTCCACTGAATGGACGGCTCGACCTGTATCACAGCCCCTGCCAGTTAACCATAGAGCAGCATTGATTGCTCTTCATTGAGAAGCCTTTACTGTCTTGACCTCCTGGTTAGAAATTGATGTATGGTGCTGAGTGAGCAGACTGCAAAGTTTTAAAAGATAAAAGAGAGGAGAGCTCTATTCATGTTGCAATTAAAATACGGCCATAAAACTCTCCTAATACAACCAACTCCTTTATAAGTCTTTCTGATGCACCATGACCATGTAACACATTGCTTAAAGGCCCTTTATCTATAGGAGACCCACATAAAGTACTTCCTTAGAGGCTGCTCCTCCTCTTAATGCTCTTATTGTAGAGCATTCAGAAATAGATCAATAAAGGAGTTTACTGTATGCACGACAATGAAGTTTGATACAAGACCCAATGTTCACACTCCAAACAATCGTTGAGATGAAGCATTGGCCAAATTTTCACAAATGTTCTGAAGCTTCAAGTTTTTTCTTTTTGTGCATTTATACTGGTTTCCCAAGATGTAAATATATTTGTGCTGAAATTCCACTTGGGTTTCAAAGTCAGAGAGAAGATTTTGACAATTTAAATGCAACACGAATGAGCTTAACACAAAAATAAATAACTGGCATAATAGATAAGGACATGTATCGTGCCAGGACTAAAGGAAAAGGGGAGTTGAATATAAATTTTTAAAGGAAACTATGAGGCACATATGGTTAAGTATCTGATGAGAAAGCACAGCAAATATGGCCAGGTTTAGTGCATGTATGAAACAATCTTGTCAGATCATGAAGACCATAACTTAATCCTTAATTGCGAGTTCAAAATTGGATCCAAATCATTTTCCTATCTGTAGTCTGTTAAAGAAAATTGAAATGAAGCAAATGTTTGCATCCTGCTTACTTTCTCCACCAGTTAGAACATAAAAGTCAAGGATAAATTCACACTATTCCAAGGGAATCTGGAAGGGTGCCAATATGAAGAAAAACAACGTCTCCATAATCACCTCGCAATATGTAAAATACGATAGACTAAAAGAAACGGCCTGTCAGTCGTGCCATTACTTCATCCCCTTCAATAATCAGTTTCAGAATTATAACATCACTGCGTCGTGATCATAAGTAATTCACATCTTCCTCCACACACTCAACAAGGCATCTGCCTCCCAGCACCTAAAGGCTTGTCATTTACAGGTTTATTTTTCAAGGCTCTGCAAGTGACTTCAAATTCTTGGTAGAATCGATACCTCATGTCAACACCTTGACCACATTATGCTCAACCTCGGCACTCTTCTGCATTCAAGGAAGAAATACACAATCGCAAGCATTCATCTGCCACTTTCTGAGAATTATTTTTTGCCATTTTATGAAATGACATCTGAAAAATGTTCTTAACCATTGGCACAAAATAACATTTTAAAAGAGGTTTTTTTTAGAGCAAAGCGTAGTTTCCAGGGAAAGGAATGAATAGTAAAAGCTCTGTTACCTGTCACTTGTCCGACCTGAATGGTGCTGGTTAACCAAGAGCTGTATTACATTATTTAAAAAAAGATGACATGTTAAAAAGAGTAACTATATGGATATTCATTCCGCTTTTCAGGTATAGGTGCTGTGAGTGTGGAGTTCATACATTCTCCCTGTGTCTGCATGGGCTTCCTCCAGATGCTCTGGTTTCCTCCCACATCCCAAAGATGTGCGGGTTTGACGGTCAATCGGCCTCTGTAAAACATTGGCCCTAATGTGTAGGGAGTGGATGAGAAAGTGGAATAACATAGAACAAGTGGGAACGAGTGATCGCTGGTCAGTGTGGACTTAGTGGGCTGAAGGGTCGTACTGTATCTAGAAACTAAAGAAACTCCAATATGGAACCCAGTTGTACTATATTAAGGGAATTCTCAAATGTCAGTGAGTAGACAATAGACAATAGACAATAGGTGCAGGAGGAGGCCATTCGGCCCTTCGAGCCCGCACCGCCATTCAATGTGATCATGGCTGATCATTCTCAATCAGTACCCAGCAGAGTAGTGACCCAGAATGTAAAAAGCCTGATACAAAGTACAGTATGTATTTCCTCCACGTGCCCCTGTTTCTTCTCATGTCCCCAAAACATGTGGGTTGTTAGGTTAATTGTCCTTTGCAAATTGCGTGCCACCCACCCTCCCCCCAACTCATCCATGCTGACCAAGAGGCCCATCCAAGCTAGTTCCATTCGCTTGTGTTTAACACAGATGCCTCTAAATCTTTTGTCGCCAAGTCCCTGTCTGAATGTCTTTTAAATATTGGCACAATCAACTGCAATCTTCAGCAAAACACAAAGTGCTGGAATAACACAGAAGAGTCCTGACCCAATACATTGCCTGTCCATTCCCTCCACAGATGCTGCTTGACCCGTTAAGACACTCCAGTACTCTGTGCTTTTTAAATGTTGTTTGACTGAAATGTTCACTCCTTTCAACCTTTCCAGAATTTTTATTAAAGAGAATTTCAGTTTTGTTCACCCTTTTTCTTTGCACATTTGTAAGCTTTGGGCATTTGATAGTCCTGTTTAGATTCGTTTCTGCTGAAAAATGAACAGAGAGAGGAAACTTATTTTTCAAAGCCAAAGACGTCAAATCTAGGCCTGCAATAAAAAAAGTGTTCTTTCTTTCAATGCCCAATGTAAACTATCGAGCCAAGTGCACCCAGCAGCCTTCGAGTAAGAATACTAATGTACTGATCTGTGCTGCGTTGAGGTTATTTGGGATTTTATTCTTTCTTATCTTTTGAACTCCAACAGCACTTATAGTTTCTCATTGGAATCTCAATTTTCACTCAAAAGAAGTTGTAATCCTCAGAGGGGAAAAAAGAAATCACAATTATTGAATGTAAGAAACTGAAGCAGGCATAGGCCATTTAGCTCCTTATTTAGTTTGGTCTGATTTATTATTGTCATGTGTACCGAGATACAGTGAAAAGCTTTTGTTTGCTTTTAAATCCAATTAAATTAAATAAGATAATACCACCTTCAAATACAATTAAGCCATACAAGGGTCTCCTTAGCATCGCGCAGTTCCACTCTTGCACCCCCTCCCCCCAGTCGCAACAGGGACCCCTAGAGTCCCCCTAGTCCTCACCTTTCACCCCATCAGCCATCGCATATAGCACATAATCCTCTGACATTTTCACCACCTCCAACGGGATTCCACCACTAGTTATATCTTCCCATCTCCACCCCTTTCCGCAGAGACTGTTCCCTCCGCAACTCCCTGGTTAACATCCCTTCCCACCCAAACCACCCCCTACCCAGGTACCTTCCCCTGCAATCGCAGGAGATGCAACACCTGTCCCTATACCTCCTCCCACGACTCCGTCCAAGGACCCCGACAGTCCTTTCAGGTGAGGCAGAGGTTCACATGCTTCTCCTCCAACCTCCTCTACTGTATCCACTGTTCCACGTGTGGACTCCTATGTATCGGCGAGACCAAGTGCAGGGTCGGCGATCGTTTCACTGAACATCTCCGCTCAGTCACCTAAACCTACATGATCTCCCGGAAATTATCTTATTTCCACTCTGTGTTCTGTTTATTAACCAATCCTCATCATAACTAGTACATTACCCTAACACTATGCTCTAAGTAATCTCTTATATATCTTACCAAAGGACTTCTGAAAATCCAACTACACCACATCCACTGGTTACAAAATTTCTCCATAACTTCCTTACTTCCAAAATAATTTCTCCATTATAAATTTCTTTATCCTCTCTTAAAAAAGGTCTGCTTTTATTGGGCCTTGAAAGGGATTGATGGCCTGGTTAATGAACTACATGTTAATGCTTTCAATATTTCAATATTTGTATTGCATTATTTCTCATCATGTAGTTTCCCAGTCTACAAAAGTCAATTCACACCTCCTACCTCTACTCATGTTTGCTCCACTCAAATGTAAGACTCTGATTTTAGGCTAAACCAAATCTCTTTACATTTTCATGTACAATTGTGCAACGTATTAGACATCCCGAATGACTCTTCAGGAGATCATCAATTAATATTTTCTTAGGATGTTTATTTAAGAAACATTTAGACAGGCACATGGACAGGACAGCTTAGAGGGATTTGGGCCAAATATAGGCAGGTGGGACTAGTGTAGATGGGACATGTTGGTTGGGGTAAGAAAGTTGGGCCGAAGGGCTTGTATCCACTGTACGACTCTATGACCCTGTGACTCTATAACTACTCAAAACCAACATCTGAACTAACCTGTTCACTCATTGACTCCTGAACATAGTGATCTAAAAACTATCATTTTGCTACTCCATGATTTATCATCCACATTATTACAGCTAATCCAACTCATGCCACCTATGTATAGATTAAAGTTCCCGTGATTACGATATTGCCCTTGTTTCATGAGTCCTGATTCACATCATGTCTGTGTTACAATTATTGCTTAGGGCTTATAGATTATTTCTTCAACATAATGTTTCTCATCTCCATCCAAAGACACATTGCAATGCCCATATAAAAGAGAGCACTTAAAATCAGGATGTACACTACTGGTTGTAGGGAGGAACTGCAGATGCTGGTTTAAACCAAAAATAGACACAAAATGCTAGAGTAACTCAGCGGGACAGGCAGCATCTCTGGATAGAAGGAATGGGTGATGTTTTGGGTCGAGACCCTTCCTCAGACTGACTACCCTGGTGGTCCTCTCCGTTTTATACTTTGATTGAATAATGCAGTCAGTGCACTTTGTGATGTGAAATGAATTTGTACTTTAATCCCATTCACTTGAGTTTCAATGCGGGGATTGCACCCTGCATTTTGTGGTTGCTTTACTGAAGCGTTGTTGCACAGGGCATTGTTTCAAACCACAAGTTGGGGAAATTGAATAAGAAAATAACTGCAGATGCTGGTACAAATCGATTTGTCAATTATGTCAATTGTCAATTATGTCAATTATGACAAATTGAATTATGTCAATTAAAAAATAAAATTAGCTGAAGGACACAACACCAATTTTAGAATTGCAATCTATTGTCTTTACCTTGTCCATCCAAAATCTTCAGAATGGGAGCCGTATGGTTGAAACTCAACTGCCCTCTAAAATGGTTTGGTAAACCCACTCAGTTCAAAAGAACTGAGGCTTGGACAATGATTGCTGGTCTTTTCAGCGAAGATCATACACCACAAATTAATGTAATCGTGAAGGGTGTGATGATACCAGCGTACAGAGTAATAATTTTGTTGTCCTGTTAAAGATCATTAATTAAATTGCCAATAAAAACTTCTTTCAAACTTCTGGCCTTAAATTGTTGTCAATGGAATTTAATGGATCATAAGCGGTCCTGACCTCCCATCCACTTCACTGGAGACCTATGAAGTTTCATAAAGTCCAATCAAGAATGTTCAATGTTATATCTTTGCACTGAATGCTGTACCCCTTATCTTTGCACTGTGGACAGCTTGAAAGGTTTTGAAGGGCCTGCTTCCGCAATGGCATTCATGTATAGTATTTTTCTACTGGATAGCTAGCAAATAAACGCATTTCACTGCAACTTGGTACACTTGACAATAACAAACTGAACTAACAAAACTAACATTGGAATTACAAATTTTCACCACTGGTGGCATTACAGCACTTCCACTGGTCGGACAAGGTTTACATAAGTAAAATTGTTTTATAAGTATGATCATACGAACAGAAGAACAATTTGGCATATGAGACAATTTTTAAATATATTGTGAGGTCGTTTCCTGACTCAATGCGCTCAGTGAGACAGAGAACACATTGTATTGTTGAAGAATGGGACCGATGTTAACAGAGTGTGGTGGGCGCCCATGGTTTCTTGAGGGAGGTGCAGAGGTACAGCTGTAAAGTTGCTTCCTTACAGTGCCAAAGACCTGGATTTGATCCTGACGACAGGTACTGTCTGTATGGAGTTTGCCCTTATGATCGTGTGGGTTTTCTAAGGGTGCTCCAGTTTCCTCCCACAGACCAGAGACATACTAGTTTGTAGGATAATTGGCTTAGGTAAAATTATAATTTGTCCCCTCGTGCGTATGATAGTGCTAGTGTACGGGGTGATCACTGGCGGCACAGACTCGGTGGGCCGAACAGCCTCCTGTTTTCGCGCTGCATCTATAAAGTCTATAGCATAAATTGGGAGTTAACGCATCAAGACCAAGGTGGAAAAAGATGGTCAGAACTTGTTTGGTGGCAGAGCAGAAATCCACAGCAACCATTTAAAATGATCATTCCCATATCAAAAGGAGGGTTTTTTTCTCTCTCCCAACTCAGCAGCATCGATCATGGGAAGCAATACCTCCCTGAGTGGATAAATCAGATTTTCAACACTAAGCCCAAATTGACCAAAGGACTCACTTGAATAAAGGAGCACTGTCTATTCCAAATTCCCTGAGGCAAGTTTAACAAAAGGAGATAAAACTTTCTTTAATTCTAATCTGTCATGCCCTGAATCGACAACTGTACTTCATTGTGACTAGTTACCCTCCAGGGTGGTCTCTGTCATTACACCGAGACACTAGAAAAGAAGCAGTTAGTTCTGAGGAGATCAATTCTCAGCAAGTCCCACTAATACACCCACATATTTCTTGCCTTTTTGTGGTGAGGTGAACCATTTATCTAACAATTCAACTTTGAATTCGACAGTGGAATACAAAATTCCTGCAGCAATTGTTGCCAGTCCATACGTGTTTCTGCCCTTTTCTTCCATACAAATATTTTAAAAGGCAAACAATTTAAGGTTAATATTCTGGTTGTGGGATAAATCTGTGAAAGAGATACCGACTGTATCATCGTTAAAGCTGGGACATAGTGTTGATGTTTGATAAATAGATATGGTAGAATTCTGCTGTATTTATTCAAGTATCAGCCAAGCTATTTTTTGCTTCACTGAACAGTTTATTTTGCATTCTGATATTTCACATGAAAGACACCTCAGACAAAATAAATCAGCATTGTGCTCCCCTTCTCTACTCTATTTCCAATACTCATAGGGTAATGTAAGGTTACAAAGAACTGTGCTTCATATATGTTCAACACCAACACTTCTAGATAACATTCACCGAAAATGTACAAAACTAAAACAATAGTCTTTTAAACAAATGTACAAAACTAAAACAATGGTCTTCTAGCCATCTTCAACTAACTTCAGCACTGCAACACCTTCGAAATCACTAGTTATATTATAATATTACAACTGTATTCATTTTAGAAAAGATTCTTGTCAACCAGAGGGAGCAGAAATGCTTCACTTGGTCCAACATCAATACCTTGAGCCACAGCTAAGCCATGATTTAGACACAATTTATTTTAACCTCCGTCCGTATCGAGTATCTGCTCCATTTCTTGCTACTTCCCATTGACCCTTGCTATAACTCAGGTCAGGTTTCGGTAATGAGACAAAGCAGAACTAGTTATAAAAAGGACAGGATTAACAATGCTCAAGGGGCTCATGCCCTTTTCATAACCAAACACTCGCTCATAAGACATAGGAGCAGAATTAGGCCATTCAGCCAATCGAGTCTGCTCCACCATTCAATCATGGCTGACCTATTTTTTCCCCCTAATCCCGCCTTCTCCCCATAACCTTTGATGCCTTTGCTAATCAAGAAGCTGTCAATCTCTGCATTAAAAACACCCATTGACGGCCTCCACAGCTGTCTGTGGCAAGCAGCTAATATCAATATTCAATATTGTTTCAATATTAGCAAAATGAATGGGCTCATGCTTCTGTCTAAGATCTTGCCTTCCCCATGAGTTGAGAAGATAGATGTGCACAATTGACTTTTGCAAGGAAAGCATTTTGCTCAGTGCTCTTCACAAGATCTCAGGTCTATATTTTAGTGGATCACTAGACGGGCGTGGACCCGTTGGGTGCAAACCTCTCCTGCGGGCCCGGCAAACATCCCCCAACTGATCCAAAACTTTCCTGCAGGCCCAGCAACTCTCCGTGCAAAGCTCTCCTGCGGCCAGCAGCAGAAGAGCTCTCCTCACCCCCCCCCTCATTGGCTGTCACTCCCGTCACATGTGCGGGTCCCGTCCCCCTCCGAGCGGCAGCCCTCCCCCAACTGCGCACGCGCGGATGTGGCGGGCATCTTATATCAGTATTAAAGTTGAAAAAGTGATCGGCGGCCATCTTATTAAAATTTAAAAAGTGATTTGTTAATCTCTCCTGCGGGCCAGGCAACCTTCTGTGCTAACCTCTCCTGTGGGTGCGGCAACCCCCGTTGGGGGCAACCCTCTTCCAAGTGACGATCAGTGGACCCGTTGCCGGCCGGGGAGTGTCCCCCAGGGCCATGGGCGGGCAAGGGGGGACAGGGAAGAGGAGAGGGAGCCACTCACCTCGGCCTCATGCGGCCAGGGCGAGCCGTGGACCCAAAACCTCTCCTGCAGCGGTTGGCAGCGAACAGCCATCTTGTTTGGCCCTCTGCCGCCGCACTGCACCACAGGAGGAAGGTCAGGCACGGGGCACGCTGTGACGGGCGTCGGTCCTCCTGGCGGGGGGGGGGGGGGGGGGGGGGGGGAGAGAGCATTTATTGAAGTTTATTAAGTTAATTGTTTTTTTTAATTAACAAAACACTTGATTTATTGAGAACGCGGGGTAATGGTGCGTAGGGTGGGCCTAAAATTGTTGCGCTATCGTGTACCATTTTGGCTGTATTTCAAGAATATATCCACAAACAAGGAGAGTTTTAGTAATTTAGTAATATAGATAGATAATGAAAATGTAAGACACGAACATTACTGTGAAATAGCAGATTTTCCCAGCTCTGAAATCGACTGCTTTGTCAAGCAAAAATTTTACCCACATCCTGCGAGTAAACAATTGGCCACTTCACATGCCGAGGATGCAGATTACAGCTAAATAAATCCTGAAGGCTCCACTTTGTGCTTTGCAGCCATGGTGAATGGAATAGAATAGGGTCAGACTAGCTCATTAAAACGTGGTCAGAGAGCCATGACAGTGGCTATACAGGCATTACATATAGAAACATGGCAACAATAAATTAATCATTGCAGCACCAACTCAAAAAAGATTTTTGACCTATTTATGGAAACAGAAATGTTTAGAATGGAATAGCCCGGTGTCAGCTTCAAAACTCTTATTCTTACCCAAGGTGCATCACTACTAAATGCTAAGTACTTTCCTTAATACTTTTACTCGTATGCAAATCATTTGACAGCTACTTTTTCATTATGCACCACTGTTGTTAAAATAGCAATAATTTAAGAACTAATCATAGGAATATTATAATTTGTATTTCAATGAATTTGGAGAAGCCTGGGTATTCTCTTTTGACAGTGCAAATCTTGCCAATAAGCCTTTTTGTCAATTATGCCTTGTTACATGACTAAAACAAAATGTTGGTCTGAATGCTACACAATGTAGCTACAACAAATTTTCTTGCCAAGACAGAAAAGGTGGAAGCTCCATCAAATAATATAATTATGTACATTGTAAACAAGTAGTAAAAAAATGCTCTCACCGCTTGTATTTGCCCTCACTGCCACATGCAAAATGAATGAACGTAGAATAAAAATCCACTCTGCATGTGAAATTATACAGATGCACATGGTGGGTCAGAAGTGTATCAAAGTGCTACTGTTTGACCCATAAATCTCAAAAAGGGGATTTCAACCCATTTCTGCTAAACCACTTTTCACCAGTAATAAAATGAAAAATTAAAATAAAATCTAATGCATGTTGCACAGATAATGCAACCAAAATATAAAACTATCTTGTTGAATGATTATTAACAAGTAATGTCAACTGCATTCCTCTATCCATATCCAGCTGACTATTTCCAGCAGATTTTGGTTTTATTTCTCATTTTCAGTAGGATTTTGGTTATATTTCTCATTATTAGTATTCAGAAAATGTTACTTCAGTGTTAAACATTTGAAGATTACTTGAAGTTTTATTTTAGAGTAATTTTTGGGACTGTAACCTTAATTTCACTCTTAATTAACAGCTCATAGAAAGCAATGGTCCAACTCTTGCCATCTGCTATGATGTTGGTGTGTTCCCTCCACACACATTTATTTCAGTGGAATATGTATATATTTGTATTTCTAGCTCAGATGAGTGCAATCAATGGAACGCTCAATTTCCGATCAATTGACAGGACTGACCTAGGAAAACATACCCACTCTTCAAATGCAATGGAAAAGCATTTTATTTAAGTTCACAGCATTATCCCCCTCTCAGCCGACCAGTGTAATTAATGTGCAGAGGTGCCTGCATTGTGATAGAGCTGCTAACATTAGACTGCTGACTGCACTTCTGGCTACACCCCGCTGGAAGATGTGTTTGCTTGGTGTGACATTTGCTGTCCTGTGATATTTTCCACCTTGTTAAATCTGAAGTTTGCTTTTATCCTCTGTGGATAAAGCACAGATTCCTCAGTGAAGGTGGAGATAAGTGGCTGACCTTCAAACCTTCTTTCAGAATCGATCGTTCTGCATAGTACAACTAATCGATAAGGTCACCACAGCGGAGGCCGAGGGTAGGGTATGGTGAGAGAAATATGTCGTGTGGGAAATTTGGGGAAATTACATGTTTCAAATTGCTTTAGCAATATTTCCACTGATGACAAATAAAAATGAGCCTGCAGAATGCATTTGTGCTGTTGCATCAAATGAAAATATAACTCTTAAATGGCTCCTCAGTGGAGTATTGCAAGTTACAATTTATGGAAGTACTGGTGAACTAACATTTTCCCACAGCTCACAATGAACCATTCTCCATTTTCCTTGATTATTGTCCCCTTTGATCTGTGTTTTCACACCTTACCCTTTCATATCTCTTTGTCTCCCTCTCCCCTGACAATCTGAAGAAGGGCCTCGACTCGAAATGTCACCCATTACTCTCCGTGAGATGCTGCCTGACCCACTGAATTACTCCAGCATTTTGTATCTCTCAGAGGATATACTGTAGGTTTAAGGTGAGGGGAGAAAGATTTACTAGGAATATGAAGGGCAACTTTTTTACACAAGGGGTGGTAGGTATATGGAACGACCTGCCGGAGGAGGTAGTTGAGGCAGGTACCATCACACGTTTAAAAAACATTTGGACAGGTGTATGGACAGGATAAGTTTAGAGGAATATGGGCCAAAGGCAGGCAAGTGGGACTAGGGAAGATGAGGCATGTTGGTGGTGAGGGCAAGTTGGGCAGAGGGGTCTGGTTCCATGCTGTATGTATGACACTAAGTGCTACCACGTTCTTTAAGAGTGGTCCAGATTGTGGGAGTATCACTTCAGCATCTCACCAGTATGCTCTCTCACACCCAATCTGCCAGCATTCTAAATTCCTGCATGTTATACCCTGGACTCTTGAGCAAAATGAAAAGCCCTCAGAACCTTCAGATAAACAGAGTTTACCACAGTGCTGCAAATGCAGACACTGAACAGGCTCAAATAGAAACCACCACTATTGATGCTAGGAAACTGGGAGCCGCCGTATATGATTCACTGGCTTTGGTCAACAAACCAGCTAGATGTTCAGTCATTGGAGTCATCTCTTGTTGCTGTAGAGCTCCGAAATGTCATGAGGAGTTTGTAAGATCACCGCAGAGAGCTCAGCAACATGTTCAATCATGAGGAAACCCATCATCTTAGAAAAGCCAGGCCCTCCTCTGCCCCTGGTCTCGGCCACGTAGAAATAAAATGCATTTCACTCGCTTTAAAAGGCACATCATAAACTGCAATGAATCGTGAACTGTGGGCTTTTGCAAATATCTTCGGGTCTCTCTTGGAAGTGGTTCGACACATAACAGCCTCAGCGGCACGGTAGTGCAGCGGTAGAGTTGCTGCTTTACAGCGAATGCAGCGCCGGAGACTCAGGTTTGATCCTGACTACCGGTGCTGTCTGTAAGGAGTTTGTACGTTCTCACCGTGACCAGCGTGGGTTTTCTCCGAGATCTTCGGTTTCCTCCCACACTCCAAAGACGTACAGGTATGTAGGTTAATTGGCTGGGTAAATGTAAAAATTGTCCCTAGTGGGTGTAGGATAGTGTTAATGTACGGGGATCACTGGGTGGCACGGACTTGGTGGGCCGAAAAGGCCTGTTTCCGGCTGTATATATATGATATGATATGATATGATACTCACTGGCTGTTGTGGCTTTAATGAGTATTTACCATTACCAAGAACCATTCTGTAATTAGTAGAAACAGTGCCAAATATCGCCCGGTGCCTAAAATCATGTTTGAAAACAATCCTTCATCAGGAATGCAATAGCAGTATCAAAGTGTTATGCAGTCACGGAGATCTAACCTAACAAAAGTACCGAGTGGAAAATGAACAGATGCCTCCTATGAATACACACACGGGATTTGCTGGCTGAGCTAATCAGGCTCTATTTGAATTAGTCTCAAAATTATATCCTTGTGTCACTTTTTTACAATTCACATTGTCAAAATGTGTGACATTTGCTCTCCACAAACGAAATGCCAAAGAATGTCAATGGGTCCCAGAAAGTGAAAATCAAGGCCAGCAAGTTGCACCTAATTGCTCTTGTTTTCTTAACTTGACTTAATATAAGGTGGAATGCCGTTGGAGTGGAACGCTAGAAACTCCACATACTTATTAACATCTGTGTGGTCACACAAGAGAGAGAGACTTGTTCAGTTTCACGAGTCGCTATTCTGCCTCTGACATACTGTTAAAGTTGCTCTCTCATCCATCCTTTAATGGATAATAGCCAAATCCCAGCAGACAGCCACAGCCTTTCATTTAGTTCGATTTAGTTTGCGTGAAGGCAATGTCTTCTTTTGATGGTGCTGTCCAAAGAGAGTCATTATTGGCCAAGTGTTTCTGGTTTTCCATCAACCACCTACTCTAATTCAGTGGTACTGTGTCAGGCCTCAAAACAAATCAATGATATAATCTTGAAGTAATTCGTCATTCATTTTACCGATTGCACTGGTGTTGTGTTCCTGAGCTTCCCCTCTTCCCACCAGCATGTCTGTTTATCAAAATCACTGCTCCACGTTATGTTGGAAAAACAACTATTCTACTCTTTACCAAAGGTCTGCTAAAATATTCTCAGTTGTTGATTAATTAGGTAGAGATTATTGGCAAGGGCCATATAATTTGGATTGATAACACCAATTATTTGGGCATCATGCGAGCTGGTAGGTTATTTGCAGTGAATGTGAAATTGCTGGTCAGGTCTTGCCAGGTGGCCTATTTTTGCAAAGCAATCTGAGTGTGTACACAAGGAACTGCAGGTGCTAATTCAGAAAAAAAGTTACAAATTGCTGGAGTAACTCAGTATTTCAGTTTGGGACTCTTCTTCAGACTGAAGAAGGCTCACTACCCAAATTGTTGCCTATCCATGCTCTCCAGAGATGCGATCTGACCTACTGAGTTACTCCAGTACTTAGTATCTCCATTTGAGTATTGGTCTGTAGGATCTCCATTTGTCCTGCAGAATTTGGGTATTGTTTGTCCTCGCTTCCTCTCCACAAAGATTCCAGGACTCCATCGAGCATGCTCTCGTCTGTTTCTCTCTCAGTCCCGCATTATCCTCAGTTATAAAAGGTCAACTGTAGCCTTAAAAACTAGTGGGCCAGCACCACGTCATTCACAATAGTCACAACCAGAGCTGCTGGCTCAT